>NC_083287.1:2722291-3322291 GCF_963506605.1 Zootoca vivipara | reverse complement strand
TGGACTGAGGCCGTTTTGATTTAAAAGAGAAGTAGAGCTGGGTATCATCTGCCCAAACCCCTGAAGATCTCTCCCAGCAGCTTCATATAGATGTTAAAAAGCATGGGAGAGAGGACAGAACCCTGAGGCACCCCACAAGTGAGAGTGCAGGGGTCTGAACACTCATCCCCCAACACCACTTTCTGGACACAGCCCAGGAGCAAAGAGCGGAACCACTGTATAACAGTACCCCCAGCTCCTCTAGATCAGGCATCCCCAAACTGCGGCCCTCCAGATGTTTTGGACTACAATCCCCATGATGCCTGACCACTGTTAGCTAGGGATCATGGGAGTTGTAGGCCAAAACATCTGGAGGGTCGCAGTTTGGGGATGCCTGCTCTAGAATCTAGATGGTCCAGAAGGATGTCATGGTTGATGGTATCAAAGACCGCTGAGAGATCCAGCAGAACTTGGAAACAGCTTTCATCCTTGTCCCTAGCCCACCAGAGATCATCGACCAGCGCGACCAAGGCAGTTTCACTCCCATGATGAGACCAGAATCCCGATTGGAAGGGATCTTAAATGTGTGGGAATGTTAGGGATGTGGATTAGGATATATTATTAGATAGATCCTATCCAAGCTTGTGTTAGCAAGCTTCCAATATCAGCAGAGTGACATTCCCCTTTTGTGCGCAGCAAAGCGTGTGCGTTAGGTTCGCTAGAATCTCTACAACAATATTATATATTATACTTCAATATTATACTTCCTGGCAAAGTCCCCTTTGTCCCTCTTAAAAGAAATACACAACACAGTGTTTATTAAATATAGATAGAGTTTACTTACAGTTTCATCCTAACAGCATAATCTCAGAAAGGCAGGCTTGCTTAGAAAAGTTACAAGTATATACATGTGGAGACTACTTAGTAAAGTGAGGCTCCATTTGGTCTCACTCTTGGCAGCAGGCCAAGAGGGAGAATCATCCTAACTGGAGATTCTCTGGAGATGTGTTACCATCGAAGGATAGAAGGCTAAGAGAGAGAATGGCTGCTGGTCAGAGGCTTTATCCCAGCTAAAACATCTCATTTGCATGTCTTTAGGAACAGGAACTTAATCAGGTGTCCCTCCAGGTAAGTTCCTGTTAGTGGACACTCTAGGAACTGTTGTGACTTGTCTGCCCCAGTGTTCCATCCCACATGCTTGGAGTTGTTCAGCAACCACCCACTCAATTACCTTGCCCAATAATGCAAGATTTGAGACTGGGCAATAGTTGGCCATATCTGCCGGGTCCCAAGATTTTTTATTTTTTAAAGAAGTGGTTTAATGACCGCCTCTTTCAGTGGGCCTGGAAAGGATCCCTCACAGAGGGAAGCATTCACTACCCCACGAAGCCCATCGCCCAGCCCTTCCCAGCTTGCTTTTATGAGCCAGGATAGGTAAGGGTCGTCCAAGCAGCCTGTCTGCATCCTCAAAGGTAACAGATTGGAATTGATCCCATGCAACTTGACTAGACAGGACTCTAGCACTCTCCTGCCCTGGCCCTGCTCCCACGGTGGTGTCTACCTCTTTCCGAATCTCAGCAACTTTATCTGCAAAAAAACTTTTCAAGATAATTGCAGGAGATATTGGGGTCCTTGCTGGGCCCCAGTGGTGAAGGTTGTTCTGTTAGATTGCAAACCACCTGAAAGAGTCTCCTGCTGCTGTTTTCTGCAGATGCAATAGAGGCGGTGAAGAAGGTCCTCTTCGCCGTTGCTGTCACCACTTGGTAGGCTCAACACTAACCAGCTCTAACCCGTGTCCGGTCCATGCAGTCAGAGAGGGTGCTTAGGAGGCAGACAGTTGATAGCCCTTGTTAACTCCGCATTCCAGCAGGCCACCAAGGAATCTGTTGAAAGGCCATCAACATGGGATAAAATATCCCCTACCACTCTCCGGAAAGCATTTGGATCCATCAAATTGTTCCCATCGGACCTATTGAAATTAGATCTTCCCTCAGCCAAAAGAACTATAATTCAAAAACTAGATAACTATGATTTCCATCAAAATATTATAATGGGAGGTGGAACATGTTCCCCGCTGAATCAAGGCATACAGCCCACGCATCAGATTCCATCGTACCTGTCTTTTCTTTCTGTCGCAGCCCACAGATTCGCCTTCACCAAAGCAAGATTTAATGTTTTCCCATCCAATGTCCTGGGGCACAGGTTTTCCAAAGGCCAAATCTCAGTTTTATGCACGTGTGACAACAGAACAATAGAATCCCTCTACCACATACTGTTCTGTTGCCCCCTGCATACGCCCGCTCGGACTAAAATCTTGTACCCTCTAATTCTGGAAATCACGGACAAACCGCTGGAGACCCAATTAACATACCTGCTGCAAGATGATGATACGACCAAAACATTACTTGTAGCAAGATATTTGATTTCAGTTCTCTCTTACAAAAAACAGCATAACTTACTTTACGACTACTGACACCAAGATACATCATTCAAGTAACCTTCTGAGCTGAGTAATGAAAAATGAAGGCCTGCAATGCACTAACGTTTTAACCATAGCTAAAAGCCCCACAAAACTACTTGAAACGTTTTAAAAATGTTGTACATAAGTTCCTTGTATGAGGGACTAATTTTGCCTGATTGTTCTGATTCTTTTATGTTTTTAATTTGTCTGATTGTTTTTATGTATGTCGGTTTTATACTGTTTTATTCTTGGTTGCAGTACATTATGGGCCTATGGCCGAAATAAAGTTTATCTATCTATCAACCAGTGTGCCTCCAGATGTTTTGGGACTACAACTCCCATCATTCCTGACCACTGGTCTTGCTAGCTAGGGATGATGGGAGTTGTAGTCCCAAAACATCTGGAGGCACACTGGTTGAGAAACACTGGTCTTATCAATCATTGATCTGGCATTCACAGCAGCACCTTCAGGTCAAATTACAGTAATTTGCCATCTCTTTAAATGCCATCTCTGAATAAAATTCTGGAATAGGAAACAATCAGATTAAAAAGCAAGGCAGTGGTGGAGTGAGCATTGCCGCCCACCTGTGGTAGTGCTTTTAAGTATCCCTATATCATATTCACAATCAGTCTAATTTAGGGAGGAAAGCCTTTTTGTTGCAGCTGCTGCTGTTACACAATTGGAAGTTAAAAACCATTGCCCATCTACTATAAATCACTTGGAGAATGTTCAGTAGATCATGTTATGCCTTCTGAGTTCTGATCATCCTTTGTGTAGAGTAACACAGTCACTTAAAGGTAACCTGTTATGTGTCTGTGCAGGGATGAGGCTACATGCCAGGAGCGGATGAGGCCAGAGTCAGAAATGGGTGAAGTTTACAGCAATGCAGGTTTGCACAGTTTTCTCACCCTCCCTGTCCCACTACGTATCTTCTCTCTCTCTCTCTCTCTCTCTCCCTCTGTGTGTGTGTGTGTGTGTGTGTGTGTGTGTAACATCCCAATCTCATCTCCACTCTCTTCCTCCCTCTCTCGTACACACACATACTCAATACAAACGCAAGCTGCATATGTAGAAGAGGAAGCAATTCACAGAGGAGTGGCCCAGAGAGCAAGAGTGGGCCAGAGTGTCTGACAGATTGCATGAAATTAGACCAAAATTTGTGTGCAGCACATAGACCAAAACTTCCTCACTACTGGTGTAAAGGAATGTATTTTTTTTCCTCAGGGGATTTGACATCCATCAGAATTTTATAAACATCTATCAAGTCACACCACAACCCCCCCCCAACTAAAAACCCAGCAAAAGAAAGAAGCTGTAACAACCACAGACGGCAAACTCATGCACATATACTTCTTGCGTTAAATTCAGTGTTAATTCAACATTTGATTCTAGATGCTGAAAGAAACAAAACAGGTTTATGCTGACTGGTCTCAAGAACTTGCTCTGAATCGAAAGGTTTATGGACTGCTGGTATTACATTTCATATTATGGGTATTTCTGCAAATGTGCACCTTTGGCGCATAGTCACTCATAGAAGTTGGAACAGGAACAGAGAGGAGTTGCTTTCAGATGCCCAATCCTCTTGGAAACCCATCAGGAAGAGGATTTGGTCCAACTGAGCTTCACGCCTACTCTCTCCTTGTGAGTATAAGGTGAGAAGGGGAACATGTTGCAGGCATCCTGTCCCCTTCCCAGTGCCTCATTTGGAAATGGGGCTGGGGTGGAGGCTACAACTGTAGCTTTATCAGCACCTCAGATATTGGGGAAGCTCCATTCTGTTTGCTTTGTGACAAGCTGTGGGAGACAATTCTAGGCAGAGAGCACACTGTACTCTTGTATCTCTTGTGTTGTCTACCACAATCTTAATGTTCACAAATGTAATGCAATTTCCCTCAGTGCAGAGATTGTGTCAGGAAGCAGGCAAAAGGGTATTTTCTTTTTAAAAGGAGAATTTATTAGAAAACAACAGGCAGGGAGCAGCCTAGTTTTGCCAGTTTAGCAATCGCTGTAGTTCCTGTTCTTATATCTACACGGTGGCTGCAAAGTGTGTTCTGAAAGCTCTTCTTCAATCACAATGCATTTTCCTGCTCATCATCTGCTCAAATGGGGGAACGGACTGTTTGCAAAGAAAAGCCCATGCATGCTCTCTCTTAAACTGAAGGGGCAGGGAGTGGAAATCGTCGCTGCTCGTTCGAGGGTAAATTCCCCCATTCCTCAATTTTTTAATAATAGTTTTACTGTATTGCATACTTTGAAGAAGTGTAGAAATGCAAGCACAACACTCTTTTCATCCATGTATTTGACCTGGAAGTGTTGTGTTAGTTTGCTTTAAATGTGGACCCTACAAAATCTACCATCACTATGATTCTATGATCACTCTTCAAATACTCTGTACAATTCTGGCTATCACATCTGAAAAAATGATTTTGTAGATGTGGAAAAGATGCAGTAATGATCAGGGAACTGGAGCAAGTAGTCTACAAGGAAGGGTTGCAATGCTTGATGCTTTTTGTTAAGGAAAGTAATGAGTAGAGAGGGATGGGGGCCATAGCTGCCAAGTTTTCCCTTTTCTCGCGAGGAAGCCTATTCAGCATAAGGGAATTTCCCTTTAAAAAAGGGAAAACTTGGCAGCTATGATGGGGGCACATGATAGAGGTGTATACAATGATACATATGTGGGGGTGGGGGAGGAGAGAGAGAGAGAGAGAGAGAGAGAGAGAATGAATTTTCCACTCTTGTTTTACTGGAAGTCATCCAGGTGGTTGGACTGGATGACCCTTGGTGTCCCTTTTAAATCTACAATTCTATGGAGCTGGATGGTGGAAGACTCAGGAAAGGCCAAAGGAACTACTTCCTCATATAGCACCAAGGTAAACTGTGGGATTTACAACCACAACTTTCATAGCTTTAAAAGGGGATTAAATTCATGGAAGATAATGCTATCAACAGCATCTGTTAGCTCATTTGGTTAGAGCATGGTGCTGATAAAATGCCAAGGTTGCGGGTTTGATTCCCATATGGGCCACCTGCATATTCCTGCATTGAAGGGGGTTCAAGCCTTTAATTCAGCCAGGAACTTGCCAGAACTCATTTCCAGCACCTCTCAGCACCATTGCAATTTTAAGAGAATAAGGAAGGTGTTCATAGTGAGTTCCAGCACCTCTTTTTCTAGAAAAATAGCATTCGTTGGACTAGATTCTTTCCAACTCTGATTCTAAGTCATGCCGTAATAGCTCTATGCTGTTTCCAATATCATAGGCAGTGTGTCCCTGAATACAAGTTGCAGGGAAACAATAGCAGGCATCTGATTGGCTATTGTGGGAAGCAATATGCAGGGTGAGATTGGCCTTTGGTCTGATCCAGCAGGGCTCATATACAGTGGGTATGCATGCTATGTAAATCCTGCATGGAACAGACTGCTGCTGAAAATCTATTCAAAGTCAGAAAAGTCAGAAAAATTGTGATTTTTTTTTTTAAAGGACAGGATGACACTGTAGAAAACACTGGAATGCAGTAGTTTGTCTCCCTGATAAATGAGTGAATTGCTGTTCTCAATTCCAGACTAAACAGCTGGTGTGGAAACAACCCTTAAAGGGGAATTCTTATGCTTGTTCATGGAAATGGTACAAACAAGTTATTAACATTATCCACAGGGCCTTGATGCTTCTTGCTCAGTGTCTTCTGAGAAGGCCTGGAACATCCCCACCTCCCACCACCTCGGTTGCAGCAGTGTGGCAGACACACTACAACCATTACATCATTGTATGTTGTTAGTTTTACTGGTTTTTAGTTCAATGAAACTTGAGGAATCACAAGTTAAGTTTCACCCAGGTAAAGTGCAGTAACATTCTGCTCCAGTTCCTCGTGTATCAAAAAAAAAAAGGCCATTGTTTACTTTTAACTTGATGTATTTGTGAAGAACAAAAGTCATAACAAAGCATCATAAACTAAATACATAGCAATCAATGCATCATAAAAGGCAGACGAGAACATGTTTCAATCCACGTTTATTGATGTGCACTTGCTTAGCACCGGTAAAAGAAGTGCAAAATCAAAAACATTCTTATCCTTATTGTGGAGGCAAAAATCCAGCCTTTTGGAGTTCCCTTGTTAATTATGATGATTGGAAGGGGAGATAACTCCTTGGTTATATATTCTTCCAAAGCAGTAGCCATGTTGCAGCAAAATCAATAGAGTCCTGTGCAGCAGCTTAAAGTCTAACAACTTTATAGATGCCTAATTTGGGGGTGCAAATTCAAATGCAATTATGTCTCTCCACTGAGAATATTGAGCTGGTATAAGAAGGTCTTGATTTTGGTCATTTACACAGTTAAAGAAAGGGGTCCACATTTCTTGGAAGGTGTCACTATTTGTTATGCCTTTAATTGCCCTCCTGCATCTGGTGAGACACTCAGACACTGCTATATCCCAGATATTATTTTCACATATGTTAAGGGGGATTGCATTCTGGTTCTTCCATTGCTGAGCTATCGCCAATCATGCTGCACCACTAGTTGGCTGTGGTGCAGGGTGGAGCCTATGTCTAGGTCCAAAGATAGTAGGACTAAAACAGGATTTGGAGAAAAGGGATTGGCCTGTAATTGCAGATATAATGGAGAATGCTCTATTCCAAAAGTTGTTAATATGAGAATATGAACCAAACATGAATAAATTAGCCAAGCTTTCTACAGCCCTTCCAACATAAAGGGGAAAGGGAGGGATTAATTTTTGCCATCCTAGCTGGCATCCAGTGCCATCAGAGAATGACCTTGAGCAAGGCCTCCTGTAAGCGAGCAGAGATGGTTTTGAGCGGGATATTGGTCCTGATACCCTCCCATTTGTGATCTTCAACTGGGTGGCCTAAATCTGACCACAGCTATTCGCTCAAGCCAGCTAAGACTGAGATGCTTATGTTTCCTAAGTTCCTGTTGCATGCCTTTATACAGCCCCCTATATGTCTTGTGTCTGTGTTAATACTTAAATTCTCCATGCACTATGAGATATGCATATTGTCTACATGAACAATGGAGAGGAAATCATTGAAGAAGCAGCTATAAGTAATATTGTATGTCTAGTACAGTGCATAGCTGCCAAGTTATCCCTTTTTTAAAGGGATTTTCCCTTATGCTGGATAGGCTTCCTCGCGAGAAAAGGGAAAACTTGGCAGCTATGGTACAGTGGTACCTCAGGTTAAGAACTTAATTCGTTCTGGAGATCCATTCTTAACCTGAAAATTCTTAACCGGAGATACCACTTTAGCTAATGGGGCCTGCCTCCTGCTGCTGCGCCGCCGCTGCGCGATTTCTGTTCTCATCCTGTTCTCATCCTGAAGCAAAGTTCTTAACCCGAGGTACTATTTCTGGGTCTGTAACCTGAAGCGTCTGTAACCCAAGGTACCACTGTAATTGCCTTCTGAAGTGACAGATCATTTCATGACAGAGCACTTGCATTTCCTCCTATCAAAGCTAATGTTTTATCACTTTTAAAATGGCATTGTTTCCATTTCTTATGCATGTACCCACAGACAATTTAACATGCTTTGTTTATATTTGGGTACCTTAAAGTTTTTTTCATAGGGATAAAAATAAATACATCTGCTTTGCTGCATCATGGACTTTCTCTGTAAACTTAAAATTCCTTCATTGTTGGTTTGAGACTGTCTTGGAATATTTAATTGCTATCCTATACTTTCCAGTACATTTTCTCATCAGTTTCCTTATCACAAAAGGTCGGCCGGGGGGGGGGGAGCAAGTTTGTTGCACAAGAGCACTGAATCAGCATTAATTGTGTGACCTGATGTGACTGAATCTCACCCCAAAATAGTCTGGAAGCATTCTCAGTTTCTTACCCAGAATTTTTAAAGGCAGTTTAAAAGGATTTGCTACTCACAGTCTCGCCATTTGTTCCAAATCCCTTTAGTAAACTGGCTTTATATGTTTTTATTCTTTTTGAAAACCTTTTTTGACTTGACTAACAAAAGAACGATGGATGAGAAGCAAAACCTTTCTGAAACCAATTTCAATTCTCTTTAAACCTGTTTTCTGTCTTTTTATTCCAGCCCTATAAGGAGTCAATTAAAATGACTGATTTAGAGTTTAAATTATGTGTGCCAACAGTGGCTACAATGAGCAAAGCCTGGAAAAGTTAAATCATCCCCAAGATTTATGACTGGCTAGTTCCTTAGAAATTGAGTTAGTGTTAAACGTTAACTTTCTATGTTCATTTAAGGGAGTGTGGACAATGTCGGCTCCATGTGTGCTTCTACATGCCAGTAGATCTCCTGAGCCAGGCACATTCTCTCTTTGAATCCTTTTTCCTACATGGGAGAGAGAAGCACGGTTGCTTGAAGCACTCAGAAAGATGACAGGGGGAATCAGAAAATGTTCCTTCTCATCATCCAGTTTGAGGGTACACACTGAGGAACCGGCACTGTTCTCACCCACTCCATTTACAGCCCCCTCCCCCAACCTGGTGCCCACCAGATATTTGGACTTCAGCACCAGCCAGCATGCTCAGTGGTCAGGCATAATGGGATTGCTGTCCAAAACATCTGGAGGGCATCAGGTTGGGGAAGGATACAATAATCCTGAGATACTCTCAAGTTCACCATCACCGGAATAGTTAGTACAACTCCTCAAGTGCTACTACTTCTAACTGAGCTTTCTGTTTACTCCCACAGACCCTCTCAAACCTCCATACTGAACTTTTAACTTTGCTTCCAGTGAAGAGGCTCTAAATGTTTTGGACTCTGCCTGAGATGGGGAGATACAGTAGGACTGCCACCCTGTTCAAAGCAGCACACTCAGTGAAGCCATGAAGGGGTAGGGTGTTTGTTTTTCAGTCATTGAGTGGGAATAGGGATTATTGCAACACACAGAGTGATGTTGGCCAGAATGACAACTATTCAGAATGGTTCTGGCAGTTTAAGTATTGAGCAATAGTTGAGACAGCAGATGGCTGGAGCTTGAGAAGGCAAAAGAAAAAGATCTCTCCCTCTCCCCCCAAGTTGGATGCTAATATGCTTGGGACAATTTTTTTTATTTTTTTCCAATCTGAATTTATCTTTATTTCTTAAAATTAAATTTGAATTACAAATCAATCCAATACAAATCATAAATTTCTGAAATGAAAGATATATCGGAACAAAATTATCTGCCATTGTTAATCCCACCTCCCCTCCACCCTTTACACCACCCTTCCCTCCACCCCTGCTAGATTTCCTTATATTTAACTGAACATATTTCATTCCTTGCATTCCGTATTCTCAATTCTTACTCATAAATTTGAATTTTCATTTTTTAACCTTCTGTTTTGTAATCTACCCCACACTCCACATTTTAATATAGACATATCAGCGTGTTTTTTTTAAAGCAATGTTTCACCATATAAGCATCAAAACATTTCCATTCGTTTTTCAATTTTTGGTTAGATTGGTTTCTTATTATTGTGGTTAATTTTGCCAATAATAGGTATTCATTTACTAATGAGCCAAAAAAGCTTGGGGACGGAAGCAAACACATTTGTATCAAAAGCTGATTTAAGATGAATCCCATAAGTAATTCAGGCCTGCATTATCAGATCTTGGTTACTGAATTCAACCTGCCAAGACATAATTTATTCTCAGCCTGCTTTAGGGGTGGGGAACTTTGATACACTATTAAAGGCTAAAAACTCCAAAAGAATCCTATCTTATTAGCTGCTATGCAGTACTGTCTCACAGGCCATATATTAAATGGTCACACCATTTCTCATTTCCTCTGGAAAAAAAATTCCCCAAGCCACCATTTTTCAAAGCTTGCTGCTTAAGGCCTCTTTCCAGCTAGCAGCAAAGAAGCAAACAAGCAAGCAAGCAAGCAAGCAAGCAAACAAACAAACAAACAAACAATGCCTTATCTGATAACACAATTCCAGTGTAACAAATCCATTACAGCCTTGGAATTACCTGGTGAAAAGTCAAGAATTAGCAGTCACCCTATTCATGAATACAGTACCTGCTTGGGACAATCTTGTTCAATTGGAGTGATGAGATGTGGGCTCATTCCACAGAAGTCGCACAGTGATATGTAGTAGCAATTTATAGAGTGCTTCTGAGCACTTTATTATCTCCAACAACCTTGTCAAGGGGAGGGGTGAGGTATTATTTCCCCTGTGTTGTGGGGTGGGTCTGAGGTTCAGAGAGAACTGTGTGCCTACACCAGATGTGTTCACAGCTGAGGTGACATTCGATCCAGGACAACATCTCCAGCTCACATCTCACACCATTAACTGCTGTTCTGCTAAGCTCTATTCAACCTTGTATTCGGTGTGCCAAACCAATAGTCTACCCCATTGCTCATGGTATGTCCAGTTATTTGTCTGCCTGAGATTCTCACTTTGTCTATGTGCTTGAACAGCTAGAATGAGGGCCAGATTACGTTACATTAGGAGGATGTTTAAACACTTGCTTAGTATTGGGCGTGTCTCTTTATTAACAAAAAGTAGTTGCAGGGTACCCTAATCTGGACCAGGATTGCTGTATGATGAGAGAAGAGCTGACTGCTTCTTTTTGTGCCATTTTCCTGCTGAAAAATCTCCCAGTTAAGAAAGCAACATGCCCAGTCCTAAGCATGTGATTTAAAACCTCTTGAGCAATGTAATGAACAGTTTGGTCCTGGCTGGAAGAATATGTTCTTTTCTAGCATTTGAGTTCCTGTGTGTACTCACTGAAATGGCCTGAGCAGGGTGGACCTCTGTTTGGAAACTGTTGATCAAATGAATTTTCCCAAATAGGCAAATTTGACTAAGACCGAGAGGCCATTATGGTGGGGTCACTTACTTTTCTTTTTTATTGTTATTTCAAAGCAGTTTCATAGTCCCCAAATAAAACAGAAAATTGTGCCAATGTGTGTGCATTTATACTTTTGATCTGCGCCATGTCCCCAATTTAAATCTCCTCCTCCCCAAAAGGTGATATTTAACCTTTAAGGGGATGCATATGGCCACCTTATAAGTTCAAAAACTGAATTTAATATTTTTAAACTAGATATATTTTAAATTATTTTGTCTTATGCTGAACCTACTCTGTGCCTGCCCAAAGAAGTCAGATAATGTTGAAGATGATTTGTGAGTGTAAGCTGTTGTTTTGTTGATGGTACATAGTTGAAATGATACCAGAACAAAAATTACCAAAACAAACATAAATGAAAACCAGATAATTTCTTTCTGTGTTTAAATAAAATTAGTGTATATATTGAATGGCTAATATATAACAGCTGCACAATCCTGAAATCTGTGAATGAAAATCCCCACTGTAATCTACAGAAATGGAAATTTTGATAGAAATTTGATAGAAATTTTGATAGAACCAGCATTTCATTTTCTTCAGGAATGCAACAAAATATGTTGTGACTGAATCCAGTTGAAAACCATGGGTCCTGGCTTAATCATAACTACATTTATTTTGATTGGGGCTATAATGGCAAGCTGTTGCACTTGCATTTGTAAGAGCACAATTACGTTCTTCTTAAAGTGTATATAGCAATTATATAGCAACTGGAAATAATGACATTTCCAAATGCCAGATATGAAACGGGAAGACTAAGAGTGGATCCAGGTAATGATTTTATCACACGTTTCATTACAAACTCAAACCTGATCTGCAACAACAACAACAACAACAACAACAACAACAACAACAACAACAACAACAAACCACCTTACTGCTGGGCAGAATAAATAGAGATATCCTGGTCTACCAAGTGGCTATTTGCTTCCATTTGATAAATGGCAATCTGAATCCATTCTAAAAAGTGACTAACCATGTATGGTAATCTCCAAGCTATAAATCCTGTCCAAGAGCTGCTTCCAATCATGGAAGAGGTATCATGTCCTTGTTATTCCTAAACATGCTGGTTTAAAGTGATGTTATTTGCAATATTTGTTAGTATTCCAAGGGGAAGCATTTCATTTCAACAGCAGTCTTCTTTCTAGGATAGATATGTAACTAGACTGGATGACATTCTTATTTTTTCTCTGTTGCAAGTCTAAGACAATTATCTATAGAAATTGTTGTCCTTCCATAAGGGAAATGCAATTTGTCTTCCACAATAAAACACCTCCAAAATGTACAGTGAAAGGGGGCAGCACTGCATGGACATAACTCTTTCTTTCTTTAGTCTGCTCAGGCCAATCATAACAGATTTATTAGGGTCTTCAGCAGCACAGGTCAAGGATTCATGGAAATGTTGCAAAACTAGGGGCATGGGGTCTCTAGAGTGACGCACACAAGGCTATCATGCAGTTCATCAAGGCTTTTGAAGCCTCTTGTTAGCAAACAGTATTTGCTATTTGGTGGCTTATACAGCACACACATTAAAATATGAAGCCAGCAGAACCTCATCTGTTTCAACCTGGTGCCACAAAATTGATCCAACCTGAGAAAAAGAACAACCCCCCAGCTGGCAATGTGAACCCAGCCAGCTTTAGCTAGATGGCTTTAATTTAAATGGATTTAAATAGCAGACAAATAATATGAAGGTAATTATTACTATATAATTACACACAGAGAGTTGAAATTGAAATTATTCAACCCCAATTGCAAATTGGGTTTACAGTCATACCTTGGATCTCAAACGCCACGGCTCCTGAATGATTGAAACCCAGAAGTAAGTGTTCCGGTTTTCATTTTTGGAAGCCGAACATCCAACATTTCATTTTGGAAGCCGAACATCCAACAGGGCTTCCGGTTGGCTGCAGGAGCTTCCTGCAGCCAATCAGAAGCCGCACTTTGGTTTCTGAATGTTTTGGAAGTCGAAAGGGACTTCTGGAATGGATTCCGTTCGACTTCCAAGGTACGACTGTATTATCAATGGCCACTGTAGAACCTTCAACAGAACTGCTTCTTGGTGGAATTTGAGGTATGCTTGGGATCCTTGATCTGTTGGAAGGTCCAATGACCCCTATCTTCAGCTTCCTCACAGATGGTGTGATGTTTTCTCCTAGGCTTTCCCAATACTTCAATTAATCCAGCCTGCCTTCCACATGCTGCAAGTTTCCATTACCAGAGGATGCAAAGCAAGCCCAGAGCATCACTGAGCCACCACCATACTTCGTTGTAGGCGGAGTGTTCTCTTCAGCATATGCTTCAGTCTTCTTCCTGCAGACATAGCACTGATCCATGAGGCCAAAAAAAATCCCAATTTTGTTTCATTACTGTTTCGCAGAACAGAACCCCAAACTTCTGTGGCTTATTTATTTGAGCAAATTGGAGTGAACTTTTCTTGTACTTTGGGGTCAGTACATCTTGGAGTTCTTGCATGGAAACCATCTGCGTTTAGTACCGGTGTGCGCCTTACTGTGCTCACTGAAACCTCAGTGCTTGCTGCCACCAAGTCTTGCTCTAGCTCTTTTGGAGCCACTTGAGGGGGTTTTCTAGCCTGCCTTATCAGAAATCAGGTTGCTGCCGCAAGTGTGAGGCTGCTGCCAGCAACTCCCCTGGCCGGTTGGCCTGGAATGTACAAAGACAAGGAATGTTCTTACCACCCACTTTTTATTCAGTATTTACAGAGAGAGGCTTCTTGGATACCCAGCCTCTTGGATAATGGCATTGTCCCGAGTGAATCTCCACCCCCGTTTCTCCCACTTCCTCATTCGTCATCCTCTCTACGGGTGCTGACAAGTGCTCTCTGTCTTTGAGCTCTTTGCTCTCCCACTTTCAAGGCTTGCTAGGGGTTTTTTGGGGGGGCGCGGGGCTGGAATGCTTTCTAAAGACACTGCGTGCGGCAGCTGTTGCCACCCTGGTGCGTCCTCTTCCTCCTTCTCTCCCATTATTTCCCAACTTTTCTGCTCCATTGAAGTAGTGTAATCACTATTCCTTTACTTTGTACTTGTGAACTATGCTTTCAACAGTGTCTCTAGGAACATTCAGTGCCTTCACTATCTTCTTGTATCCTGCTCCTTGTTTGTGGAGGGCGATGATCTCTTCACTTACCTTCTTGGACCATTCTCTTGACTTAGCCATATTTCTCACATGCAGCCAAATTTGACACTCAGCAAACCCCTAGTCAGTTCAGGTATTTCATGTGTTCCAGCTCAAGCACACCTGGTGCACCTAATGAAGCCTTTAATTACTTGCATCAGGTGTGCTTTAGACAACACCTGTTGCATTTGTGCTGTTGTGAGGGATTCTATTCAGGGGGTTGGATAATAGTGAGACTGGAGAAGCCAGTATAAGTTGCATTGTCAGCTGAATTTTGGGGAAACCACTTGAAATATTGAGGTGTTTCAATTGCTTTTGTTTGATTTGTTCATTGCAAGCAGCTGAGACCTGTGGGTATATGATGGTATATAAATTCAATAAATAATAATAAATAACAAGTCTGTAAATATTGATAATAAGCATTTGCAATGGGGAGTGAATAATTTTGATTTCAACTGTATACAGAGAGTCTTACTGACAGTATCAGCAAAGAGTCAATCAAATGTATATTAAAGTAAATACAAAAGGGAAAGAAGACTATTTTCCCCCCTTTTTTTGTTTCAAAGGGATCTGTATCAGCCCTCAAAACAAACCTGCCTTCAGCACAAGAGAAAACGGAAAGTCGGCAGTCAGCAATCTGTTTCCACAAAGAATGTGCTTTTACACCAAGACCACCAACAGTGAACATGTGCCACAGACCAAGCCACAGGCTCCTAAAGGAAACCAAGTAATTGGGATTGAATCTCTAATTGAACTCAACACAGACTAAAGTCACATGTTGCAAGAATCATAGCAATAGCTTTTCCTGACTATTTGACCAATATTAAGGAATGTAATTGAGCAAGCTAAGTTGAATGTATTTCCAAATTAGGACTTCCAAAGAAGTTACAATGTTGTTGAACTCATGCTTATTCATATATCGGTGTTCAGTCTCCAGTAAATATATAGAGATCATTCCTTTTGCAAAGTCTTCACTCAAAAAGAATTTAAAACTTTCATTTACTACATCCTCATCAAATGAACACATACGATGGCATACCTGCCAAGTTGCTGTCAGAGAAATAAGGGACTGGGCCAGAAATAGCAGACCGGAAGTAGCGCTGCTGCCATTTTGGAACTGGGCGGAGCATGCTCAGAAGTGACTTTTGATGCTGCTTTGCCCAGTTCCAAAATGGCCGCCGCACCAGAAGTCGCACAGCAGCCATTTTGGAACTGGGCAGAGCAGCATCAAAAGTCGCTTCTGAGCATGCTCTGCTCAGTTCCAAAATGGCCGCCGCGCCAGAATAAACCAGGGAAAAACAAAAAAATCCATTTTTTCAGCTAGGAACAGCTGGAAAAAAACGGGGATTTCCCGGGGAAAATGGGAGACTTGGCAGCTATACCATGGGGAAAAAATAACTCAAACCAGGACATTACTCCTATATAGCAGGGCTGTTTACTCAGACATTCAGGGCTAGAGTAACCACCAAGCAAAATATCCTACAAAACAAAACACTCAACTGGGCTGGAGCTCCAGCTTTAGATATGGAATAAGCATTCCTTGATGCTATTGCAGCATTGGCCGCAATCAGTAAGAGTGGCCTAATAACTGTAGGTGCTTCAATACTAGTATTTATTCTAGGGTGGGCACTCCTCCTACATGCCTCCCCTCCTTTTTTTGTTGCAAAGTTCACATGGCATCAATTGTATGAAAATATCAGCCAGTATCTTCTCTCATTCTAAGACAGATTTTGCCTTTCCATGAAAAATTAAAATTTTAAAAAAACCTGTTACCAATCCATTTGCAACATTAAGCCCCTGCCTGGAAGCATTCTTAGATCATGAAGCAGGAGACAGGAGAGTCTTGCTGTACAGGCAATGATAGTTTGTTAATCCCTAATCCAGTTTCTAATTGCAGGGACTTCCTCTAATTCCACTCAAGAGAAAGGGGGAATGAAATTAGTTTAGAAGATATTTTAGATCTGGTAAATTTTATTCCAGACAATTTCATGCTTATGAGGGGAAGACAAAAAGACAAAAAGAGAGTTACCAAGTAACAGGGCACTGGCCAAAGAAAAATGGACTTGGGTTCCTTTAATTGTCTATAGTGTGACACATTAGTGAACAAGATACTTAATACAAAGTTATATACTGTAGTTTCATAGTACTAAATAAACACTAGAAACTTCAGCAAAATATATAGAATATCTACCCCAAAAATTCTTGACAGAATTGCTTATCGCAATAGGTAAAAAAAAAAAAACATTCCAAGTTAAAGCATGCTAATCGTCCTGAACTTCCAATATTGCTGTCAGGCATTTTTGCAGACTTCATTATGTTCCTGCCAGCCTAGCAGTTTGAAAGCATACGAGTGCAAGTAAATAATCCCCCCCCCCCCAGTTTAAAAGGCCATAGACTGTTTAATCAGCCAAAGGCCTGTGAGAAAAGGAAAGTTTTTGCTGGGCACCTTAAGATATGTAATGAAGTTGCCAGGTGTGTATCCCTGGAGATACACAAATAGGGAGCCACTGTAGAAAAGGCCTGTTCTCTTTTTTTGCCAATTATTTTGATTGACTTTTCAAATTATTACAAATAATTGCCAAACTGATTTTATTTAATACAGTTTCCCAAAACCAGCTTCCCACTCTCCTTATATGTCCAGGATGAACCCCCTATTGCTGCCTTATGTCCTCAGTTAATCTATAGTTAACATCCTACAGTATTTTCCAAAAAAATAATCTATCCGCTGTCTCTTTACATCCCTGCATACAGCAAAAAATCAAGTCAGTGTTTTGGAGATAATCTCCAATAACAGCAAGTGTGGTTATTATTCCATCTTCCCTTTAAACATTTGCTTGATTTTTAATAAGTTCTGTTTTTCAGAGTTTGGAGTTGCTTTCCAGCTTGTGCCTCCACTGCTTTATATAGTGTTGATTACTATTGAACATTTTATTTTTTATAACTTTTATGTTTTGGTTTTTCATGCTAACTGCCTTGGACAACTCCTGAGTTAAATAAATACTTTTATGCATGCTATAGAAGGAAATAAAAAGTGGTATGTGATTCAGTACAATGTTCCTCCTGGAAAATGTATGTTAATTAAAAAATTATTAACTAAGGAGTTGATCTTTGTTCCATGCCCTTTGATTCATGTAAGGAGAGGCAGCTGGTGCAATATAATTTTGTAGTATAGAATAGTATTACAGCTCCCAGCTAGACAGTGTGGGTTTATATGTTCAAGATTGTGTTAACTCATGAGACAAATGGAAGGTATTACCGGTATCTGGATCAGGCAAATTTAAGGTAACCACCTCATCCTTTTTTCAAGTAACTCTTCCTACACATTTTTTCTGTCAAATTCACATGCATCTGATTAAGAATCCATTGTGTTGCAGGGGGGGGGAATTAAAATTCCAGGGCTCATTCTGGGGGTGATCTTAGCTTATGCAGTGAACTGGTTAGGCTTGTTTGGCTATGCTGTCATCCTGTGAGAATTGGGTCCTGGTTAAAATATGTACAGTGCTACCCAATGGCTGTGCTTTTCAGGGGAGTTAGTAGCTTGCAGGCTATTAGAAAACATCTCACTAATGAAACTATTATAAGGCTCCAAGGAATCCCAGGATTCATAGACACACAGGTTGAAACCATGGGGAATATCCATTTACACACACACACACACACACACACACTTCTGTAACCTTGACACTCTGCATATGTGATTTCAGTTTTCATCACAGCCACACACACACAAAATGCTTATGCCCTTTGACATTGCATTGTTCACAAAGTGTCCATTAAGTTATTCTCTCCAGCCTCTGGTAAAATAAAGTCAGTAGCTTACATGAACTTGAATAGTCATCAATACATCTGTCAGAGATGAGCAAATGTTTGCAATTACTAGCTCCACTGACTTCATGATGTGAGCACAATTTTCCACTTATTTACAATGCTTCCTCATGCGTTCAATCTAGAACTCTAAATATAATGCAGGTCTTACCTAGTAACATTAAAACGAATGTTGATCTCTGTCCTTCCTATTCTTGTTGCTATTTCTTCTGCCTCCATTCTTTATCTTTTTAAAATATGATTTTATTGTTTTCAATTACTAAAAACCCTGTAACAGTGAAATGACAAGTAGTATACAATAATGTAAAAACAAGGCTTAACTACCTCTGTTGGCTTTGTCAGCAAAGTTCTTTTGACGCATTTGAATGGTTATAACCAGGAGAAGGTCTCTCCCAAAAGGCAAATGAGACGCAAGAGGGCTGCGATCCCAGTGACTCTCTTATGAATATGCAAAGCATGTAAGCCAAATATCAGAAAAATGAAGATACTTTGACTGCCCCCTCCAATTTTGAGTTTATTAATTTCTCTGGTATAGAACTTTCCCAGACTCTGACATACAAGCCTTGATCTGGAATTAATGGCTTCTACTTTGTTTGCACAAAGTCACACAATCATAGTTTTTGTATTCTAGCTTCAGATCCTGGTCTAGTTTGGCCTCAACGTGCTTTATTCTTGGGCTTACCTAATTTTCCTTTCTTGCTTTTCACAATGGGCTTTTCACTTACCCATTGTGCCTTTGTAAATTGTGCAGATTGGGCCAAGATGGAGAGAGCAAGTGAATGGAGAATGTGGATAGCAACATGGAGGAACCTGCCCCCAAACCCAAAAACCTATATTTGGTTGTTGGCATCTGTCTGTCTCATGAGATAATGGAGGAGTGTGCCTTTGGGACATGTTTTGTTGCAGCTGCATCATGGCATTTCTTCTGTCTGCACTCCTTCAAACTCTCCAACAAATTTCTCCATTGCTTCACGGACAATTTCATTTCCCAGAAGGTCTATCTTGGACCTGGTCCTCACCAACCGGGAGGAACTGATCGACAAAGTGGATTGGAAATTTGGGAGAAAGTGATCATGCCCTCTTGGGTTTCATGACACAGAGGCAAGGGAAAGTCATCTCAGTACATAACACTGAGTTTAATTGGACCTGCACTTTAAGAAGGCCAATTTCAAAAAGCTGAAGCTGCTACTGGGTGAAATCCCATGGTCAGAAATACTGAAAGAGAAGGGAGTCCAAGATGGATGGGAGTTTCTAAAAGGATAAATATCAAAGGCCCAAATGCAGACAATTCCAACCAGAAAGAAAAGTGGGAGGCATCTAAGGAAACCGGAGTGGCTGCATAAGGAGTTTACAGATGAGCTGAGAGTTAAGAAGGGCATGTATAAGGGAAGAAAGGGAAAATCACAAAGGGGTAGCCAGCAGTTGCAGGGGCAAGGTCAGGCAGGCTAAAGCTAAGAATTAGCTCCGACTTGCAAGGGAGGTTAAAAGTTTATTTTTAATTATTCTGTGACTCTATGATCTATGATTTTGCATCTGCTCTGGTGCCAATTAATTCCCACCCCCCAATTTCTCTTTTTCCACGTGGTGCCAGACCAGGAGTCATGCAGGCAATGTGATGACTGCATCATACTTTGTAGTTGTTTAGACCAGGCATCCCCAAACTGCGGCCCTCCAGATGTTTTGGTCTACAACTCCCATGATCCCTAGCTAACAGGACCAGTGGTCAGGGAAGATGGGAATTGTAGTCCAAAACATCTGGAGGGCCAAAGTTTGTGGATGCCTGGTTTAGACAATGTCACTGAAGACAAAGCTAACTGAGACTGTGGGCTATGTTTGTTCTGGGTTATGTTGGCCATACTCTTGTATAGACTGTATATCTCTGTATAGACTGTATATCTCTGTTTCAATGCTGTTCCTTTAAAACCAGTTAAGGGGTTTACACACACACTTCATTTTGGTTCAGCCCAATGTTGGGGAGGAGGGGCAAGCTACCCTTTTTGTTAATCATCAGGGGCGGCTTGCCCATTGGCCCTAGTGGCGCGGGGCGCCGAGGGGCGCCCCAGCAAATGGGGGAGCTGTGCGGCGGCCTCCTTTTCTCTCCTCCTGGACGCCCACCAGCTGCGCCGCTCAGAGGAGAGAGATAAACGAGCAGAGCTTTCCTTTTTCTTTTTTTAAAAAAGATCCTGAGGGATCTGCACCAGGGCGCCCAATGACCTTAAGATGCTACTGTTAATCATTAACATAATTTGAGTGTGTGAGAAAAAAATCTACCACTTTCAAATCTGCAGCCACTTTTTACACTACTCAACATTATAATAATTTCTAAGAGGGGAGAAGAGAAGATTAATCCTGTAATGATTGAAAACTGCTAGAACCCCCTCCTCCTAAACAGTAAATGAAAGTTTCTCTTGATGGTTCTCTCGATGAAAGAGCACAAGAAAGTCTCCAAGCAACAACAAAAATTAAGTAAGACTTAAAAGCATTAACTAGGGAGCTGGAGGGGAGGGTGGTAGCAGGGAGAAATAGTCCCCCCTCACTAATTTATTAAGAAGCACCTTGGGCACAATTCTAATCTGATTTATGCATTACACGCAGAATATTTCATTATAAGGTTCTTTCAACCATAATTCACCTGCCTTGTCCCTGCTCCACATACACCAAAAGAAGCACCTGGGATGTGTGCCTGCAGCCACAGAGGAGGTGATGGGCCCAAGAAAAACAGAACAACCCAAACAAGGAAAGTAAGATATATCAAATCATTAACCTTCCAAGACGACCCCATTTCTGCAGCCTTGGATTCAAGGCTGACCAGCTGAAGGAGAAAAATGTTGCTTGTTGCCTTCACCAGCCTGCAACTTTTTTCTCTTTCTGGGTCATATCACAACCAACCCCATAGAATCTAATTCAAACAATGCCCTTGTCTTCTAACTAACTCTGTGTTAAAGAAGGAACCCCATCTATTTTTCATCTGGCACAGAGCTTTGCTTTCTTCATGGCTCTTTACCTTTCCTTTGTTATCTTAATGGCCCATCTCCCAGGCAATCTCCTGAACATGGGAAGCTGGGTCCAGAAATTAGGAGTCTGAAATTCCCCAAGCCTGAATTAAATTCTAACACCCAGGAAATTAGGGGAGCCTGGCAGCCACAAACTTATCACAGCATATTCTATGTTCCTCCTAACAGTATGTGGTCTTATGGGACAAACAATGTAAATTCTGCACATAGACATCAATAGGATTGCTAGCTTTTGATTTGGAAAGGATTCTGGTGCCTGCATAAGGAAAGTGTGTGTGTGTGTAAGCTAAACACTCCTAGTATGGAGCCTAGCAGACAATGGCAGGGACAGAGCTAATTGCAAAAGCCTTCCATCTGCTCTTGTGATGGATGCTGATACCGGTAGCTTCCACATGGCAGTTCAATGCCAACTTGCTGTTGCTCAGGCATACAAGCTTTTTGCAGTGATCAAGTCTTAATCAAAATGGCCCCATATTATTTTCCCATTTAATTTGTATTTACTGTTATCACAGAAAATGCAACAAGCAAAATAAAAACAAAAATCTAATGGAGATGGTAAATCTGGATTAAATGGTGGATACGGGATGGCATTTTAATGAAGACAGCTTTGTGTGGGTGCTGCAAAAAACCTGCATGCATGAACAGCACTGAATCAACAATAAACTACCATGTGGCAGTGACTATAACTACAATGGGTAGAGCTGGTTGAGTGCTAGTGCAGAGTTAAGAGCCATGCAAGAAAACTGATGTCAAAGCAATGCCCACAGCTGCCATGACTATGTTGCTGCATTGTTCTTCCATCACTTATCATACCTCCTGGTGTTGGTGTGACTATTAGGTAGAGTGAAATTCTGATTTTTCAGGATGTTCAGTATTCTTTCTAATGCTGCTATGGCCAAAGCAAGAACCATTGTGACCTTGTGCGTAGAGGAATCATTAGGATATCATTAACTGACTCTTGGCAGAAGTTCAGATTAATAGTTCGTTATGTAAATAATAAGCTAAATGTATTTTGAGACAGATGGATGTCAACATGTGTGTGTGTGTGAGAGAGAGAGGGGGGGGAGAGAGAGGGAGAGTGTATACCCCAGCCCAAATCCAGTTCTAGTCACACACAAGTCCTTAGAAGCCTTCCAATTTCTGTTCTTTGTTGTCTTATATGTCATTTGACACTACTTACTACAGTACTCAGTTTTATAAGTTACATTACACCACCACTATTACACTGCTTACTGATTGTGGCAATGTAGTTACAATGTATTGTTTATCTTGCAATGCAAGCTGTTAAAGTTTAATGCTACACTTGTTTTTCTGTATGGGAGGGTTCTTCGTCTAATTGTCAGTCTTTGAGCTTGCAGCATTGCTGTCTGTTAGAACAAGTGGAGCCTTTTGATCCACTGGTCTTGGCTTTGCATTGTGAATCTCAGTTAGTGGTAAGGACCTCAGAACGTTAATAGGTGTTACCAAAAATGGTAATAAGGATTTTTTTTTTCTGACTCTCCTAACATAGCTTCAGGTCACATTAGTAAATTATTCAATTTCTTTGCAGTTTTGCCAGGCAGCCAGTTCAGCCTTCCAGGCTCAAAGGTTGCTCAAAGGAAAGGCTCCTGTTTCTGTTTCTGCCCTCCCATGGGGCTCTTAGAATGCCCAGTGCTCAGGTTCCTCTGCATGGCTCCCTTTCCATTTTTATTCTTTTCTATTTGTGACAAATAATCGGATTTCCACTTCAAGCAAAAGATAGAACCCTTATTTGATGCAGGTGACTCCTGGGGTTCAAGGTAAAAGAAAGGTGCGCTGTTGCTTCAGAAATTCTCTTTTGGCCTGAGCTGCACAAGCAGCAGATTATTTGGCAAAACTGATTTGAGTCCTGAATACAAGCATTCCTCCATTAAAGAAAAAATCAAAGCTCATAGATAACTACAGTAGTATGAAAAGGAGAAAGCTAGGCTAAAAATCTTCCTGATATGCAGTTTTGCTGGGCACATACATATCTTGGCAAAATGTGGGTTTTGTACCCCATGTGCTCCCTTCAAATCTTCCTCTCTCATGTGATATCTTCCTTAAATTATGGATATCCCACACTTTGCCCTCCATAAACTAAAAAAACCTCATGCTCAGATAATTCAAAAAGAGAACCAGTCCCTTGCGTTGATTTTTCCAATGCAGGCATTTTGACTTCACCTCCTTCTAGTTTACTATGCATCCTGCTAGATCCTTCAATCCCATTTGTGTTTCTTACAGTGAACTTGACCACTTTCACCTTATTTGTGACTGAGGTTTGGATAAAAATTATCATTGAGACAACTTGCTTGTCTTTTCCACAAATTATAATATGATTATTTTCTGCAGGGAAATTTCTGCAGGGAAATATCCCCATTCTCATTATCCATCCTATTCCTTTGCCATCCAAAAGAACTTCACATATCCCAATAAAAGCATAATCACTGATGGGGCGGGAATCCTTTTTGGTTAAAAAAGAAAGTGCCATAAATAGTAAATACCTGCCCCTTCTGCCCTGTTCTTGCTTTGGGCTCAATCATTTAATTCAGAGGAGGATAGCAAATCACTAGTATTAAAAAGCCTTTTCACACCTGACATTGTTGTTGCACTCTGGTTTCCGTCACGGTGTTCTGTTGCACCAGAAGTGGTTTAGTCATGGTGGCCACATAACCCGGAAAGCTGTCTGTGAACAAACGCCGGCTTCCTTGGCTTGAAAAGCGAGATGAGCACCACAACCCCATAGTTGCCTTTGACTGGACCTCTACCTCTATTTTTTTTTTTTTACATTTTACCTAATGTGTGCTAAAGGCTGGAGGTGTTATCAAGGGGGCAAGGCTTTTCCACTTTAACAATTTGGTGAAATTGCTAATCAGTGCTCTATATTAACAGTCTACAACAGGTGACACAGTAGAGCAGGCATGTCCAAAGTCCGTTCTGCGGGCCTAATCCAGCCCGCCGGTTGATTTAATCCAGCCCCCGTGGCAGTATATGTCCTGGGGTAAAATCCTAAAAACGGCTCAGCAACTTCAATCCTAAAAACAGCTCGACAACTTTGGAGTAGAATAAAAGCTCAACAACTCCAACCTAAAAAAAGGTCAACACACTTCCGGTTGACCACGACACCTCCACAGTCGGAGGTCTGTTCAGCAGAGCAGACCCCGGCACTTCAAAGGTGGGGGAAACCGCTCCAGCACAGCAGACCCCCTTAAAAAAACCCAAATCGAGTGTTTTGGGGGCAAGTTGTCTGGCGGGCATCAAAAGCGGGCTCTCCCCCCCGGTAAGGCTCTGTTTTGAGCCCCCGAGAGCAAGGGGATCGGAGCTGCGACGCATCGGACATTGAGACCCCTAGCTGTGTGACTGTGAGGCAATAGTGATCAATTCTTCTAGAGAAAGGAAATTTAAAGGAACAGACTGTGAGTAAAGCGATCTATTGGACTACAATTTAAGGAAATAATTTGGTCATGGGAGGGAGATATAAAAACGGAAGTCGATCTCCCCCAACTGATTGAGACAAGAAACAGTTACATTACCCGAAGCCGGTAAATGATTTTAAACCTGAAAACTTCCAATGATTGGACCTAAATCCCCCCCTTGAGCCAGGGAAAAGGGGGGAAGAGTTTTAATTAGATAAAATCCCTGCAAAGATTTGCGATTCGAACGGAGAAAAGCCTCTCTTCACGCTGGAATCGGCATCCCAGAAAGATCAGTAAGACCATTGTGATGTCACAAAGAAAGGAATGTATTTACTTTCTAGAGGCTTTTGAACTGTGTTGCAGGAGTGGAGAATTGAAACAAGTTTGACAGTTAGTTATTAAGAACTGCAACACCCAACAGTCTTTTTTCTGACAGTTACATGAAATTTAATGTAACAAGAGGAGCTTATAATTATATTTTGCAGCTAGTTTGGAGACAACACTAATGTTTCTTGGAGCTACAAGCGGCACCATTTCCTGTATAGCTATGCTATGTCCTTGGAAGGTGCAGAAATGTCAACAGAGGAAAGTGAAGCTGGCTTTGAAGAGGTTGTTTTAAAACTTTTGTGGGAACTGAAAGATGTAATGGACAAATACAATCTACAGATTGAGAGGATAAAACAATCTTTACAGAAAAAGGAAACATGTGAGGAAACTTTGGAAAAGCAAAAGGGGGGGGGAATGATGACATTGTTATTAAAGATAAGGAGAAAATTTATCAAGAAGAAAAAGAGAGAAATTTTTACTAAGTTCAGCCATGGAACATTGTTGCCCCAGAGAAGGGAGAACAAGACTTCCTGGAGGAACAGAATTCCCACAAAGAACTGAGAGTACAAAGAAGATGCAAAGGGATATATAACAGATGTTGGCAAGCCAGAGACTCGAAGGCGTTATGGGGGCAGCGGGGGGGGGGGAGAAGGAACAGTGGGTTACAAAACATGTCAGATGGGGAGTAGGGTGAAGGGAATATGTGTTGCCTTTTATTTGGTTTGAACTAGGACTGTTTTAATGGAACTTGCTGAACTGATAGGGAGACCCCGAGACCAGGGGGGAGAAGAGGTAGAACAGAAGAAAAAATACATTAAAGTTAATGGGGGGGGAATGGAATGCTAGATTTATGGAAAACTTTGGAAGTGAAATTTCCGCTAGGGAAGGAATTATAAGATTAATATGTTTGAAATGAGATATATGAGTAGAAATGGTAATGCTAAGAAATAAAAATTGGGAAGATGAATTGTTATTTTGGAATAGTTGAGTGATCTTCCACTTCCTGTCTGTCTCTCCCGTTTTGGTACCCCTTGGTGGCAGGGGGGGTGTTATTGGGATGGGGGAGATGGGGGAGGAGGGGAGGGGCTTAATTGGAGAAAGGACCACTTCCACCTGTCTCTTTTACACTCTGGGACCTCCTAGTGGCAGGGGGAGGCCCAGGGATGGGGGGGGTGGGAGGAGTGGGAAAGGAAAGGGGAAATAATAATAATAATAATAATAATAATAATAATAGGATAGCATAGAAAGATGATTTTAATTTTGATCAGAAAAAATGGGGGGGGGAGATTGGATATATGAAAATTGCAAAAGAAGATTTTAAATTGAAAATCAGTAGGGGGGCGGGGAAATCCACAAGACAATGTTTAACAAAATAGATTATATACACTTGTAGTTTTTGTGTTTGTTATTGTTATAAGATGCTTTATTTTCTTTTTCTTTTTTTCTTGTTGTGTTTAGTCCTTGGTTTTTATTTTTGTTTTGTTTGTGTGTTTTGTCAGTGGTTGTTCTTTGATAAAAAACTGAATTATTATTATTTTTTTGAAAAATAAAGGTCAACAACTTTGGTTGCCCCTCACACATGTTCACTTCATCAAATCTGGCCCTCTTTGAAAAAAGTTTGGGCACCCCTGCAGTAGAGAAAGTATTACTGCAAACTCTGAAGCATTTACATACTGTATCTGCTATTTCTGTGAGTTTTTTTTCTGTCAAATTTACTTAATTTGTGTGTTGAGAGGAAAATGTTTTAACATATAAATAACACTACTTTACTGGACACTACCATTGCAATGGTCTTCCATTTAAATAATAATAATAATAATAATAATAATAATAATAATAATAATAATAATTTTATTTTATATAAATAATAATAATTATTTAATTTTATTTTCCAGATAAAAACTATATATTTGTAACATGTTGCATCTGCATGAAATTCTCTTGAGTAAGAAGTGAATGACCTTCTAAGTGCCATAAATCAACATGACAGGTGATTCAATCAGCCACATGCCTGGTCTGATTTAAACAGCTGCCAACTCACATGGAGCAAGCAGAGTTCAAGTCCCAGAGGGTCCACCAAGTAGAAGGAAAAAGCAGGAGGTCTGCACTTTTGAAAGCACTGAAGCCTAAGCTGAGGAAATACACTGACACAAGTGAAATAACAAGGGCGGCATATTTAATTTACATGATGGGTTAGCGCTGTACATCTCCATGTCCCATTTTCTTTCACCTATATACCGTGTGTAGTCATGAGTGCATAGAACACAGTTGGAGGAGATGTAGGCTTCTAAAATTGAGATCTAATATAACCCAGTTAGTAATTGTAATATGGTGTATTAAAAGCAGAGAAAAATAATGCAGAATTATTAATAAGGGGGTGGTGGAAGCATAACAAAAGAAGAGAATACAATTTTGAAAAACCATTTGTTTTGTCAGTGGTTGGGCACCATTGTGGCACGGCGATGTCTCCCTTGGATCTGGTGGTCGTGCTGGGCATGAGGGGATTTCCCGGACTTGGGTGATCCCTTTTCAGCTTCACCCAGGCCCAGGAAGTGGATTGCAGACCACGGCACTAGTCCCACCCCTGGGCCGGATCAGACTGACCTGGCAGGCTTCACTCCGGTTTCACCATGGGTTTTTAACCTCCTTGTCCAGTTTTGAAAAACCGTTCATAAAAGTTTCATCTATTGTGTAATGGCGCTCACTGATGTAACATACGGTAGTTAGTAATAGGTAGATTTCCTAGGTGGAATAACAAAGAAGGTAGATTTCCTGGGTGGTGCTGGTTTTTTTTCTGAAAAGGGGGCAGCAGGTCAAATAAGTTTGGGAACCTGTGCCCTAGATCATCTTGATTGCCCTTCTTTGCACATATTTTAAGATCCTTCTTAAATTGCGGTGCCCAAAATTGTTCACAGGACTCTAGGTGGGTTCTGCCCAAAATAGAGTATTACTGCCCTGGTCAGAGAACAAGCACTCCAAACTAGCCATTTTCAAAAGCACTTCCTTCTAGATCATATCCTGTGTGTGTAAGTGCCAACTAGCTGATGCTTCCTTGCCTCACCACTCCACTCATGCACTGCCACAAAAGGACTTCTGGGCTGGCAGCAGTTCCTAAAAAAACACTGCAGGGATGCACACTGTATGGTCAGTTCTCACAGACTGCCCACTCACTCTTCAGTAACATGGGTGCCAGGTCCTGCCCCATGTTGTGAGTGCCCGGTCTCACTCGTGGCACATGTGTGATGTCATGCTGCAGGAGTAGCCTGGAAGGCCCAACAAGGTCTGTCATGGCCTGAGGAAGGTCCGAACGTGCCCATTGTGGCTTCCAGAGGGGCTGATGAGGCCCACAGAAGGCCCGATGAGGCCTGTTGCAGCTGCAGGAAGGCCCGACAGGCCCTTGGGGGCGCATGTGCTGACATTGGGCATACACTCTCCTGCGGCATGTGCGGCCCTGGCACAAAAAATTGTGGGTGCCGTGCCCCTTCATGGGGAATGTTGTGGGGGTTGGGGTACCCACAGCCCCGCACACTCAGCACCTATGTACATTAGTGTCTTACACATGAACCAACTGTGGCTGTTATCACCTCTAGAGGGGCCTCCCAAAGCATGTGCCCCAGGCTGTCACACCTGCAAAGGGTGGGTGGTGGGGTTGTGCTGGGGCCAGCAATGAGCTCCTGGTCCCTTGGGCAGTGCCCCAAGTCTGGGCTTCTGGTCCCTTGGGCAGTGCCCCACCTGGCCCACCCCTCTGCATTGGCAGAGAGGCCTACCATACCCTCCAACATTTGAGGGTATGAGATGGGATTGAGCCTCAGACCTTCTGAATGTGCTTCACCATGGAACAACAGCAGATTTGGTGAATATCCTACCTAGTGGCAACGCGGGAGGTGCTGTGGGTTAAACCACAGAGCCTAGGGCTTGCCGATCAGAAGGTCGGTGGTTCGAATCCCCGCGACGGGGTGAGCTCCCATTGTTCAGTCCCAGCTCCTGCCAACCTAGCAGTTCGAAAGCACATCAAAGTGCAAGTAGATAAATAGGTAGCACTACAGCGGGAAGGTAAACAGTGTTTCCGTGTGCTGCTCTGGTTCACCAGAAAGCGGCTTTGTCATGCTGGCCGCATGACCTGGAAGCTGTACGGCGGTTCCCTCGGCCAATAACGTGAGATGAGCACCACAACCCCAGAGTCGGTCACAACGGGACCTAATGGTCAGGGGTCCCTTTACGACTGGACCTAATGGTTAGGGGTCCCTTTACCTTTACCTATCTAGTAGAAATGTTCACAAGAACATGTGTTAACTAAACTGCTGGCCTTTATGTTCAAACCTACCCTGAAATTACTCCATACCTCTCCATTTTTTTCTCCTTCTGCTGTAGGTGGGATTTCAATACATAAATCTCATTCTCTATCACAGCGTCTCACTTTGTATCATGATAAAATGACATGAAGTACCGTAAGTTCTAATGAATGTTGGAAGGACAGAAAATGAAAGGGTTTGGGACACTGATACAGTATGTAGCTGCTGTTTTTTTTTTTGCAGTTGCCAAATGTTTATTGCCGTGTCGAGTTTGGCTCTTAAATATTGCCCTTTCAAAATAAAAACTTTTCTGAACTTCAGAGTCTGACCTCCAAAAAGAGAGGGAATAAAACACAGTTTTGTAGCATGCCATTTGAATACATTTCATGCTGCCATGTTGTAATATTCATTCTGTGTGAATGTACTTCTCCCAGACATCCTGGAGGCAAAAGCCAAAGAGAGCTTTGAAGAAAATCAAGGTTGCATAACTCTTCATAGATGGTACATCTTTTATTCTACATAAAGCTTAATCATGCCTCTGGGCAGATTGATTTAAATTGAGATTATTTATATCCCCAAGAAAAAATGATCTACCGTTATTCTGAATAAGTAATATAATCAAGTTTCCTGCTTTGAAATTCATTTATTTTTTCTTGAACAACCATGCACACCAACTGGTTGCTATATTGGCTTGCACATACAGCCTTTATATTGCTACTTATTAAAATCTGAAACTTTTGATCATGCAGTCCACATACATTGCAGAATTACACATGCTTTGAGACAAGAGACAGATTTTTTGTTTGGTATCTTTGCAAGCATGCAGAGAAAACCCCAAAATATCACCTACTCGAAGGGGAAATGTCCAGAACTTTCAATAAATGTCCATGCTGTTTGGGTGACAGAGCATGGGTTGGGACAGGGTGGGGGGAATCACAGGAATAAACTGGGGGGGGGGGTAGAATACATCATGGATCGGCACAGGGTGGGGGGAATCACACAGAAGAGCCACAGCAACACGTGGCCGGGCCAGCTATATATATTCTGTATATAAAATTGTCATTGTAAAGGAAGTGTGTAGCACACAGTATTTCATGAGTCTCTAACTGGGAACCTTAAACAATAGATATCATGGACATCTTATTTCAATTACTCTCAGCTGTGTTTGCCAAGGGATGAGCATTTTTGAGATCCAAGTCTCCCAGGAGCCATCAGCAAGCATCAGCTTCCTGAACAGAAAGAGCTCTTCATGGGAGGAGGGGTTTAGGGGGAGAGAGGTGGTGGTGGAGGAGTTGACTGTAGTGCGTGGAATTTTCCAGACATAAAGGCATTTACAGAGATGAACTATATTAAACAGCTAGATTCCATGTCACTGGCCGATAACCACTAGGCCTGCTGACTACAAACTATTGCATCTGCTCATAAAAATCACCTTAAGAGTTGCCCTGCACAGCTGCAGTGCTTGTCTTGTCACACTGACCAGCCTGGATCAGCTGTGTCACCATTACAAATTTAAACACGTGTGTCGTTTTCGTATGAAAAGATCTCCTGTTCTTCCTGTGTGAGGGTGCAGCCCAGGTCAGTTTAACACAACCAGAAGAAGATGTAGCTGAAAGGACTTTGTACTAATTTCCTCTTGGGTCCTTGGAAGCTTTGTCAGAGGTTCTTCAGTGTTCAGTGATGCCAAACACGTTTGTGCATCTTTATTGATCTGAAGCATCCTTTAGGTCAAGGAAGGGAAACCTGTTGGATCACAACCCCGATCATTTCCTTCCACCGTGTCTCCTATTCTCCCACCTTCATACTTTTTAAAACTGATATTCCATTGCTACTGGATGGCACTCAATTATTGGATTATTTGCAGGGTTTATTTCTCCTTAATTTACAAATGAATATTCTTCTGCATAGCAAAGGAGTCCCCTATGCATGTAAAAAGTACTGTACTGCCTTATTTTTGCTTCCAAACTGATAGGCATTTGGACTACCCAAATCCACTGTTTAATTGTTTTTTCACAAAAAGAAAATAATGTAACCATGGTCGCTCTACTGTACACATAATGCATACTGTAACTGCTAGGTGTGGTGGGTATGCAGGTCTAGCAGGACCCAAAGGACTATACAGTAATTGTATCCCTCCTTATACACTTTAGGTAAGAATGTGCAAGCTTTACTACTAAATTGTTCTGCTAAATTGCTACTGAGTAAAATTGAACCTTGATCGGAATCCAACAAATGTTAGTGCATTGGCCAGGATTTGGCATGGAATGCACTACTGCTTTGCTTTCCAGATTATCCTAATCCACACTCAATCTAGACCTATTGCTTTTTTGTTTTTTTGCCCCTGAAAAATATTTCTTGACAAACTGGTTTCAATTTGAAAAGTAAAGCTCATTGCAGTTTGATTCTGTATTATCCTGCAGTGTGAGCTCTTGAAAAGAGATGTAGGCAGTCCCAGCAATGGGAAGAGGGGAATTACCTGCTCAGTGACATTGTGGGTAGGCATATATGCCAAGGACTCAGCTAGATTGGTAAAGAAATAGCATTTTATAGGCATTGTATATGCAATACAGTGGTACCTTGGATTATGAACACAATTGGTTCTGGAAGTCTGTTCATAAACTGAAGCGTTCATAAACTGAAGCAAACTTTCCCATTGAAAGTAATGGAAAGTGAATTAATCCGTTCCAGATGGGTCCGCGGCGTTCGTAAACCGAAAATTCATAAACCGAGGTGTTCAGAAACCGAGGTTCCACTGTATAACACTGTAACAGCATATAGCGCTGTGGAGTCCCATCTTTCCCTACCGGATTTCCCGGTATGAGTTTACAACCTGTTTAACTGAATTGCTTCTTTGACATGTCTAGAGCCAGCCCAAGATTACAGTTTCCATTATCTTCTTTGTTCACCAGGGGCATGGAGGAAAAGGCATGGATAATGTAATCAAGGGGAGGGTTTTCAAACGTGTATCAAGTAACTACACTCACACTTGTGAAGGATCTAAAATTAATCTAGATTGAAAGCAGAATGTTGAGGACAAGCATGAATGCTTCTGGACTGAGAAAAACTATATTTGTATGCTACATGTTGGGTTAGTTGCGTAGGCAGCCTTGATTTCTCACACTGAGGGTGAAGTCATATATCATTTAGATGTAGCAGAGGTTGTTTTCATATACCTCTACAGAACTTTTCAGTACATTTCAATGCTCTGGAGCTATAATTGCAAAAAATGGATTGGCAAGCTTAAATATTCTCGGGGAAATGCCACTTATGAAGATAGCAACATTGCAGCTGATGTTAGGTAGGAGTTGGTGGTCGTACGACAGCACACAGAGCATCTAAGAGATTGTGGGGGGTGGGCTCGTTTAATCTCACTGTAAACAAGTGGTACAGTGACAATAAGGTAAAGGTAAAGGGGCCCCTGACCAATCGTCCAATCGTGTCCGACTCTGGAGTTGCGGCACTCATCTCGCTCTATAGGCCGAGGGAGCCGGCCGAGGGAGCCGGCGTTTGTCTGCAGACAGCTTCCGGGTCATGTGGCCAGCATGACAGAGCTGCTTCTGGCGAACCAGAGCAGCACACGGAAACGCCGTTTACCTTCCCGCCAGAGCGGTCCCTATTTATCTACTTGCACTTTGACGTGCTTTCGAACTGCTAGGTGGGCAGAAGCTGGGACTGAGCAACGGGAGCTCACCCCATTGCAGGGATTTGAACTGCCGACCTTCTGATCAGCAAGTCCTAGACTCTGTGGTTTAACCCACAGCGCCACCTGGGTCAATAAAGTATTTCTATTTCTATTTATGGTGGGTTCTTATTGACTAGCACCCATGACATCCCCAACATGCCTTTCCCCTCATTTGGGAGCAGGGGGTTAAATTGGGCTGCATGTGTCAAATTTATGTAAGTGGCGGATGGCACAAAGGGGGACAAAAGTAAGGCCTGTTTCAGCAGTCAGATTACAAGCAGTCTAGCTACAAAGCAAACTGAACCTGGATTCAAAGAAGGGAGATGTTTAGAATGTACAGTACTGCGGTTGTTCAGAGTGTTGCCTCTGTCTCCAGATTAGACCAGTCCCCTTTCATATGTGCCTGTTTGAATCACATAATAGTAGAGTTGGAAGGGGCCTAGAGGCTCATCTAGTTTAACCCCATGCAATGCAGGAATCTCAACTAAAGTATTAAGGCAAACAAATTTATTTACTTTGAAGCTTAAAATGGTATTGAAAGCTCATTACTGAAGAAACTCAAACGAGCTGCTGTCTCTGTCCTTTAGATAAACGAATGGCTTTCTTTCCCAGGATCACCAGCCCACACTTGCCAGGCCTCCTGTTTCTGCACTGTTTCTTAGGGACTCCCTCCAAGTCTTTGTACTTTGGCAGGGCTCTTATTTTTCTTGGAACCCTCTGTGAACTTAGCAAGTAAAATGATTTGGGCACCCAGACTTCAAACGGAATCTTCTTTTTTAAATTAAACAGCTGTAAGATCAAACTGATCCCTCCCCGCTCAAAGTCAGCACAGTAGCCTCCTAAGTCACGCTTGTGGTACAGTCACATGAGCAGTTATTTAAATTTAGAGATTCCTTAGGCCTAAACCCACCCTGTGGTGTTTGTTTTTTATTATCCGATATAGATAGTGCATAGCAGACATGGAATTCCAACTGCATGGAGGCAAGTTGCTTTAGAGGTGGCCCACCATGAAGTTTGGCCAATTAAAATTATGTTCTGTTGATGCATCTCTTTCTAGCTTTTGTGTTTTGATGGCATGATTACAATAGCTGGAAAAATCATGTGGAGGTGTTGCTTAGAGTAATCCGCTTGTAATGTGAGCCTGCCTGCTCACAGTTCAATTTTCAAGCAGTATATGAATCTGTATAAATGTATCTGGTCAGAGAGAGGAGTGAAACATCATCATGTGATAACTTGCATATGTGAATGAGTCATCACAGGTCTAACATGGCTCAGTCAGTAAAGTATTAGACTCTTAATCTCAGGGTTGTGGATTTGAGCCTCACATTGGGCAAAAGATTCCTGCATTGCAGGGGGGGTTGGACTAGATGACCCTCATGGTCCCTTCCAACTCTACAATTCTAAGGTTCTAAGGTTCTATGAACATAGATATTTCACATCACTTCAGAAATAATGCCACCTTTGGAAGGAGATGCTTATGAGAAACCCAGCCATCAGAGCCAGCCCCAGAGGAAGATGACCCACCATAGATGGCCAGTTTTGGGGCACCATTGAAGGGGAGCTAAATGCCCATTGTTTGGTTCATTATAGGGCTGTAGCAAAATACCCCCTTTTTGCAGTGCAAATTGCAGACTGTGAAATTGGGCTGGGAGCTAAAACTGGGGAGACCCAGGTTCAAATCTCCACTCAGCCATGAAATTCGCTCCGTTTCAGAGGGTTGCATGACTACAGCAGATGTGTTATAAATGTAAAAAAAAGTAATTTGAAAGAATAATTAATAGATGTGGCTACTTTCTGGTGTTGTAGGATGGATTTCATGGGTGGAGCAAAGCTCACTTGCAGCTTCTCGCAGCTTCTCTGTGTAGCAACTACTATGCAGGCGTTTCCCCACTTGCACACAATCATCATGCTCATGCACACTCCTGCTGACACTCGTGCAAAAAATGGCAATGAAGGGGGAAGAGGTGGGGGCAGAACAGAGGAATCCCCATTTGTGGGTGTCCCAGTGACACGTGCAGCATCCCAGAATGGAACCTCTGCAAACTGCAGCACCGGAGAGGGAGGAGCCTTCCCAGGGCTACTCAGGAGGCTGCTTATTCAATGTTTGGGACATTGTTTTCTAGCTTGGCCAGTGGTGGATGTGTGCAATGGGTTCATCTTATCCTTCATCTCTGATGGGTGCTCTAGTGGCTGATTCGAGTTCTGCTTCCGATTTTGTTTCTGCTGGTGATATACCTCGCCCCCCCACTGTTTTATGTGTCCCACTAAATTATTCTTCCGTTTGGAATTCTGTTTCTGCTCATGGTTTAATCATTTCTTCCTTTGTTTAGCATTGCCATGGATTGAGACCTGGAACTCTGACAGTTACATCAGCTGTATTTCCCATCTATGGCGGGGGTGCAGGTTTTTGTTTTTGTTTTTAATCCTCTTGATGTTTTGTTCCTGTGATAATTTGGAAACTCTTATTCTTGAATTTTGTGGAACAGGATTATTTTCTTTACAGATGTTTTTCTCTGGCTCTTCAATACCACCCTGAAGCCCTGCTTTGCTTGTAGTATTCCATTTTGATTTAGAGTGTCTCTCATATTTTCTTCTACCGGTTTGCTAGCTGGTGATTTTAATTTATGTATATCTATCTATCTATCTATCTATCTATCTATCTATCTGTTGTCTCTTAAAGTTCTTCAGGTTCTTGTGTTACTTTGTTCCTTTGGCTGCTAAACAGACGTCTGGCCATACTCTTAATTTTGTCATTCCTTCTCTGTGTTAGGGACCCAGGTGGTGCTGTGGGTTAACCCACAGAGTCTAGGGCTTGCTGATCAGAAGGTCGGCGGTTCGAATCCCTGCAACAGGGTGAGCTCCCGTTGCTTGGTCCCAGCTCCTGCCCACCTAGCAGTTCGAAAGCACATCAAAGTGCATGTAGATAAATAGGGACCGCTCCGGCGGGAAGGTAAACGGCGTTTCCGTGTGCTGCTCTGGTTCGCCAGAAGCAGCTTTGTCATGCTGGCCACATGACCCGGAAGCTGTCTGCGGACAAACGCCGGCTCCCTCGGCCTATAGAGCGAGATGAGCGCCGCAACCCCAGAGTCGGACACGACTGGACCTGATGGTCAGGGGCCCCTTTACCTTTACCTCTGTGTGTTTACCTATAGATTCTTCAAGTATCCCTATTGACTTTAATCATCATGGATTTTGGTTCATTTCTTCTCCTTCCATTTGCACTTTTCACACAATGAACTCAGGGCAAGCTAACATGGGGGTGGAGAGTGGGATCATACTGGTAGACCAGGACATCTCCCAAACCTTTAAACATTTTGTAGCACATATTCTGTGTGTGCTCAAATGATATGCATGCAGGTCCTGTATGTGTGATCAGAAACAAGACCTCCACGAACTATATGAGGAAAGGTGGGGATGGTTTAAATAATAAATGAACAAACAATGCAAAATACAGGGCTATATGTTGTCCCATATGCTGTTTACCATTAGCATGAAGCCACTGAGTGAGATCATTTGAAGATTTGTGGTGCAATTTCATCAGTAAACTGATGGCACTCAGCCCTACTTCTCCTTTTCATCAGTTTCAGGTTGTACTGTGAAAATGCTGAACCACTGCTGCACACGAACATAAGTTTGACCAAACTGCGGGAGGCAGTCTGGCTGAGGGCCATAAACTCAGTGTTGATACGATAAATGGAGACATCCTGGTCCACAGCTATTCACACTTTTGCTATGTCCCACTTCCATTATTGCACATATCTGCATACCCTCCAACATTTCTCTGATGATAATAAGAACATCCCATTCCGTAATGATAAAAAGCAGAGACATCACCTTGCCTACAAAGGTCCGTTGAGTTAAAGCTATGGTTTTCCCAGTAGTGATGTATGGAAGTGAGAGCTGGACCATAAAGAAGGCTGATCGCCAAAGAATTGATGCTTTTGGATTGTGGTGCTGGAGGAGACTCTTGAGAGTCCCATGGACTGCTAGAAGATCAAACCTATCCATTCTTAAGGAAATCAGCCCTGAGTGCTCCCTGGAAGGACAGATCGTGAAGCTGAGGCTCCAATACTTTGGCCACCTCATGAGAAGAGAATCCTTGGAAAAGACCCTGATGTTGGGAAAGATTGAGGGCACTAGGAGAAGGGGACGTCAGAGGACGAGATGGTTGGACAGTGTTCTCAAAGCTACGAACATGAGTTTGATCAAACTGCGGGAGGCAGTGCAAGACAGGAGTGCCTGGCGTGCTATGGTCCATGGGGTCACGAAGAGTCGGACACGACTAAACAACAAAATTTTTACTATTTATACCTCTATGTGGGACAAGAAGCTACAGTTAGAACTGGATATGGAACAACTGAGTGGTTCAAAATTGGGAAAGGAGTACGACAAGGTTGTATATTGTCTCCCTGCTTATTTAACTTATATGCAGAATTCATCATGCGAAAGGCTGGACTAGATGAATCCCAAGCCGGAATTAAGATTGCTGGAAGAAATATCAACAACCTCAGATATGCAGATGACACAACCTTGATGGCAGAAAGTGAGGAGGAATTAAAGAACCTTTTAATGAAGGTGAAAGAGGAGAGCGCAAAATATGGTCTGAAGCTCAACATCAAAAAAAACCAAGATCATGGCCACTGGTCCCATCACCTCCTGGCAAATAGAAGGGGAAGAAATGGAGGCAGTGAGAGATTTTACCTTCTTGGGCTCCTTGATCACTGCAGATGGTGACAGCAGTCACGAATTTAAAAGACGCCTGCGTCTTGGGAGAAAAGCAATGACAAACCTAGACAGCATCTTAAAAAGCAGAGACATCACCTTGCCGACAAAGGTCCGTATAGTTAAAGCTATGGTTTTCCCAGTAGTGATGTATGGAAGTGAGAGCTGGACCATAAAGAAGGCTGATCGCCGAAGAATTGATGCTTTTGAATTATGGTGCTGGAGGAGACTCTTGAGAGTCCCATGGACTGCTAGAAGATCAAACCTATCCATTCTGAAGGAAATCAGCCCTGAGTGCTCCCTGGAAGGACAGATCGTGAAGCTGAGGCTCCAATACTTTGGCCACCTCATGAGAAGAGAAGACTCCCTGGAAAAGACCCTGATGTTGGGAAAGATTGAGGGCACTAGGAGAAGGGGACGTCAGAGGACAAGATGGTTGGACAGTGTTCTCGAAGCTACGAACATGAGTTTGACCAAACTGCGGGAGGCAGTGCAAGACAGGAGTGCCTGGCGTGCTATGGTCCATGGGGTCACGAAGAGTCGGACACGACTAAACGACTAAACAACAACAACAACAACACCTCACACATCTTACTGGCTTGCCCAGCCACTCTGGGAGGCTTACAACATATATAAAAACATGCTTGCCTTCAGACAACGTGGGGGTCAGATAATTGCATACCCTCCAACATTTATCCAATGAAAATAGGGACGTGCTAAGGAAAAGCAGGACATTCCGGGATCAAATCAGAAACCAGGAGGGTATCTGTAAATCAGGGATGTCCCTGGAAAATAGGGATACTTGGAGGGTCTGCATTTGGGGCAAGCATTCTTTGGTGAGAAAACACCAACAGAGATTTTGCATGGCAAACCCTTTAAACTCCATTCTTGTCTGAAATAAAAGAGGGGACTATTAAAAGGGGACATTTGGGGGAGTTCACCGGAGGGATACACTTTGAGAGTTTTACAACCTATTACACGCTTTTCTTTGTGTTGAAATGATGAGTAAGGTGGGGGGGCACAGAGCTGTGCAGGCCACTGCCCCCTGTTGACACACACCTCCTGCCACTGCTGCACACAGCAAAAATGTTTCCCTACCACCAGAGCTTTTGGATGCCATGGGAATTGAAAGGGCTCTCTGCATGTATGGATGTCTGTGGATAGAACTCTGGACAAGTCATGGTTTCCATCTGCATATAAGAGCAATATCACACCCATTCGTGTGTGTGTAGAGCTCTTCCTCAGGCTGCCTGAATCAGCGGTGGGTGCGTCCCTGATCACTGCCCGGGGCATGCCAGGGGTATGCGCCTGCGCAGTGGGAGTGCAGGGGTGTGGGTGTGCGCGCACACAGGGGGTAGTGTACTCCCATGCTGCAGCTGGCTCGCAGTGCTGGGCCGCTGTTGCTGGATCTCATTGTTGGAAAGGGGCACTGCCGCCACCTCTCTGGCGCTTCAAGCCTGACCCAGGCGTGGAGCTGTGGCCAGCTGGCTGCTGCAGCCTTCCCCTCCCTCTTAGCCAGGCATGGCCAAACTCAGCCCTCCAGATGTTTTGGGACTACAACTCCCGTCATCCCTAGCTAACAGGGCCAGTGGTCAGGGATGCTGGGAATTGTAGTCCCAAAACATCTGGAGGGCTGAGTTTGGGGATGCCAGCTCTTAGCCATCTGAGGAGGAGGAGGAGGAGCTGCTGCTGCAGCAGCTGCCGCACCAGCCCCAAAATTTGGGCCTGGGCACAGCTTCCCTTGTTGTGCGGATGTCTGGTTTGAAGGCCCCCCAAAATGCAGCCAGGGCAACTCTCCCCCCCCCCATGCTATGGCTGAGGAAGCCTTTTTACCATGTACACCAGTGGTGGGATGTGTGGCTGTGGTGCACACCATTTTGAGGACAGTGCTAGCCTTTGTAGGAGGGTGGTGGGAGATGCAGCATGGAGCAAGCGCATATGGCTGCACATGCACACCCCTCACTTGTTCCAAAATATGGAAGGGGTCATGTGAACCCCCCCTTCAATTTTATCTGCATGCATCCTAAATAAGCTTGCACATAAAGCAGGGGCAGCTAAGCCTATAACTAAGCCCAACCACATGTACTCTGAAATAATAGCACATCATTTCCCTCTTTACTCCTCCTGCCTCTGTTTATTACTTTTGCCCATGGTGCTACTCCTGCATATTTTATTTATTTCACCTATATTCTGTTTTTCTCTCATCCATCACAAAACCCAAGGCAAGTTTCAGGTTGTAGGTACTTTTGGGCTGGGGCCTATCCTCTTGTACTCTTTATATAGAACGATTATTATTTAAAATATTTAATATTTATTCCCCGATTCCCATTGCACTTCTCCCATGCATAATAATGCAGATGGGCTGTTTAGCTTTCTTAATCTCCACGGTTTAAATAACCTATGATCTTCAAACACATTGGGAGGGCTTTTGCTCGGCTAACACCATGCAATTTCTTCCTGTCCTCGGCATCACCAGGGAACAACTCTGCTTCAGTTGTTCATTAAACTCTGCAACAAGTGTTGGAGGGCTACTGTCCCTTTCCAAACTACCATGCTTTGGTCATACAATTACAGTACTTACTGTTCATTCCTAGTTTGTTGTGCAAGGTTATTCAGGAAATGTTACACCAAGGAGAGATGAGAACCAGAACTATTTGGGCCTTGTGCAAGCTGTTTCATACACCAAATGATCTTCCCTGTAAAAGCCACTGTTTGAAACCTGTATGCCATTTCAGAAATTCTGAAATTCTGGAGCAGACTAAAAGTTTAGCATTCTGTTCCCAATATGGTCTAGTCACACAGCTAGAGCTATGGTCTGAAGGCCCCTGTCAAGGGACCTGTGTACAGGGAGCCTCCACCTCTCCTGCTGACCAGCACATCACCCAGTGGCAGCAGTGAGAGCAGCAGCAGCCAGTCAGGTGGGGGGGGGGAGGAAGTTAGGGGGATGGAGGAGAGAGGGCTCAGCGATGCTACAGAGCCCTTGCAGCGCCCCGGCCAACAGGCTGAGGGGACGGGGCAGCCACCTCCGTTGCCCCAATTAAGGCGTGGTACTAAACGTAAGGAGAGGAGGCGGCATTTCAGGTTGCCCAAGCTCTTATGCTGGTCACGTAACAGGAAACGTCCACTCTCGGATTCTGCGAGTGACTAGAAGGTCATGTTTCTTGGCATCTCTGCACTGTAAATACTATGCACAATAAACCTGTTAAAGACAGGACGCACTCTGGAGTCTTTACTCGAGAGTAGCCACACTCAAGCCCTGACAGCCCCCTTGCAAAATCCTTAATAAACAACTTACCTGACTTTTAGAAGACATCTGAAGGCAGCCCTGTTTAGGGAAGTTTTTAATGTTTAATCTTTTATCGCTTTTATTATTAATTTTTAATCATTATTAATATTATGTTGGGAGCCGTCCAGAGTGGCTAGGGAAACCCAACCAGATGGGCAGGGTATTAATAATAATGATGATGATGATAATAATAATAATAATGATAATAATAATTTAGAGACAGATTTTTTAAATTAAAAAAATAGATCCTTCAGGGATTTTTTTTTATTTTTAACAGTAGGGAGAAGTTATCTTCCTTACCGGTTGATACCTTTTGATTGTTGTGAGGTGGTGTTGTTTTTCTGGGGGGGGGGGAGGTTAGGCTGTATTCCTGAGTATCTTCCAATTCCTGGATCCAACAGGGACTCAATTGCTGGACTAGCCAGACAAGGGGTGGATCTACACTCTAGAAGCTGCCAACTGCTGGCTGGGCAGCTGGGAGACAGAACCAGGATAATGTCTCCATTATCCCTCATTCCGAAGAAAATGAATCTTGGATAAGCACCTGGAACCCCTGGAATTTTGCACCAATTGGAGATTGGTGTTTGCTCGAGTCAGAGAAAGACTTATCACACAAAATGATATACAATTATCTGGGGATCATTTGTGTTAAAATGTATTTCTGTGATGATTAATATTTTTTAGCAAATTAATTTGACCGACTCATGCTGAAACTAAACAGGTCTGGATCTGGCTGGTGCCTGGATGGGAAATCTCTTGGGAACATTCTGCACACCAACTTGAGTTCTGTATAAATGTACTAAGCAAGTACATGTCTCTGGAAAGAACACAGCCCTGATGAGACAAGATAGACTTGCTCCTCTCCTGTTATTCACCGCCAGCATTGGCAGAGGAACAATGCCTCTGAGGATGAAAGTTCTAACTATCTGGACATATCCTCCATGCATTTGTCTAATATATATGTAAACTGGTGTTGTTGTTGTTTTAAATATACCCTGACCCTAAAGATTACTGTAACGTGCTCTTGAGTGAGGTGATAAACATTACCTTCTCCCTTACCTTCCAAGTCCCGGACTTCAGAATCCGGGACCGGCAGCCGTGTAACACCGGAAGTTGCGTCGACGTAACTTCCGGTGTCGCGTTGCCCTTCTATGGGCACCAAAAATGGCCGCCGCCGGCTTCGAAAATCGCTTGTACGCATGTCAGGAAGTGCGTCAACGCAACTTCCAGTGTCGAACCACCCATCTATGGGCACCAAAAATGGCCGCCGCCGAAACCGGAAGTCGTGTCTATGCACTTCTGGACATGCGTAGATGCGACTTTTGAAGCCGGTGGCAGCCATTTTTTGTGCCCATAGAAGGGCAAATCGGAAAGAAAATAAATGGCTGCCGGCAGGAGAAAATAACGGAGAAAAACGGGAGACGAAGTGATACGGGGGACCACCGGGAAAAGGTAAGTAAAAACGGGGGTTTCCCGGGGAAACGGGGTACTTGGCAGCTATGCTTTCTCTTTCTCATTATCTCCCCTCCTTATCTCTAGGGTGATCTCCTCTCAGTGCTGAGGAAACAATCACCCTGGCTCATCTCATTTGCCCCTCCCCGGCCAAGCCCATGCAGCTACCTGCTAATTAATTAATAAATCAGTTTTATTATCTCCATATTGAGAGTCAGTGTAGTGTTGTGGTCAGTGTGTTAGGCTAGGATCAGGTTGATCTAGGTTCAAACAGTAATCCATGAAACTTGGGAGCAGCTGCATGAGTTAAGGGTGGGTGGCGCTGCTTTGTGGTGGTTCTGGTCCTACTTAGATGATCATTTCCAAAGAGTGACCCTTGGGGAGTGCTTTTCAGCCCTGTGGAGCCTTAAATGTAGGATTTATCAGAGTTTGCTTTTATCCCCTACTAGCTGTACCCAGCCACGCGTTGCCATGGCTCCGTCAGGGCCCCCATTTATCTGGACAGACGTAGGATGTAACAATACCCCTCCCTCTGTTCCCCCGGTGGGTGACGTCATAATCCCCTCACGTGACGTCACCCCCACCCCGACGCCTCTCTCTCTCCTCCTCACATACCATCTGCGGAGGTTCTGTCCAGTTCCCCTGGTGGATTCCAGTGAGCAGGAGCCTGGCTCTCGAGGCCCGGCGTGGTTGTGGAGACGGCGTGGATGGCAGTGGAGGGGTCTGGCCCGCCTCTCGCGCCGTCGCGGGAGGCAGCAGAGGCGGTTAGGGCCTGGGTTGGCTCTCAGGGTCTGGCCTGGGTTTTGAGGTGACACCGGAGGTGGGTTCGGGGTACAGCGTGACTCCGGTGGCGGTGGTGGTGGTGGCGCGGTAGTGGCAGGGCCCCCCGGCCTGGCTCTCCTGTCGTCCCCGGAGTTGGCGGAGGTGACCCGGGGGCCCGGCCTGGCTTTCAAGGCCCGGCCTGGTGAGGTAGGAGGAGTAGGAGTAGGGGGTGGTACTACACAAATGGAGTCTGTTCCTTAGACTTCCACTGGAGGGCGCTATTATTTTTTGCACAAAATCATGTTTTTACCTGTGACAGGTGTCATATCTGTGTAATCTAAGTTTATGCAAACACTCGCATATTGGACTGGAACGTTGTGTCCAAATTTGAACACAATCGGTCAAGCGGTTTCGGAGAAAATGCTGTTTAGCATCCACATGAAACTGCTGAGTGGGGTTATCCAGAGGTTTGGAGTATGTTGTCAGCAATATGCTGATGGCACACAGCTCTACTTCTTTACTTCTGTAGGTGTGGCAATGGATGAGAGTCAACAAACTGATGCTCAATCCATATGAGGCTGAGGCACTGTTAGTAGGTGGTTCCTTAAACTGGATGAATGGGAGATTACCTGCTATTGATGGGGTTACGCTCTCTCTGAAGGAGCAGGTATGCAGCTTGGGGGCCTCCTGGATCCTTTGCTGTCACTTGAGGCTCTGTGGCCTCGGTGGCTTGGAGTGCCTTCCATCAGCTTTGGCTGGTGGCCCAGGATAGGGACTATCTGGACAGCGATGGCCTAATTTATGTTATCTACGCTCTGGTAACCTCTAGGGTAGATTACTGCAATGTGTTACAGTCATACCTCGGGTTGAGTATGCTGCGGGTTGCGTACTTTCGGGTTGCGTACTCGGCGGACCCGGAAGTGTTTACTTCCGGGTTCTGCCACACGCACATGCGCAGAAGCAGTCTGCGCGCTTCGTGCATGCGTAAAGTGCCCCTCGGGTTAAGTACTTTTCAGGGTGCAAACGGCACCCCGGAACAGATTGGGTACTCAACCCAAGGTACCACTGTATATGTGGGGCTGCCTCTGAAGACAGTTCAGAAACTTCAGCTACTGCAGAATTCAATGGCCAGGTTGTTCACTGGGGTAAGATGGCTTGAGCAAATTATACTGATCCTGGCCCAACTGCACTGGCTGGCAATTGGTTTACAAGCCCAATTCAAAGTTCTGATTTTGACCTATATAGCCTTAAATGCCTCAAGGACCGCCTCTCTCCATATGAACCTACCTGGATCCTGTGATCATCATCTGAGACCCTTCTTCATGTGCCTACTCCATGAGAGGTCCAGAGGATGGGAACATTAGAACGGGCCTTTTCTGCAGTGGTTCCCCATTTGTGGAATGCTCTCCCTAGGAACGCTTGCCTAGTGCCATCCTTACATATCTTTAGGTGCAAGGCAGAATTATTCCTCTTCTCCCAGGCCTTTGGCTGATTAAACAATCTATGGCCTTTTAAACTGTGTGTGTGTGGTGGATTTTTTTGTTTGTTAATATGTTAAGTATTTTTGTGTTTTTAACTTGTAAACTGTCCTGTGATCCTCGGATGAAGAGTAGTATAGAAATTTAATTAATTAATTAATTAATTAATTGAGCCACTCATCTACTATCGACCTAATTTGCTTCACAGAGCTGTTGTAAGGATAAAGTTATGGGAAAACTTGTACGCCAATCTTGGAGGAAGAGTGGGAAAGAAATGTGTAAATATTGATACTATTAGAAAATATATTCCCCTTGTAAATGGGTACTAGATGGCCATAATCTAGAGCAGACTATTGCTTCTGGTACCTAGAGCTGTTGTTTCACCATACAAAGACCTGGAATCGCCACTGGCAGACTATATGTCAGAAGACGGAGATGAGCAAACTTGCTATACTTCATTTCTTTTTCACAAAGGGAGGTCACTATGTTCCACCAGCCATAAGGGTCTTTAACGCGAAATCTGTTTTCCGACTCCTTTATGCTTCAAACATCTGGTACAATGGTCTATTTTCTAAGTTACATGGGTTCCAAGCTAAGTTCCTGTGGTATCAAACTGTGTTCCTAAAATTCTAATGTTGGAAATAGGTGAATGCCTTGAAATACTGGCTAAAGATCTCGGTATTTGGCCTGTGGAAGGGATTACTTTTATATGTAACCGTTGAGGAGTCTATCAGCTCATGGTTGAAAACTATGGCCCGAAAAGCCTCCTCGATTGGTTTTTCACCATCCTTTTTACATCATCTGGGCTATGATATTGCCCTTAAATCCCTGAGGCAGAAGTTATGGGATATTTCACACAGCGATCTTTGCTCTAGATCCTATGTAACCTGTGAACGTTTGCATCTGGAATCCAATATGGACATGAATTTCAGTTACCATCGTATTTCATGAATCTGTCTGTACCTAACTATCACCAATTATTTACCAAAGCTAGACTAAATGTATTTCCATCAGAAGTGCTAAATAGCAGTCTGGTATACCCTATCTATCTGCTTATGCTCTCAGGGTGTTGACTCTATGAAGCATATCCTACCACACTGCGAGCAAATTAATTAAACCCCTATTGGTAAATTTAACTGTTCAAAGCTGAAACCTTCCACCTTAAGTACCTCCTTGGTGATAAGTCAAATGATACTATCCTAACCTTGGCTAAGTTTCTCTTGGAAGTATTAAGAAACAGAAACCTACATGCTCTGGATAAAACATAGTGACTGCCTTGGAACCCTTTCCCTGTATTTCTGTTATATTTTGCTTTTGAAAATGTTGTTGTGGCTCTGGACTTGAAATATACTCAGAGTCGAGAGTGAATTTCATGCTCTTTATTCAGCTCATAGTCATCAAGGAGAAGAGAAGAAGAATGCCCTTTTCCCAAAACCATCTGCTTATATACATTATTTACACAATGGGCTTTGCGTGATTGGCTACTTCAGGGCTACACCTGTGGGCCAATCAGTTTGTGGATTGACTTCTGCCAGCAGCCTGATTGGCTGCTCCTGCAGGCCAATCAGGTTGCGGATTCACTTCTGCCAGCCGCCTGATTGGCTGCTCCTGCAGGCCAATCAGGTTGCGGATTCACTTCCACCTGGAATTTGGATTGGGTGGCTCCTGCGGACCAATCAGACTGCTGATTCTGGATCCTATTGTTCTATGATTCAGCTCAGTACATAACAGGACTGAAATAAGGAATGCTTGTGTGTGATAATATTGCACTGAAGACAGGTCTGAAGCTGAAGAAAATAGCACATCAGAGGCCACATAGTCATGGTAGGGAAGAGATTTGCAAACAACAGCAATTTGTTGTCATGTGATGGAAATGTGTCCATCTTAATTTATGTGTTCAGGTCTTTCCCATTTAATCAAAGTGATTGAGGAAAAAAATTCTTCACTTTAATGGAATCATGCTCAAACATTTTTATGAGGTGTGACTATAGAAAGAACAGCTGGCTTTAATAATAATAATAATAATAAGGATTAAAATGTGGAGAGCTGGTGCAAATTGTCTCATAGATCTGACTATTTTTGGAATCTTGCAACAGGCTCTTTTCTCCTCCTCCATCGGAAGATAACATACAAGGAAAACACGGGGAAGCAATTGGCATATCACCACACTTTGGATGACAGTGAATCAGCTTACGGTAACTCAAAGAGTCTCATGTTTTCTATTTCAGTTGCTTTTCTTTTAACTATTACCAAACATACCGTACCGTACTTCTGTGTACCTGCCAAGTTTGCTTTCCTTCCCTCTGCTGTTCCTAAAGGAAATAAAATACTTTGGAATTTTTATGAGGAAATGTCTTGGAACCAAGCACACTTTCTGAACACAGCGTTGCATGCCACCTGCTGTTTTATCGGTCTCTTAGTGAGAGGATGCCTTCAAGATTTCCCCCCTTTTCAGAGCGCATCCAGGCTTCCTTTTGCACCACACGTTCTAGGCACAGATGTGCACTTTAAAACCCCTTGTCCAAAAGGTGGTTTTTGTTTCGTTTTTTGATCACAGCACTTTCCTTGGGAGCGCCTGCGTTTTGCCACTGAATCAAAGCAAATGGCAACCTGTGGGAAAACCTGGTTGCTGTTTGCCCCAATTTAGTGACAGAATGTGGATTTTCCTTGGGAATTAGCTGTGACAAAAAAAAAGCCACCACTCAGACATGGACCTGGAAAGCCTGGACTTGTGCCTAGAGACACAGCACAAAAGGAAGTGTGCATTAGCCTTCAGTGTAAGGTGTAACTTTACATTCATGGTGATTCATGATACCTTCAGGTCCCACTCTTTGAAAATTTCAGATTATTTCATCAGTGTTTAAAAACATGGCATAAGTAACAAATAGGTGCATGGTCTGTAGTTTCCAGCAAATATCCAGAAACTATTCATACCAGTTTTTTATTTTTATTGCCACTTTTGATATGTTATGGAGCCATGGCATAGCCACTCCCACATACTTCCTGTTGAAGCTGTTTTTGTGGACCTGAGGGCTCGTCCACACTCCTTTCCCCTGGGAAAACCTGCTCTTCCTCACTGAAGTGGAGCATGTCACTCAGACTTTTGGCCCTTAAATTGAAGGCTAGTATTCTTGCCTCTTTTAGTGGGACAGGACCTGTAGTCCTGGTTTTTCATTTGACTGTGTTTTTAGCCTTTTATTATATACTGCCGTGTTTTGCGGCTTTTATTACTGTTCACAACTGATTTTAATGTAAGTTGCTTTGGGTTACTTTGAAAGAAAAAAAACTAACAAATATAATAAATAAAAAAGGAGAAGGATATGGGCATAGCCAGAAATCTTTTTTTGAGAGGACAGGCTTTATGTTAGGGGTGGCAGAACTGAGTTATCTGTGACATAATTGGTCAGTTAGTTAACTATTTTTATTTATTTAGTTGATTTGTGGGAGACAGTGCCCCCCCCACTACTTCCATGGAGAGGGAGAGAAAATGAGAGAACACATACATTATATCTGGCATATAAGAGCCATGAACCCCTGCAATATACATCTTGAGAACTGGTTCCCTAGTGGAGGTTACAGAGTTCCTTGTTTTACTTGCCTCATGCAGTCTATCAGCTAATTATGCAGTCTAATTTTTTCCTCAAGGCGAGGTATCAGTATGGAGGTCTACCATAGATGAAAGCTTAGGAAAGTGGGCATGTCCTTGTTTTTGTCCCTGGATGTGATAAATGTGTGCAGGCATTGGAAGCATCCTGGCTGGGAAGGCTGGCACCTCAAGAGTCTGATGATGCTGCCATTGTAGTGTAGTGGCTAGCATAAGGGACTTCTACTGGTGGATTCTGGCTTCAAATTCCTGCCCAGACATGAGTGGAACAAATTCCTTGCTCAGAGTGGTTGAGAATGAAATCCATATATGATGCCTTCAAGTCCTTGGGGATAGGGCAGGATACAAATGAAATTTAAAAAACACAGAAGTGGTAACGGAAAGAATTGTGGACCTGGTCATTCTCCTTTCATTAGATAGCGTATTGGCGGCAATGCTAGTGGCCATGTGCTTGATATTTAAGCCTTTTATGTACTCTCTTCCTGAGCAGCCAGTCATCAATTTGATTCAATAATATTCATTTTATATATAGAGACTCAGTGTACCTTAACAAGTGCCTTCTTGGATGTTCTAGCTAGCCACATTTGGGGGGGGGCACTTTTTTTTTATAAAAAAGGTAAAGCACAGAACAAATCACTACAACAATGAAATTCACAATAACTAGTAAAAGCACAATTTAAACAAGCTCACACCTGGAATTCCTTGGGCAGAATGACATCACAGCACCAACAGGGCTGGATGGTGGGGGCCAGGCTCTCTGTTCATAGCTTCAAAACAGCCTAAGCTGATGGGCAGTGAAAGTACAGTATTTGCTCTCATGAAAAATGGTGGAGGCTATTTGGTATGTTATGCAATCTTAAGAGGAGTCTTTTATTCAGTGTTTCTGTGCCCCAAACTGAACATAAGCCTTGGTGCTGTGCACAGCTGCGAACCTGGCTGCCCGGGGCGGCAAATCTGAAGGCACCCCGCCAGGGGGTGGGGTGTCCGTCGTGCGCATGCAAGCTGCGGAGTGAGGCAGTCTCGATTGCATTGGGGCTTCTCCTCCATGGCTGCGTCGCGTGGCAGCGGTGGCAGCGGCTGTCAGAGGTGGTCAGCCCCGCCCAGCCTGCTGCCCCCACCCAGCCTGCTGCCCGCCCCCCCCTATTACTATGCCACTGGCTGTGCAATGGAATGTGAAAAAAATCCTAGGTGCTTTAACTGACTTTTAAAATGAAACTTATCTGTGCAATGCAATTAACATTCACGTAGATACTGCTAAACAATCAGAACGCTTGTGATTTTTTCCCCCAGAAATACCTCTAAGGTCTGAAGACTGAGAGCATTAGAAGCAACCCAGCACAGTGTGCTGAAAATAATCAACATTGTATCAACACTGGAATTTTTTCTGGTCAGATTTGGACATGCTTGTGCATGTGAAAGTCTCCTTGAGGCTGATTTGTTTTTTCCAGCTGCTACATAACCAGGTTTCAATGGAGGGAACAAGCAGCTCTCCCCTCCCTTGACTATTAAATAAGAACTAGGATAATAAAGTGGAGCTCAAGCCTTAAAACCTGTTTGTACTTGTTTTCAGAGCACTTTAATGAACTAGAAAAATATCTTGCACACTATAATGAATGAAGTTTACACTGGCGAGATAAGGCAGCCGCGCACTCACAACATGTAGGTGCCTGATTCTATCTGCAACCGCTGGCATTGTGAAGTGTTCAAAGGCGCTCAAATCAGAATGTTTCAAATAACCTGCAAAAGGAAGGTAGAGCTGGAATTCACAGTAGTTTGTAGCAGTCTTACTACACTGCAGGCATTTTTACTGTGCGATAAACTGGGATTTTGACAGGCTGGTGGTGGTAAAATATCTTTGGATAAGATTCTCAATTAGAGCAACTTTTTCATGGGGCACAAGCTGCTGTATCTGACAGTTCGATTTATTGCACTGTCACCAAACTTCAAAAATTTAGTGTATTAAAGGACTCACGGACGCTTTCTTGCTCTCTCACCAAGAGCTGTTGTCATCTCCCTCCCGACACACACAGAGGGAGGGAGGGAGGGAGGGAGGGAGGGAGAAAGAAAGAGAGCACATGGGCATGGGCATGAGCATGCTTATGTCATGGACTGGTTGGACATGGAGGAATGGTGGGAGGTAGCAGCTGGAAAACCCCAAAGGAAAGAATGCTCAGAGCCCGGGGACTGGTGGTGAGACAATGATGAGTGGTCAGAGGAAGAAGAGGGCACAGCCAAGGAGAAGGAGGTGTCAGAAGCTGAAGAGGTGACAGGGCTTAGTGAGCAAGGGGTGTCTGTGGCAGAGAGAAGTCCAGAATATAATAATAATAATAATAATAATAATAATAATAATAATAATAATAATAATTTATTTATATCCCGCCCATCTGGCTGGGTTTCCCCAGCCACTCTGGGCGGCTTCCAACAGAAAAATAAAACACACAACAGAAAAATAAACCACTGAGCCTAGGGCTTGCTGATCAGAAGGTCGGCGGTTCGAATCCCTGTGACGGGGTGAGCTCCCGTTGCTTGGTCCCAGCTCCTGCCAACCTAGCAGTTCGAAAGCACGTCAAAATGCAAGTAGATAAATAGGAACCGCTACAGCGGGAAGGTAAACGGCGTTTCCATGTGCTGCTCTGGTTTGCCAGAAGCGGCTTTGTCATGCTGGCCACATGACCTGGAAGCTATACGCCGGCTCCCTTGGCCAATAATGCGAGATGAGCGCGCAACCCCAGAATCGGTCACGACTGGACCTAATGGTCAGGGGTCCCTTTACCTTTAATCTATTAAATATTAAAAGCCTCCCTGAACAGGGCTGCCTTCAGATGTCTTCTAAAAGCCTGGTAGTTGTTTTCCTCTTTGACATCTGTTGGGAGGGCGTTCTACAGGGCAGGCGCCACCACCGAGAAGGCCCTCTGCCTAGTTCCCTGCAACTTGGCTTCTCGCAACAAGGGAACCGCCAGAAGGCCCTCGGTGCTGGACCTCAGTGTCTGGGCAGAATGATGGAGGTGGAGACGCTCCTTCAGGTATACTAGACCAAGGCCATTTAGGGCTTTAAAGGTCAACACCAACACTTTGAATTGTGCTCGGAAACGTACTGGGAGCCAATGTAGATCTTTCAAGACCGGTGTTATGTGGTCTCCCAGTCACCAGTCTAGCTGCCACATTCTGGATTAGTTGTAGTTTCAGAAGCTGAAGCTAAATCAGGAGAAGAGAGAGGCCAAGAAGTAGAGATGAGTCAGGCGGGCAAAGAAGCCAGGGTGTCTGTGTCTCCCCATCCTGTTGCGACCAGCCTCTTCCCACACTCTCCCAGAACCAGAAGAGGTATGAAGAGGGAGGAACAAAGACAGGTGCATTGCTTAGTTTAGATTGCTTGGAAAGGACCCAGGGGACCCAGGGGAGGAGGGGATTTAGGCAGCTGTAGGAAGGCGGAGGTCTTCAACCTCCACAACTGCATCAGCTGAGAAGAGTTGTGCTCATTGGGCCCTGAGAAGGCCTTGTTGCTTCTAATAAAGAGTTAACTTCACGTACTCCATGTGATTTATTTCTGGTTGGCTCCATAACAGCATATTGCAGGAAGGTCCTACTGGCTGTTTCTAGGGTCCCCTCTCTGTTGTTTGAAATCCACTCATGGTAGTGGATTTCAGACAACAGAGAGGGGACCCTAGAAACAGCCAGAGCCCCTAGAAAGCTGCTGTCAGTGAGGAGTACAGTGGTACCTCTACTTATGAATTTAATGTGTTCCGAACACACATTTGTAAGTCGAAAAAATTTGTAACTCGAATCCCATAGGAATGCATTGGGAGAAAAAAATCATAAGTCGAAGCAACCCTTTCTAAAAAATCATAAGTAGAAAAAATCCTATCTAAACCGCATCCAAGATGGCGGATGGAGCTCCATTTGTAAGTAGAAAAATTCGTAAGTAGAGTTATTTATAAGTAGAGGTACCACTGTAGAGTGCATTGGTCAATATGAACCATTAGCCCAGCTTTGTGTAAGGCAGAGTCATAGAAATGGCACTATTCTATGCTGTGGAACCAGTTTGGTGGAGTAGATAGCGTGTTAGATTAGGAAATGAAGAACCTAAATTGAACTCCCTCCTTAGCCATGAAGCTCAGTGTGTAGCCTTGGGCCGGTAACTATCTCTCAGCCCCCCGATTAGTTGGGGTGATAAAAGTGGTGGGTTTTTTGTGTGAGGGAGGGGTACACAATGTCTGTTCTTGGAAGAAGGATGGAATTTCACAAAATAAGTGTGACATATTTTGAAATGTTAGTAATAAATAGGCAGCTTTCTGTGCTCAACCCCATTGTCTGACATTGTGTTGTGTTGACCATCCTGAATCTCAGAATCTACAGGGTGATGTATTAATGAAATTCTCTTGACTCAGATATCAGGCGGAGCTGCATGAAGTTAGAAGTAATTTCAGAGGTTACTTCAGTTTTTCTCCAGCCCCAGTATGACTTTTGTGAGATCTGATTTGTATTTGTAGATTTAGAACAAGTGTGGCTAACATCTGGGCTGTTTTAATGGCCTTCTTTGCTACACTGAAATTGAACTTCTTTATGTACCAGAAAATATCCTTTGGAAAGTGTTATTGGTGAAGAATAATCAGATATGTGAAAAGGGCTTGGTTTCATACATCAATTTTGAAACTAGCTAAATAATTTATTATGGGTCTCAAGTTGATGTGAAGTTAATATAATTCTTGCACAAATCATCTGTAAACAGATGTCTGAATGCTTTAGTGGCAAATAACAGTGTGGCAATATTATCCAGCAAGACCCACAATTATACCGGAGGTGTGAAAAAACACTGTGCAGATTTCTCGTTAGCCTGTTTAGCTAGCAACTGGACAACATGTGGGGTGTATGCCCCACCCCCAGGCTCAACACAAAGGCTGCATGAATGGGCCTTTTGAGTTTCCAGCACCTCCTGAGATCTGTCTAACATGAACAAATCACACGTATTCCTCTTCCTCTGTTTTTGATGCATTGCCACAGAAGGGAGTCTGTCCTCCAGAGCAAAGGTTTTCAAGAAACTTAAATAATAAAAAGCAGCAGTGACTGTTTTCTTCTCCTGTCTAAACATTACACTGGACAAAATATTAGACTATATTTACAAGCCACATGGTGGTTTTGACTTTGTACAAACTCATCTGGAAACATTTGATTTTCAGTATGAACAGCCTTTGAATTAGAACCTTTGAGGGCAACAGTTTGGCCATAGCAAGTTTTTTGAACTTTTTTTAAAAGTGTGGTTGCCAGATTTTAGGGGAAAGCTGCATTCTTTCACGCAGATTGCTTGAATCCAACGTTTGGGGAACTGTAGAGTAAAACAGTTTACTGTAATCCAAAATCTTGCATTCACTGTCATCCATATCTTATTAAACTTTATTGATATAACAGGAGATACTCTAAGCAACCTACAGATTATAACCGTCTCCCTAAAAATGGGCAAATATAAAGTTTCATCCTAGAATGCTCATCATAACAAATCTGTTTGGGTGGCTACTGAAAAAGACTTTTAACAAAAGACATCTGGTGCAAAATGCAAGGAACATTGCCTTATTACAAGCATCATCCAAATGAATGAGAGTTCAAGAGCGCAGCTGTGCTCTTGTATAACTCCTCTTCACTTTTGTAGGTCTTGTGCACAACAGATGTTTCCAAAGGATCATTCCTCTAGAATTTGTAAGCATCTAAAAGTGCAACATTTCAAGCTGACCTAATGCACTGGGCAGTGTGCCAGGTCTATAATAACACTTTATTCCCTTTGTGCATTTCCCTGACTCAAGGCAGATGGCAGTGTGACACCGAGGCTGAACGGAAAAAGATGACCTGCACAAAATACATGGTCAACTTCAGCGCAGCTTGCAGGAATTAGGCTATATTCCTTGGAATCAGTATATATTGTAGTAGTTGGCCAAGTCAGTTTGAGGTCTAACATTCCTTCTCTTCTGTCAAGCATTCAATTTATTTGTTTGTAATCTGGGGTGCTAGTGTAGCACTCCAAACTCATGCTCAGCACTTCAGAGGCTTGTCAAAGCCCATCTCAAAGAAGAGGTGAGCTTTACAAGCCCCTAGATTCTCTTCTGGCTTAGAAAGCAAGAAGAGGAGGGAGGGCCCCCCCCTTCCCTTCCACTGCCATTGTGCTGCATTGGAAGGAAAGCCTGGAGGAGATATGTATTTCTTTTTTAATAATATTTTTTATTAATTTTCAATAATAGCCTCATTATAACAATACCAAATTATAATACAATTAATACCAATCATTCAAATACCGAATTTTATAATTCAGGTGGCCCCCCGCGTGCAAACCGCTTACAGTGAGCCAGGGTGGCAGGGAGGCTGGGAGAGGGGCCCCGGCTCACTGTAAGCGGTTCCCACTTTGCCGCTTTACAGCAAACGGGGGGGGGAGGGAGGGGGAACCATGGCTCCTGTCTGCCCCTCCCTGGCTCGCTGTAAAGCAGCAAAGCAGGAACCGCTCATGGCGAGCTGGGGAGGGAGGACAGCTGGGAGGATCCCCCACATGCGGCTGCGGTGGCGCGATGGCTGCTCACGTCACCATGGTGGGGCACCACCTTGTCACCACCGGAGACGTGCCACCGGGAGCGCACCGCCCCACCCCCACCCCCTGTTGCGATGCCACTGGGTGACTGCTACTCCTAGGTAAGGAACACTAATAAACAAGTTCAACTATAAGAAGCCTAGCTATGGAGCTTGACGTTTAGTAGAAATAACTAGAAAATGAGGTAAGTAATCAACATTTATAGACCATTTAAGGCAACAGATAATTGAACTATTTGGGGAAATGGAAAAACGGGGCTCTCGTAAAGTTGCACCCAGTGAAGGTAACATCAGGGTGCATAAACTTATCATAGTGAGAATATTGACCATGCCTTTCTGTCTTCTATGAGAAAAAGTTTTGTTGTCTGAAGAATGTGCTTGGATTAGCTTCTCACACAGCGCAGACCAAGCAGAAATGGATTCGTGATGGGAAGCTCAGTTCACCCTCTTCTTGTTCCTGATGACCTAATTCATGTGGTCTTTTCAGACGCTTCTGCTGCTTATCTCATGAGGAATGTCTCCCTTACTGAAAATGGATAATTGTTTCTGAGTTGTACTTATTGTTGTGAAATGCAAGCAAGAGTAATCTACTTATTTGTCCAGGGAATTTCCTTCCAGATAACTTTTTAACTGCAGTCATAGGCACAGACGCAGAAACCTATGATGGTTTGTGGTCATGTCAGACCAATGCATTTACTTTGAAGGGTAGACTAAATTTTAGCACTAGGAGGAGGAGAGAACACTTGGGAAACTGAGAATCAATTAAAACCCTTAAAAAGAAAATGAGTGGGAAGTTTATTTTAAATATTTGTCTCTATTTGCATCTGTTTCAATCTTAAATGAGCCACCTCACCTAGCATATGCTACCATATTCACAGAAACTCCTTCTAAAGAAAGTATGCTTTATTTTGTGCTCACACTCTGGAGGGTGGCATGAAAGGCAGGTAGGACAGTGTTCTTGAAGCTACTAACATTAGTTTGACCAAACTGCGGGAGGCAGTGGAAGACAGGAGTGCCTGGCATGCTCTGGTCCTTGGGGTCACGAAGAGTCGGACACGCCTAAACAACTAAACAACAAGGCAAGACATGTTATACTATCCATACAATGCCAATATCTAGAGATCAGAATTGCCCTGCCTCTGATCACAAAGATTCCATTTTGCTTGTTAATATTGATCAATCAATCTTCAAAAATAACAAAAACAAATTCCACACTAGTGGCCAATGCACCACGTCGCAGTAATGAATTTGAAAAGTTAACACCTTTAAATGAGGCTGGAGAGAAGTTGACAAGACAGTTCATAGTTTCACTTTACCTGCAATTGAAAGAGGAGGTCACTTTTATCATAATAAGTGGCCCAAGACCTTGGGGACTTTCTTGTTTCCAAGGCATTAGGCTCATTCATTTCATGTACTTGTAGTCACATGCGTAAAAAACTGACTTTAATAGAGGAATTATTCTAAGAGAGGAAGAGATACCTTCATCTTGCTTGTGATTGATATTGTCTTATGAAAAGCTGCCAAGCAACCACTTTTTCCTTATTAACTTTTGGATTGATTTTTCTTTCTTTGGCTTTTCTTTCTTTCATTTTAAACACTAACAAGCTTTAGTCTTTGGTGAGGATAGAGGGTGGTGGGGTGTTGTTGTTTAAGCCTCTTCTAGTGATTGTTAAACTAGAGTTGATAATCCCTCAAAGACCAATTAAGAAAAATTCAGGCATGCAATAAATAAGAGAGTTACTGAAAAGAAGAGATTGATAAATAGAGGCATAGATTGCTGCATCTTTTGAATTTCCAGAACTTTATTGAAAATACTTTCTCCCAGAAAAAGGTCAAGCTAGCTACCATGCATCTGACAAAAGAGAACCAGGAAGGGGTAAAACTTGCTGCAAAAAGTTGTGAGGAGCAACTGATTTGTTGACTAATGTTTTTGCTTTCTGGGGCACTTCAGGCACCTTTTCCCTAATGCATCATTCAGTCCCATTCCTAAGTGTGAAAAGAAACACCCTCCTCATGCCACAAATCAAATGGTCCATGGAACAATGGTGGCACATTACTTTATTGGCCCAAATATAAGACGCATCTCAAATAAGCTGCACCTTTAAAATTCAAGGCTTATTTGCGGGTGTGGCCAACCTCCTTGCACTACTGCCCTGAACGAGGGACGGGGGGCGGGGGCGGCTGGGGCTGGCGTTGAGCATGCTGGATGCGCGCCTCCTGGCACTACCTCCCCGAGCCGGTGTTGGCCATCTCCCGTTCAGGGCGGTAGTGCCAGGAGGCGGGCACGCAGAGTTTGGTTCCGAATTTAAGCCGCCCCCGCCCCCGTATTAGTTATTACTGCAACTAATACAGTTGTTGTTGTTGTTGTTTAGTCGTTTAGTCGTGTCCGACTCCTCGTGACCCCATGAACCAGAGCACGCCAGGCACTCCTGTCTTCCACTGCCTCCCGCAGTTTGGTCAAACTCAGGGGTCAGCAACCTTTTCCAGCTGTGGGCCAGTCCACTGTCCCTCAGACCATGTGGTGGGCCAGACTATATTTTGGGAAAAAATATGAACAAATTCCTATGCCCCACAAAAACCCAGAGATGTTTTTTAAATAAAAGGACACATTCTACTAATGTAAAAACACACTGATTCCCAGACGGTCCACAGGCCAGATTGAGAAGACAATTGGGCTGCATCCGGCCCACGGGCCTTAGGTTGCCTACCCCTGGTCAAACTCATGTACTTACTTACTGTATTTCTTCTCCCTATGACTGCTCTCTGGTATTAGAATGAAGACAGTCTGTAAAAGGAAAAGATAAACATCTCTTAAATCATACTCCACCACATTTCCAATTTTACTGAAATTGAGACTAGCAGTTCGTATTTGCAGTGACCTGTCTTTTTTTTGGGGGGGGAGGCAGGAGCTTATGCTACTGTGTGAAGGAGTTGGCTGATTTCAGCCTTGCATAGTTAGTTATTTTTATAGAGGGTTTACTTCTTAACATTTTCTTCTCCCAAAGATATCCCAGTTTGAGACCCATTGGCACCCCTCACTTGGTTTAGCTGGCCAGTTGAAGCACTTTCCCAGGGCGAGAGAGAGGTGAGAGAGCTGAGTGCAGGGTGGGGACCAGAGGTGGACCAAACGGCCTCAGAAGGAGCACAATGTGTCCCCCACCAGATGTACTATCCCTCCCCTAATACCCCATACAAGACAAAAGTCCTATCACGGTGTAAACATTTTCATTGCATAATATCCCATAGTTTAAGCTATGGGATAAAGACAGTGCCAGAGACTGAAGCAACAGAGCATTTAATTTGCAGTTCAGCTTTCAGATGCCCCTTCTGAGTTCCTGTGCAATAAAGTTGAAGGGAAGGGGAACATTAAAAACAAACAAACAAAAACCTTGGATAATTGTATGCAAGTGTCTGTGTCTTGGGGAGATGCAGAAAGATGAACAATGAAAACATGTGCAAAATAATGGCTCAGGTAAGGGAAATGGGAATTAGGGCAGAGTGTGTGAGTGGGGTGTTCAGAAGGGAATAATGAGAACTAGTGAATTTGGGCGCCCCTGAGCTCAGTGCCTGGCTGGGCTGTCCCTAAGATGAACTTTATATATCTGCATTTATATTATCAGCACATCTAATGCAGATGGGAACAAGCAAGGGACTACTGAGAGGATATATATATATATATATATATATATATATATATATATATATATATATATATATGAAGAGGTGTGCACACGTGAGTGCACAGGTTGTTGTTATTATGCACAAGTGACATGCACCAAATTGTGACCAGAACAAGAATGAGGCCTTGCTATACAAATAATTCAGGTGTTGTCTTTAAATTACACATACTATTAAGTGTGGGGTTTTATTAAGTTTGAAGTATTTTGGTGGTTAATAATAATAATAATAGGGACCCAGGTGGTGCTGTGGGTTAAACCACAGAGTCTAGGGTTTGCTGATCAGAAAGTTCACAGTTCGAATCCCTGCAATGGGGTGAGCTCCTGTTGCTCGGTCCCATCTCCTGCCCACCTAGCAGTTCGAAAGCACGTTAAAGTGCCAGTAGATAAATAGGGACCGCTCCGGCGGGAAGGTAAACGGCATTTCTGTGCGCTGCTCTGGTTCGCCAGAAGCAGCTTTGTCATGCTGGCCACATGACCCGGAAGCTGTCTGCGGACAAACGCCGGCTCCCTCGGCCTATAATGCGAGATGAGCGCCGCAACCCCAGAGTTGGACACGACTGGACCTGTTGGTCAGGAGCACCTTTACCTTTACCTAATAATAATAATCATCAGAACCCAAATTAGGAAAGTACAGTGCCAAGTAGAAAAGAATAATAATTGCTTCAGTTTCCACACCGGCATGCTGTACAATTTTGAAAGCTTTGCTGCTCAGAAAGAAGCTTTCCTATAACCACAGGGAGGTTTGCATAATTCACATAAAGCTGAGTCTCTCATTTTCTTTTCTAAATAATTCATAATATCATAAAGGGGGAAAGTTCACATCTCTTTAACCTTTGAAATAATACAGGACTTTCCTTTTTCTTTGCACCCCTGCCCCCTGCTTTCTCTTCAAAGGTGAACAAAAGTAGCAAAGGTGTCTTGCGTATATGGTATTTGTAAAAGCTACTGTACTACTTAATGTTTGGTCACACGAGGGTGACCAAGAAACACAACCCTAGGATGGAACTATGCAGAAAGAAGAAGGCACAATGCTTAGCTTTTCCTATAGGGAAAAATGAACTATTTCCCTGGGGCAGTGCCCAAACTTTCCCTCCTCTACTGCTGAAACTGGATAGTCTGGTACTCCGTGTCTGTACTCCACACACACACACACCATTGTGATGGACATTTCTACTAGGAATTGGTATTAAACACAATTGTGCAGTGAGATCACAGTGGTTATGAAGGGGCTACCACATTTATCCTCACAACAACTCTGTGAGGTAGTTTAGACTGAGAGATAGATAATGACTGACCTCAGTTTAGAATTTGAATAGGAAGCTCAAGGAGGATTTGAGAAAGAAAAAAGGAAGCTAGATAATTTCACACACATGCCTATGGAATAAATTAGGAACTTTGTAGCTCCCCAAATTCAGAATGAGGAGGATGAACTTGTCTTGGGGTGAGGATATGGCACAACGTTCTACAGTATTAAGCTGGGTTAGTGAGAAGATGAGAAAAACTAGGCCCTATTTATGCCAAAATGAATTGGCATGCAAACAAAACCAAGCGGGTAGGTAGGTCCTGGACTCAGCCCCACTTGACAGAGCATGAAAACAATGCTTGGGCAAAGATGCCCTAGGATTAAAATGGGAATAACAGACAATTTGTTCCAAATGAAGAAGCAGTGTGGGATCCTAGGTTTTTGGCTGTGCATGAGCACAGAGGTTTGCTATGCTGGTTTGTAAATGGAAACCGGTCACTAGCTCTAAGCAATGACTGAAGTCATGTCCAGGGTAAGCAGTCAGTACGTCAGGCCTCCCTCCACCTCCTTCCCCCCAGGCCCAGGTCAGGATAGAGCCCCTTGCCGGAGGAGGAGGCCATGGGGCAGGAGGAGCCACGCTCGCAACCCTCCCTCCTCCTCCTGCCCTCAGTGGCCTCCAACCTCACCCAGGCCCCCCCACGCCCCGAGATCCTCGGTGCCGCCCGCCTGCTTGCTGCCCACCAGTGGACGTGGTGCTCATCACGGGCTGCCATGGGCAGGGAAAAGGCTCGGGCGGCAGCTGCTTCCTCCCGGAATGATCCCCGCAGGTGCGCCAGCCATCAGGGCCGGGCCTGGATCAGGCCGTGGGCTCTCCTGATGCCCTCTGGCCTTCCTCCTGCGGTGGCAGCAGGTGAGGGATGCTGGCTTTCCTCCGCTTCAGGCCTCCGGGATCTGTTTGGCTGCCTCCGGGGCTGAGATCCCCCCCTGCTCATTTTAAACTTTTTTTTACTGCTCCTCTTTAATTTTTGTTTTTTTAAAAAACATTTTATTTTATCTAAATTCTTGCCAATTTGAGGAGGCGGGAGAGAGCTGCGTTAACTCTCAGCTGATTATCTAGGACCTAGAGGGAGGGAGAACTTCACTAGAAAGCGAACTTGTCCAGCTGACACTGACACAAAACCCCACAGGTATATAAGTTTCGAGAATATAAGTTTCACCACCACCCCTCTTCTCCCCCCTCTTCTTCCACGACCTTATACTGTACTCAATACTAATGTTTCATAGCAAATGTAACTGAAAAAGAGGCAATGCCCATACTTTTGTAAACAATAAATTATTTAATAATAACCATTTTAAAAAACACCATTGTGATGTCATGTGTGATGCCCGGGCGCAATGTTGTGATTCAACGTCTGGAGTCAGCACACCTGATCCTTTAGATGTGATTATTTTTCATATTAAATTGATTGGGGTTTTGCAAGTGGTTTGAATTGTTTGCTATACTTTGATACTTTTTATGGTTTAATGTGTGCAGTAGGTTATGTCTAAACAAAGGCTCTGTACAGGTAAAAGTGTGCCTAAAATGCATTGTAACATGACATCAAATCTGGCTGCACAGAGCAGAGTGCTCAGCTTTCCTTTTGTTCTGCAGCCTGCATTGTTTATTCAATTTGAGTCTTGAACTCAAAGAGTACACACACAACAAAGTGCCGGGCATGATATAAGAGCAAACCAGAGAGCATGCATTGTAAATCAAACACTGAGTGTTATTTTAGGGATTATAGAGAATTATTTCCCATTGTATTCTGTAAATATTACAGAGAGGTGTGCTATGTAAGCTGAGTGCTTGTACTCTTCTCTAGATTTCTTCCTCTTCTTCCCAACCCTATTGCTTTTGTAACATTTGAAAAGAACTGTGCCAAACATACACAGGGGTTTCATTCTTAAGATGTGAAGCGAACAACATTTCTGTTGAAAAGGTTCAGTTATGAACCTTTGACTCATATGAAGCTTGTGGTCCACTAAGACCCCTAGATCAGGGGTCTCCAAACTATGGCGCGGGGGCCGGATGCGGCCCAATCACCTTCTAAAACTGGCCCGTGGATGGTCCAGGAATCAGCATGTTTTTACATGAGTAGAATGTGTCTTTTTATTTAAAATGCATCTCTGGGTTATTTGAGGGGCATAGGAATTCGTTCATTTTTTCCCCAAAATATAGTCCGGCCCCCCACAAGATCTGAGGGACAGTGGACCGGCCCCCTGCTGAAAAAGTTTGCTGACCCCTGCGCCTAGATCCTTTCCACATGTACTCCTCTTGTAAGCCAGGTGCATCTTATATCAGGTTCTTCCTGACTAAGTGTAGAGCCTTACAATCGTCCCTGTTGAAATTCATTTTGTTAGTTTTCCAATCTGTTAAGGTCATATTGACTCCCGATTCTGCCTTCCACAGCATTGGCTACCCCTCCCAGTTTGAGTTTCCCCACCCCAAGTCTGGCACCCTAGCCACTAGAGCACACTGCCTTTCAACGTAAACTCTTAATCTACAATTCATACATCCTTATTACAAATTCATGCCCTGTAAAATAACAATAATGTTCCTTCCTCTGTTTTAAACAGGCTGGGTACATTGCTAACTTGCTGCAATGTGAGGGTAAAGCTGTTCACATGGAAATCCCCCCTTTTTGCCCCCAAAGGCGGGGTTGTTTTTGTTGAGTGTGGGAACCAGGCTAAGATTTCTCCTTACTCCGTTAGCTACATTCCAAGGTGTGGGACTGCGTTCACTACAAAGCAATGCTGCCAGATGTTGTTGCAGTGAACACAAGCTTCAACATGACTGGATTTTTAAAAAAATAGAAGGAAAGCACTGAGAACTAAGTATGACTGCAACAATTTCTGAATATTAACTCTTTCTGCACTTGCTCACAAATGAACAGCCTAGTCCTTGGACTGTTTTCTGTGAAATATGCAAGACTTGTTGGCTGTGTACACACTATACTTCTAAAATGTGTGTGTATGTGCGTGTACACACACACACACGTGTATTTTTAACAATGAATTCTTAGCTGCTCACCAGCCTATGGTTCCCAAGATCCAATGGTGAAGGCAATGGCAGTTAAACTGGTATAAAATGCATATACTGGTATCTGGAGTGTGGACATTATACAACAGAAAGTGGTGCAGCTGCTATAACATACAGAGCTTCTAGGAGCATTTCAGGTTGCAGCCAAGGGATTGATTTTTGAATACCACACTATATTTAAAAAACAAGAAACGACCCCCTTGTTTTTCTAAAACCAGCAGGTCAGAAAGGTTTGACTAACCAACCAACAAATCAAAACCAACAGTATCATTCTTCATAAAAAACAACAACAGTAAGTTCAGGACCAAGACTTTTGTCTGTGGAGGTTTTCCCTTTCCTCATCTCAGCACCTTCAGTGCTGCGCTTAAAATAAATAAGCTACAATGACACTTTTTTTTTGTCCTGGGAAGTATAATAAAGGTTGTTTAAGACATCAAAATTTTAATCTACCGGTATATATATATGAAGCAAATTTATTATTATTATTATTGTAAAAATGTACTCTAGTCCAGACAAGCATAATAAATCACAATAAAAGGTTTGTTATTTGGTCCTGACAAAGGTAACATAATTTGTGTAAAAACTTAACAAGTTTTTTAGGGCTGTTTGAAGATTTCAGGCCAAAGGTTTGACAAATGTATAAAATTTTAACAAAGGTTTGAACAAAAATTGTAGTTATGTTTACTCTTTGTGTTGTTGTCTATGATTTACTGATAATTAAGCAGTTTAATCAAATCTCGTTTTAGGGTTTGGCGATAATTTTTTTTTGATTAAACAAGAAAAATTATTGGTAGAGAGGTTTGCCATAAAAATGTATTTTATTTTAGTTAAATTTTAATATGTGTGATAAAATTTAGTATTGGAATTGGTTTGGTTATTGTAGAGGTTTTGTTATTTAATTTTTTTTGTGATGCGTATGAAATGTGTCGACAGAGGACAAGATGGTTGGACAGTGTTCTCGAAGCTACGAACATGAGTTTGACCAAACTGCGGGAGGCAGTGCAAGACAGGAGTGCCTGGCGTGCTATGGTCCATGGGGTCACGAAGAGTCGGACACGACTAAACGACTAAACAACAACAACAACAACATGAAATGTGTAGAATTGGTGTTAAAAAAACTACTAGAAGATTTAGGTTACTTTTAAAAAAAAATGTTAAAAATTGCAGGGAATTTTACAGTGTTGCACTAAAGGTGTAAACAATACGTCTAGCAATCATTAAGACAATAATACCATATAGGAAGCTTGCACACAGACCATTACACTGTGACTTCAGGCTAGAAATCGGATTGGTGTGTGCACTTGAGAAAGGGAAAGAGAAATAAAAAATACCAGCCACCAGGAAAACCAGTTGTGTGTCAAAACCCTGAGGTCTCCCTCCTATGTAGAATAATAACACTTTAACACTTTGACATGTTCAAATATATAAAAGGAAGTCATATAGAAGAGGGTGAAAGGTTGTTTTCTGCAGCTCCAGAGAAGCAGACACGGAACAATGGATTCAAACTACAAGAAAGAAGATTCCACCTAAACATTAGGAAGAACTTCCTGACAGTAAGAGCTGTTTGACAGTGGAATTTGCTGCCAAGGAGTGTGGTGGAGTCTCCTTCTTTGGAGGTCTTTAAGCAGAGGCTTGACAGCCATCTGTCAGAAATGCTTTGATGGTGTTTCCTGCTTGGCAGGGGGTTGGACTGGATGGCCCTTGTGGTCTCTTCCAACTCTGTGATTCTATGATTCTATAAACCAGGTTTCCAGGAAGTACAACTGGGCTGGAATCCAGAATGCTGAGAGTTCAGCAAGGCTCCAAAACTTTTGAAAGAGCAGAGGAATAAAGAGCACATAGCCAAGTGCACATTTAATAAGTGCAGTGCAAAATCCCTTCCCCCTGAAACATTTCTGAAATATTCTCTCTCACAACCATTTTGAGGGCATGTTCAGTTTGACCACCAGCAGTCAACTGGGGGGAAAGGCATCAAAAGATTCATCCCAGTACTAGTCTAAATGCAGAGTAATCAGAAGCACTGACTGCTACACAATTTTAAACTATTCTGTTACCATCAGTTCATTCTTCTGGCACCCAAATGTTTCAAAAGGTGAGATTGGTTGGCTAGATTTATTTATTAGAGAAAATCAGATAAGTGCATAGTGTTTGCATAGAACAGAAAATGCAAAATAAAGAATGGATTGGGGGGGGGGGTTTAATCCTGTTATACAGTACCGTATGTTGATCATTCATCTCCTTTTAACTTGATCATTGAGCCCCATCACCAGGTGTTGAATCATTGAAAAGGAAATGGCTGCGATGAAATACCGGTAATAGTACAAGATTTCAGCTGGAAGTGAAAGGAAACAAGGATTTATTTCTCTGTGGGATAATAAAATTGGCAATGGCCCTTCATCGTATGAAATGTGTTTTTGTCTCCCTGCCTCTTTTTCTCAATGGCTGGTTTGATCTTGTTTTATATAAATACTTCTCCTATGATTGCTTCCAAGTTCTCATCGTTCTCTTTGCCACAGCACACAGGTTAGCTAAGATTCAAATTACCTTTTTATGGCTACATGTCATTCTAAAGCACTTCTGCAGATTTCGAGTCTGGATTTGCCATTCAGTGTAGTGTCTGGTCTTGCATGTAAAAAAGGTCCCTTGAAGAAAGAATCAACAGTCACACAGGTTGTTAAAGGCTGGAGACAGAGGGAAACTGCAAAAAGGCTGATATATTTTTTTTAAAAAACAAACAAACCCCACCCCCCAACCCCAACATCTTTTGAGCTGGTGATGGAAGCAGGTTTGTTGTACAAGAGCGCTATTTAATCATTGCTATTCATCATAATGTATCTGCTTTCTTCATCATGGGTTATGCATTTGGGGGGGGGGCAAAGGAGGCACTGCCCCACCAAGGTCAGTCTGCCTTTAGATGGTCCCACACCTACTTGCCTTCTTGCAACTGGTCCAGAGGGCTGAAAAGGCCTGAATGCAACTAATGTTGGAAATAACTGTGTTTGTTTTGTTGTTGTTTTTGTTTAGTTGTGTCTGGCTCTTCGTGACCCCATGGACCAGAGCACGCCAGGCACTCCTGTCTTCCACTGCCTCCCGCAGTTTGGTCAAACTCATGTTCGTAGGTTTGAGAACACTGTCCAACCATCTTGTCTTCTGTCATCCCCTTCGCCTAGTGCCCTCAATCTTTCCCAACATCAGGGTCTTTTCCAGGGAGTCTTCTTTTCTCATGAGGTGGCCAAAGTATTGGAGCCTCAGCTTCAGGATTTGTTTTAATTTAATTCTATTACAGGGGTGGGAATGCAGCCCTCCAACCCACTCTGTCCAACCCTTATGACTCTACCCAGGCTAAGCCCCTCACCAGCCTTACACCAAACCCTCCTCAAGTGCTTTTGCCTGCTTGGCGTGTTTCCTTCATAGAAGGATCCCACAGATCATCCAGTCCAACACCCTGCAATGAAGGAATCTCAACTAGCTCATACATGGCAGATGTGATTATGCTTAATAAACTGGATGGAGAGAGGGGTAGTGGTGCAGAAATCTCCAGAATGCAACCTCCTGTACAAAGATGAGAGTAACATTCCTTGACCTGTTCCTTTTTGCTTCTGGCCCGAACACCACTAGCATGTGGCCTCAGGGATGTTGCCCAGAGATGTTGGCACACCACTAGATGTTGCCATCTGGCTGAAAAAATTCCTCTACCCGCTAGGTTTATACACCATATACGCCTTTCCCTGGTATCAGCACTGATAAAATGTGGCCTACAAATCCATTTAATAATAACCAAGCAGTGATGATATTCCAGCTGAACTATTTAAAATTTTAAAAGATGATGCTGTTAAGGTGCTACACCCAATATGCCAGCAAGTTTGGAAAACTCAGCAATGGCCAGAGGATTGGAGAAGATCAGTCTACATCCCAATTCCAAAGAAGGGCAGTGCCAAAGAATGCTCCAACTACCGCACAATTGCCCTCATTTCACACGCTAGCAAGGTTATGCTTAAAATTCTACAAGGCAGGCTTAGGCAGTATGTGGACCGAGAACTCCCAGAAGTGCAAGCTGGATTTCGAAAGGGCAGAGGAACCAGAGACCAAATAGCAAACATGCGCTGGATTATGGAGAAAGCTAGAGAGTTCCAGAAAAACGTCTACTTCTGCTTCATTGACTATGCAAAAGCCTTTGACTGTGTCGACCACAGCAAACTATGGCAAGTTCTTAAAGAAATGGGAGTGCCTGATCACCTCATCTGTCTCCTTAGAAATCTCTACGTGGGACAAGAAGCTACAGTTAGAACTGGATATGGAACAACTGATTGGTTCAAAATTGGGAAAGGAGTACGACAAGGTTGTATATTGTCTCCCTGCTTATTTAACTTATATGCAGAATTCATCATGCGAAAGGCTGGACTAGATGAATCCCAAGCAGGAATTAAGATTGCCGGAAGAAATATCAACAACCTCAGATATGCAGATGACACAACCTTGATGGCAGAAAGTGAGGAGGAATTAAAGAACCTTTTAATGAGGGTGAAAGAGGAGAGCGCAAAATATGGTCTGAAGCTCAACATCAAAAAAACCAAGATCATGGCCACTGGTCCCATCACCTCCTGGCAAATAGAAGGGGAAGAAATGGAGGCAGTGAGAGATTTTACTTTCTTGGGCTCCTTGATCACTGCAGATGGTGACAGCAGTCACGAAATTAAAAGACGCCTGCTTCTTGGGAGAAAAGCAATGACAAACCTAGACAGCATCTTAAAAAGCAGAGACATCACCTTGCCGACAAAGGTCCATATAGTTAAAGCTATGGTTTTCCCAGTAGCGATGTATGGAAGTGAGAGCTGGACCATAAAGAAGGCTGATCGCCGAAGAATTGATGCTTTTGAATTATGGTGCTGGAGGAGACTCTTGAGAGTCCCATGGACTGCTAGAAGATCAAACCTATCCATTCTTAAGGAAATCAGCCCTGAGTGCTCCCTGGAAGGACAGATCGTGAAGCTGAGGCTCCAATACTTTGGCCACCTCATGAGAAGAGAAGAATCCTTGGAAAAGACCCTGATGTTGGGAAAGATTGAGGGCACTAGGAGAAGGGGACGACAGAGGACAAGATGGTTGGACAGTGTTCTCGAAGCTACGAACATGAGTTTGACCAAACTACGGGAGGCAGTGGAAGACAGGAGTGCCTGGCGTGCTATGGTCCATGGGGTCACGAAGAGTCGGACACGACTAAACGACTAAACAACAACAACAATAACCAAGCAAAAGAACAAATCACTGCTGAGTTGCACCTACCATTGTCAAAGGGTCTGGATTATTTGTGGGGCCTGTCTGGTGTTTTTACATGAGTAGAATGTGTGCTTTTATTTAAAATGCATATCTGGGTTATTTGTGGGGGATAGGAATTTGTTCATCCCCCCCCCAAAAAAAATCTAGTCCAGCCCTGCACAAGGTTTGAGGGACAGTGGACTAGCCCCCTGCTGAAAAAGTTTGTTGCCACCTGAATTATAGCATAGGCACTGAGTGTGTGGGATCTCACAACATTCTCCATGAAGGGGCAGGGCACCCACAAATTTTTGTGTGGGGCCACATACGCCATGGGGGCTTGTGCACCCAATGTCAGCACGCCCAACGGTGGAGCGGGTGCTCCCGCCAAGCGCCCCCAAGGGAGCCCGCTATGCCCAGCCCAGCCAGGCACACTGCCCAGCTGAGGAGTGGGGTGGCAAGGCTGCCATGGACTTTCCTTCCTCTCTCTGCCTCCCGGGTCAGACCTGACCCAGGAGCGGAGCTGCACTTGGGCAGCCAAGTGCAGGAGAGGGGCAAAAACGCTGCCACCGCCCCCTCTCTCCCACTCCACCCCTGGGCCAGGCTCCAAGTTGCACCCCTACTCAAAAATGCACCCTGGCTGCTGTGGGCCAAGCCGTTGGGCCAGAATTATAATGTAAATATGTTTCTATGTTTAGGGATCCAGCCCCAATGATTGCGAACATTGCACTCTCAGCTAGCAGAAATGGTAGCAACTTGTATCATGTTTAAGGTCCAATTTAAAGTGAAAACTAATTCAAGGCTAGCTAGCTCATTACTTTCTTTCTGGCATTCATTCCAAAATACAATTAATATTTTAAAACAGCTTGGAAACAGAAAGCTAGCTTGGAAGTTGTTGGGTCAAGGTCTTTCCTTCTTAATTAGCTCTGTGGACATTTGCTTCTTAAGAAACTATAGAATAATGAATACCCTCAATTCCCTATTGTTCTTTTGAATCTATATGTCCGAACTTATATTCTAATATGACATGACCAATAATGACATTTGATGAAAGAATACAATCCCACTAGGCTAGTTAATTGGTACTAACACTTGTTTAAAAATTACAATAGTAGAAAGTGTCCTTTTAAAAAATGTGGATCAATAGGAGACATTGCAATTGGTGCTTTAAGCTATGCAGAACTGCATTCTGTCTAGCAGTGGAAAAATGAACACTGCACATTCGTAATTATATATACAGACATTGAGGGCCAATCCACAGCTTGCGGGGACCCAGGTGGCGCTGTGGGTTAAACCACAGAGTCTAGGGCTTGCTGATCAGAAGGTCGGCGGTTCGAATCCCTGCAATGGGGTGGGCTCCCGTTGCTTGGTCCCAGCTCCTGCCCACCTAGCAGTTCGAAAGCACATCAAAGTGCAAGTAGATAAATAGGGACCGCTCCGGCGGGAAGGTAAATGGTGTTTCCGTGCGCTGCTCTGGTTTGCCAGAAGCAGCTTTGTCATGCTGGCCACATGACCCGGAAGCTGTCTGCAGACAAACGCCGGCTCCCTCGGCCTATAGAGCGAGATGAGCGCCGCAACCCCAGAGTCGGACACGACTGGACCTGATGGTCAGGGGCCCCTTTACCTTTACCACAGCTTGCTTTTTAAGCTTTAATGTGCGTATGTGGCACTGTTCTTTTGGAATACACCCATTTACATGGCTGGGTTGACCTGAAATACATAGAAAAGTAGAGGTCTTGCTATGGGTGTAGCCAAGGGGGGCAGGGAGGGGCAGCTGTCCCCCTTAAATAAATAAAAATACATAGCAAAGTGAGGTTCTGCATCCCCTTAACAAAAGGCCTCTGCCCCCCTAACAAAAATCCTGGCTACACCCATGGGTCTGACTCTTCCATTTCAGTCTCTCTGCTTTCTTGCTAAAAAACCCCTGCACAACTGCTATTTTTGCTGTCTAAATTCTGATAACTTTTGCACCAAAGTCCAAAGCATAAACCAGCCCTGGTGGCAGCTGCCTGAGACTGTCCAAGGACTTCCCAGGTGAGCAGGTCATGCTGGATATATTGGAGTCCCATATCAGATACCAGGACTTGAAAAGTTTCATGTTCAAATCTAAACACGTGTTTTGTTTAAAATAATCTCACCACCACCACTGAATTGCCACGATCCGAGTGAAAGGCAATGTTTTCTCGTTAGCATTTCTATGAAAACTCAAAATGCAGAACCCTGGTGCTTAAATGCCCTTCAGGTCATCACTTTATTCCATGTAGCCTGTAGTTAGAGAAATGCCCATGCGGTCCTTTTTTTTTTTTGAAGAGCAAGAGATGTGCAACCTTAACAATAAGAAAGAAGCCTGAATTCAAAGAACCACTCCAGTAAAGTGATTCAGGCTTGGTAAACCTCAGCAGTGGAAATCATGGCAGATGGAGGAATAAGTTCACACCCATTGCTTCTTGCTAGAAACATATACTGTATCTAGCTTTGTGATGTTGGACAGAGAGAGGGGCGGGGGGGGGGGGAGAGGCAAACTTTAGTGCTGCATATGGTGGCATTGACTGAGGAAACACTCCCAGGTCTACGGAACATTAGTGGTGTGTATGTGTGAGATGTATTGTTTATTTAATGTACTGGTAATCCTACCTTCATTTGTAGGTGCTAGGACAGAAATATGCAGTCTAAACCAAAATGAAATAATAAGATTAAAATGTCAAAACACAAACTTTAATTACAAATTACAGCACTTGCAGTGGCAGCAACTCAACTACGCTATAAACCTCGAACCTCTCCAAAAGCCTAGGCAAAATGTAGATACTACTACTACTACTAATAATAATAATTTATTATTTGTTCCCCAGCCACTCTGGGCGGCTTCCAACAAAAATTTAAAATACATTTGAACCACATAGTGGTTCAAAATATTTCCCAAGTGCAGCAATCAACTAAAGCTTTAGTTTATTAATTGATAATGGCAATTTGATAATTGAGAGCAAATTTTAATAAATGAGCATGAATTAAGTCCACATTTGTTTTGAGGTTATTTTGGTTCTGATGTCTTATAATAATAGGAGGTGACATGAATATTTAAGATTGCTTTTCCCAATTAACAATGAATGGTAGGCCTTGATTATAAATTCTCTCCCACTTCTTTCTACATCTCAAAATAGTGTGTATGCTGCAGTTTGCTAAGCTGCAAATATGTTTATTCAGTTAATGAATAATTCAATTTAATCAATTAAAAGGCAGGGAATTAATCATCTAATACATTATTATACATACAGTACATAGATCACAATTTTAATTTCCTGAACCTTTTCAGAACAGCTGCTAATTTTAAGACACATTTATGAAAGCATTTTCTTTTACAAGAGACTGAGGATAAACTCCCTTTTCTGTGGTACAAACACAGAAACTTCAAGAACTTCAAGAACTTATCCGATATAAAAATGGGAATATTTTACAGTTAAAAAATACACACACACCCTGAAAAAATGAATTAAATGAAAACAATCCCTGACCTGCAACATAAAAGCACAGACAATTCATAGGCGTAGCCAGGATTTTTGTTGCTGGGGAGGCCTTTTGTTGGCAGGGGCAGAACCGGTAGCTTATGTATTTTTATTGATTTTGGGGGGTGGCAGCTGCCCCTCCTTGGCTATGCTCATGACACAAATGCAACTGTACTAAACTCAGAGATTTCTAAGTTGTTTATCAGCCCACACTCATTTTTCAAGACGACAAGAGTGACTTAATCATAGCTGCCAAGTTTTCCCTTTTCTCGTGAGGAAGCCTATTCAGCATAAGGGAAAATCCCTTAAAAAAAGGGATAACTTGGCAGCTATGGACTTAATGTTCAGGCTGTTGAATGTCATTAACAGTTTTGAAGCCTGTCTGACTTGAAAAGTGTTTTTTGAGTCTCAAGCAGTGCTTATTTTCTAATACAAAAGGTGCCTGTGGCATTTGCCCATTCCTGACCAATAGGAAGCTGGAGGCAGTTTAGAGTTGGCAGTTGGGAGTGGTGGTTGGTGGTCGTGAGGGTTGGTGGTGGTGAGGTAGAGGAGTTAGAGTGAGATAAAGACAGGGTTGAGATTGAGAGGATAACGTGTAACAGTATATCCAATACCAAAAGCTTGTTGCTGTTTGAAATAAACTCTTGATTATTTGTTTAACTTAAATCCTGACTGAGACTCAGTGATTTACTAGGGGATCCTTGTTGGTGGGAGCGGAGCAGTGGTGGCACAGGGTCAATAGTCCGTGAAACAACCGGGGGCTAAAGGTTCCCTGGAAGACACATTTGTTGCTCTGGAAAGCATACCATGAATCTCAGATGGGTGGAGCTGCTTGTGGTTTACTCAGCATTTGGGAAATGAGTAGAAATGAGCAGATTATGTTAAATCCAGCCACCATATAAATATTATATTATGTCCGATTCCAAAAGAGGTTCTTGACTAGTACTGGTGTGTTCTGTATAATGTATGCTTAGTGTTAAGGTTTAGTCTTATTATAAGTTATTTCAAGTTTAAGTTAAGTCTGCTGCAACTGGATTTCTTATGGACAGTGCCAATCCTGAATGTATTGGATTTCTTACCATGATGCTCATTTGCCTTCAGTAGCAGTAAAGCTCTGCACGTGCTGTTACTTTCAAGCCAATCCTGTGCCTTTGCCTGCCCTCACATTCCAGACCTCAGGGCAAATGGTGGATGAAAGCCCATTCCTCTCAAGCCCAATGGTTTAACCCCCACCATTCTCTTTATCTTTATCTGCATCTCCCTGCTATGTCAAGTGAGGTGTCCATTCCTGGTGCAGAACAGAAACGGAAGCCCCTTTTTGGCACCATTTTTTGCATGTATGTAAGTGGGAGCGCATTTGTTGACAGGAACCTAAGCAGTGCCACTGCTCTGCAGGGCTGAGCTGACACACTCCACATGGCAGTGCCAGCCTGTGTTTCCTGAAATTAGTGTGCACATGATTGGGGGGGGGGAATAAAATTTAGATCAGAAGCAGAAATATTTTGTTATTGCGGGGAAGGAAAGCAAGAAACACACAGGACACACATGCAGACATGGCCCTTTCCTGCAACATTCTCCCTGTCCCCATAAAGCTGGGTGACTTTTAAGGAGGAGGGAGGTTGCCTGGGAGGAGAGAGGAAGAGTGGGGAGGGGTAGACGGAGAAAGAAACACAAACGATACTCCTCACTTTCAGTTATTTTTAGATCCCTCCTTATAACACACACACATCACACTACTTTGCTATTTTCTTGCATTTGAAAGCCAATGTATTAGGAGTTACTTTCACATGAATAGGGGACATGGGTGGCGCTGTGGGTTAAACCACAGAGCCTAGAGCTTGCCGATCAGAAGGTTGACGGTTTGAATCCCCGCGACGGGGTGAGCTCCCGTTGCTTGGTCCCAGCTCCTGCCAACCTAGCAGTTCGAAAGCACCTCAAAGTGCTAGATAAATAGGTACCACTACAGTGGGAAGGTAAACGGCGTTTCCGTGCACTGCTCTGGTTCACCAGAAGCGGCTTTGTCATGCTGGCCACATGACCTGGAAGCTGTACGCTGGCTCCTTCGGCCAATAATGCGAGATGAGCGCCACAACCCCAGAGTCAGTCACGACTGGACCTAATGGTCAGGGGTCCTTTTACCTTTACCTTCGAATGAATATGCAAAGCATGGTGCTTTTCAGATGGTCATCACCCTAATCAAGCTGTCCCAGGTGCCTGTTAAACTGGCCACAGCAGGAAAACATTTCTCGCGAGGAAGCCTATTCAGCATAAGGGAATTTCCCTTTAAAAAGGGAGAACTTGACAGCTACCATATGTTTTATGCCCCTCTGCCTTGTAGCCCCATCCCCTGTCCTGTCCCAGGCCTTTTTTCTAAAGTATAGAAAGCTCAGAACTTAGCCTTTCCTCCTAGGGGAAATGTTCAGAACTAATCTATTTCATATTAGCATGAGAAAACTATCACTGACTTTTGTTTTTCTGCAGACTAAAGGAAAGCAGGTAAACATTTTCAGTTAAATCCTAAAGTCTCAGTATTGCCTGGCTGGAGACAGGAGTGGATTTGTAACAAGAACAGTTTCAAGGCTCTCATCTGTATGTAGGTTGCCTGATGTAAGACTGCCACCTAGCGATAGTTTTGCTATATTTGCTGTTAAGCTATATATGTACATTACTGGTTCTACTACTAGAATGGCCAATGCATTCACTTCTTATCTTCTATTCCACATTCTACTAATGTTAAGACAGGCAAACCGGTTTTCTATATTGCTATCTAACAATTAATAGGGACACAGGTGGCGCTGTGGGTTAAACCACAGAGTCTAGGGCTTGCTGATCAGAAGGTCAGCGGTTCGAATCCCCGCGACGGGGTGAGCTCCATTGCTCTGTCCCTGCTCCTGCCCACCTAGCAGTTCGAAAGCACATCAAAGTGCAAGTAGATAAATAGGGACCGCTCCGGCGGGAAGGTAAACGGCGTTTCCATGTGCTGCTCTGGATCGCCAGAAGCAGCTTTGTCATGCTGGCCACATGACCCGGAAGCTGTCTGCGGACAAACGCCAGCTCCCTTGGCCTATAGAGCGAGATGAGCGCCGCAACCCCAGAGTCGGACACGACTGGACCTGATGGTCAGGGGCCCCTTTACCTTTTTTACCTATCTAACAATTATACACTGGTTTGTTTTTATTTAATCTCTCACTTCCCCGTTGGCTTCCTTCTGTCTCAAGAGACAATGGAGTGCACCTCTGGGGGTGAAGTCAAACCGCTAGATTAGCAGCACTGAAGTGACCTCCTCTGGGTGCGAGCCTGGGCAGTGTGTATGGAGGTCCTGGACTGCCCAGGCAACAGCCCTCCTCCCCCTTCAGCCTTGCTTGTGTGACCCAAGAAAAGCAGGGTAACAGGGGCGTAGCCAGGATCAAAACTAGGGGGGGGGCAAGCCATGGTCGTTCAGGGGCGGGGCCAAGGCACAGAAGGGGAGGGGCCACAAAGTGGGCGGGGCTAAAGGGCCAACGGGCCTGATGACATCGTGGCGGTGGCAGCAGCGGCCACCTTGTGCTTCTGGGGCTGGTAGCGTTGGCGGCTACCCTGCTTGGCTGGAGAGGACGGGAGGGTCGGGCAGGCGAGAGGGGGTGGCAGGGCGGGCGAGGCAAGACACGGCCGCAGCCACGACGGCTCCGAGGCGTTGCTGCATATCAGCATAATATTTCAACCATGGTTCAAGCCCCACCTTAGGAAAAAAATCCTGCATTGCAGGGGGTTGGACTAGATGACACTTGTGGTCCCTTCCGACTACAATTCTATGATTCTATTGATATATTACCATAGCATATGCATCATTCTGCTTTCTTGAATTGTCCTACTCCTAGGCATAGCATCCAACTCCTAGAGGCCTAGGTGCCCCCCCCCAATTACTGGTAAATACCGTATTTGAAAGAGTCATCCCCCCATGTTGATGGGCTTTCTATGTGGGGCTTATCTGCCCCCCCGTATTTTATTAAGGATGGAAGAGGGAGGGAAGGAAGGAAGAAATAGAGAGATAACTCATATTTGTGGGTGTCTCTGGATGACGCTGTGATGCTGGAACTCTGCAGCAAGAGGACAGGAGGGTCGGGCAGGCGAGAGGGGGTGGAAGGGCGGGCGAGGGCGGGGCAAGGCATGGCCGCAGCTACGACAGCTCCGAGGCGTTGCTGCATATCAGCATAATATTTCAACCATGGTTCAAGCCCCACCTTAGGAAAAAAATCCTGCATTGCAGCGGGTTGGACTAGATGACCCTTGTGGTCCCTTCCGACTACAATTCTACGATTCTATTGATATATTACCATACCATATGCATCGTTCTGCTTTCTTGAATTGTCCTACTCCTAGGCATAGCAGCCAACTCCTAGAGGCCTAGGTGCCTCTCCCCCCCCCAATTACTGGTAAATACCGTATTTGAAAGAGTCATCCCCCCATGTTGATGGGCTTTCTATGTGGGGCTTATCTGCCCCCCCTATTTTATTAAGGATGGAAGAGGGAGGGAAGGAAGGAAGAAATAGAGAGAGGGATAACTCATATTTGTGGGTGCCTCTGGGTGACGCTGTGATGCTGGAACTCTGCATGTACAGGAGCCTTGTAAGTAGCTTTCTCTCTGCTTCATTTACAGCAGGCACGTCCAACTGGTAGATTGTGATCTACCAGTAGATCACTGGATGTCTGTGGTAGATCACTGGTAGGTCACTGGCACCCCTAAAAAAAGCTCACCCAAAATTTTCCTCCTCCCTCAAAAAAATTGAACTATGACCTGAAGCCCTAAACAAAAATGGGCCTCCCTCCCTCCTAAAAGAAGCTCAACAAGTTTGACCTAAACCCCCCAAAACAGGGCTTCCCTTCCTTTAAAAAAAAACTCAACAGCTTTGACCTGAACCCCCCAAAAGGGGGTAGATCACCCCCAGTTTTAAACTCTGAGTAGATCAGAGTCTCTTGGGAGGTGGCCACCCCTGATTTACAGTATACAGATGCAGGAGGAGGGGCAGACTGGAACACCAATGCTTTTTATAAACATCACTGTGTCTGTCAAAGCTACAGCCCCCCCCCCTTTCTTATTCACTTCCTTTTAGCCTTGCAGAGTCACCTTAGTCAAATTGAATCCTCTGAGTCTGCACCCTCATTAAATCGCCAATAGAACTCTTAATGCTCCTGAATGCTCATTAACAAGTCCCACTTAAGAACAATAGGGTGAAATGGTCAGCTATCAAATCTTGCCTGGGGATATATGCTCCATTGTCTTAACTGCTTAACTACTGGTAGCCACTTTGCTTTATTTATTTGATGTGTTTTTGTTACTGCTGGTCCCCCCCCCCCCAGCAAGCGGAGACTTAGCTGCTCTTGCTAAAGCAAAGCCTTTTCCACTTCAGTTTTTGTAGGGGAAAAGTGCTGGTTATGGTCTGTAAAATACATTAATTTTTTTGCTTCTAGGGGGGGCAGCTGCCCCCTCCTGCCCCCCTGCCTACGCCCATGCAGGGTAATACGTTTAGCACTAGCTTGACTTCAGGAGTTCCTAGAAGGAAGTCCAACCGACTTAGCTGACATTTTGCTGTAGTTTTAACAACTAACTGGCAGTACAAAGAATGACAAACTGTCAAATATGATAAGGAAATGTGCTGATGTGGTAACACTGGTCCACAACAACAACAACAACAACAACAACAACAACAACAACAACAACAATGATAATGGGGCCAGGAAGCAACAAGTTGGATTATTTTGCCTGACTGTTCATCATTTCACCCCCACCCAGCCCACACCATCTGATCTAATCTCTAGGAATGGCACCTTGATTAAACCCTTTGCAACCTGCTTCATTATTCACCACATTCAATTCATTAATAAGTTTTCTCAAGACATCACCTTGATAGTGAACATAGATTCATAGAACACTTGTGTGAGGGACAGGGGATATCGCGAAGTCCCTCCCCTCCTGAGTTCAAGCCAATCCCCGAGCACAGGGGGAAGCAGAGAGAGTTCCGATTCCAGTGGGGAAGCAGGAAGTCGTGTCCGAGGCTCAGGCAAGGTAGAGGAGCCAGGGTCCCAGGTGGGACAGGAAGGGGCGAATAAGGGCGGGAGACCCATCCCCCCAACTCCGGAATTACGCAGAAAGAGGAGGGGAAAGAGGATGGGTCTGCCAAAGCTTTTGTGTTGGAGAAAGACGCGCCAAAAGCCATTAGGAGGTTCTGAAACCGACTGACCACATCACTCCGTGTAAATAGCAATGACTTAAGCACTGTAAATACGCAGCACCAATAAAAGAATAAAATGCAGAGCTGCGTAGCGTCGTTACTCTGAAGTAGTCCGCTCCGGCCACTGTGACAGCAACCTCCTAATCCTTTTTGGGCTACTTTGGAGTTGCCGGGATGAGCGTGTCAGAGGCGGAGAGATGGCGGCAGATCGCGGAGCAAGCCCAGCAAGAACTGCAGCAGCTGTCGCTGCAGGCGCAGGGGGAATTGAAGGCAGCTAAAGAAGAGACTAAGAAGGTCCAGGACGACCGGCTACAACTTGCGGAACAGGTGAGAGCGCTACAGGAAAGAGAGCAGGAATTAAGGGCGGTGGCGGTAGACCTCCAAAACAAGCTGGATGCAGAGAAAAACAAGGCGGGAGGGGCACCCCAAGTCCAAGTGCTGCCAGGAAGGAGAGCCGGGACGCTAGTAAGCAAGTTTAATGGAGACCCGAAGGAATATCAGGGCTTTGAGACTGAGATTGTGTATGCTCTTGAGCTGCACCACGATGAGTTCCCTGATGATGAGCACAGGGTAGCGTTTATTGTGGAGCACCTTACCGGGGCAGCCAGGGAGTGGCTAAGACCGTTAATTGCAACAAAGAATCCTTGCATGAAGAATGTCAAACTATTTCTAGAAGGTTTGAAAACGATGTACTCGTCCGATAGTCATATGGACCAGACTAAGGAGGAACTTCACAATTTACGCCAAGGAAATATGACAGTTCGCGCGTATTGGGCGAAATTCACCATGCTGGTGCACAGATTGGGGTGGGAACTAGAGTCACCCCCAATGCAAGCGGCGTTCTACTTGGGGTTGCACGAGGAGGTGAAGGATGAGCTCTCGAGAGGTCCAAAGCCCAGTAATATGGATCAGCTGAGCAAAGCGGCTCTGGCGGTGGGGGTGAGACAGGAATCCCGGTGGAGCGACAAGCAAGCAACGCGCGCAAAGCGGGCTTGGTTCCCACGGTCGCAGGAGAAGCCACTCCCCCAACAACCCTTTCAAGCCACGCCTGGGGCCAGTCAGGACCAGGAACCCATGCAGATTGATAGCGCGCGCGCGGGGGCTTTTCAAACCCCAGCGGCGCCAAGACGCAAGGAGGGAAGGGGTGGGAATTGCTCTCTCTGCAACTCCCCCCAGCATCTCGTCAGAGACTGCCCACATCGCAGGGAGTGGCAAGGAAAGGCGGGAACGGTTGTGCCCTCCCCCACTGACGCAGCACCACAGCAGGGAAACGGGAAAGCCTGGCTGCAGGAGACAAGGGGCAGCAGCCAGGCACAGTCAGCAGACAACAGCCCCAGCCCACCCGCCCGCACAGAGAGGAGCAGAGCCAGCCCACCCCTCCCAGAGCAGGAGTGGTTCTAGAAGTGACGCTCACGCTCCCAAATGGCTATCCCCTGACAGTCCTCGCCTTAATTGACAGTGGGGCGTCAGCGAACTTCTTCTCGAGGAACTTTGCAGAAGAGCACCAGATCCAGCTTCTGCAGCTGGATTTTCCTCTGCACGTGGCGACCATTGATGGCAGAGAGCTGCTGGGAGGGGCCATCACTCATCAAACCCCCCCCATGAAAATGACGGTGGGAAGGCACTCGGAGACACTGGCATTCAACGTCACCACCATCTCAGACCCCCCCATCGTCTTGGGCATGAGCTGGCTGGCGCGCCACGACCCCTCCATCAGTTGGCACCAGAGATGCATCACTTTTGGATCGGACTTTTGCCTGGAACATTGCATGCAGCACCAACCAGGGGAGGGGCCTCCGATAGCCACGGTGGCCACCATGCACGTCAAAGGGGGTGAGGCGATACCCAAGCCGTACTGGGACCTGCAGGAGGTCTTCAGCGAAGCGGAGTCCGACCACCTACCCCCACACAGGCCTTTTGACTGCCAGATCAACCTGGTGCCAGGGGCAACTATACCCCCAGCCAAGCTGTACGCCATGTCAGACCAGGAACTGGAGGATCTGCGCGCTTTCATCGACAAGAACCTCAAGCGGGGGTTCATCAGAGAAAGCAAGGCAGCAGGGGGCAGCCCGGTCTTCTGGGTGGACAAGAAAGACACGCAACAGCGCCGTCTTGTGGTGGATTTTAGACGGCTGAATTCAGTGACAGAGCCAGTGGCTTTCCCCATGCCCAGAGTGGATGATCTGCTGACAGCGGCACGCAGGGGCAAGATTTTCACCAAGCTAGACCTGAGGGGGGCGTACAACTTGATCAGGATCCGGGAAGGCGATGAATGGAAAACCACGATGTTCACGCCTCTGGGCTCTTTTGAATATCTGGTGATGCCCTTCGGGTTGCAAGGGGGCTCAGCATGCTTCCAGGCCTTCATGCACCACGTCCTGGGGTCCCTCCTCTTCAGGAAATGCTTGGTCTTCCTGGATGACATCCTTATTTACTCCAATGACCCAGTGCAGCATGTGAAAGATGTCAGGGAGGTGTTGCAGCGCCTGAAGGAGAACCACCTGTATGTGAAGCTGGAGAAGTGCAAGTTTCACACCAAGGAGGTGGACTTCCTGGGCTACAAGCTGTCAGACAAGGGGCTGGCGATGGACAAGGACAAGGTGCAGGCCATCCTGGACTGGCACAGCCCCAGGACGCGCAAAGATGCCCAACGCCTACTAGGCTTCGCCAACTTCTACAGGAAGTTCATCAAGAACTTCTCTCGCGTTACGGCTCCCATCACTGACTGCCTGAGAGGCAAGCAGAAGTTCAGGTGGACACCAGAGGCGCAAGCAGCGTTCGAAAGCCTCAAGAGGGTGTTCGCCTCAGACCAGAACCTGTTCCACGTGGTTCAGGACGCGCCCCTACGCGTGGAGACAGATGCTTCTGATAAAGCTGTGGGCGCCATTTTGTTGCAACTGGACGCCAACAGAGAGTGGAGACCCTGTGCCTTCTCCAGGAAGTTGACCCAGCCAGAGCGAAACTACACGGTGTTTGATCGGGAACTTCTTGCGATCCACGCTGCGTTCCAGCACTGGAGACACTTCCTGGTGGGCGCCAAGCACCCCATCCAGGTGTGCTCGGACCACAAAAACCTGGAGTTCTGGAGAACTGCCAGGGTGCTCAACCAGCGGCAGATACGGTGGGCAGAGTTCTTCTCGAACTTCAACTTCTCCATACACTACATCCCGGGAGAGCAGAATGTCAGGGCGGATGCCCTCTCCCGCAAGCCAGAGTACATGGAGGAGGAGGCGCCACCGGCACCCAGGCACATTTCCCCCCCGTCAGCATGGTCCTGCGGAGCAGCAGTGGTGAGCGAGGCAGAACTCACAGCACTGACGGCAGCGGATGAATTTGCCAACCGCATCTTCAGAGAACTGAGAGGGGGGGGGAGCAGGCAAAAGACTTTGCTGAACGCAGGGGGCTGCTTTTCTACAAGGATGCACTGTACCTGCCCACCACCCAGCTTAGACGTACGGTCCTCAAGCAGATGCACGACAACCCAACGGCGGGTCATTTTGGGAGGGACAAAACCACTCACCTAGTCATGAGACACTTCTGGTGGCCAGGGGTGAGGGAAGATGTTCGAGACTATGTAAGGGGCTGTGACACCTGCCAGCGGGCAAAGGTGGTCAGAGCAGCGCCACCGGGATTGCTGGAGCCCTTAGCCACGCCACACAGGCCGTGGGAAGTGGTGTCCATGGACTTCATCACAGATCTGCCTTCTTCCAGGGGCAAGACCGCAGTGTTGGTGGTGGTGGACCTCATGTCCAAAATGTGCCATTTTATACCGTGTGCCAGGGCGGTCTCTGCAGAAGAGACAGCCAAACTGTTTGTGGATCACGTATTCAGACTGCATGGATTACCCTTAAGGGTTATTTCGGATCGTGGCCGCCAATTTGTTTCCAGGTTCTGGCGGCGGCTCATGAACCTCCTGCAGGTGGAGGTCAGCTTGTCGACGGCTAGACACCCGCAGACCAATGGACAGGCGGAGAGGGTCAACGCCATTCTGCAGCAGTACCTGAGATGTTACGTCAGCCAGAGGCAAACGGACTGGGTGGATCGCCTGCCACTGGCAGAATTTGCCTACAACAATGCGGTGCACGTCTCCACAGGGGTGTCGCCCTTTAAGGCCAATTACGGGCGTGACCTCAGATCTTTCCCAGAGAGGGAGGGGGAGGAGGAGGAGGAGGGCCCACAGGCTGAGGATTGGGCAGAGGAACTGGAGACGGTGCACCAGCAGCTCAGAGAACACTTGGAGAGAGCCAAGGAAGCGTACAAGAGGGGGGCAGATCGCCACAGGCGACCGGGGGAGGTCATTAGGGTGGGGGACAAAGTTTGGTTGTCCTCGGAGGGCCTTCCCATCAGAGGGTGATGCAAAAAGCTGGCGCCCAGAAGGTTGGGCCCCTTCACGGTCACGCAACAGGTCAACCCGGTGGCATACAGGCTGGCACTGCCAGAGGACATGAGGGTGCACCCAGTGTTTCACAGATCGCTGCTGTTGCCGTACAGGGAAAGCAGCAGGCTCCGAGACAGCGAACAAACCCCTGAGGGAGGGGGGGGAGAGGGAAGGCAGGGAGCAACTCAATGAGGCCACAGCCATCCTGGATTCAAGGTGGGGGGTGGGGGGACTGGAGTACCTCATGGCATGGGAGGATGCTCCACCGTCCCAGAATGGATGGGTCCCAGCCACTCAGATACAGGAGGAATTCCTGGTAGAAGAATTTCACGCCCTCTTTCCCCATAGACCCAAGCCCTGGCACATGGAAAGGGAGGGGGAGGGGGAGGAAGCACGGGAGAGCAGTTCACCATGGCGCTGGGAAGCGGAGTTTGAGGAACCAGAGGATGAGGTATGGGTGTCACCGAGATCCACCCAGTCAGAGGAAGGAGCAGATTGGCAGAACATTTTTACCCCCACCAGCTCTGACGCCACAGACTTTTTGGGATTCCCGTCCTCCCAGGCGGAAGGGGGGGGCTTGCAGGACTGGGGGGAGGTGTTCACACCAACGGGCTCGGAAAGCACTGAGTTCTTAGGCTTCCAGTCGTCACCGACAACTGGGGGGGACCTGGGGAGGGGTGAAGGAGAGCTTGGGAGGGGGGTGGATGTGAGGGACAGGGGATATCGCGAAGTCCCTCCCCTCCTGAGTTCAAGCCAATCCCCGAGCACAGGGGGAAGCAGAGAGAGTTCCGATTCCAGTGGGGAAGCAGGAAGTCGTGTCCGAGGCTCAGGCAAGGTAGAGGAGCCAGGGTCCCAGGTGGGACAGGAAGGGGCGAATAAGGGCGGGAGACCCATCCCCCCAACTCCGGAATTACGCAGAAAGAGGAGGGGAAAGAGGATGGGTCTGCCAAAGCTTTTGTGTTGGAGAAAGACGCGCCAAAAGCCATTAGGAGGTTCTGAAACCGACTGACCACATCACTCCGTGTAAATAGCAATGACTTAAGCACTGTAAATACGCAGCACCAATAAAAGAATAAAATGCAGAGCTGCGTAGCGTCGTTACTCTGAAGTAGTCCGCTCCGGCCACTGTGACAACTTGCAACTGAAAGATTAACTTCCTCTTCCTTTGAATATAGTAGGGAATTAATTAGCTAGTTAGAAAGACTTAAGGTCTGATTTACATAATATTTATCCTTTATGATTTTTCACACTTTCTTAATATGTTTCTCCATACACAAAAAGCAGTTCAGTCATTAGAGTATAAATAAAGTACAAGCTTTAGTTGTGCTGCAAGCTTTAATCAGCTTCCTCAGATAATTTATCAACTGAAGCACTAATTGGCCAATTGGCAGTGCCCCTTTGAATGGGTGGGACTGAGAACCAAAGGCATGTCTGTTAGCATAATAGGGAAGGAACCTATTAAAACAAGGAAGCAGTTTATTGGTGTGCACACCAGTGCAGGTTCATTTCGAAGTCAGCTCCACTCTGTTCATCTTGGCTTACTCCCGGGCAACTGTGCATAAGAATGCAGGCTTAATTTCCCAGGATTATGTTATTCAGGCCATTTCCATAGAAGAGTCGCCCCATCCTGCCAATTCCCAGTGTAGAATCAAAGAATTGTAGAGCTGAAAGGGACCCTGAGGGTCATCTAGTCCACCCTCCCTGCAATGCAGGAATCCTGCCCACAGTCATCCTTGGGTGGGATGGAACCACCAACCTTCTGGTTAATAGCTAGATGCACTGATCCATTGTACTACAGACGTGGGTAGTATATGTCATAATCAGGGCAAAGGGTAGTAAATAGAAATGGCATTTTAATGAATATTGAGTAGAGCTTTCTGCCATACAGAGTTCATAACTTGTATTTATTTATGACATTGTTGACTTGTGGAAGTTGGATCCTGAGCCCAGACTCACAGAAATATATTGTGGACATACAGCGCTCTGCGTATCAGTGGAGGCCTGTGTCGCAGGAGCAGCTCACTTTTGCTTTTGCCTGGCCAACCTTCCTGGGGTTGTCTGCCAACAGTGGGTGTGACCACCACGCACACTCATGTGCACACAGGACACACACTTAAACCAGCAGGCACACAACCTCCCCACTTCTGCTGATCTACAGATGCAGATCAGCTGAGGAGGAGTTATCACCCTCTTCCAGCTCATGAAATGATAATCTGATTGTGAGTTGCCTCCCCCTCAGGGTCCTCTGGGCAGGGTGGCTTAAGTTTTTATGCTCACCCTATTGCCATGTCCACTTTATTCACCTTTTTTGCTGTTACTACCAAAATCAGTGGAAATTTGTGGAGCGGCATAAAAATGGGTGTGGCTGCTGGGCTACAGACTCACTTATTTACAGGCTACTTAATCAAAGAACCCCAAAGTTGAAGCACATGGAATTATCAATCTATATATATATAAATGTAGACACTGCGTGCGCGGAGGTAACACCCTTGCACCGTAACCGCTGAACTGAATTGCATCAAATTAGGGCAAAGCATGCCTTGCCCATCAGGGAGAGATCTGGCATAATTCCCCCCCCCCCAAAAAAAAACCACACCTTTCACAACTAAAATAATGATTAAACACAAAAAGTTATGCCCAAATTAGACATCACCAGCAGAAGGTCTGAAGACTCCAGCAGCATCCAATAGAAAGGCAGATCGCGCGCTGTCACCAGCAGAATCTCTGAAGGGCGCCACCAAATAATGACATCATCAACCGAGCAACTGAAACCACCAAGGTGGCCATTACCCAACAACCCACAGAGTCAGGCCAGGGCCAAGGAATGGAGATACAGGGTGGAGGCCTCGGCTCACATTTAAATACTAGCCCAAGCCAAGGCCGACAGACTAGGCCTTGGCTCTACTTTAAAGCCTACAAACTAGGCCTTGGCTCTACTTTAAAGCCTACAAACTAGGCCTTGGCTCTACTTTACAGCCTACAAACTAGGCCTCTACTCTACTTTAAATACTATCTAAATACTTTAAATACTATTCGAGTGGAGCCCTGGGTGGGGGGTGGGGGGAGGAGGGGCCCAAATAGCTCATGGGCTGACGTAGGGTGGGGGGAGCCACAGGGTGGGGGGAGGGGGGACGGATACCTCATGGGTCACTACAGGATGGGAGTAAACACAGGGATGAGGCACAACAATGGGGGGGGGAACCACATAGTCCAGGGGGGAATGGACACATCCTCCCCCTTTCCTGGGAAACAAGGACCCTGAGTCAGGCACAGCAAACAATCATAAGAAAACAAAAATAATTAAAACAACAAATCCAAGGACAAAGTTCATACATCTGGAAAAGCATATTACATCGAAACACTAACCAAAAACAAGTTATGTTGTAGCCTTATCAGCTACTAAGGGTCCTTTAAGTTGTGCCCAGGCAGGACAGAGACAGTAAATAATGACACCGGGGGTTGAATTCAAAGAAATAATTTAATCCTTAAATTTAAGGGACTCTCGGTGATCCATGTTTCATGATAAGAGTAAAGAAACACAAATTTGCAAAGCTTCTTATACACTTCTTGGGCTCCTTTCCCCCTCCTCTGTAAATGTGCGCATGCAAGGGGGTCACAAGTACATATAAGGAAGATCCGTATCCTGTCCTTTTCATAAACACATGATGCCTCAGCAAAGCCTTCAATACGACTATGCATCAAGCTAGCAGCTTTCAGCATCAGGCTGGACGTGCGTCCACTGATAAGCCTTTTTCTGTGATCCAGACAAGGTCAGCTCTTAGCCTTGATAGCAAGTCTCACTGTTACATTGCACTTTGACACACAGAGGCATAGAGGCAAAGAGGAAAGCATTTTAAGAAGCATTTTAGGAGGAATATTTGGGGGGGGGGCAATGCAAACCATAGGATCAGAATTAACTCAATAATACAATTGGCAATTCTCTCCCTACAATGTAACCATTACCATTCAAAACATAAATGACATCAATACCCCCCCCCCAAAAAAAACCCACAGCAATGCGTGACCGGGTCAGCTAGTAAACAAATAAAATCATGTTGGCAACTCATATGCCAGAGTATAGGACAGGGGTCTGCAACCTTTTTCAGCCGTGGTCCACCGTCCCTCAGACCATGTGGTGGGCCTGACTATATTTTGAAAAAATAATAATGAATGAGCTCCTATGCCCCACAAATAACCCAGAGATGCATTTTAAATAAAAACACACATTCTATTCATGTAAAAAGCAGAACCCTGGTAGCTGGAAGGTGGATTATATTGTTATACATTGGCCACAACCCAACCCAAGTTAATCACTCCTAAGCCTATTGATTTTTCACTTTATTTAAATGTGTTTTTAGGGACGCGGGTGGTGCTGTGGGTTAAACCACAGAGCCTACGGCTTGCCATTCAGGTCGGCTGTTTGAATCCCTGCGACGGGGTGAGCTCCCATTGCTTGGTCCCAGCTCCTGCCAACCTAGCAGTTTGAAAGCACGTCAAAGTGCAAGTAGATAAATAGGTACCGCTACAGCGGGAAGGTAAACGGCGTTTCTGTGCGCTGCTCTGGTTCGCCAGAAGCGACTTTGTCATGCTGGCCACATGACCTGGAAGCTGTACGCCGGCTCCCTCGGCCAATAATGCAAGATGAGCGCGCAACCCCAGAGTCGGTCATGACTGGACCTAATGGTCAGGGGTCCCTTTACCTTTACCTTTACCTCATATAGACTGAGGAAAGGAGCAAGGGAAAGAGGCTAGCTATTTTTTACAGGCTCTCACCTAGAGAAGGGTTTGAAATGTTTATTTGAATCAGAATGAATCTTGAAAATACTCAACCTAAGAAGTCAATTGTTTTATTTTACCCATTTTCTAATCGTTCCTTAAATATTCTGTTCATCCACATCTAAACGAACATAGTGCCCCCCCCCAATATCTAACATTTCTGTGTTTCTAAAATAAATAAATAAATAAATAAATCTGCCACGGGTGGTAGGGAAGCATTTGAGCAGAGGAAAATATTAGGAAGGACAGGGGAGACGCCCCCAAGACGATGTGGGAGGAAGAGGCTCCCTTTCCATTGTTTTAAAGGTAGGTGCGGGAGCTTGATTTGCGATGGAAAGGGAGCCTCTTCCTCCCCTCGTCTCGGGGGTGTCTCCTTGTCCTCCCTCCTCACTGTGGGACAGTCTCTTGGCTCGGTTTTCTCTCCCAAGTTATTTCTTTAGCAGGGACACAGGTGAAATCTCCCCACCCGCACCCTGTGCCTTTCACTTAGCAATTCTCCATGGGGCAAGGAGAGCGGTGTCAAGGCTGTCCGCTGTCGGGAACAGGATGCTGGGTTAGAAGGAGAGGCTTTCCTTATTTGCTCCAGCGGGACTCTTCTTCTGTTCTTGGGTAGAAGGGGTGGAGAGCAGGCCTGAATGCAATGGCCCAGGACCACCAGAAAATCACTCACATCATGCAAATCAGAAGGGGTGAATCAGGAATTTATTAACCCCCTTAGAACAAATGCGGATCTGGGAGAAGGGAGGTTCTCCAATGCAGGACTCATTTCAGTATTGGGGCCACCAAGCCCCAAACAGATCATTGCCTATTATTATTATTAGGAGTATGCAAGATTCTAGTCCTTATTTGATACCACAAGATTTCGGAGTACCGATTCTAGTCAATAACCCAAGATTCTAGTCCAAACTTTGTATTAAATTCATCCCCAGCAGCAGCTTAAGAAGACAACTTAAGTTCATAAAATGGCCTAGATGAAGCCCATCTAGTCCAGCATCCTGTTCTCACAGTGGGAAACCCCCAAGCAGATCGCAAGCGCAAGAGCTCTCTGGAATCCTGTGGTTTCCAGCAACAGGTAATTGCTTCTCCCAAAGAATTTTGGGAACTGTAGTTTGCTAAGGGTGTGCTGGGGAGTGCAGATTGTAAACTATAGTTCCCAGGATTCTTTTGTGGGGTGCTTTAAATGTATAGCATATTGACTTTCAGAGCCGTTCCCTGCCTTAGAATCATAGCAGCGTAGAGTTGGAAGGGACCCAGTGTGGTCATATACTCCAACCCCACTGCGATGCAGGAATAGCAGCAAAGAAGATCACTTTGTTTACCTCCTGTTGCTTTGACTTCCCTTTTCCTGGATTGGCCTTGGGTTTAAAGCATGGGTAGGCAAACTAAGGCCCGGGGGCCAGGTCCGGCCCAATCGCCTTCTAAATCTGGCCCACAGATGGTCCAGGAATCAGCATGTTTTTAACATGAGTACAATGTGTCCTTTTACAGTGAAACCTCGGTTTATGAACACCTCGGTTTACAAATTTTCGGTTTACGAATGCCGTGGACCCATCTGGAACAGGTTAATTCACTTTCCATTACTTTCAATGGGAAAGTTCGCTTCAGTTTATGAACAGACTTCTGGAACCAATTGTGTTCATAAACTGAGGTACCACTGTATTTAAAATGCACCTCTGGGTTATTTGTGGAGCATAGGAATTTGTTCAACCCCCCCCCCCAATATAGTCTGGCCCCCCACAAGGTCTGAGGGACAGTGGACCGGCCCCCTGCTGAAAAAGTTTGCTGACGCCTGGTGTGGAGGACCTGGACAGGATGCTGAGAGGCAGGAAGAAAGAAAACACCCCTCCTTTTCTGAGCAGCTATGTGGCATCTGGTAAGCTTCCCTGGAGTCCACTAGGGTGGGGTGGCCTTGCTACGCCTCTGGTTATTGCCCCCTGCATCACAGGAGTCCTGGGCCTACGTCATACCACCCCGCCAGTCAAAAGGTCGACAACTCTGGGAAATGGGGGGGGGGCAGTGCCAGAGAGATCTTTGCACCACGGTGCCGGATATACTTAAGACGGCGCCAGATATGCTTAAGTTCATGACTATCTGTTTGAGGACCCAGTGCTGCTGTGTGGACAGGAATGATTTAATCCTTTAAAAAAATATTGTGTGTATGGGGACACTTTAAAAATAGAAACATTTCTCTTCTTTTTTCCTTCCTTCCCAGTTTTACTTTCATTAACACAGTACCTGCAGATGACTTTCAAATTCAGTCCATATTTTCCCCTCCCTAACCCTCATTCAGGATCAGAGTTCTGGAATTTAATCTGTTTGGAAAAAGTCCAAAACAGAGTCTGAAAATGGTCTTCGTGAACTCTTGTCATGTTCCAGGCCCTTCTGTGGTTGCTGGTGTTCTCTCTGTTCTAGGTTCTTGCGAGCCTTTCCTTGCTCAATACAGAGCTTTCTATGAGCTGCTTCTGGCTCAATAGCACCCAGTTTCTGTATGAACTTGCACGCCTCATGAATCCTTTTAAAAGCAGGTTCCTGAATTTGTGATGGATTTTTATTCTGTGCTTCTGTTTCCTCCAAGGCCTTTTTCTTTGCTCCCTCCAATTCTACTGTGCCCCTTTCAGTTGTCTTCTGTTCTTCCAGGGCCTTCTTTAGAGCCTTCCCTTGTTCCTCCAGAGCTGCCTTTCGACCCTTTGCTAATTCCTCCGTGGCAATATGGGCCCTCTGTTGTTGCTCAACGGCTTTCCTCTGTATTCTTTGCCGTTCTTTGCTCTGTTTTTCTTCTAGCTCCTTAAGCAACATTTCAGCTTTCTGCTGCTCTGCTAGGGCTGCCTTCCGGGTTCTTTCTTGTTCCTCCAGAGCCGACTTTTGGGCCTTTGCCAATGTCTCCATAGCAAGACGAACCCTTTCTTGTTGCTCAACAGTCCTCTTTTGTGTTCTTTGCCGTTCTTTTCTTTGTCTTTCCTCCAGCTCCTTAAACATCTTCTCGGCTCTCTGCTGCTCTGCTAGGGCTGTCTTCCTAGCTCTTTCTTGTTCCTCAAGAGCTGACTTTTGAGCTTTTGCTAACTCCTCTGTTGCAAGATGGGCTCTTTCTTGTTGCTCAAGGGCCTTCTTCTGTATGATTTCCTGTTCTTCCAAGGTTTTTCTGTGTCTTTCCTCCAGCTCCTTAAGCATCTTCTCGGCTCTCTGCTGCTCTGCTAGGGCTGCCTTTTTAGCTCTTTCTTGTTCCTCAAGAGCTGACTTTTGAACTTTTGTCAATTCCTCTATAATATGATGAGCTTTCATTTGTTCCTCTACAGCTCTTTTTTGTGCTCTTTCTTGTTCCTCCAACACTTTGTTCCGAGTTTCCTCCAGTTCAATATGCATCATCTTAGTTTTCTGCTGTTCTTCAAAGGCCATCATCTGAGCTCTCTGCTGTTCCTCTATAGACTTAGCATGTGCTCTCTCCAGCTCTTCCATAGCCTGCTGGGCTATTCTTTTTTCCTCTAAGGCCTTGTGTTGAGCTCTTTTATTTTCCTCCAGGGCCTTCTTTTGAGCAATGTCTAATTCTTTTAAGAGCTTCTGAACTTCCTCTTTTTCTCTCATTGTTTTCTTCTCAGCCTTTTCCTGCTCCTCTTGGAATGTCTTCTGAGTCCTTAAGAGTTCTTCCAGGGCTGCCTCTGCCTTCTTCTTTTCTTCTAGAGACTTTTTTTGTGCTAGTTCCTGTTCTTCCATGACTGCCAACTGGGCTTTCTTCTGTTCCTGCAGTGCCTGCTGATTAGCTCTTTCCAGAGCTTCTAGAGCTTTTTTCGCTTTCTCCTGCTCCTCCAATGCCTTCTTTTTGGCAATCTCTAATTCTTCTAGGGGCTTCTGAACTTCCTCTTTTTCTCTCATTGCTTTCTTTTCAGCCCTTTCTTGCTCTTCTTGGATCTTTCTCTGAGCCCTTGACAGTTCTTCTAGAGCTACCTCAGCCATTTTCTGTTCTTTAAGAGCTTTTTTCTGTGCTTGCTCCTGTTCCTGCAATGCCTGCTTATGAGCTCTTTCAAGAGCTACCAGAGCATTCTGGGCTTTTTCCTCATCCTCCCTGGCCTTTTTTCTGGCTGTCTCCAAGTCCTCAAGGGCCTTCTTCTGAGCAAATTCTAATTCTTTTTTAGTCTTCTCAGCTCTCTCTTCTTCTGCCATTGCTCTCTTCTCAGTCATTTTCTGTTCTTTTTTAACCTTAGTCAAGAGTTTTTCCAGGGCTTCCTCTGCCATCTTTTTTTCTTCTAGATATTTCTTTTGTGCTAATTCCTGTTCTTCCATGGCTGCCACCTGGGCTTTCTTCTGTTCCTCCTGTGCCTGCTGATGTGCTCTTTCTAGAGCTTCCAGAGCTTTTTGAGCTCTTTCCTGTTCTTCCAGGGCTGCCTTCTTAGCAAACTCTAATTCTTCTAGGCCCTTCTGAAGTAATTCCTTTTCTTCCACTGCTTTCTTTTCAGCTATTTCCTGCTCTTCTTGAAACTTTCTTTGCACTCTCAGGAGTTGTTCCATGGCTGCCTCAGCCCTCTTCTTTTCTTCTAGAGCTTTTCTTTGGGCTTGATCTTGTTCTTCCATGGCTACCACCTGGGCTTTCTTCTTTTCCTCCAATGACTGCTTATGAGCTCGTTCCAAAGCCTCCAGAGCTTTCTGAGCTCTTTCCTGTTCCTTCAGTGCCTTCTTTTGGGCAATCTCTAATTCCTCTCGGCTCTTCTGAAGAACTCCTTTTTCTTGCATTGCTTTTTCCCCAGCCCTTTCCTGCTCTTCCTGGATCTTTCTCTGAGCCCTTGACAGTTCTTCTAGAGCTGCCTCAGCCATTTTCTTTTCTTTAAGAGCTTTTTTCTGTGCTTGCTCCTGTTCCTGCAGTGCCTGCTTATGAGCTCTTTCAAGAGCTTCCAGAGCATTCTGGGCTCTTTCCTGGTCCTCCCTGGCCTTTTTTCTAGTTGTCTCCAACTCCTCAAGGGCCTTCTTCTGAGCAATGTCTAATTCTTTTTTAGTCTTCTCAGCTCTCTCTTCTTCTGCCATTGCTCTTTTCTCAATCATTTCCTGTTCTTTTTGAACCTTAGTCAAGAGTTTTTCCAGGGCTTCCTCTGCCATCTTTTTTTCTTCTAGATATTTCTTTTGTGCTAATTCCTGTTCTTCCATGGCTGCCACTTGAGCTTTCTTCTGTTCCTCCAGTGTCTGCTGATGTGCTCTTTCTAGAGCTTCCAGAGCTTTTTGAGCTCTTTCCTGTTCTTCCAGGGCTGCCTTCTTAGCAAACTCTAATTCTTCTTGGGTCTTTTGAAGTACCTCTCTTTCTTCCACTGTTTTTTTCTCAGCCCTTTCTTGCTCTTCTTGGACTTTTCTCTGAATCTCTAGGAGCTGTTCCATGGCTGCCTCAGCCATCTTCTTTTCTTCTACAGCTTTTTTGTGGGCTTGGTTCTGCTCTTCCATGGCTGCCACTTGGGCTTTCTTCTGTTCCTCCAGTGCCTGCTGATGAGCTCTTTCCAGAGCTTTCTGAGCTTTCTGAGCTCTCTCCTGTTCCTTCAATGCCTTCTTTTGAGCAGTTTCTAGTTCTTCTCGTCTTTTCTGAAGTGTCAGTCTTTCTTGCATTGCTTTTTTTTCAGCCCTTTCCTGCTCTTCTTGGATCTTTTTCTGAGCCTTTGAGAGTTCTTCTAGAGCTGCCTCAGCCATCTTCTTTTCTTTAAGGGCTTTTTTCTGTGCTTGCTCCTGTTCCTGCAGTGCCTGCTCATGAGATCTTTCCAGAGCTTCCAGAGCTTTCTGAGCTCTTTCTTGTTCCTCCACAGCCTTCTTCTTAGAAACGTCTAATTCTTCTAGGGCTCTCTGAAGCATCCTTCTTTCTTCCATTGCTTTCTTCTCTTTCATTTCCTGATTGTCCAGGACCTTTCTTTCAGCCCTTGATAGTTCTTTCGGGGCTGCTTCAGACATATTTGTTTCTTCTAGAGATTTTTTCTGTGCTTGCTCTTTTCCCACGATGGCCATCTGAGCTTTTTTCTGCTGCTCCAGAGCCTGTTTATTAGCTAATTCTAGAGCTTCTAGGGCTTTCTGGGCTCTTTCCTGTTCTTCCACAGCCTTCTTTTGAGCACTTTCTATTTTTTCTAGGGTCTTCTGAGCTTTTTCTTTTTCTTCAATTATTTTCTTTTCAGCCATTTCTCGCTCTTCTTGAAACTTCCTTTGAGTTCTCTGGAGTTCTTCCAGAGCTGCCTCAGCCATAATCTTTTCTTCTAGAGATTTTTTGTGTGCCAGTTTCTGTTCTTCCATGGCAACCACATGAACTTTCTTCTGTTCTTCCAGTGCTTGCTTATGAGCAGTTTCCAGAGCTTTCAGAGCTCTCTCCTCTTCCTCCAGGGCTTGTTGCTGAGCTCTTTCCTGTTCCCCCAGGGCTGTCAGTCGAGCTTTTGCCAGTTCCTCCAGAGCTGCTTGCTGAGCTCTTTCTAGTTCCTCCAGAGCTAGCAGCTGAGCTTTTGCCTGCTCTTCTATGATCACTTTGTAAGCTTTTTCTTGCTGATTAAGTAACTTCTGATGCGATTTTTCCTGTTCTTCTAATAACCTTCTCAGAGAATTCTCCTCTTCATCCAGTTCTTCTTGATAAGCTCTAAGCTTTTCCTCAAGTTCCTGCTGAAGGGCTCTTAACTGTTCCTCCATCTCTTTCTGCTGGACTGTTCCCTGGTATTTTACTTCCTTGTGCTGAACTCTTTCTTGCTCCTCCAGTAGCTTCTGCTGAAAGTTTTCTTGTTCATCAGTCTGCTCTTCAAAAGATCTATATTGTATCCATATACTTTCTTGCAGACTTCTTCCCACCTCTTCCTGGGGCATTCCCTCCTGTTTCCTCAAGACGGTGTGTCTGACTCCCTGCCATTCCTTCATGGTTTCCTTCCAAACCCTTCTCCGATCTTCAGTGGCTACCTTGCCATCACTTTCTAACCCTGCTAGTATACTTTCATGCTTCTCATAAACTTTGTGAAGGCTTTCCAGAAGCTCCTTGTACTTCTTTTTCTCAAGTTTCCGCTCATGCTTTCGCCAGTATTTGGCAATTTTCTGAGCCTTTGGCTGTATCTCCTTCAACATGGCATAGGATTCTTCATCATAATCCAATTGGCAAGCCAAGGCTAGGTCTTTAGCAGCCCTCTGCCAGTAACCAAGTAGTTGCAATGCTCTTCCTCTCCACTTGTAGGGCTGAGCCGAATCAGGGTTGATCTGTATGGCTTTGTCACAGTCCCTAATTGCAGCATTTGGTTTCTGAAGCTTCAAATAGACCTTGGCTCGGTTTGCATATAAAATGGTAAGGTGTGGGTTTAGCTTAATAGCTTCAGTGAACAGATCTAAAGCTTTAAAAAGTTCACCTTTATTGATTGCATCAATAGCTTCTATTTTCTTTTCGCTGGCCTGTTTTCGCATTTCATCTGTTACTTTCAAGTTTTCATCTCCCATCTCTTGAGGAACATCTTCATCTGGTTCAATCACCTCTTCAGTATCAATTTCCAATTCGCTCTCCTCACTCTCTGATTTAATGCATTCAAGATCACACTTAGTTCCCTTCTGAATCTGTAGTTCCTGAACTTCAGATATTTCGTATTTTTCATGTGCTATGAGTTGACCTTTTTCCTCTTCTGCAGCATACAGAGGATAGGCTTTGCATTGTTCCTCTGGAAAAAGAATAAATGGTTCATGTTCTTGGGCATGATCATATGGAACTTCCTTTTCTTTGGAGAGTTTACTCCTTGCTTGTTCTTCTTGGTGTTTTGGTGTTTTCAATGGAAACTTTGCCTGTGTACTCTCTGGGCCCACAAGGGTGTCTTTCATCATTTCCATCTTTTCCGTAAACGATTCTGTATTACATTTTTCTTCATGCTTTCTCCAACATTGAGTGAATGACTGGGTCTCTGCTTCTACCTCCTTCAACATGGCATATGTATTTTCATCATAATCCAACTGACAGGCCAAAGAAAGATCTTTAGCAGCCTCCTGCAAGTATCCTAACAGATGAAATGCCCCCCCACGCCACTTATATGGTAATGCTGCATCAGGGTTTATTTTTATAGCTTGATTGCAGTCGCTTATGGCAGCATGTGGCATACGCAGCTTTAGAAAGGTACTGGCTCGGCACACATACAAGTTGGCACACCGGGGGTTTAATTCAATAGCTTCAGTGAACAGCTCAATGGCTCTTTGCAGTTCACCTTTCTCCACTGCATCAAAGGCTTCTTCTTTTTTTTCATTGGTTTGCTTCCACATCTCAACTGTCTCCACATTTTCATTTAGCATGTATTGGAACTCGTCCTCATGATCTAGTTTGCCATTTGCTGTTTCATTCTCCAATGGTGTGCTAAAATCTTTCTCTGTCTGATCTTCTGCATCATCCTTTGAAGTTGCTTCTACATTCTTAACCTGCTCCAGTAACTCAGATTCCTTGTATCTTAAGGCATACTTTGCACGTGTCTCAGAAATCCTTTGAAACCCTAACTTCAATCTTCTTACCACAGCATTGGCTTCTTCTTCATACGCAAGTCTAGAAGCTAAAGCAAGATCACAGGCTGCCTCTTCCCAACGCCCCAAATTCTGGAATGCTTTCCCTCGCAGTCTGAATGACTCTGCTGATTTGGGATTCAGTTCAATGGCTATGTCACAGTCTTTAACGGCAGCCTGTGCCTCCTGCAACTGCATAAAGATATTGGCCCGGTTAATGTAGGAACTAGGAATGTGTGGATTCAACTCAATGGCTTCAGTGAACAAATGAACTGCTTTCTGAAGTTCACCTTTAGCTAGGACTTCAAAAGCCTCCTTACACTTTTCATTGATTTGATTCCTCATCTCTTCAGTTACTTTCAGGCTATTGCATCCCAGTTCGTGGATGTTCTTCCGACATGGTTCCGTTTCCTCACTACAAGTCTTAGAATTGTTCTCCTTGCTTGGATCTTTCAGAAGCTTATCACCAGCCTCACCTGCACAAATGTTGTTTGTTGTTTGTGGTAAGGAATTATTTATGTTTTCTAATGATTCCCGAAGGAAGAGTCGATCTTCACAATTAGCTAAGTTCAAGTAAGGCTTGACCTGGTCATGTGTGTCACTGTGAACTTTTCTTGGATCCATGATGAGGGGAAAAGATTAACAGATGCAGGAGATAGTTTGGCCTTAGAAAGGAAGGAAGAATTTATGGAAACTGGCTTGAGAGTTTAGTTACATTTCTGAGTGGCCTGATGGAAAAAAGCCCTCATAATTCCTCTCTGCCATTGCCCTACTTCTATATCTACAACTATTTCTAAATGTGCCAAAACTGAGTCTGAAAGACTCAATAACAAAGGGAGATTTTGTGATGTCATCAGCCTCATCATCACTGGAATTTTGAGGCAAGTTCTTAAAGTCATGTACTGTAATGTCAACAATCGCCTATAGTCCTTTCTTTTTCATTTATATGCTATGTTTAATGGTAGGAATAGTACTTTTTACTGATTTTTCACCTGCACAAAAATGCTTACAATCAAAAAGAGGAAGTTGTTTACATCATTAGATGGAAAACTGCAGCTTGCTCACTTTCTGGAATATTCCATCAGCATCATGCTTCTCTTCTTGAAAAATCATGAGACACTGATTTCTGACTTCATTGTAACTCAGGAACTGATATGCTTTATACAATGATACATGAATATACTGTGTACAGGGTTATCTACTTGCCATTAGGTGAGCATTGTTAGATTGTTTGTTACAGCATTGCTTTAAATTGTTTTAAATACTGTTTTTTAATTCTGTAACCCGTCCTGGGACCTTAGGGTGAAGGTTGGCTAATGAATAAATGAATAATCGATGAACCAAGGAATTGAATGCCAGATTGGAAAACAATAAGACTCTTGCCAGAGTAGTACATGCTCTGGTTATCTCCCACTTGGAATACTGCAATGCACTCCACGTGGGGCTACCTTTGAAGGTGACTCAGAAACTACCACTAATCCAGGATGCGGCAGCTAGACTGGTGACTGGGAGCGGCCACCAGGACCATATAATACCATTCCTAAAGGATCTACATTGGCTCCCAGTACGTTTCCAAGCACAATTCAAAGTGCTGGTGCTGACCTTTAAAGCCCTAAATGGCCTTGGCCCACCCACATTGTTCAACTCAGACACTGAGGTCCAGCAGCGCCCTCACTGAGAGAAGTGATGTTATAGGGAACTAGACAGAGGGCCTTCTTGATAGTGATGCCTGCCCTGTTCCACCCTCCCATCAAACGTCCAGGAAATAAACAACTATTGGACTTTTAGAAGACATTTGAAGGAACCCTAAATTTAATGTTTGATGTTTATTGTATTTTTAATATTTTGTTGGAAGCTACCCAGAGTAGCTGGGGCAACCCAGTCAGACGGGTGACTAATAATAATAATAATAATAATTTGCAATGCTGGACATTGGCCTAAAACAATTTGGAGCAATTGTGTTTGTTTTAATAGACTTTTTTTAAAAAAAATTGATGTGGTCTTTGAGGGCATATTTAGGCTTACAGGTCTTTATTGTTTGAAGCAATTTTTTTAATGCATGGAGATGCGACGACTGTTAAATGAAGATAAAATATCAAAAAAATACCCTAATATTTGACTTGCATATAATTTCTGTTATTTGGGGCTGCAACAGTCCACCAGGACTGACATGGGAAACCTGAATCTGGGTGGCCAGATTCAGAATGGAGCTCACAAAACTGTACATATTGAGAATTATGGTTAGGTCTAAAATTTTCAGAGATCCAAGTACTATCAATTTGATCAAAGTGGCTCTTGAATAAACTGATATAACTAAGCTTGTGAATAAGCTTGTGAATAATTCCTCAAGAAGCGAGGATGTCTAAGACATAAGGATATTGGAACAGAGTGGGTTCAGAGGATCCAACCCCCCACAGTAGGTTGCCAGGAATGTATAAGACAAGGAAAGTTCTTAACAATGTTGTTTATTCAATATTCACAGAGAGAGGTTTAGAAATGCAGCCTCTTGGAGTAATGGTGTTGCTCCACCCACCTTCTCTCCTCCTTCCTCCTTCCTCCACAGCACCACCCACCTTACAGTTGTCGCTTAGGGCCACCTGTCTCTGAGCCCTTTGCTCTCCTACTTTTAAGGCTCACTGGGTGTTCTGGGACAAAGGGGGATCTGGAATGCTTTCTAGTGATAACATGATTCAGGTAGGTAGCCGTGTTGGTCTGACGCAGTTGAAATAAATAAAAACCACCCATCTCCTACTATCCTTCTGAGAAAAAACCCACCCCACCCTCCCACTGGTTACTTCGGTTTCAGTGTATTTGAAGAAGTGTGCATGCACACGAAAGCTTATACCCAGAACAAACTTAGTTGGTCTCTAAGGTGCTAGGGACGCATTTAGGGACGCGGGTGGCACTGTGGTCTAAACCACTGAGCCTCTTGGGCTTGCTGATCGGAAGGTCGGAGGTTCAAATTCCTGTGATGGGGTGAGCTCCCGTTGCTCGGTCCCAGCTCCTGCCAACCTTGCAGTTCGAAAGCATGTCAAAGTGCAAGTAGATAAATAGGTGGGAAGGTAAATGGTGTTTCTGTGCGCTGCTCTGGTTTCGCCACATGACCCGGAAAAACTACCTGCGGACAAACGTCGGCTCCCTCGGACAGTAAAGCGAGATGAGCGCTAAGATTAGACTATATTTGCTTTATTTTTAATCTGTATTGCAAAACAGATAAAATGGGGCACTCATCCTGATTTGTTTGTAGAGAGATTACACAATGTTACATCCAGCAAATGTCATCTGACAGTTTCCTGCACATTTAACTGTCTCTTTGCTATCACATAAAGTCTGAATTGTGCATGTATTTGGGTGTGTGTGTGTGTGTTGTTGCACAAGACCTCCAAATCAACTTTAACTGAGCAACCTGAATTTTCCGGTATGTGACTGAACCTCACTGGAAAATAGCAACAAATCGTTAAGTGGCGTAAGTCTAATTCTTAAGAGCTGCGCTGGGACCTTCTCTGGTTCTCAAAGGGCTACATATAAGTGGTAGGAATCCACACATGCATATATAGTTTTAATTCTATTATTATTATTATTATTATTATTTTAAATGATTGTTCCCTCCCCCATTATGTTTTTAACTGTTCTAATTTCCCTGTCAGGGAAAAGGTGTGTGTGTGTGAATAAACATATAAAATAAACATATTGTAACAACAACAACAACACGGCACATCCTTTCTTCACTGGACACGGTAATTCCCTATGCCAATTTCTTTAGATTTCGGCAAACGTGTAATAAACCTCCTAGGACAAAGCAGGCGTCCTTACCTAGCTTTAAAAACAAAACAAAAAACGCAATTTTGCAGGACGCCATGACTCTGCCACAGAATACGGCGACAGATGCGGCGACGACAACCAGCTGCGCCGCTTGGGAGCCGGAAGTCTCCTCAGAAAGCGATCGCGGCCGCGTCCCCTTCGAGCGGAAGCCGCTCCGTGACGCCATTTCCTCGTCGTCGGCGCAAGGTTTGTCTCTAGCTTCCGCTTCCGCTTCCCCTTTCCGTTGCTCGTATTGCTACGTGTCCAACAAGTCGGTGAGTGAGTCTTTAGCGGAGTTGTGTCGTTGGGGGCGCGGGCGGCGGGAGGGAAAGCAGTACAGTAACGGGAGCCCAGAGCCGAGTTGTCGAGCAGCACGTAGCCCCTGGGCATGTGCGAAGTGGCTTTCTTTGGCGCGCCCTCTCAGTCACCGCAGCCGACCCCCTTCTGCCCCTTCCCCTCCCGCAGTGGGGTGGGGGGAGGAGAGGACTTCAAGTCTGGGGCTCCCCCCGCCTCTGCATTTGTTGCTTCCCTTAAAGGAGCTCGTTTGTGAGGTGGGTCTGTTTTCTCCTGCTCAGGTCAAAGTCGGAGGCAGCCGCAGAAAGCAAAGCCAACGAAGGCCTAACAAGCTGCGATCGGGGTTGAAAACACAGAGACGAATTCAAGGTGAATCTAAGCAGCGTCTGCAAAGGGCGGGTGGGGGGAGAAGGCCGGGGAAAGAAAAAGCCGGAGGGAAGGGTGGGATTGCCCCATTTCTGCGTCTGAAAATGCTGTGTGTCTCCCATGCATATATCATGCGACGTTTCATGTATCGCTGCTATGATCTTCTCCCCCATCCCCCCCCAAAAAAACAAAGAGGGTAAGAAAAGTGAGGGCACATCTGATCACGTTACACACATACTGGAAACTTAGGCTCGCTGTGTTTCTAATTAAACATTGGCTAAATATGAGGTTTGATACTAAGCACTTCTGGAGGTTTGTAGCCTAAATCATGAACTGTGCAGTGTTTTTTCTAAACTGTGCAATTGGCTTCAGGACACAGACATGTGTAATAAGGGGGTGGGAGAGGGGTGGAAGTTTAGGGTATTACATTACCACCAGGTTTTTTTTAAATGTCACTGCTCCCCCACTCTCCACTCTGGTCAACTATACTTCCATGTTCTCCCAAATGTTAAAATATATTGTAGATTTGCCTCCTTTTGAGCAAGTGAATATTCCTACACTGAATGAGGGGAAAGTCATGAAGCTTGGGAGCCTCACTGTTGGCTAACCATAATTGATGATGGTGTAAAATGCGTGCATTACTGTTGCACGATAGCTTCATACAAATGAATAAATTCCCTGAGCTCATTATCACTGTGCACTGGTGCGACAAAAAAATATTAAAGGTACATGTTGGAGGTATCTAAAAAGACATTGTAGATGCAGGGGTATATTAGCATTGTTTTAAGTGAACATCAATATAATGTCTGTGGGTTTTTTTACCAGTTAAAAAAAATGCTAACAAAAATTGGGAACTTCCAAGAGCAACTTTATTTGCTTTGTGGTTTGAATTGAAGGCAATTTCCAAGACTGACTTGGAATGATTCCATATGGAAAAAAAATCCTAATAAGTTGGTGTGTGTGTTCTTTTTCTTGCAGGATATCATGGATCAAGTAATGCAGTTTGTGGAACCTAGTCGTCAGTTTGTGAAAGATTCTATCAGGCTTGTTAAACGATGCACAAAGCCAGATAGGAAAGGTAAAGCCACAAAGAAAACACTGAATGAGTTTGTGACATTGCAGAGTAGAATAAAATGTAATAAGTTATTCCTGTAGATGACAAGATGACAATAAACACAAGTTCCTGTGTTTAATATCATATTTTCATTTGTTGGTAAAATATTTAGTAGGTTTTTTAAAGAGGAGACAACAGACAAAAAAACCAAACCATCTAAAATATATAGCTGAGCTCATATGTCTAAGAGCTATGCAACAGTGTGGTGTCTGATAGACGGCTAGAGGCTTTGCTTTTGAATGGGGTGAGGATAGTGATTCTGAGCAAGGGTCTAGAAGTGTGATTGTCATCTTGACACTGATGAGCATATATTATGTTGTAAGAACACAGCATCAGCAAGAATGCCCATCCCCCTGAGCCCAGAGAAGGTCAGTTGCTCTCTGTCATACATCTCTGAGCCTTGGAGTTACTTGGAAAGGAACAAGGCTTTCTTAGTCCTGGTGTGACAGGATAGAGCTCCACTCTCCCTCCCCAACCCATCTCACTCCATGCAGCTGTGTTGGGCCTCTAGCTCAATGTGATGTTGGATAACACCCTGCTCCCTCCCATGTTTGGTGAGGGAAAGTTGTAATGAGCACAGATTGACAAAATTGTAGACCCTGAAAAAATTATTCGGATTGAGTGTATAGTTACAATATGGAATCTGGTTAGAGATCTTAAGCCCATGATGTGGGTGATTATTATGTCTTGCAGACCTCTTCCCTTGACTTTCTCTTCTTCATCTATTTCTTGTGGACCACTCTTCTTTTTTAGGGTCTTTTCCTCCTCCCTTCCTTGCCTAGCTCCTCTGTAACATCAGGGAGCTCAGTCAGCCACTGCAGGAGACTTCAGCACCACAGGATCATTGAATATCTTACAAGATAGAAAATAGTGGCAGCGTAGGCATAAATTCTTGAAGATCTAATAATTACTTGAGGTGCCATCACATGTGGCATACTTAGCCTGTAGAGAAGAGCTTTCCAAACTGTGTGTTGTGACATGTTAAGAGTGTTGGCTGCAGTGCTCCTCCAGGGGCTGGTAAGGGGTTAGTTAATCTCTTGTTTACTAGTCAAAAATAATGCATGTCTAAAAAGTGTGTCACCAACATGAAAAGTTTGGAAAGCTCTGCTCAAGAGGGAGATCCCCCCCCCCAAAAGTTCTGGGCATTCAGTACCACTGTCAATGGTGTGCATAGAATCATGAATCATAGAATTGGAAGGGACTACAAGGGTCATCTAGGCCAACTCCCTGCAATGCACAAATCTTTTGGCCAACATGGGGCTCAAACCTCTAACCCTGAGAGGAATTCTGATAATCCCTGGATCCCCAATTACATTCAGGACCCAATGTGAATCGATATAGAAACTTTACTATTGAAGCCATAGGTCACCACAGTATAAATAAAGCAAGCTGTCATTTTGATGTATTTAGCAAACTAATATAAACACAAAAATGGAAAAATGGGGGGGGGACTTCCTAATTTAATCAATGCATTGTCCTTCTTCAATAAGATATACAGACGTTAAAAATGCAGTGAAACAAAAACACATTCCACTCACCCCTATGTTTTTTTTAAAACCTGGCTTGCATTTTCTTAGCTGCCACATCAATTTTGCTACTGGGTGAAAATGTCTTTGCCTGCAGCAATATACATATTTGGTCCAGGAATCGTTTGACAGACTAAAGGATACAAGGTGGGAATTGTGCTCAGGGTGCTCATATAAGGAGCAGCTTATATGATTGCCATCTTCAAATATCTGAAGGGGTGTTACATGGAAGAGGAAGCAAGCTTGCTTTCTCCTGCATGGGAGGGTAGGACTTAGATTCAAGTTACAAGAAAGGAGATTCCGACTAAACATCAGGAAGAACTTTCTGGTAGTGTGAGCTGTTCGACAGTTGAACAGACTCCCTCAGGAGGTTGTGGACTCTCGTTGCTTAGAGGTTTTTAACAGAGGTTGAATGGCCATCTGTCATGAATGCTTTTAGCTGATATTCCTGCATTGCAGGGGGTTGGACTAGATGACCCTTGATGTCCCTTCCAACTCTACCATTCTATGATTTTATGATTCTAACTTAGTAAGTTATGGGAGACATGGGCCCTTTAACTCTGAAAGTGTAGGCATTTTGTAAGTAGGGGAGGGGGAGGCCAGCAGGTGAAGTCTTCCACCACGTGCTTAGTGAATAGGCAGGGTGGTGATGGTCACACACTTCTATTTTATTTTTATTAATTTTTTATTCAATTTTCTTTTTCTATCATTACATACATTTTATATCCATAACATTTATATTACATTCCCTCTTCCCTCCCCTCCTGGGCTTCCCCCAACTTCCACTTCTGGTTTTTTTCCCCCTTATTATACACTGCTGTTTCTTAAGAGATACACTATATTGTTTCTTTATCTTCTACATATTCTTTGTTAGTAAAGGTGTGAGTGTTTATTTAAATCCTGCCATCAAGTCAATAGTCTTCCTTTGTTTCTGCAAATATACTATAAATGGTTCCCATTCTCTTTCAAAATCACTATTGTCTTTCCCCCCTGAAGTCTGTCCGTCAGTTTTGCCAATTCTACATAGTTCATTAGTTTTTCTTGCCATTGTTCTTTGGTTGGCATTTCTCCAGTCTTCCAATTTTGTGCTATCAGAATTCTTGCCGCTGTAGTAGCATACATGAATAGCGTCCTCTTCTCTTTCGGTATATCTTGGCCTAAAATACCTAGCAAAAGAAGCTTCTGGTTGTTTAACAAATGTTATTTTCAACATTTTCTTCAGTTCATTATACTGTATATCATTTCCCAGTACATTTTTACCTTTTTACAATCCCACCACATAAGATAAAACGTACCTTCGGCCTCACATCTCCAACATTCTTTCTTTTCATTTTTATACATTTTTGCCAATTTAACTGGTGATATATACCATCTATACATCATCTTCATATAAGTCTCTCTCAATAATATACAATCCATAAATTTCAAATTTACTTTCCACAATTTTATCCAGTCTTCAAATTGTATATTGTGACCTACTGGTATGTTTTGTGCCCATTTAATCATTACTGATTTTACTTCTTCATCTTTAGTTTCCCAGTCCAAAAGGATGTTATATGCCTTTTTTAGTAGTTTCGAATTTTCTTCTATCACTTCCTTTTGGAATTTGGAAACTGAATATGAAAAGCCTTTCTTATTGTCCTCTTTAAGGATATCCTTTAGCTGTCTATGGTGCAACCAACTTTGGAGATGTTCTTTTATTTCTTCATATTCCTTCAGTTTTAGTTTCCCCTCCTGTTCAACCAGTAGTTCTCTATATGTTGGTCATTCTCCCTTTCCCCGCAATGTTTTAAGTGACAATGCTTCAAATAGTCTTTGTATTTTCCCCACACTTTGAGCAATGATCTCCTTATTATATGATTATGGAACCCTTTGTTTATTTTTGCTTTTCCATACCATAGATAAGAATGCCATCCAAACCTGTTATCATGTCCTTCCAGTTCCGTTATTTCCTCCCTTTCTAACTTGATCCAATCACGGATCCATATTAGGGATGCAGCTTCATAGTACAATTTTAAGTCTGGAAGTGAAAAGCTGCCTCTTTCTTTCACATCTGTTAGTATCTTTTTTTTTATCCTTGGCTTTCCCCCATTCCAGACAAATCTTGAAATCACTCTTTGCCATTCTTTGAAGCAGGGATTCCCCGTTATTACTGGAATAGTTTTGGAAGAGAAATAACATCTTTGGAAGTACATTCATTTTTATAGTTGCAATTCTTCCCATTAGAGATTCATCCTATTCCATATTTCCATATTTCTTTTAATTTCATGCAATTTTTTTCATAATTGTCTTTAAAAATATTTATATTTTTTGTTGTTATTCATATTCATACTCCTAGATACTTTACTTTTTATATGCTTCTATCCCTACCATCTCTATTATTTCTTTGCTTTCAGGTTCTTTAATGTTTTTAATAGCAATTTATTTTTGCTTTTATTTAATTTAAATCCTGCCACTTGACCAAACTCTTGCATTATATTCACTTTTATTTCCAAACTAGCTGGCCCTGCCACGCATTGCCGTGGCTAATCCCTGTGACTGCCACCACCCTGTGTCGATCCATGATGTATCCCACCCCTCCTCCCCCCACCCCCTGGGTTTTCCCTGTGATTCCCCCCCCAACCTGTCCCGTTGCATGACGTATCACACCCCCTCTCCCCCCCCCAGGTCATCCCTGTGACTGGCCCCACTGTGTCCTGACCTATCCTCCCTTCTTCCCACCAACCCCCCCCCCCAGGCGAGTCAGTACCTCCATTCAGCCTAGTATGTAAAGGCTTCGGCCTAGTATGTAACCAGCAGCTGAGGTGCTGTTGAGAGGGAAGGTTCTATAGGTGTAGTACCAGTGTAGCCGCCGCTAGAGGGCGCTGGCTTGCAACCTGGTTCTTTTCCCAAAATGCACTTTTGTCTGATTTGTGAGTGGTTTTTGGTGCTTTACCTGGTCCAGGTATGGGCTTGCTCTCACATTCACATGCGACATTGTATCAAAATTTGAGCGCAATCGGTCAAGCGGTTTTGGTGAAACATGGATACTAACTGACATGGCTAGTTTACATTTTTATATATATAGATAACTATATAATAATAACCAGATTTAAATCAGAAAAACTTCATAGTCTCCTTGTTCAAGTATTTCTGGCTAAATATAAAAACACACTTGGTTGTAATTATTCAAAATTCATTTAAGAGTACATTTTTTAAAAATACATTTTTTTAAAATTCCAGAATTCCAGAAGATTGCTATGGCAACAGCAATAGGATTTGCAATAATGGGATTTATTGGTTTCTTTGTAAAACTGATCCATATTCCAATCAACAACATCATTGTGTAAGTACATGCATCATAATTGGTATTGCTGGTTTAAACAACAACTTGTGAGCAATGTCCTAAAATTGGATTTTTGTGCACTCTGCTGTGATCTCTGGCTCTCATGGTGTCGTCTTTAGAATCCTGTATGCACTGACATACTTAAATAATCTTTGAATCTGCACTCTGTATTCCCTCGGCCTGAAAGTGGAGATGAGCGCCCTGCTCCAACTGGACTCAACCACCCAAGGGTCCTTTAACCCTTTTACCTTATTTATTTAAAGTATAGGCAGGCTACTTTTCTATTGCTTACAGAAGAGAAAGGCATGCTGGTTAAAAACAAATAGGATGATACACTTTAAATAAAGATTTTTTGATTTTTTTTTAAAAAGGGGGGACATTACTAGATTTTTTGATTTTTTTTTTAAAAAAGGGGGGGACATTACTTTAAAAACAAAACAGTAAAATGCTATTAAGTGCCTCTGTGGTTACGTTGTCTTTTTTTCTTGTCTTTTTTTTACAGAGGTGGCTGAATGCATCAAGAAGACATGTAACTTGATTTTGCTTGTGGTAACAAAAGAGAACATTCTGGCCTTTCTGGCATAATCTTCCTAAATCATCTTTTGCTACTTGTTATAAACATATTTTAAAGTAAAACTGGTGTGGCTTCTTAGTTGGTTAATGTAAGCACGTGTAGGCCAATGTCAGTCACTGACTTAAGGCTTTATGCTTAGTAAACTGAATGATGTAACCTTTGAGGTCAAATCTGGTTTTATGAAATATTCAATCTCTTCAGTGTCTGGGGGGAGCATCAATAGTTGAATAAACTGAGCAGCACATAACAAGTCTGATATTTAAATATAAAGGTAAAGGGACCCCTGACCATTAGGTCCAGTCGTGACCGACTCTGGGGTTGCGCGCTCATCTCGCATTATTGGCCGAGGGAGCCGGCGTATAGCTTCCAGGTCATGTGGCCAGCATGACAAAGCCGCTTCTGGCAAACCAGAGCAGCACATGGAAACGCCGTTTACCTTCCCGCTGTAGCGGTTCCTATTTATCTACTTGCATTTTGACGTGCTTTCGAACTGTATATAGCCTTTATTAAATGCAAGAATTTAAATTAGGCCGTCTTCCCTTTTAAAAACAGACTGTTCATTTAAACTTTGGCAATTATAATTCTTTTAGCTCAATAATTGTTTTTGTTTCTTATAGATTATTGTAATTAATAGGGAGGCACCCCACATCCCACACTTTTATTTATTTATTATTACGGTCGAGGACCAGCTCTTAGAAGTACAATAAAATAAAAATAAAACGGATCCCTTTGAAAAACAGTTTCCGGGAGCATAACATATAAAAGTTGCTTTGAACAAGATTTAAAAGAAAATTATTAATTATATAACAGTGCTAAAAGTTTAACCCTTAAAATAGTGGCTGCAGAAAGCTGAGCCTAGTTCGCTTGGGGTGCCATTGAGGGAAAAATCAGACGGGCTGGGAAGAAAGTCTGTGTCTGCATATTTGGGCACAGAATCTGGCGACCGCCCTGGTTGTTTTCAGGTCTTTGCCTAGCAAGAGCAGGTTGTATAATTGCTTTTCCGGGAGGCTTGCTAAGCCCACCAGTATGGGGTCCAGGATCTCCCTTCGAGCTTCTTCATAGAGGGGGCATCTGAAGAACAAATGCTCAGGGCTCCCTACTTCCCCCAATGGGCATACGCAGAGTCTTTGGGCGTATGGGATTTTTTTGTAAAGCCCCTCCAGCACAGGCGTGGGCAATGCCGCGCTTCTGGCAAGTGTAAAAGCCCTTCTTGTGTTTTTTGACAGGAGAAAGGAGAGGTAAGGTGCCGGGGCGGCTATGTATCTCTCGATTTCTCCAGTTCTGTATTCAGGGCATCTTGAGCAGTCCTGTTATCTTTCAATATCAATGAGTCGTCTGAATCCCACACATTTTCATTGTGTGCCTGCCTCTCCCCATCCCCTTTTAATACAAGCAAAAGTGCTCCCTGGAGCCCGTGATGTATGCATTCAAGCTGTCATCAGTGAGCATCCATTTGTATTTGGCTCCTGACACACACTATGGGCTAAATATAGATGAATGCAACAGAGGTTGCATGCATGGTTATTATATTATCATGGCAACTTATTTTGTGGGTTTTGGCTTGGGGTGCGCACTACTTGTTCCAGCCCACTGGCAAGTTGAATGTTTGTGTTCTGCTGAAGAGAGCTATCAAATTTTCAGAACACAGTTATACAGTGTTCTATTCTGTAAGTTTTTATATCATCAAGTGATATAAATATCACATTATCAGCCCTTCCAATCTTAAAAAAAATCCTTTGCACAGTATATATAAAAACACATCAATGCTCAGAATTCTAAAAAAAAGCTTACAATACAGCATTGCTCAAATAGCAAAAAACTAAAATCCCTGGCATTCTATAGATTGAAGCTGCATACCAGGTAATGCATGAAATCTAGATTTAGATAGTGCAGTGACATTTTCCCAGGAAGCATTGCTTTAAGGCTTGGGCTGAACAAAAATAGCTGCTGAGAGTTTATGCACATCGTTTATCTTTGATGCCCATTGTCCAAAGCAAAGGTTTGTCTGTTTCAATGGTCACAACTCCAGACTCATCATAAGTGTTTGAAGTGCTGACGAGTGTCCCAAACTTTAGAATGCTTCTATCTGTAAGCAATGAAAAAGAAGGGTTAGCACAAGAGTTCCTGAAATTGGAACGAACACAAAAATGGGGATAAAGGCAGTAGAATTGGTGCAGTGTAAGCATGACCTTGAAGATGTTTATTCAGGCTCTCAAAGTTCAATGGAATTTACTCCTACATAAATGGGACATAGAAGTCTACAGCTATGATGGCATGATAATAAAAGCTCCCCACAGCCCCCTGAAAGTATAGAAGTGTGTCTGATCAGTTCTGCAAACACATGGTGGCACTTTGATTGTCAATGACTTCCTCCAAGGAGTCCCAGGCACTAGTTTTTGGAGTGGTGAAAACATGCTGTTACGATAGGTTTCCCTATCTACCCATGTGAACTTCATTTTTAGGGGGGGCAGTTCTTAGCCCATCTAAAGTCTAGCATAATAGTGGCACCATGTGTCAGTGTGTCTGGCTATGGGCAGGATTCCTGCATTGCAGAGGGCTGGACTAGATGACCCCTGGGGATCCCTTCCAACTCTACAATTCCATGATTCTTCTGTTTGCCCTGAGATAATTAGCCACATAAATTACAGCAGGGATAGGCAACTGGCATTTCAAGTGATGAATCGGACCCCCAAGGCTCCCAATCCAAGCCTCCAGCATGGCTCCCTGTACATCACCAGTACATTGGATGGAGGTTTTGGCAAAGTCGTCTCCTTTACAGAAGTTGGAAAGGACTTTGGAGGTAATCTCTAACCCACTCCTTGCTCAATGTAGGTACAACATCCCTGACAAATGGGTCTCTGCTTCAATGCTTTCAGCAACTCCCTGACAGTGTTTCATTGCCAAGCGGCTTTTACTGTTAGGAAATTTATCCCAATGCCTCACAGAAGTCTGCTTTCATGCAGTTTCTACCCACTGGGTTCAGTGTTCGCCCCTGGAGCAGCAGATAACTAGTCTCAATCTTCTGCCTGGCACCGAAATGTAGGCAAAGCATCTTCCCACTTTCAGAGCAAGAAGTAAATAGGTCTGCTAGAGGCCGAGTGAGCAGCAACTAAAGTGGGTCAAGAGGGCTCCATCTGTGGCTGCTGTCCCTGGGGATGAGAGGAAAGGTTAAAAAGCCTTTGCTTTCACCTACTTCATGTGGGAGTGAAGCGACAAAAGGACAAAGGCAATCAGTGCAATAAAACGACATAAGATTTTTGTACTGGTGGGCTTTGTCCTTTTGTTGTTTTTCTGTTGTGTAGTGCAATCTAGCTTTATGTGGAAGTGGGTCGGTGCAGTCAGTGTCGCTGGCCCTTCAATCCTACTCAATTCAAAAGACTGTCCATCCTAAAAAATAGTTGCTAACCAGAGGACAAGGGTCTATAAAAATATGCTGCAAGATCTTGTTAGCCCCATTACTCTTTGTGTCCTATTAAATAGCATTTTATTTCCTTGACATTTCTTGTAAAAGTGGTGGAGGAAAAGGTTGCCTCCTCCTAGCATGGAGGCATGTAGGGTAACTATTTGAGGCTGGACCTCTTTTAAGTGGAACTCGTTATGTAACCAATTAAAGGATAATACTATGGACTACTGACTTAACACACTTCCCTGGATATCTTCCAGGGAAGGAGATGAGTAGGAGATGAGACATATTTATAAGAGTAACAAACCTTTCAGCGTGGTAAGGGACACCAGTTAATTTTTTTATGTGTTGTTGGTTATACATAATATAAAAAGGCTTTGCTCTACAGAGCTTTAAGAACATATGTGCCTATATCTGAAAAATAGGAAAAAGGGAATGATGTGGAATGGACATTGTGGAGCGGGGAAACGGGGGTTTAGTGATAGGAAGTAAGGGGGAGGCTGATTAGTGTGGTAAAAAGAGTGCAAGAAAGCGAGGGAAAGCAGATTATAAATACACGTGATGTGAGTGTGAGGCTGATGAATTCTGGTGGGAAAGAGGTATAGATTGAGGGATGACATGCCTACCCTTGTCCTTCACCTAGAATTCTGCCCATTGGTCATAGGGACCCTTCTGCCCACAGGTCCTCCATTGCTTACTGAACTAATTGCCCCACCATACAGGCTCAAATCCAGCCCAATACAGTGCTTTCTTTCGGTTCCTGACCATGAGCTGTTGCGCTGCAGTCTTCCGTCAACCAGTTGAAAGTGTCTGCATGGTGCCGTTTAGAGTCATCTACATAAACTACACGTTTAAGTTAGCCTAAGTGTTAATGCCTGACGTGGGGCAATGTCTGGAAGGAATGGTTACAGTTGATTCTAAATATCTACTTTAGGTGGGGCATCCAAACAATAGCTTCTGCAGCATCCTCTCGCTATGGCTAAGATTCATAGTTTCCTGCAGCAATAGCTCTTAGTGAACAGTAGGTGGCGCCTTTCATCTTTCCCTCCAAGCAGTTTTTCTTCCGCAAGGGCAGTTTACTGAAACACTACAAGAAATAACCGCTGCTATCAATTCATATAATTCATGTAAACAAGTGTTTTCATGCTCAGCAACACATGTCTAAGTACCTGTAACATGTGAGCACGTTTTAAAGCCAGGCAACCAGCCAACCAGCTAGGATTAAGCAGAGGTAGCAAGGCTTACCAGTGAAAAAAAATGGTTTGTCAATATTTTTGGCACAGAGCTGTTTGGTGGTGATGCTTTGTGTCAGCAACAGGGAATCTGTGGTTCTCAGATGCAGCCTCACCATCCTTGGCTGTTGGCCATGCTCCCCCAACCTCAGGAGGGCCATAGTTTCCCACCCTTGTTTCACAAGGTGTGTGGCAGCACAATATCAACTCTTGAGTAGTTTAACTGGATAAATTAATAATGTTTGGGATTTGTATTAAAACCTTCAGCGTGCTCAAAGCATTCTGCATACATTATCTAACAAATTCTTACGACCCCCCCGTAAAATAGGATACTTTTTGTTTGTGTCAAGTGGCCCAGCAAGTTCACTACCAGTGCCACATTTGAACTGGGTACTTAATTGCTCACACTGCTAGCAATGAAAATGAAATGGTAGTTTACAAAAAAAGTAAAGAAACAAAAGCCCTTCATGCGTTCAGAGTATGTGAGGAGGGGGAGAAAGGCCCGCTGTGCTTGCACCATTTGGAGTATCTTTGGGTTTAGCTGTCCCAAATTACTGGTTTCCATGGATCACTAGAGATTTATTATTTAGAATACCATGTTTACAATCTTCTACAAAATTTCTAGCCTACATGGTTGGAGAGGTTGTGAAAATATGCCTCAATTAGAACACGCTTACACCTTTTGAGCAATGCTTCTCAAAAAAGGCCATGGTGGCTACATATTACACGACATGGCTGAATTTACAGCAAAAGCACATTACTGATTCCAACATACCATATGAGTTCAACAAGGGGCAAATGAAAAGGGAGGAAGTCATGATGCCAAGTCTACTGGTGTGAACAGGACTGCTAGGTGATTTGGGAAGAGAGCTGTGCTGGCATGAATCCATTTTTTTTTAAAAAAAACAATAGAGGTAGGAAAGAAACATGAAATCTACATGTGCTAAAAGCATGCCCTCCCAACATTTCTCTGGTGAAAATAGGGACACCCTAAAGAAAAGTGGGACATTCCAGGATCAAATCAGAAACAGGAAAAGCTTCTCTAAATCAGGGACATCCCTGGAAAATAGGGACACTTGGAGGGTCTGTAAGAGTCCTTCCTGAGCTGGAGTACCAACTGCAAAACTTGTTTTTGTATGCTCCCTGAAGTCAAAAACAACAACCTTCCTGTGGATAGAAAGCAAGGCTATCAGGAAAAAGGCTAAGGTAGAACTTTTCTGCCTGATGTACTAGTTTTCAACATGAAGTGGTGTTTTTTTTAATTTTAAAAAAACCTGGGGTAATTGTAAAAAAGGGATCCTTCATTTACAATCTGAATAAAAAATAACCCATTATTGAAAGTTTTTCATATTTCAACATGTATATGTGCACGCTGACTGCAAAATAACTTGTGATGTTCACAAAAGTATATCCCAAACTGAACACTAAATAACAGAAACCAACAATCAAAGGAATGAATGAACGAATGAGGAAAAGATGTATCGTATTCTTCGCTCCATAGGACCCACCTGACCATAGGACACACCTAGTTTTTAAAGGAGAATTGTCCTAGGCATAGCAGCCAACTCCTAGAGGCCTAGGTGCCTTTGCCCCCCCCCTTAAATATTTGAGGAAGCTTTTTTTTTGCAAATGGGAAAAGCCCCATGGGGTCAGCTCAGAGCTGTGCATCTTTCTTGCAAAGGGGGAAAGCTCCATTTTTAAATGATCAGCTCAAAGTTACTGAGTTTCCTTGCAAAGGGAAAAAATCCTGTTTTTATGGGTTCAACTCACAGTTCTGCAGCTTCACTAGGAAAGGAAAGGGACCCATTTCTAGTTTCCAGACAGATAATCTAATCAGCCAGTCACATGTCTCCCTCTGAAGACAACAATTGAGGTCTAGACAAGGGGCCCAGAGGGGCCGGGAAGGGAGCTAGCTCCCTTATCTCCCTCCCCGATCTATTGCAATCAGTTGCTGAGCGGGTTCCTTTCAACGTGCTCATTCCCTCTTGTTAGCCTTTAGCTCTTTCTAAAAAGAAAAAAGAAATTTGGCAATTCGGCTCCAGGGACCACGCATTCACTCCATAAGACGCACAGACATTTCCTCTTACTTTTTAGGAGGAAAAAAGTGCGTCTTATGGAGCGAAAAATATGGTAAACACCACCATTGTATTATACATTTATAAAGGTAAAGGTAAAGGGGCCCCTGACCATCAGGTCCAGTCGTGTCTGACTCTGGGGTTGTGGCGCTCATCTCGCTCTATAGGCCGAGGGAGCCGGCGTTTGTCCACAGACAGCATGGCGAACCAGAGCAGCACACGGAAACGCCGTTTACCTTCCCGCTCTAGCAGTTCCTATTTATCTACTTGCATTTTGATGTGCTTTCGAACTGCTAGGTGGGCAGGAGCTGGGACCAAGCAACGGGAGCTCACCCCGTCACAGGGATTCGAACCGCCGACCTTCTGATCAGCAAGTCCTAGGCTCAGTAGTTTAACCCACAGCGCCACCTAGGTATAGAAAGCATAAAACATTTCAGTAAGTAAATCAATGGAGATGGAGATTGTGAAAATAATTGTTTTGGTAACAAATAATTTCTGAAATAATTTCTGAGCACCCGGAGGCTTAACTCCTCCCATATGAACTGCTGTATACTGTATACATGCTAATGAATATATTCTTCCCCCGAAAACCGGTCAACCGGCTGATCAAAGAAAAAGATTCAATGGAGTTGAATGCAAGTTGTGGGTTAGTAGAAATGATTTGTTTTACAATTGTCATGTGATTTCAATGACCACATCTCTTGTGGTGAACAACTAAAAAGAAAACAAAATGAAGCAATTTTTAAGGAAGAATGGAACCTGTTCCCCACTCCTGCCACACAGTGGTGAACTAGTACAGAAGCCTGTAGTTCTGAAGACTCTTGTCTTCAGTATTATGCTGAATGACCTCAGAGCACACAACCTCACACTGTTCTAAGGTTCAGTTCTCCCTTAAGTTGTCTACCGTACTTCCTGTGCACACAAAAGGTCAAAACTCTGGTTGTTTCCATTACTGAATAAATAGGTAGAAGAGCCTGTACAAGTCTGGACATTTGGAATATCTGAAATTATTAATAATTAATTAAAAGCTTTTAGTAAAATGAACACAACTTCCATCTTTTCCCATGAGGGAACTCAGGCATTATAAAATGTCAGAAAATGACGATCAATAAGCTGAAACACGCGTAAAGTGAAAATATTGAATTACAATTTTTTGCTTGCCTATTTCAGTTTACTCGGAGAGTCCTCATGAAAGGAGCAAAATCTGCATTTAAATAGGGATGCATTAGCAATGCACCAGCTTGCCTTTGTAGGCACTGGGTACCAGAAGAATAACACTCAACCGTTTTATTTTCTATCAAAATACACAATATGATTATGTGTGTGGAGCAAAAGCTTGCATATTCCATGTGTGCACATTTGCAGTGTGTCTCTGAATGGACATGAATTTAACACTCATCCAGGATCCTTGCCAGTGAGTCCCCAAGCAGAATACTTTACTGTCCTCAACACAAGAGAGTGAAACCATCCACTTTTGTGGAACTCAGTAAAGGGAAGCATCTGGATACTAACATGCCTGCTGCTATGAGCCAGCCTGGCTTTAGTAGGCATTTCCCCAAGAAGGGTAATTTGGGGAGTTCTTCCCAGGTTAAAAGGTGCCAGTTTTCATCCCTGCTCCTTGTGGGTTCTTCTCCTGCTCACAAAGTTTAGGAGGAGAAGACTGGAAACAGATTTGTGGGTGTGTTGGACATTGTTCAGAGGAAAGCCAGTTGAAGTGGCCTTACTCAGAGGCCACTTTGGAGAAGCTTGCTTATTGGGCGATATCAGGGCCGGCCCACCCAGAGGCAGGAGATCTGGCCTCCAAGGAACACACTGCAAGTCAATCTTTACCCTCGCCTGTCATCCTTGTTCCTGATGCAGATCTTCACTCCCCACTTCTTCCCTGGCAGGGGCGTCATTTTGTGGTTCACCTCAGGTGCCGAAATATATTGGCCCCAGGTGATATACAAATACTGTAAATAAAACAAACAAATTATGCCAGTCCTGTTGGATCTTCAACCCTATGGTAATGCACAATGTGACCGAAATACAGTGGTGCCTCGCTAGACAAAATTAATTCATGTAACGAATTCGTCTAGCGAGGCCCAGTTTCCCATAGGAAAGCATTGAAACTTAATCAATGCGTTCCTATAGGCTCTGGGGGACTGGCGGCGGCATGGGACGGGGCTTCGGAGAAGGTCTCCGAAGCCCCGTCCGATGCCGGCTGTGTGCAAGGCGGCGGCGGGGGGGGGGGAGAAGCTCTCTTCTCCCAGCCACCGCCTTGCCTGCCTCCCCTGACACGGAACGCAACTTCAGAGGTCTCCGAAGTTGCCCTCCGTGCCCGGGGCGAGAGGCGGCGGTGGGGGAAGACCTCCCGCCGCCTCTCGCCTGCCTCCGAAGTTGCGCTCCGTGCCGGTGGTGCGGTGGCTCCGGGGGACGGAGCCGAATCGCAGCGGATGCTGCTTGCCCCCGCCTGTCTTCCCCGAGCCAAGGGGAAGACAGGCAGGGGCAGCCGCCGCACCGCTGCGTTTTGGCTCCGTCCCCCCTGGCAAAGGAAGATTAGCTGTCAGCTTCCCGCACTGACAGCTGATCTTCCTTTGCTGCTTTCTATGGCCGCGCTTTGTAAGATGAAGTGGCGGTCATAGAAAATTTTGTCGTCTTATGAATGCCTTGTGCAACGCAAAACTCTTTCGTCTAGCGAGTTTTTCGTCGTGCGAGGCATTCGTAAAGTGAGGCACCACTGTATACCATTGGCAAGTTCTTTGTTGAACAGGAATCCCTTGCAGTGTGTTTGTTCTCGTCTTGTGGCGAAGTGTATTCTAGATTGCATTGATAAATCTGTGGGGACACCCAGTGCTCCACTGCTATTGCCCACTGCAAAGGATGACAGGCTGTTTTTTTAGAGAAGCTTGTCCACGAGTATCAATCCGTTCACTGAGGAATCCCAGATGAGCTTCCGAAAAGGACCCAAAGGTTCTTTAGAACAGTTTTTCAAACCACAGCCACAAAATAAATGGTAAGATCCCTGGGAAATATTCTGGATATAGGTGGAACAAATTTGTAATGCCATCCAACTTCCCTTATGTCACAGGTTTACAAGGGGCACAAATTGGCCCTCAGCCAAGCTTACATTGGCTGACTGTTTCTGCCTTGTGGGTGCTGGATGGACAGGAGGTTAAGAGCCACTTTCTGCTGCTTGGCTCATAAAGCTCAGATTATGCGCAACAGCTTCTGATCAAATTAAATCTCATAACCAAGAGCTTTATTGCAAAGCTTTTAAGAATAAATGATGCCATTACTTTTGAGAAGATAATGGGGTTTATGGAAACATGGCATTATATTCTCACTAAAAAAAGTAAAAAGAATAAATACATGCACACAACACAAGTACCAGTTCTATATTTTATAGACTGTTCTGCCTAAAGTTGGAGAATGATAGAGTATGAGAAGGAGAAACGGATTGGCGCATACTGCCAACAGCATTGAAATCCCTCTCTTCTCAACAGATCTATTTTTTAAAATGTCTGTTGGCATAAGCTGAACCATTACATTCCTGTTAGGAAAGAAACTGCATCTATCTTTATCCTCTTCGGAAGCAGAGTATCCTTATCACTTGTAAGGTGTCTGTATTGTGGTGCCCAGAATTGGACACAGTATTCCAAGTGTGGTCTGACTAAGGTAGAATAGAGTGGTACTATTACTTCTCTTGATCTGGACACTAGATGTCTGTTGATTCAGCCTAAAAGAGCATTCACTTTTTTTGCTGCTGCATCACACTGTTGATTCATGTTGATTCAAGACCCCTAGATCCTGTTGACATGTATATAGGATGTCCCCTATCCTATATTTGTGCATCTGGTTCTTCCTGCCTAAGTGCAGATCCTTACATTTGTCCCTATTGAAATTCATTTTGTTACCTTGCACCCGGTTCTCTAATCTGTTAAGGTCATTTTGAATTCTGATTCTTCCTTCTACACTACAGCATTAGCTACCACTCTCAGTTTGGTGACATCTGCAAATTTGATGAGCATCTCCTCAGTTCCTTCATCCGAGTTGTTTATAAAGATGTTGAACAACAACAGGCCCAGGACAGAACCATGTGACACCCCACTTGTCACTTTTTTCAGGATGATGGGGAACCAAACTCTTTGGGTTTGGTCAGTCAACCAGCTACAAATCCACCTAACAGTTATCTCGTTAAACCCACATTTTACCATCTTCCTCGTGAGAATATCATGGGGGACTTTGTCAAAAGCCTTACTGAAATCAAGATACACTACGTCCACAGCATCCCCCTGATCCACCAAGTTTGTAATTCCATCAAAAAAAGAAATCAGATTGGTCTGACATGACTTATTTTGAGAAACCCATGCTGGGTCTTAGTAATCACAGCATCCTTTTCTAAATACTCACTTCACCCTTGTCCTTTTAATTATCCCAGTGACCTGAAATGTTTTATACTGTGATGCCAATAAAGGTATTTGATTTGATTTGAAATGCTCACAGACCGACTGTTGAATTATCTGTTCTAGGACCTCCCCTGGTATTGTCAAGCTCACCAGTTGGTAGTTACCTGGGTCTTCCCTTTTCCCATTTTTGAAGATGGGGACAACATTTGCCTGCCTCCAGTTTGTAGGGACTCATCTGTTCTCCAAGATTTCTCAAAGATCATAGACAAAGCTTCTGAAATTACATCCACAAGATCCTTTAGTACCCTTGGAGGCAGCTCATCAGGCCCTGGAGAGATGAATTCAATTAAAGTAGCTAGGTGTTCCCTTACTACTTCTCTTCCTATCTTGGGCTGCAGCTCCCTCCTTACATCATTTATTCTGTTATCATCAGGTTGGGCATCACTTTCCTTTTCGGTGAAAACAGTAGTAGGTGTTAAGTAGTTTCCCCTCCTCTCTGTCACCCAATAGCATTTCCCCGTCTTCTCCATGCAGAGGACCCACCACTGGCTTGTCCTTCCTCTTACTCCAGACATAGCCAAAGAGACCTTTTTATTATTTCTAATGGCTGGGTGAAACAGCAGGTCCTCAAGCTGGACAGGGAAGCCAAAGGTGGCCAGTGGCAGTACCAGCCAGCCTGGGGTTCTGAATCTGGAGGCAGGCGAACCAAGGCTGGCAGGTAGAGGACCCAGCAGAGCTGGAGTGCTGCAGCAGCCTATTCTAGGAAACCTCCATGGCTCACCTGGGCGCTCATCCACCACCTCTCGTCACACTGTGGTTTACAACTTAAACACACAAAGATTTAAGAGCCAAACCCTTCAAACACTTTCAAGATGAAGGGTTGCAGTCACATAGCGGTGCAACCATACCCTCCAACATTTCTCCTAGGAAAATAGGGACTTCCCATTCCATAATGATAATGTTATTATTTATACCCCACACATCTTACTGGGTTGCTCTAACCACAACATACTGTATATAAAAACATAATAAAATTAAAACATTAAAAATCTTTCCTATACAGGATTGCCTTCAGACAGATCGGGGGTTGAATAACTCCATACCTTAAGGAAAAGCGGGACATTCCAGAATCAAAACAGAAACCAGTATGGATTCTCTAAGTCAGGGATGTCCCTGGAAAACAGGTAGACTTGGAGAGTCTGTGCAACCGTATGCCAGGGTTCGTTCTGCCTGCCCTTTCAGGATATGGAGGACATGAGGTTGGCTTCCAGTTTAACCATAAACCTGGTGTAAAAATTCAGCTTCAACCTAAACTTCCAAAACTGTTAAGTAAAACCAAGGGTGGGAATTGGCAACCCAGAAATCAGGCAATAGAAGTGCAAAAAAACAATGACAGGCTGAATCAAATCATTCCCGTCTTTCAGTGTCTTTTAACCCCAAGTGCCTGAAATTAGTTGGATTTCTGTCAACTCTGACTAATTTCAGGCACGTGGGGTGAAAAGGCAGTGACATGTGCAATTGAAAAGCAAGGAAATAAACTCCCCAGGCATAATCTTTCTTGGCCCATAGCGAGTGCCTGTCAAGTGGGCCTGATTTGCAGACCAGGCTCTTCATCATCTCTCCACCCCCATTCCTCCTCTTCAGGCACCTGCTAAATGCCCAAGAATACACACACCCGAACACTGATAACAAGCAATAAACTGTTGTCAACAACACAAAACTGGGCATGTTGATGATTCCATTATTCTCACTTGCAGTTTCAACTGAACATGACTGCACAGGAGAGGGGACTTGATAGAAGGGGGGGCAATCTGTTTGGAAGATTTTCTTAACCCCTTTCCCCCCATTGTTTTCCTGATTAAAAACTGCCCCACCCAGCTGCTACATGCCCTGTGGTACCAAAATGTCATTCGCCTCAATATATGAATTGAGGACAGTGGCTACGAAAACAAACAACACCTCAAATTTGGGCTGAATTTTCAAGTGTTTAAAAGCTCAGCCCAGCTTCAAAAATGTTGGAAAGGGACTAAATGAACCTCATGTTATGTACTGTCCCCCTTGTGAATGTTGCGGGTTACAAGCTCCGCTAACCTGGAAGTAGATGCTCCCGGTTGCGACCTTTGCCCCGGGATGCGAGCGGAAGTCGCGCGCCGGCAGCGTGGCAGCAGTGGGAAGCACCATTAGCGAAAGCGTGCCTCGTGTTACAAGTGGTTTCAGGTTGAGAACGGACCTCCGGAGTGAATTCAGTTCGTAACCAGAGGTACCACTGTAGGTTGTTTCAAGCAATATTTGTGCCAGGTCTGTGTTTATGCCCTAAGTATACAAAAGTGCACCAAAAAAAATAGAATGTGGGATTAGATGCAGAGTTCAGCTTTTTCAGAATGTCAGCAAGCTTCTAGTCCTTATGGTTGTGAAAACATGCTTGAAAGTGTATGGGCAACACCTGCTTGAAAGCTCAGATTGTGACTCACATTGTGTGCAACTGCTTCCCAAACCAGCAGTAGGAGTGCACAGGATGTAGAGCACAGAACCTTTATCTTTTCACCCAGCACCAATAGCCAGGCTGTGTCCAGACAGTTTCCCAAAATGTCCAGTGTCAGGAAATTCTACCAGTATATCTAAGAACTCTAGGTGCTCTTTTGTTTTTCCCCATTTCACCTGCCAGGCCACAGTGCTGGTTGGTGCCCATTGAGAGTGGTAGGCCAGAAAGACGGCAGTGGACGGTTGCGAGGAATCCCCAATTTCTTGAAGCATGGGAACCCAAATAAAAAATTCTTTAGACGATTTGGCATAACATTCGGTTTGATTGATATATATATGTGTATAATTTGAAATAATGAATGTGATATAATTGGTTTTAATTGGAAAATTAATAAAATATATTTAAAAAAAAAAGAGAGAGTGGTAGGCCAGACAGCAGCAAGACTCAATGACAGGCAGAGCCAACTAATTCTAATTTTGTCTCCATCCTCCTCCATCCTCTACACTGACGCGATGGACGAGGAAGCAGGAGGCTGGATGAAGGCAGACTGAGCTTGTGGGGCAGTGCCCCATTTGTCCTTATGGACCAATCCCTACAGCATGCCCACCTGCTACACCTAACATCATGCATGACTTATTACTATTTATTGTAGGAGCGCAGGGCAGGAAACAAAACCACAATTTAAAAATGAAAACAAAGCAAAAACATTCTGAAACATATACAAAATTCTAAAAAACCCAAACTGACAAAATGTAGTGATGGCCACCGACTCTGAAGGTTTAGGATTAGGCAGATTCAGGGAAGATGAGGCTATCATTGGTTCTATACTACCTGTACTGCTGGAGTAGCTGTTAGCATCCATTTTTCTAGAGAGACAATGGAGTGTGCCTCCAAGGGTGAAGCCATAGCTCTGGAGTATCACAGCACCCGCTGTAGCTGCAGATTGGTACCTAGCAACTGCTGCCTCCCGTGTTGTTTTTACTGCATTCATTAGTAGCACTGAAGTGACCTCACTGGGGTGCAAGCCTGAGCTGTGTGTCCTGGGCTGCCCAGAAGACACTCACCCCCAGCCTGCCTCGCTGACGTGGTCCAAAGGAATGCAGAGAAATATGTTTGGCACCAGCTTGGCTGCAGAAATAAGCTGGAAGGAGGTGTACAAGACACCATTCAACTTTCTTAGGGACTCCACTCCTGATTTGTGTAGGGTTCCTCCTTAGTCTCTCCTTCTCCCAAGGCAGATGGTATGGAGGTAGTATGTCTCTGAACACCAGTTGCTGGGAACTGCAGATGGTGAGAGCCCCATTGCACCTGGGTGCTGCTTGTGGGCTTCCCATGGCCATGTGGTTGACTGCAGTGAGCACAGAATGCTGGGCCAAATGGGACTTAGTTCATGTGCTTAACTGGGCTTTGAAACCCATCAGCAGATCTAGAAGTTAAGAGTGTCATCCTCTTTTGCTGCAGCTGTCTTTCAGAAGGACAGAAGTCATTTTGTTTCTGCATTAAGGCAAAGTGGAATTAATTTGACCCCAGTTGTGCTATGGCAGTTTGGAAAGAAGGCTATCAATACTTCGTGCTACTTTCCTGTGCAATTCACACAGGAGGGGGTAGGGGTGGGAGTTGGAAATCCCACCACCACATATACTCAAAATGTGAGCTTGGAAATAAATTCCATGAAGTGATCTCGACATTCTGACAGCTGCAATTTATCATCATAAATTACTGTGCTTTGCTGCAAAGTTTCTGTCATATGAAGACAGTGATCCTCCTAAATTGCCTAGTGCCCTCTTCAATAATTATCTTAGTTTTCAAAGATACAGATATCCTAGATAAAGGACATCTCAATCCATAGACAAATAGAAGAACTTGGATCTCATTGTGCCTCTGCTGAAATACCCATGCATAGCTCTATTAGTCTTTAGATGAGGGTCATTTGTTCTGCCAAAATGTCACAGTGCATTACTTAAAGGGAGAAATTGGTTAGGGTGCATCAGACAGGATGCGCAGCAGTAAACAAGCCTGTCTTTTATGTATCTTCTTCATTCTAATCAATGTATACTTTATATTTCCTGTGTGGAAGCTGCTTTTCTGCATTTTCTACTACCACTGTGATTTGAAGACCCGTGTAGTGCTCCAACCCATGCGATAAGAGCATTAGAAGCCCACTGTCAGGAAGTGGGTACAGAGTTGGACTGGAACCGAGAAACTCAGGTTCAAATCCATACTCTATCATGAAACTCCCTGGATGACTTTGGGGAAGTCATTCTCTGCCTAACCCACCTCACAGGGTTGTTGAGAGAATAACATGCTATGTGGGTGGGTGAGGTAAGGGGAACTGTTTGAAATGCAATGAGAAACAGCAACAATAATACAGTCTGGATCTGTCACTGCTCCCTAAAACCATCCTGAAAACTGCTCCTGAGGATTGCGAGACGCTGAGTGGAAGTGGACATCAACTAAAATCAACACCCCCCCCCTCAATAGGAGCAGAAGGGAACTTCCGGATCCTAGCTTATTTACCGTAAGTAAACTAAAATGAAGGTAATCACGACAACACACTGCTGGAGAATATCTTGCACACTGTGCTATTGCAGTAGAAATCTCTTCATCTAACTGACCAAGGAAGGAAAACATGCAACTTACTTTGCCTTTTAATGGAACACTGATCAATGACATATAGTTGTACCTTGGAAGTCAAACGGAATCCATTCTGGAACTCCGTTCAACTTCCAAAACGTTCGAAAACCAAAACGCAGCTTCTGATTGGCTGCATGGAGGAAGGGTTTTTGGAATTCTTTGGTGATAAAAGTCATTATATTGGACTGGAGGGAGGCTATTCTTGACATTTGTGGAAGGGAAATGTGTGGAAGAGAAAATGATTGAACTTGAGATGTCAGGTTTAAGATTGGGAAACATCACCTAGAAGAATGAGGAGCAGCTGGATATTATCCTGGACTACAGCTGGATAGCATCCTGGAGCACTTTGAATAATCTTTATAAATACAACTGGCAGAGAATCAGAAGTCCTCTTTATTTCTCTCTTCTCTTTTTTTCCCATTCCCCCCCCTTCTTTTTCTTCTTTTATCTACTTTGCTTTTGTTTAAGGTTTGTTGTGTTCTGAATTAATGAGGTGAAGGCTGGCTGGTGAAAGACCCTGTGTGAGATGCAGGGAAGAGATGATCTCCCAGGATGGAGACCAAAATGGTCAAAGGCCTGGAAACAATGACTTATGAGGAACGGCTTAGGGAACTGGGTATGTTTAGCCTGGAGAAGAGAAGGTTAAAGGGTGATATGATAACCATGTTCAATTATAGAAAAGGATGTCATATAGAGGAGGGAGAAAGGTTGTTTTCTGCTGCTCCAGAGAAGCAGACACGGAACAATGGATTCAAACTACAAGAAAGAAGATTCCACCTAAACATTAGGAAGAACTTCCTGACAGTAAGAGCTGTTCAGCAGTGGAATTTGCTACCAAGGAGTGTGGTGGAGTCTCCTTCTTTGGAGGTCTTTAAGCAGAGGCTTGACAGCCATATGTCAGGAATGCTTTGATGGTGTTTCCTGCTTGGCAGGGGGTTGGACTGGATGGCCCTTGTGGTCTCTTCCAACTCTATGATTCTATGATTTGTTGATTTGTCTATCTCTATTGGAGATGCAGCAGCAAGAACAATCTTAGTTATTATAAAAAGAAGAGAGCTTGACTCTCAACATAAGCTGTTGTGTGAAGTGAATTTGGCTTTCATCCTAGCCACTATGGTCATTCTTTCAGTGAGGGACGATAGCTCAGAGGCGGACCATATTGGAGGAAGGGCTGTAGCTCAGTGGTACAGCATCTGCTTTGCATGCATAAAGTCCCAAGTTCACGCCCTGACATCTGCAGTTACGGTAAAAGGATCAGGTAGCAGGTGATGGAAAGACCTTCTGCCTGAGCCTTTAGAGAGCCACCTGCACCCAAAGTAAACAGTACTTACAGGCTATACAGACAAAGTGTCTGACCTGGTATGAGGCAACTTCCTATGTTCCAATCTTGAAACCTCTTCATTCTCACAACCTTCATAGTCTCAGCACCAACATATAAAAATTGCCTGTTGGTTTCTTATACATTTCTCTGTGTTTTGCCATGAGAAACAGACTTACTCAGTCCATGCTATCTGAGTACGAAATGACACATGTCTCTTCTATAGCCCCATGGAATGGCATCAGACATGATGCTGTCTTTTGTTAGCAAAACCGCAGAAGACCTGGGCCACCAAGCCCCCCGGTAAGCCTCTCTGCCGGGTGTCTCCTGCCTCCCGTAGCCAGCTGTAACACGATCCAGGCTCCTTGGAGTCTGGACACGTTATCTGCAGAGCTCATCTCCAGCGTTAGCGTGGTTTGGCAGCAGCAGCAGCAATGGAAGACTCAGAGAGAAGTCCTTGCATATATACAAGCGTTTATTCTAAAGCATCTCGGAAGATAGACCATCTCCATCAGCAAAGCAAAAGCAAGAGAACTAACATTACAAAAGTACAACAAACATATTCAACATCCTCTTCCAAGCCTGTTCCTGTTTAAGGTGGAACAGAATCTACTATGAAATCCTAACATCTTCTCCCCAAACAATGCATGTTCCATGGTAATGTTTACAATATTACCTGCATCCATTAGGACTTGATGCCTGCATGGGACGGAGGAAAAGGTTAACAACTACCATTCTTGATTTAAAAGTGGCCGTAAATCAACTCTCCCCACTCCCCCAGTTACTATACTAATAGTGACAGGGTGTGGAGGGAGCAACAGTTGTGCCAATGGGATGGTAGTAGAGTACAGGGCCAGAACGGGCCGTTCAACCTCTCCTTCTAAAAGGGCTCTCTAGAAAAATGTGCAGGTTTATGACAACATGTAGCTTTATTTTATGCATCTACAGAACAGTGATAATTCATCATGGCATTAATATAATCTTTTCACCATTCTTTCCTATGTCTTTATTGGGCATAGCAGTCCTGGTACACCCGAGCCACGATTAAACAAATAGGAGCCTTCAAAAAATTTATAGAAGCCTTTAGTTAATATATTTTATCACTCCTGTGCCTGCCAGCAGCACATTGCATCCCCCAGCGGTGAAACCTCTGCAGGGCTAGAAAAGCAGGGAAAATTATAAGCAATACAATTTCTGAAATCACAAAAATGATTCCACTTAAGACTTCCCACTCCTACATGAATCATGGATTTAGAACCTGCCAGTTCAGTGCTAGCCTTCTGATAGATTTAAGAGTCAGCAGTTTGTACCTATGTGCAGAGGAGGAATTGGAAGTTCATACCCAAAGGCTGGGCCAGAAAATCCAAAATATGGATTTTCTTTTATTCCTCTCCCACTATTCTTTCCATTGCATTGCCATACAATCCCATCCCACATCAGGGTTCTCATCCCTATTGTCACCTCTCTCACACATTTTGGTATCCTCTCATGAATGTTGTGAGAATCTCTTCAGGCAGAGTCTTTGCCTGGCCTGTTCCCAGAGATGGAGGGGGAAGGAAACTCAAACTTTGGAATGCAAAGCATGTGCTCTACCATTCAGCCAGGCCCTGTTTCCAATAAAACAGCACCATGTGCATGTAGAGGAGACAATTCTTTGAGCTTACCATAGTAGTAAAAATTGTAATAATCCATGTTATGTTCCATTAGTCTTGTCATGTTTTATGCTACAGTCCATCATTCTTTCAGATATGATGTGATGCTATGTGTCAGAATACCAACAATTATGTGGTATGGATGAAATGCTGCTCTGCTCTGTTTGTGGAGAATATGGAGAATGTGGGGCTGCTTGACATACATCAATGGGTAGCCCTCATGAATGCAGCTCTGAGTTGTACAAAAATGCAATTAATACAGCCTTAGCCCCACATACAAGAGTGTGACCCCCAAGTTCTAGCATTATGGGAGATAATTTATAACTGCATAAACATCTATCACAAGTGTCTCCCTGCCTGCCCCTCTCTGAAACATAAAGGCCTCAGATGCTTTCTTATTTCCCTCTATTTAAGAGAACTACTTTCCCCATCCATTGTGACTTAATATCTTGTCAGGTGTTGGATTTGGCAATCATATTTTCACAACTGCAGTTGTGCTTCCTGGCTGCTCCACATTCCCACAGCGGCCGTTTGGTCTGGGTTTGTTTTTATACAGATCCTCAGTTGTCACATCCTACCAACCTATGGCCACAGTAGGAAGATGGAGATCAGCAAAAAGGAATAACCATTCCTTTGATTTCTGATGTTCAGGTTGTGAGTGCTGTTGCTTATGTAGCCAAAGCAAGCCAGGTGTACCTATGCACAAAAGGGAGGTATCAGCTGGAACTCAAAGAGTTGCCAAAGTATAAAACACTTTAGGAAAAAAACTGGGGGAAACCTCAAGGAACAGCTCAGTGAAAACTGGGTCCATACCCACGGAGCCTTCTCTCTTATATGTTTGTTTTCTGTACAAGACTCTTTTTTTATAAATAGAAGAGCATCTGATCATTTGATCCTGTAGCCAAGGTGATATGGTCCAGACACAGTTTTACCATCTGCTTGTGAGATCCAACTTTCTCAGGAAACATTATAAATAGCTGCTCTGTTGGAGTGCTGGATACTGAGTCAGTAGGGGAATTCTGGCAAAAACCCAACCTTGCCTCCACTGGAGGCTGCCTTGGATAAAACTTGGGTTTCTAAGAGGTGAAAGGAAAAAAAAGGTGTATACTCAAGTTTCTGTTCATCACAGTGACTTTCGGCCAACATAGACACCTTCAATTCACGGTGCTTGCAGAGATGATATGCCCATCAGTGCCCATTAAACTAAATGTCAAGTTTTGGAATAAGTAAGTGTCAAGCTGAATAGGCAGTCATTAGCACATGAATAACATTGTCCCAATTTCCTTTTTAAGTAGCAAAGAACTAAGAAAGTTTTCTTGCTATGGAAATATGTATCAGACTGCAACAATGAGCGCACCGGAGACTAGCTAAGCAAGCGGAAGGACATTCTGGCCTAGGCACAGTCCCAAGGAACTTTAGGAAATTCTATGCCCCCACTCCCAGGAACAATGTGCAAAGAGGAAAAGTAGCCTTTTCCTCTTTCCACATTGTTCCTGGGAGTGGGGGCATAGAGAGACAGAGACAGAGAAGGACCAGCTGTGGGAACCTCACACCCAGGGGCAAAACTAGGCCTTATTTCACCAGTCAAAGACCCAGTCTGGCACACACACCCCATTTGTGTACACTCATACACAGAATGGGAGGCTCAATGGCGCCCCTCTGGAGGCTTCACCCAGGGCAAAAACTCCGGCCAGCCCCCCCCAATAGCTCCAGCTCTGCCCCACCCCAGTTAGTAACTGGCAGTTGCACCATAACTACAGAAGTCATTTTTAACCTCTGCCATCCACAAGGGTACAGAGTACTTCCATGTATATTTTAGTGCGCAGTCCTCAGAACACTGGGATTTGCTTTCAAGTAAATGTGCACAGGGTTGCTAACATGTTGTAAGCTGCCTTGAAGATTATTTGGTCAACTATTGAGATATAATCTTTAGAATATATAGTCCAATTGTATGTATTTATATCCCACCTTTGTAACATGCATGGTTCCTCACACCCCATCATTTGAACCTTACAAAACCCTGTGGAGTACCAGTAGTTTAAGCTGAGAGAGAGCAACAGGCCCAATGTTGGTGGCTGAGTGAGGATATGAACCTGGGTCATGCCCGTCCTAGTCTAACACAATAGTTACTGCACCATGCTAAATCCACTTTTGCCTCTAGTAGGTATCAAGATATAAGAAATGTCTGGAGTGACCTATGGCGATAGGTAAACATTTGATCATGCTGCTTAAATGAAAACAAAAACAGAAAACCCTACCCATTTTCTATTAAGGCAAGCGTCAACTGCACCTTTACATGACTACAAGCATCACTCATTCATCATCTATCAAGTGCTAACTAGCATGTTTAAATGAGCCACCATACCAATCACAGCTTAATCACGAGGCATAGAACTTCCATATCACTTCATAGCAATATTTTCAATGAAGATCACTAAGTCAACATATTTTTGATTAATCAAGCAGCACACTGTGTGAAATAAGCCCTAGCTGCAAACTGCACCTTGGATCCAAGACCTGCTGTGTTCATAAGTTCTGACACAAATCTCAGGAAATGATACTGTACTGTCAATTGAACTGCTTTGCCATTCTTTGGTTTGTTAAATTTGGGGATGCTCAAAGAGGGATCATGAATCATACCGTGTTTCTCATATTATAAGACACGTCTTATATTTATTTTTTCCTCAAAAAAACACACTATGGCTTATTTTCAAGGGATGTCTTATTTTTTTCCTCCTCCTGCCGCGGCCGGCATTGCTGCTGTGCCTATCACTATGTTTTATTTTCGGGGTATGGCTTATATTCCAATTCACAATTGTGAAATTTTGGCACAGAAATGAGGGTGCTACAAGGCAAATACTGTGTGGAACCTTTCATTAGTGCTAACATTCACTTTCTTATTATTTTTAATGTCAAAGAAACAACCTCATGTTCACTGAGCTTGTAACTCTCTAATCATCTCTGATAAGGGACAGAGGGAACTCACATATCTGTTAACCATACCACACATCACATGGAGTTATCTAATTGTTGTCTGTACTGCTCTAAAATGTATGTTTCCTACTGCATTTCCACGCACTCTGGTTTCCGTCACGGCAGAAGTGGTTTAGTCATGCTGGCCACATGACCCAGAAAGCTGTCTGTGGATGGACGCCGGCTCCCTCGGCCTGAAAGTGAGATGAGCACCACACCCCATAGTCGCCACTGACTGGACTTAACTGTCCAGGGGTCCTTTACCTTTACTTACTGTATTCTTTTGATTTGATTTCTGTCTGTGATATTTTTGGAATGTTGTAAACTGCTTAGATAATTTCTTTGAAATATGAAGTGCTTTCTAAAGTGCTATCTAAATAATAAATATTTATCTAAATAAATAAATAAATATGAAGTGCTATCTAAATAATAAAGAGCAAACCAACAAACCAATTTGTGATCCAACAAATTGAAATATAGTCCCTTTGCTTTACATGATGCACCTCCTGTTGTTGTTGGCACCTATTTCTCTTGAGAGACAATGGAGGGGTGAAGTCAAAGCACTGAAGTGACCTCACCAGGCCACAAGCCAGAATCATGTATATGAAGGTCCTAGACTGCCCAGGTGTCAAGACCACCACCCCTCGGCCTTGGAAAGCAGAGCAAGCCACACCCTGCTTAGCCAGCTTCGAATGGCTGGCTAAACCAGGTGAGGGTAGTCAATGGGTCTCAAACCCTCCGTGAGTGAGGGACTTTCCCTGCATGCGAAGGCAGGCTCCAGTAGTAGACAGCATGATTGTCCAAGCACTTGATAGGTCACAAGTTACACCTAGGGGGCTATAATCTGCTTGGAAGGTCACATGCCATTGTGGGTCTGCCATACAGAAGTTGCTTAATTATTTCCTACAATGCTAAAAATGATGGGCAGGGGGAGCACAAACTCTGCCTGCATCCAGGTCATTTGTTTCCTCTATCTAAATGCTCCTTATGGATTTACTGAATAAAACAAACAAGCCACGTGCAATTACATCCCACAAGATGGTGAAGGACAAACATTTAAAAGGAGGAAAGGAAGAAGAGAAAGCCGGCAAATAAGCAAGGGAAGCTTGTTTTCATTTTAAATACAGTCTTAGTTACTCAACTTTTTACCATCTCTCCCCCCCCCCCCGGTCCCTGTCCATTTTCTTGGGAATCCAGGAGTGGATTTAAGCTATTTAATCAACACACAACACTGATTTCTGAACAGAGGGGAGTCCAAACAGGCCTGCTATTAAGCACGGACTGTTAATTATCCTTCTCTAGCAAATCATACTGGGTAGCAGCAGTTAAAGGCAGCATTATCTTGGCTTTTGCAGAAATGACCTTTAAAAATTATAATAAACATCCATAATTGATTGCACTGATTTCTAGACAATTGTTTTAAATTTTAAAAAAGCTAGTTGTGGACTTTGCTACATGGGAAATGTCCACGGCATGTTTTATTTTGTTTGCTTGGTCTCCAGAATTGCACAAATTAATGATAAGCGTTCTAAAACAATCTGTAATTTAATCTTTAATGATATTACAATCATGTTTGTAAACGTAACAAAGCAGGTTGCCCACAGAGATCAGGAAATGATACTAGATGGTGCATTTCAAGTGCTGCACCAGGAACATCAGATGTGGAGCTGAAATGCCTGGTTGGAAGAGTTGTGCAATGCAGCGCTTGCTGGGCTCCGCCATTTCAGACAGCAGGTGCTGAACTGCATTCCTAATGATCCCCTACATTCAAAACAAAACAAAATACAACTCTCCCTTAACATTTTCCAACCAAGGAACAACTTGTCAGGGAATTGGAACAGTTTTTAGATGGGGGCAGACTGCCAACAGCATGTGACACCTCTGCAATAACATCTGCACCAGCTGCTTATATGCTACCAAGCCCTGAATAACTTACCTTAGGGCTGCCTGAACCCTTATGTCCCAGCCTGGTCACTGAGAGCACCCCCCCTCCCTGTTTTACAGTGGCCCAACTGACCTCAACTAGAAGTCCAATGCTGAGGAACATTCTTCTTCTTCTTTTAAAAAAAAAACATGTCTATTGATTTTCCAATAAAAACAGCCAATTAACATATCCATCAGATCATAATCATAATCCAATCAAAAACAATAAACTAAAATAAAAAACCAAATTACAATCCAAATTATTATTAATTTTTCCAGGCTTCCCATAGTCTGGACCTCTGAAGTATATCTATAGTATCTTCGTTCCTGCCTTCTTTGTTGTTCTCATATTTTCCACATTCCGATTTTAATGCTTTAAAGTTCTCCGTCCCTGGGTATGCGATTCTCAATCATGTCAGAAATCATATATCCTTTCATCCATCGAGTATAGCTTTATTTGTGTATATATATATATTCAACTGTCTATTTGCCAGCACAGCTTTTCCTGACTTCATTCCAATCTTCCAATCCGGGCTGTTGTCCAAGTCTATTGTTTGAAGTTTAATGATGCAGCAACTCCCAAGTTGTTAAATTATTCCAATCCAGGCTGATGTCCAAACCTGTCGTTTTGAAATTTAATGACGCAGTAACTTCCAGATTGTTAAGTTATAAATTGTTGAAAATACTGTTTGCAATATTGCAATATAAATGAACTGTATTCCACAGATATAAGTCATTTGGCAATTGATCAGCTTTCCTGGAGACCACACAATCCCCCCCCCCCGGGCCCTAGAAGGGGGGTTGCTAGACATCCATTTAGCTTTCTCTCTCGCTCATAATGAAGAAATTCTGCAAACAGATGCACTGCATGTTATCTCAAATTGTTATCTCAAGTCATTATAAAGTCAGTTAGCAAGTATTTCCCACTTCTCTTGAAAAAGGGAGGAATTCTCAATTTTCCGTGCTGCATCATATTAACAAGCACCATCTTGTTTCTTTTTTATCTTTATCAAGTCTTTCAAGTCTAAGTAAAGCAATCACCTCCGTAATCCAAACACCATGATGAGAATCTCTTTGAAGTCCGAGCTTAAACACCAGGGGCTGTGCAGTTCTACAGGTTTTTTCTCAATCTTCTTCAGTCCAGACTATGTCTGTTTATTGTCCAAATCTAATTATTTCATCAAACAGATATTTCCGGCTATGAGAGTGACTTCGGAGAGTGCCAGCCATGTCGTGCTCTGGGACCCAGCATCCTGCCACTTGCACCTTGACGCAAGCTGATAATTTCGAACGGTCTGCGGGTCTACGAGACAGTCCTCCCCCACCCTGGGGAGTCTGCCAGGGCTAATTACCCCCACATCAACCCTGAATTACCGGCATGGCTGAGGTCCGATCGTGTGGGAGTCAACTATTTCTCACCACCGGAAACAGGAAGCCCACTGAGGAACATTCTTCAAGCAGAGATTCAGCTTGACTCTCAGGTTTCTCCATCAGTACTTTGTAGATTTGTAGCTGTTTAATTTTCAGATCTATCTGCATTCTTGAAATATTTTATAATATGGCACCAGAAAGAAGACTGAATAAACCCCTGACTTGCTCCGAGTGTGACCTGCGCGTTTGATTGCCCCTATTTTCAACAAATGTGTCACCAGTAGGAGTATCTGAGTTTTCTCTTGATGCCTTAAGCAAGGAGAGCGGATGAAGATATCTTGTGGATGAGAAGCAAACTCGAGAGCATACTATCAATACTATCTCCAGCATGCACCTGCCCAATAGTGAACAAAGGCTGACAGCATTACACCCCCTGGGGAGGCAGATTTACTGGGAGCCAAGTCAGGCGGAAATATTTTCCTCCCCTCTTTTGGGGGCCTTGAGAATGCAGAGGAAGACTCTCCTGATCTGAAGGAGGAGGTGCAAGTAGCACCCTATCATGCCTATCACCTCTATTCCGAATGGAAAAGAAGGGACAAGACTTGGAAAATTGTTGGGTAGTATGAAAAAACTGAGTCTGGCATGACTTTTCCTTAGGCTTGTTGGCAGAAGATAGGGCCTTCTTATCCCTAGTATCCACCAGGTGAGGTTTCAGAGATTCCCCAAAGAGTTTGGACCCCGAAAAGGTAATGAGATCATAAAGGATTGTGATGCAGTGTCAACACCCCACTGTCGTAACCAAATTGTCCTATAGGCCACTGTGGAAGTAGCTAAGGACCATGCATTAATTGCAGGGCGTCCATGGAAGGGTCTGCAGCCAATGCTAAAGCATAGACCATCTTTTTGAAGGGATCATTAATAAACTTGGGAATGTCTGCATGTGATCTCATCTCTACATGAGAAACAGGACCACGCCATCAGTGGGCAGAAAAGTTACAGACATCAGCTACTACTGCCGCATTTGCTCACAGAGAGATCTTTGTAGTTCTCCTTTGTTCAGAAGAGAAGGCCAAATGGGTGTCTAATCCTAGCATCCAACGATAAGTAGACATGTTCAATGTTGTTGTTTAGTCGTGTCCGACTCTTCGTGATCCCATGGACTAGAGCACACCAGGCACTCCTGTCTTCCATTGCCTCCCGCAGTTTGTTCAACATAAGAGGGGCTAAATTGGTACAAATATGAACTAAGCATGAAGAGCAAATGCTCTTTTGCGCATCATGGGTTTTTGAAGTGCTATCTTTTGAGACCCTTTGTGGGCACCATAGAAGGTATAAGCAGGGCACCCACATTGGTGATACCCAGATGTACCCTGATGGTGCCATATAGATAAGTACTTAATTCACTTTAATATTATTTAGGACCTTTTCAGTTTGGGTTTTCGTTTTCTTTGCCATCCCTTGTCAGTGGCTCAAACCAGAGCCAAGGGAAAATGGAATTCAGTACAGAAGGCAACACTGTGCTAGAAACACAGTGAATGCAAAGTTATTAAATTAAGGACAAATTGCATACACTAAATAAATAGAAAAGGAAACAGAAGGCAATCCAAGCTGTTGTGCTTTGTCTCACATTTTCAGATATTTAATACCCTGCAAAACAGTTTTATCATAATTCTGCGGTGGTTGGCAGGAATGTATTTTCTTAAATCCCCCCTCTACACATGCAGGCCTTTTTACAGCTGGCTTAACTGATCAAGTAGTAACTGTTTATATTGCCTTGTATGAAAACATGTCAACACTTGGAAGAGTGCCCTGGCACCCACTGAGTTCAGCGATTACCAGGGCATGGGGGTGGGGTGGGTGGGAGCCGAGCAGCAATCAGTGCGCAGCAATGCCCTGGCTCCTGCCAAACTCGGTGGGAGCCAAGGAACTCCTCTAAGTGTTGCTGCCCACTTAGGTTCTCTGGCTGGGGACTGTGTGCCAGAACTCCCCCCTTTTGGCGGGGGCAGTGGGGGGGGCAGAGCACTGCCTCTTGCACTGTGACTACCTGAGGTGGCTGCTTCCCCTGGCATCACGGGTGGGCTGGTTCTGTCCATATCCATTGGTACCTCACAATACAAAGCCATCTTGTTCTTAAAAATGGTCTTTGCCCTCACATATTAGCAGCTCTCACCTAGCAGGTTTTGTTGTGAGTAGGAACTGCTGAACGAAGAAGAGCTGAAAAGAAAGAAATCAGTGGGAACAATGAATATGGTTGCTGTTCCTTTTCATTCACAGCTTTAATAGGCATTGAAAGCTTGTTAGCTCCTTTTTTCTAGTTGACTCATTATGGCAGCCATCAGAAGATAAATTATCATTTTCTGGTGTTCCTTGAAGATTCTTGTTTTAAAATACCAAAAAAGAATCACCAGTGGGTCAAAAAGGAGTTTATATGTAATCTGTCTTGTCTTCTATATGATTCATTTCTAAAATTCCTTTATTGTAGGACAAGTCCAATGAGAAATTTTGACTCATTTAATGTTGAATGATGAACTCTCTAATGTTGGTGGATGAGGCATGACCCCTCTTACTACTGGTTATTTTAACTTTTTAAAAGAAAACTGGCACTTGGAGACTTAGGGAAGTTAAACAGGAAAAAGGTTTTTAATTTTACAACAAAATTGTTGAAATAAAAGATGTGTCAGGAGACATAATTTTCAAGATACAGTAACCCCCCCCTCTCTCTCACACACACCCCACCCCAATGGATGTTATTGGCTTCTAAACAAGATGGGAAACATACAGTTTATATTCTCTTCATTTCCTTAAACTAATTGGAGGGATGGTACAGCTTAGGTGTTAATACTTGCATTCTTAAACAAGGTGGTACTTTCTATCAGTTTCCCAACCTTCTATAGCTCTCACTCCTGAGGCTCCTCTAGTAGTATAGCAGACCCAGAGGGTCACCACACCCCTCATAACTGGTCTGGGATTCGTCTCTTTCCAGAAGATCCCTCCCCTACTTACTGAATGGAGACTCGTGTAGAGTGTTCCTCACACCTCTAGTCCTGTCCTCAAATCTGCTTCCCAGCTTTTCTCTTGTCTGTATAATCCTAAGAAGACTTAAGAGCTTCAAACTAAGCCCAGAGACTTCCTTCTCTGGATGGAGACATCTTCCTCAGACTGGATCTTACGCACCCCAACCCTCAACTGTGCTGACTTCACCCCCTCTGACTAGCTGTACCTGCAGCCAATCAGAAGGAGGCTACAGCCAAGCACTCTGGTGGAATCCCGTTGCATGGCATCACCAAACTCTGGTCTACCAGAGCTTTCCAGCACAGTGGATAAAGGAAGCAACAGGATAAGAATTAACTGGAAGGAGTAGGAGGGAAACCCATTGCTTCCCTCAATAATATTAAAATACAGTGGTACCTCTACTTATGAATAACTCTACTTACGAATAACTACTTACGAATATTTCTACTTACGAATGGAGCTCCGTCCGCCATCTTGGATGCAGTTTAGATAGGATTTTTTCTACTTATGAATTTTTAGATAGGGTTGCTTTGACTTACGAATTTTTTCTCCCAATGCATTCCTATGGGATTCAACTTACAATTTTTTTCGACTTACGAATGTGCATTCGGAACGCATTAAATTCGTAAGTAGAGGTACCACTGTAATATCAAACAATATTAAAGTTGCACCCAACCTCCATGTTGGCCATTCTCCAGAGGAGGACTGAACTTCTTCAGCTCAGTTCATGAGGTTTACAAAGAAACCTTATTTGTAGGGACAAGCCCTCATATGCAAGCTGTAAGAGAGTGTAAGAACAGCCCTGCAAGCAAGGCATAAAGGCCACAGTTCTTCCTGTGGATTGTGCTCATCAATAGGCACTCAGATGGATGCAAATCCCGAAGAGAGAAGTGGCATTTTGGCATTGTGGTATTGGTTCTGCAGAAGAAATGAGCCCTTTAATTTCCCCATTTTGCATCCTGTTTGTTTGTAATATGATAGCCCATTCAATGTTAAGATTCATCATTATGAAATCAAGTTCAGTTCTGCATCTCAAGAACTGCATCTCAACTCCTGCAATTGTTATCAAAAGGGAGGAATAAACAGAGGAATTGGCAAACGCTGAATATATTGTAATGTAAAATGCTATGTTATAGATTATTTCTAGGCCACCTTTTCAGCCAAACAGCCCTTGACACAGTTTACAAAAGTTAACAGAAATACAATTCCATGCTATATTTTAAGCCCCACACTTGTCTTCAAGAAAGTCAAGAAAGCGAAAGAAATTATTCCTTCCTGTTCAGGATTGGATAGAGAGTTCTAATGGCCCTTTACCTTGCATAACCAAGAGACATTTAATACGCAAGATACTTAGCACACATTAAAATTATTCTAAAAGCCAAATGCTTTTAGCTTTCCAAAATGCAAATCATATTAATGGCGAAAAAGCAAAACTAAACTCAGAGAGCAAGGAAGACAAATTAAAGCCAATAAAGTTTGCGAGGAAAATGTGTTCTAAAAGAACTACCGAAGACTATTCTGAAGCAATGCAAATGTAAGGCACTTATTAATAAAATGCTAACAGGAACTGTTGCTAGTTGTGGTGCTGTGTCATATCCTAGGACCTTATCACAGTTTATATAGACTAATTAAACACCTGATGCTCCCACAAAAAGCAACAGGCAAACATTATTATACCTATTAAGTACAAATAAAGCAAAGTTGTGATGTTTAATTACAGAGAACACTTCATTAACAAATAGTTTTTCTCCATTAAAATGTTACATTGTCTACTATGTTTGGAACAAAACTTTAACATTATTATTTTTTAAATTAAGGAGAGATTAATGGCACCTGAATTTGCCAAAGCAGTGAGCCCAGAGGTTTGCAAACAGCAGATAACATTAAATGGGTAGTTAAACATGCAACAATGAACCAAGAGTTAAAGGACATTCCTGGTAACAGGGTTCCCTCCTCTAAATGGGAAAAATACTGCTAATGAGAGGTGACCCATATGGGTGAAGCAGTAGCCTAAATTGCTAGAACTCTGGATGGTAACACTTCAGGCTGGAAGTGGAGTATTTGAATGCCCACACCCAAGAAGCCAACAAGAGAGAAACGCACCAAACAGCGACAAGAAGTTGTTGCCTACAAGTTTCTGTCCTCCAAAGGGGAAGGAATCATTTACAAGGGTGTACAGTATCAAACATACAGAGCCATCATCAATCACTCATCAGTTACAATTCCCATTTGCATCCATTTATCTAATCTCAGGCTACAGGAACTGCCATGCTTAAGTAGTTCCAAAGTACTTTACTAAAAAATGAAAATGCTGGCGATTGCCACAACGTAATTATCCTAAAACGCTGCTGCACTTCGAACTTAATTGTGTCTCCTTTCAGGTTTAATTTTGATTAAGAATATCACAAAAACACAGACTCAGCAACAAAAAAGACAACTCATCATCATCAATCCATTTTAACTACCAATATTGCCAATATCTTCCACCTAATAGGAAGAACTTCCTGACAGTAAGAGCTGTTCAGCAGTGAAATTTGCTACCAAGGAGTGTGGTGGAGTCTCCTTCTTTGGAGGGCTTTAAGCAGAGGCTTTAAGCAGAATGCTTTGATGGTGTTTCCTGCTTGGCAGGGGGTTGGACTGGATGGCCCTTGTGGTCTCTTCCAACTCTGATTCTATGATTCTCAGCAGCTCAGTGTGGGCAGAGAGACCAAATGTTGGCAGTCAGCTGGCAAAGACGAAAGCCGATGGGCTTCATTCACCAACAAGTTGTCTATATCAAAGGAAAATGCACTATATTCAGGATTAGCCAGTGCCGCTGAATAAACTTGGCGAGGGGAAAGGAGCTTCAACTGAGTTGTTGGGGCAAGAGAATTTTGGGCTCCTGCATGAATGTCTCTGGAAAACTGCCTACAGTTCTCCCTGCTGCCCACCAACTTTGGAGCCAGGGCCAGATGTTTGGGCATCCTGGTGCTTTAAAAATAGAGAAAGTACCCGAACTTCTATACATAACAACAACTGATGTTTTAAAGTTATCGCAGTTTATTCAGAATAGCTGTGAGAGAGCTCTATAATAACCTAGCAGCTCAATCTGTACACAGCCTATTTGGGCAATATGCAAACGAGCTCCTGCAAAGTATATACTGTTAATCCCAACTGCTCAACACCTCTGATTAGGAAATAAAAACCAAAGAAAAGGGGGGACTTGGAAGCTCTTCAGATGCAATTTACCCAAACAAAGAAAATGTGGGTTTTAAATTGTAGAGCTGCAAAAAATAAATGTCACTGAAGAAGTACGCAGACCTTTCAAGGCATGGATTTGTGACAGGGGGTTATGGTGGTAGACAGAGTGTGATGTAGCAGTCAGAGCAGAGGCTCCCAAGCTCCTGCCCCCCCCCTCAATGGACCACTTGAAAATGGTTGGGTCTTAGCAGGCCACTTAATTATTTTTCTGCCTGTTTTACCAATTGTAATGTGCTGTGCTAGATGCTTTTTTAAATTTTAATTGTATTTTTATTGCTTCTTTGATTTCTTATATATTGCATTCCACCCCAATTACAATGTAAAAATAAAACCAGCAATAAAATACAATTAACATCAACATGAATATGTAATGTGATGGATGCGCTGCCTCCATAGCTGCCAAGTTATCCCTTTTTATAGGGATTTTCCATTATGCTGAATAGGCTTCCTCGCGAGAAAAGGGAAAACTTGGCAGCTATGGCTGCCTCCCGTCTTCAACCAGAAATCCCGACACTGTGGACCAACCGAATGGCACTTTGGGACTGCTGGTGGTCCATTTGGGGAACTCCTGGGTTTGAGTAATGTGCCAAGACTGTGGCCCCCCCAGGTCCAAACCTTCACTCAGCCGTGAAGCTCACTGAGTGACCTTGGAGCAGTCATTTATTTCTCAGCATAACTTCCTCACAGGATTGTACCCAGAAGAAAATTAGGAGGATGGGGGAAGAAACCATGTATGCTGCAAGGTGGGATTATCACTGCAGTAAATAAGCTTCTCTATAAACTGAAGCAAGCTTAGGGAACTGGGTATGTTTAGCCTGGAGAAGAGAAGGTTAAGGGGTGATATGATAGCCATGTTCAAATATATAAAAGGATGTCATATAGAGGAGGGTGAAAGGTTGTTTTCTGCTGCTCCAGAGAAGCAGACACAGAGCAATGGATTCAAACTACAAGAAAGAAGATTCCACCTAAACATTAGGAAGAACTTCCTGACAGTAAGAGCTGTTCAACAGTGGAATTTGCTGCCAAGAAGTGTGGTGGAGTCTCCTTCTTTGGAGGTCTTTAAGCAGAGGCTTGACAGCCATATGTCAAAAATGCTTTGATGGGGTTTCCTTCTTGGCAGGGGGTTGGACTGGATGGCCCTTGTGGTCTCTTCCAACTCTATGATTCTATGATTCCCTGCCGGACTTGCCCTCGACCGTTCCCTTCCCTGCCAGCATGCTCGAGATGGAAAGTGCCCCTCCATGAAGCCATGCTCCTAGCTGCTCAGAAATGATGTAGGCCCTAAGTGAGGCAGGCAGCATAGCCAGACCTCCTTCCATAAAGGGGACACGTCTACAATTAAACACATCATTACAGCTGTAAGGTCAGGCCCCGGGGTGCACTGAAACAATTAATGATTTCCATTCTGGTTCCCAACAGTATAGAAATAGCTCCACACTGTGCATGGGTACACTGACAAACACACTTTATAGATTCTAATTTAGCATTTATTGACCATGACGATGCAGCTGATAAATGTTCTGACTGTGCAGGTTCATCACACACTGTGACCACAGATGGCATTTGTAGTGTAGTAAAAGTAGCAGACATACTATATGGCCTGCACAACTTTTTCTGTAGATGGCAGTGTATGTCAAACTATGGGGTTTTCTTCCCCCAGAAGGCAGTGAAAACTAATCCAAACAGAGCATCCAACACAATATGTAAAGAATGCTCACTCAGAATCACAGATCATTTCACAATATTAAGCTTCTGAAAACAACACTGGAAAGCTACCAGTAACTGGTGATTTCATCACTAATTGCCTACTGTTAATACCAGGCAGGTAGTGGTACTGCACAGAATTTTTCTAAAATAAAATGAAAGAGAAAGAATAATAGAATCATAGTACAGTAGAGTTGGAAGGAACCCCAAGGGTCATCTAGTCCAACCCCTGCAATGCAGGAATCTCAGCTAAAGCATCCATGACAGCATCCGAGAGAGAGAGAGAGAGAGAGAGAGAGAGAGAGAGAGAGAGAGAGAGAGAGAGCGCTCTTTTGAGGAATAGATTATCGTGCTTGGCACAAACTTGGAATTCACTACACAAAAGAACTACCTTCTTGGGCTAGACCAAACAATTGACAAGTTTATCTTGTGATGGGCATGCTAATTTTCTGCACAGTTGCAGCAAGACAGTAAGTGAGTCAACAGCAGAAAACTAGGAGCAGCCTTTCCCTAACCAGAAGGTATGAGAAATCTTTGGCAAGTCTGTTTGCCTTCTTTGGTGGCTGGCTCTGCAGGCGGGCCATGGGCCTCACCTATGAACCGGCATATGGCAGGACAGATTGACTGCCTGCTGCCAAATTGGCCAATGGTGGCAGGACTTTGAGGGAGTTCTCCTGGGTGCAGGATCTACTGTCCAATGGCAGTACTTGGCCCCGTGCCCAGGGCCAGGATAAATTCCAGGCCTGCCTGGACACCTGGCCTCTTTTCACCGCACTGGTCCTCCCACCTTAGCTTAGGGCTTTCGTGGACGGTTTGCAATGGACGTTTGTTGGCTGCCATATTTTGGGGGGTGGGCAGGAATTTTCACACCTGGCAAATTGTCACCAGCCAGCTGGCTTTTGCCTACCTCACAGCAATTCTCACAACTTTGAAAGGCAGATAGGCATTGGGTAAACTTAGATATGGATTGGAGGAGAGGTTGTAGCCTCCGCCTGCCCCTCCATGGGTAAGGGTATCCTGTTAAAATGATCCAAGAGGAGTGTCTCCTGTCCAATACCCAAACGGGGGCCAGAGCCATACTCATCCAAGGGGAACCACTTAGGGGATACCTAGATTTGATGTGGGTCATAAGGTGTCCCTTCTAGTTGACTTTACCCTTCATGTCACTGCCAGCAGATGGGCTGGAGTGGAGTGGTATATATGCAGCTACTTATCCTTATGCCATTGGCAAAAGTGTCACATCTGTAACCATTAAAGTTGTCATCCCATAAAACCAGTATGCAGTGTGATGTCTAGTTATTTAATCCTTAGGGAATGGGGTGGTCATGGGGCCTCGACACGCAAATGACTATTCCAGGAAAAACTTATGGGACAAGAGGAAAAAGGTTTGGCCAACGACTTTGGAGAGAAGTGGTTTGGCTTTCTAACTCATACGCTGCAACAACTCCTCCAACACTTTATGGCAGGACCTATTGGGCTAAGTATTGAATTTAAAGTACCACTGCCATCCATGTATCGCCTTGCACCATATGATGTTGTTTAATGTACTGTTTCAAACTTACAGTAACTCTGGCAAAGAAAAACTGGTGCTCAGCCCCGCTCCTTCAACAAACAAATCACCTACATGCACCCCAAACTGAAACATGAACAAAATAAGCAGACCCCCCTACCAAGCCCAACAGCCACTCATTTTAAAATAAAGATTAAAAAAGGGGAAGGGCAGAAGGACTTGGTGAACACCACAGTGTCCGCATTGGGATATCAGGTCTCTACGAATGTAACAGAGAGACCGAATCTTACAGTGCAGATCATTTAATCCAAAGGGAAGGAGAGAAGGAAGAGGGCTTGCAGAGGGATTGGTGGTTCCTTCTGGATAAGAAACCTAAGAACCTGGTTGTGTCTTTATTCAGGGGGGGGATCACATGTGGAAGGCCACTTCTGCATCTGTATGGATCTAGGCAGACAAAACAGCAATTTACTCAAAGGGAAAAGCAGCAGATCTTCCTCCTCTGCACCAGAGGGAGACAAGAGATAGTCAGGCCCTTTCTGTTGGCTGGGGAGCAGCAATTACTGCATGGCTACTCCCTCTCGGAACTGCTTACGAGAAGGTGAAAACCTTCCTCTCTTGTCCAGCATGTGGTGCTGAGAGGTATATATGCCAAGGGCACCACTTTAAACATTATGGCTAATTGCTGTTGAAAGACTTATCTTCTACAAATTTGTCTAATTTTTTAAAAAGCCACATAAGCTACTCGACAGCACATTTCTTGGGCAAGGAATGAATGACATCCTTTTGTCTGTCCTGAATCTATTACCTCCATATAAATTTTTAGAGGAAGGAACTACATTAGTAAAATAAACAACATTTTGATTGTGTTATTACCATGTAACACCAGATGGCACTGGTGAAAAAAAAATCTTTGCATTTTTCCAAAGCATTTTTCTTTTGTTATATTGATTTCATTTCTGACTTATTTATAGTTCCCCCCATGTGTAGATCCACCCTACATTACAATGAAACTATACCAAAAACATGCATAACTCCACTCCTAAGGTTTAAATTTGTGAGTGGTGGTGGAAGGAACCATATCTGAAAATGTAGGGGGAATGGTAAGGATTTGAGGTGTCTATCTTGTTTTATGGAATATCAGATAATTCAATTTATGATTGCTGTGAAATAGAATGATGATTACAAATAGAGCGATACTTTGCAAAGAGGAGTTTTAATTTGAAGGTAATTGCTAGCAAATTTCAGAGCTGTTAACTACGGAATAAAAGGACAACTGACTCTCATTCAGAAATCAGCATTTGATTAGGGACTACAATGTGATAATAAGGGCATAATCAAGATGTGGAAAAACCTTTTGATAAATAATGTGTGAATGGCATTTTTTGACAACGTACCTTTGCTTTGTACAACAAATATCTGATTTCCCCCCGTCTGTCAAACTTCTGCTTCTTTTCAAATATCAGCTTTATCAACATTCCTTATGTGCCTGATTTCCAGCTGTTCTGCTTCAAAATTAGAAGCCTTCCCTTTGATGAATGTTCATGCAGCTGATTAGAAAATTGCCTTACAAACAGAGCCCTTGAGCAGAAAGCCAATCAGGAGAGATACCACATAATGTAAGAGGGGACCTTCTGGATCAGACCATTTCACTAGTTCCAACAGAGGAAAGCATCTGCCTGGATGCCTTCCCAAATCTTCCTCCAGAGTTCAGATGACCTTTCCATCCTCCCCCTCATTTTCTTCTTCTTTAAGGGAAGGGGATCAAAGCACTGTGCATGCTGCTCACATAGAGCATGTGTGCATGCATATGCCTTTGTCCACTTCTTAAGCTGCTTTTACCCTCTAATGCACTTCTCCACCCCTCCCAAAGGGACATGCTCCGCAGCAAGAAAGCCTTTCCAAACCAAGAGAAAAGCAAATCCTCCCCCTCTGTACGAAACTCTCATTGTCAGGCTGTGACTAGACTATCTAGTTCAGGCATGACCAAAGTCTGTTTCGGGGGGCCAAATCTGGCTCACCTGTCGGTTTAATCTGGCCCCTGTGGCAGTTTATCTCTTGGGGTAAAAAAGCTCAACAACTTCAATCCTAAAAAAGGTCAACAACTTTGGTCGGCCCTCACGCATGTTCACTTCATCAAATCTGGCCCTCTTTGAAAAAAGATTGGGCCCCCTGATCTAGTTCTATCGACAAATGTCAGGAAATGCAGGACAAATGGGAATCGCTTCACCAGCCCCCTGCCAAAGGTGAAGCAAGTTTGCCAGACTTGTTTGGCAGGCTTAATTGGTGACTTCTGATCTAAATTAGAATAGTACAGTGGTTCCCAAACTCCCACCGCAAGGGACCACTTGAAAATTGCTGAAAGTTTTGGCGGCCCACTTGATGGTTTTTATCCCTGTTGTAATGTGATGTAATGTGCTGTGCTAGATGCTGTATGATTTTTAATTGTATTTTTACAGGAACCCACCCTGAAATAGTGGATTGCTTGTTCTCACCATTAAAAACTAGCAAAGTGACAGCACAACAAAGAAAAGTCACTTTGCAAAGCACTTTGTGCACAGATTCCCAAAGAGTGATTGATAGGTGTTAGGCAAGCAGCACACAGAGTGCTTTGCAAATCCCATGCCTAGCGCTTTTCAAATGCAGCTGGTTGTCAGGGGTTTGCAAAGCTGCACAAAGAGCTGAGTAAGCTCTTCAAACTGTCTTCCCTCACCCAACTTCGATGTGTCAGATGATTGGCACCTAGGTGGTCCTGCCTACTTTCAAGGTTGGCTCCCGGGGGTAGGAGGGAAAAGATTTTGTCCACTGGGCCAAAAATGGTTCTATTGGGTCCCCTCTGTCTATTTGCTTGCCGGCACTCTCAGTGAACCCTTCAATGCTACATCATTAAGAGCATCCCTCTCAGGGGTGATCTTGGGAAAGAAGGTGAGGGCTCTCAATTTCCTTGTTCCCAAAGCAGCAGGGTGTTCTCTGCGGCGAGCAGCCAAGTTCCCCCACAAAGAATACCCCCCCGCTCCATTTCGCAGGGGATGAATACTTGTTTAAAGAAATATTTTTAATGAATGAATGGTCTCTTAAACGGGAATATTCAGCTCAGACTTAGTGTAAACGAGTAGAAAAAACCCTGAAGATTAATGGCTTTCACTTAAGATTTATAGTGTCATTTGCTCTGTTCTAGCCAAAAGAAAATTCAATATTGAAAAGTAATATTTAGGAGCTGTCATGTACCTGCATTTCCATATTTAGATAGAATAGCCTTGTTTCCCCCCCACAGCCAGATTTTTACACTTCTGGTTTACAAGGAAAGCATGTTATGACTAAATGCTGTTGCGGTGTATCCCTTGTAAACTGATAAAGATGTAAACTGTAGGCACTGCATTTTATTTTTTTTAACTTTAGTTTAGCCACGTTGCATGGAATAAATCAATATCTGAATATGGAATCCTACATCTATAAAGTAAGGATTGTCTTTCGATATTGAAGGTGCTGCAGGCCAGAGTACCTGGAGAGATGCACTCCTCAAAGCACGCCTCCTTGTCCCTTCCTTCCAGCTTTTTCCTGCAGCGTGTTTCATGGGGATTTGAACACAGCTGTCCCAATCCAAGTCAGATATGTAATCTGCTACAGCAAACTGGCTCTCCAGAATGAGGAAAAGTAGGGTTGTTGTAAAATGCCAGGAAATATATATGTATGTTTGTTTTGAACTGTTTCTAATATTGAATTTTAAATTACTGCAACCTGACTTAGGGTCTTCTGGTGAAGGAAAGGTAAGAAATCAAATTTACAGTTATAATAAGATATATTTTTCATAAACGGCAAATAATGTCATTTAACTACATGAAATCTTGCATGGTATTGGATCATAAATGCTACAGCTTCACCATTCCTAATGATTTTGAAACTCAAGGAAAAAATATGGAAGCAGAATTTCAGTGTGAAATACTGCTATTTTTCATATCATGTCAGTTTGGAATCAACCACTTCCTAGAGGGAATCTGGCACCTGGTTTCCCCCCAATGATTCCTTCATTCCTAGGCTGAGCCTGAGAAACCAAGGTTTTTGATTGCTATCACAGAACTGAATAATGTGTATTGTTGTTGCTTAATTCACAGGGAGGAAAGGCTATTATTTTCTGCTTTATTATCATTTTTGGTATTAAATGTTTAAATGTAATAGTGTATTAGCCTCTCAAAGATTCTTTCTACGTATAAATATAACAACAACAACCATATCAGCAATTTGCATATGAGTGCCGAATAAATATTTTACCTTTAAACGGCAATTTATTTCCGTATTTAATATTTGACCTATCTCATTTCTTGTCATGGATCCAAAGAGGGCTACACACTCAATAAAACATTATATTTAATAATGTCACAGTGTGGTAAGGATGTTTACATGTCTGCTCACGATGCTGTGGCTCTAGAAATGGCCTTTTCTTGCATGTCGGGGTGTTTATGTCATGGAAATTCTACTCAATATTGATCCAAAGCAGAACCCCAAAGTTTGTTAGCAGAGTAAAAACTTAACACGTTGCAGGATCCTCAAAAAATAGACCAGAGGCAATTATATTTCATCCAGCAGAACTTTACTGCTTTACTGCTACTGAAGGCAAATGAGGCTATTTCCTTAGTAGGAATGTGTGTACCAACACTGTTTCCACAAACAGGAACAATGGCTGGGGTTCAAGTCCCACAAAGCCAACTGTGCAATTTCCTGGTAGTCAAAGTGCTATGACGCCATGACTTATCAGAAGTGCAAGATGGTAAGGCCAATGCCAAATCCAGTTGCAGGTAGTTCCGAAGGTGGACTGCAGCACATTTCATAAATCGGGGGAGGATGTTGAGATTCATTCCCTGTCCTGCAGTCATCGGATTATTGTTTATCATATGACTGTATGCGTTTTCATTCCCACAGAGTGGATGTGACGTAGACAGGATGTTTGTCTTACTGTTTTGTTCCTGAAGTGGAACTGTTGTTCCTTTGTTCTCTCTTCACTGCCTGCTATGCTAGAGAGCGGCAGCCATGCTGAACAGCTCTGAATATCTGAGCTGGGCAAACAGAGACAGACTCTGCATTTTGCCACAATAAAGCAGTTTAGCCTTATTTAATGGCTTGTGTGTGTTGTTCTTCATGCTGGGAACAATCACATATTTGATTGCACCACCGGACTCAATAGTAGCCGGGCATGTAGCCTTGACATGAGTCAACAGTGTGATGCAGCAGCTAAAAAAGCCAATGCAATTCTGGGCTGCATCAATAGGAGTATAGCATCTAGATCAAGGGAATTAATAGTACCACTGTATTCTGCTCTGGTCAGACCTCACCTGGACTACTGTGTCCAGTTCTGGGCACCACAGTTCAAGAAGGATACTGACAAGCTGGAACGTGTCCAGAGGAGGGCAACCAAAATGGTCAAAGGCCTGGAAACAATGCCTTATGAGGAACGGCTTAGGGAGCTGGGTATGTTTAGCCTGGAGAAGAGAAGCTTAAGGGGTGATATGATAGCCATGTTCAAATATATAAAAGGATGTCATATAGAGGAGGGAGAAAGGTTGTTTTCTGCTGCTCCAGAGAAGCGGACATGGAGCAATGGATTCAAACTACAAGAAAGAAGATTCCACCTAAACATTAGGAAGAACTTCCTGACAGTAAGAGCTGTTCGGCAGTGGAATTTGCTACCAAGGAGTGTGGTGGAGTCTCCTTCTTTGGAGGTCTTTAAGCAGAGGCTTGACAGGCATATGTCAGGAATGCTTTGATGGTGTTTCCTGCTTGGCAGGGGGTTGGACTGGATGGCCCTTGTGGTCTCTTCCAACTCTACGATTCTATGATTCTATGTGTGCACTGGCTTTGTCCTTGCCCTGGGGCAGTCTCCCAACTGGCTCGGGCGACAAACGCTAAACAGAAGCAAGAGGAACAACCTAGGTCAGTATACCACTCACATTAGGTTTCTAAGCAAGACATCAAGTGAGGATGGAGTCCAACACTTTGTGGGTGTAACATTTTGTTTAGAAAGTCCCCATTGTTTGGCCAAGCATTTCTAGAGAATTCATTTGATTCAGTGTTGGCCATTTACTCTATATTTTATGATTTCATTTTTTAAAATAGATTTTAATGATTTTATTGTACCAACATAGAATAGAATAGAATAGAATAGAATAGAGTAGAATAGATACTTTATTGTCATTGTACATAGTACAATGAAATTGAATGAAAGGAAAAGCACTGAGCCGCTGGAACTGTGTGTGCAGCCATCTTGGAAAAACATCATGTTTTTCTTATGAGTTGGTGGTTTATAAATAAAAAATCTACTCTATATTTTGGAAAGTTGCTTGTCTGCATGCTTGCTTTGCATCTCGACACCTCTTAAGAGATCATAACCAAAATTTGACTGATGGCTCCTGAGATCAAGAAGCAAGTTTGGATACAATTGCATGCCATTTGGAATCAAGATGGTGAACTGAACTTTTGAAAACTGCACTTATTTTAACCAAATTTTGCATAACTGTTCCTGAGATCAAGGAGCAAGGTTTGTCTGTCTTTGGATACAATTGGATGCCAATTTGAATCAAGATAGGGGACTGAACCTTTCAAAACTGCACTGCTTTTCTGGTTTCTTGGAAAGCCCAAGCAACGCTGGGTACAAGGCTGCTTACACACTTATAAACAAAACAAAAGAAACAAACAAACAATGGCACCCAGAGTCTCTCAGACCTGCTCTGACTCAGATGGTCCTGGGAGGCAGGTGTAAGTAAGCCTGCTGTGTGACTATCGAAGATAATGGCTGCTCTCTCCTCCATAAGCTTCTCTGCATGGTTTCTTTTTACTTCCATCCTTTCTGCAATCTCCTTGGTTTCTGTTTCTTCTTCCAGTCATCAGCATGCTTCAGAGTATTCTCCATTTCACCCTAATCTACTCAGTGGAAACTCCTATGACAATGCCTAAGGGCCAAAAAGGGTGGTGTCCCAGGTATCCCACAGGACGCGACACGGCACAAGGTATTATCCTTAATACAGTACCACAGTCTGTCTTAGAGCATGTTGCAAAGGCACATGAAGCAACAGTCCTGCTGAAGGTGAAACTCGGAAAATTAGAAGATCGTCGAAAAGTGCATTTATTTCAGTAACACAACTTAAAAGGTGAAAGGTTACAGGGAACCAGGCAGAGGGCCTTTTCGGTAGTGGCTCCCACCCTGTGGAATGCCCTCCCACTAGAGGTCAAAGAGAACAACAACTACCAGACCTTTAGAAGGCATCTCAAGGCAGCCCTGTTTAGGGAAGCTTTTAATGTTTGATGGATCTCTGTATTTTAATGTTTGATGGATTTCTGTGTTTTAGAATTTCTGTTTTGTTGGAAGCCGCCCAGAGTGGCTGGGGGAACCCGGCCAGATGGGCGGGGTATAAATAATAAATTATTATTATTATTATTAACCAATATATGAGATAGATGCATGACATGCAAAGCAAGATATGCCAAGCCTTTATTTGTTGTAATTGTAATTATTTGTCGTTAGGCGGGTCAATTATAAATGGATTGTAATCAATGAAATGTAATAGCGATGTTTATTTTTGTATTATTGTAACTATTTGTTTTATTACTGTGGAATTTCCAAAAGAAAGCATTTGTAAAAATTAAAAGAAAAAATAATAATAAGTTGCATTACTGAAATAAATGCACTTTTTGACGATATTCTAATTTCCCGAGTTTCACCTGTAAGTTCTGTCCCACTGCTAGCTGAGAGACCTCTAGGCAACCCTGTATCTGATGCCTTGAATTCTAGGCTTAGGCCTACTTTGCATTTGTCTGGCTTTCTGAATGCTACAACTGCTCTGCACAAGACCAGCCTTGGCATGACTGCAATATCTGCCCTGCTTAAGTGTATTTCAAATAGGCTTCACCATGCAGTAACTGATTGGTCCCCCAAAAGACACATAACAAAATATTTGCAGATGAAGCAGCTGCTCTATTGCTGAGTTCCAGGGTCCAGAGAGACCATGGCCGTGGCATCAGGTGTGACTGTCTTTTACTTAAAGAACAACTGCGGCTGAGAGAGCAGCAAATGGCTGCTATAAGGGATTTGAAACAAAGCGTTCTGACTAATAAACTGAAAACGAAACAAAATCAAATACAGATGGTGGACAGGTTGGATCAAGTAGCTGCTAAGGGAACATTTCACTTAAGTTGGTTACTGCTTACTATTCCAAGTAGGTTGGTGATAGGACTTCTAGATGAAAAGAATGTGCTTTTTCACTGACGACTGGTCTCCATCCTCACACACCAAAGTTTACCATCTGAACTCTTCTCCCATTGCTATTTCGCATCACTAAATCATCTTCTGTCCTTCACCAGAGCACAAAGCAGGGCATGATAGTAAACAGATCATAACTATTTCCTTTTAAAAAATAAGTATGTGGAATAGAGTGTTTAACCATATAATGGATCTGATCTCCATTGAGCTACCACTCAAATCCATTCTTTAGCAATGGTTTGGGTAGGTCAATATAGGCAACAGAGAGGGGGGAGGGATGCAACACCCTGACATTTTCTTTTTACTCAGTCAAGGTCTTAGACACACCTGAGTGTTTATTATTCAGTTTAAAGGACATGTTCAAAAACACGATTGCCTAACATACGTTGTAATATGTAACAATTCAAAATGAACCTCACCAGTTTAAAATGTGAAATGGCAGACTTCACAGCGCATTTCACTATGATGTTCATGCCCTTCCAAATGTGCCCTAGAGATACTTTGCAATTGTCATTCACATAGAAACTTAATTTTTTTAGAAACCTGGAGGACAGTGCTGAAACCAGAAGTATGTCAAGATCAAAAAGTAAATGGGGACTTGTGTCTACCAGGAAACTTTCTGTCTCTTGAAAATGTGAAATATGTTGGAGTATATCTGCATATTATGTAACTGAGGCCCAAACATTTCACACTGAGCTCTTGATTGAAATTCAAGCTCTTATTTGAATGATAAAATATCATCTATACAATGCCTCTTCTCAGTGTGCAATGTTTGTTTTCTGTGTTGTAGGGCTGTCAGATGTCTGGATTGTTCTGGACATAGCCAGGATTCGCCCATCAAAAATGGTGTCCGGGTAGAATTTTCAAAAAGCGGCAAAAACCTGTGTGTATGGCAGCCCATATTGGAAATGTTGATTTTTGGATATTTTGCCAAAACAAACAAACAAACAAACAATCAAACCCCAAAACTCCCACCCCAAAAGCTTTGGTGTCCACATTTTGAAATATGGCAACCCTCTGTGTTGGAAAGATCACTTTATATCATCTTCCAGGAAACAAGTTTTCAAGAACATAAAGAGCTCACCAAATATACTTGCCAAGAAAGAGAAAAACAAGTGTGTCACAAAAACAAAACATGTTTTAGGAAGTTCTCTCTTCTATAGAGTGTCTTTGCACTCAGAGATTCTGCCTGCAAAGTTGAGCTTGGGAAGCCCACTGTAGACACACACACACATTACACCTTTTTTTTTAAAAAAAAAAGAGACAGAGAAGTCTAGCCTGAACTAACATTCATTGATTTCCATAGAGTTGGACATGTAATCAAGACACCCAGTTTCATTTCCTATTATTGCTGGAGGGAGAGTGCATAGATTTCATTTTTGATTAATATTCTCATCAACTTGTATTTTCTTTATTTCTATTTGGTATTCCGTTGCTTTCTAAAGGGTCATTTGTAAAATGTATTTGCTGTATTACTATTCTGCAAGCTCTCAAATGAGATCTCTCTATATACGAACTTTATACACAAACTATATTATCTATCTCTACTAAAACCACAGCACTGTATGACATTTGCAGTTCTAGTATGCAACATTCAGATATTGAAAGTAAGAGGAAAAATAGATGACATCAAACATCAGCTGCTACTTAGCACCACCAACAGTATCCTGGACAAAAAGATTTAAACAGTGAACTGACCAGATGGATGTTGTTTAGAAAAGGGGTTTTGCAGCATGTTACTTGGAATGATTACTTCGAAATCAGACTCAGCACATGCCCATTATGCAAAGGACGGATTTCATTTGGGAAAATTCTTTCCCCCACATCAACAGGTCACAAGAACCAGGTTCAGTGTGGTCTTGAAGGGTGGAGAGAAGCAGTGAACAAATGTTAAGCACCCTGAGCATTGGACTGGCGAGCACTGGATTACCCATAAAAAAACTTGCCAGAGGGAACTTGAGAGTGAGATGCCTCCTTGGCAGTTTCACTGACTCCAAAATGGGTGGGTTATACAAATCTCTCAGGTATGTTGGAAATGAAGAAGAGGGCCTGGTATAGCACTGACCCAGTGTTTACAGCCAGACAAGTGTTTCCCATCCCAAGTGACTGGGAGGAAGGGTGGTTCCTAGTATTTTGGTAACAAGGACACTTGCACCAAGTCTAGAGCGGCTGTCTTTCAACTAAATAAAATGCTACAGATCATCCATGTAAATCAATAAGCTTGTGACTCATAGTTCCACACATTTATTGCCTAGTCCTTTCATTCCAGGATGTGTAGAAACAATGCTATACATTGCATGTGTGTCGCCATCAACACCTGGCTAACCCGCACACAACAACCCCCCCCCCCATTCAAAAGGAGCATATTACAGATCTGAATCAGTGTTGCAGTTCACATGCATGACTGGTTTAAATGTGTAGAACTTGCCCCCTCCTCCTCCTTCACCCATCTTTTTGAAAATAATATACTGAAATCTACTGCCTGTTTGGGATAGCTATCTGCAATATAGGGGAGCAGATAAGGAGCAGAAAACCACAAATTTATTCCCTGCAGCTTTTTTGGGGGGGGGCAAATAAGAAATGAGAGAGGAAATAGCATCTTATTTTTCCTATTTTGCCTTTCTTATTTTCAATGAACTATCTATGATAAAAGGACCTCCAGCCATATACTTTTTTCCCCAGAATTGAGAAACAAATGACATAAAACAAGCAGTTCAAGGCAAAGGGGGGGGGGGCTTTTAATAATCTCTATTGTTCTATTATTTACCTGTCAATTTTATGGCTTGTAAAGTATGAGATTTAGGCCTTAGAAACCTGCTCTCCTTGAAGAGTAATGCATTGGAGAGGGTACCATATCAAGACCTCAACAAACCTTTTACTGAAAAAATAGAATTCTCAGGAGGCAAACACATTTCTCTCTGTGATGATGCAAGTTTATATACCGTGAACCTTATTCTGCCTCCCCCCCCCCACATGACTGGAAATGCCATCAAACATGAACTTTCTTCCTATCCTCAACCTACAAATAGCAAGCATGCAAAGGTCTTATAAGACCCCCCCCCAATACTCAGTAAACTTCCTGGCCAACCCCCAGCAGCCTCAAATTTAGCAGTAATGGGCACACAGCTGTATGTTGTAGGCCTGCTCTATGTGATTGGAAACCCAAGAAGGCTTCTCCATGGCAGAAATGCTGTGCTTCACGGAGGTTGGAAAACATTTGAGATATGCCGAATTACACTTAGTACTTCACTGGTAATATTAGATTTGCCTGCAGGAAGAAGAATGGTACTATTTCAGTTACTATTAATTGGCCTTTTGTTTTCAGGCTAAATGCAATTTCCTCGCAATGCAATGATGGGCTGATAGGGTGGTTTCGGCACCTACATAATAAACTAGAAGTAAATCATTGCCACATATTCTCTTCCGACACAGAACACCCCTCCCCCCTCCCCGGAGAATCTGGGAAACTGTCCTAAAAGGATGAAAAAAATATGTCTGGTAGCAAAATGCCTTCCTTACTGAGATTCCACTTCAGGCCTGTTGTTGTGACACAGTCGCAAGAGTTCCCAATGGGAATGAGGCCGCACCAGTTGCCTTCTAGTCCTGTGTTTACACGTAGTTTGTGTTTTCCCTGTAACACAGAAAGAACTTGGGTTTAGTGTCCACTGATCAGGAAGCATATGATTATGTAAACAACACACTTTTAAGCACAAAAGAAGCTACAGATTGAGGCACATCACTGTCGTTAAATTGTGATGTGGAACACCATGTGCCTAACACTGCAAATCCATGCAAATTCGTTTGGTAGAAATCCCTCTTAAACTCAACCAAGAGATGATTAGGGTCAAAGTGATGCCTGGGTTCCTCCCAATAGAACATGACATGTTCAGTTGATTCCATCTAAACTCTTAATGGGGTCTGGAGACATGGCTGCCACCAGATTTATTTATTTGATTTCTTATTCACCTTTCACTGTAAGTTTCCAGGGGCAGCAACAACGATATCAGCATACAAGTCAAACAGTGCATACAATTACAAAAGCAAGGAAACCAGTTCCTAACAAATGCAGCACATTACCGATTAAACAAAACAGAAGAGGTAGGTCCCACAAAAATACTTTTAACTGTTAAAGGCCAGAGTAAAGCGTGGCGGGGGGGGGGTCCTCTTGGTAGCAGTTCATCAGGGATGACAACTCCCCGTGGTTTCAGATAGGTGCTAAACAGCATGAGGACAAGACGGAGCCCTGAGAGATGCCACAGGACAATTCCTATGGCAATAAACAGTGCTTACCCCCACTACTTTCTGAAAATGGCCCTGGAGGTCAGTGTTGAAACACAGAAGCATCGTGTTTCCAACTCTCCAGAAGGATAATGTGGTCAACGGTGTTGGAAGCGGCAGAAGCAGACTTAGGGCAACATGACTGGCTTTGCTGCACAGGGCGCTGAACTGAGCAGAATGGAAGGCAAGAGGCTGGGAGGGGGACACACACCAAATTTTGGCCTTGTACAGGATGTGCTGAAATTTGAAAGACAAAAAAAACCCCTGCTAATAGCCACCATAGCTAATTGGAATCACTAGATTAAGTGGTAGAATAGCTATGAATTTCCATGCCCAGGGCAGGGGGGGTGAGACAATGGGGAGGGCTCTTGTCTTCATGCTAGTGCTGTGTTGAACCTTTCACTCCCTTTATTCTTAGCAATCTGAGAGAGTAGAGGCTGGGGAGGAGAAATTTGAAGGAATTTTGCGTTAGGGTGCACATATGCACTGTTGAAAAATGACTGATGAGTCTGCTTCTCACCGCAACATGCTTAAAATGCCCCGCATAAATGTACAGTGGTATGGGGCTCTTTATACACACAGGCTTTCTTCGTTGCAACACTACCTAGACTGCAATGTTGCATGGTCACATGGGCATCCTAGGAAGTGTGCAAAAAAAGAAGAAGACCGTGTGTGAAGAACCCTGTGCCACAATGTGGGGCAAGGCAGTAAGAAAAAGGACCCACAAGACTACTGGGGAAAAAACCATTGAGATTTTCACCCTACTTGTGAAAGAGGTAGGAAAAAACCCAGTGGTTTTTCCATGAAAACAGTGGGCAGACTTGGGTACAGCTCTGCTTGTGAGCTTTCCAGAAGAACCTGGCTGGACTCAAGGAAGCCCCGATCTGATCCAGGAGGCCATTTCTTATGTTTTCTTACTTATAGGTTCCACAAAATCTTAGGTTTACAAATATTTATAAACTCAGCCCGGAAGGATCAGTACAATGGATGTCAAATGAGGTCATATAAACAGCATTTTAAAATTCTCCAGGGTTTGAGAAAATACTGTCTATGCCTTTTAAAAATATATCTTAATTTATGGCTGCAATAGAAATCCCTTGTATGACTTAAAATATAGGAAAATTACTAGTTTTTACTGTGCATTTTAGGACAATCCCTTTGGGGTGATAATGAGTTGTAATGGAGTGGAAAGCTGACGAGAGTTTGTTATTTCTGTTAGTTTTTGCTTAGAGTTTGTAAGCTTGTGAGTTCACGGGAAACCGGAGGTACCTCTGAAGCAGAAATTATTGTGAACAATGATGCAATGTAAGCTGAAATTATAACCTTATACTGTATCTTTTAAGGGCTGCACCACTGCTCAATTTGCTTGCCACCCCACAGCTATTGCCACCCCTTAGAGCTTCAATTCCCCACCCCATTCAACTACTAAGCTCACTTTTCACCTTCCCAATCCCATTTCTCAATTTGCCTCTTTTCTATTCTGAAGCCTTGCTTTGCACTACCGGTAATTTCACCTGCACACCCAGGTCCATGCCTCCTTCCCATATCCATGTGCCTCTTCTTCTGTGCAACCCCCCTGCACACAATCTACCCCCATGTTAACCTCCTGCATCTTCCTCCTCCAGCTGCTAAGCACCCAGTTCACCTTCCGCCCATTTACGAAGCCCTCACTCCTGTTTTATGCCCATTGTTGTCCTGCTTACACTGGGAATGGCAGGGCCTCAGGCACATTAGGTGCACTGAAGCCAAAGGTCTTGATGTTGCCACATGCTTGTCCTGTGAATCTTACCTTCCTAGAACAATTACCTTCCTAGAACAATTTTGCCACCTGCAGTAAGGCAAAGTATATGGGGATATAGCTGCAATCCTATGCACGCTTACATGTGTTCTTATAGTTAAGCATCACTGAGCTAACTGGAGTTTACTTTTACATACTGTAAGCATGCATAGGATTGCGTAGCTATTAACTGCAAAGGAGATGAATTTATCTGACCCCATCCATACCAAGATGCATATCTCTCACCAAAGTTGTACACAATTATCAATTGTATTGTTTAATATTTCTTTTAATACATCAGTGGCCATGTGATGATTTTGGTTTATAAATTTTATTATTTAATGTTTCAACTGGTATATTAAAGTGTTTCCATAGCTTTGTGCTGATTAGGTCATGTTTTGATAATGTAAATGTTCTAAGTTTTGTACCAAATTTGTATATATTTTACTGAATGACATTGTTTACATTGCAGCAGCCTTTGGCTATGAGCAATAAACTTGATACCAAGGCATAGGATTGCGGTGCAACAGCACACCATGGAAACCAGTGCAGCATAGTTCTGTGCCACACAAGCTCATATTTGACTGCTTGAAAGTGCGTCGAAGTTCAGCAGATCTTATTCATTAGCAAGTGAGTTTTGGATTGCAGCTGGAAAGTTCCTGGTTTCAATCTTATGTCGATCACATACACATACAGTATCTATTTTTATGTTTTTATTTTGTAAACTGCCCTGTGATCTTTGGATGAAGGGCAGTATAGAAATGTAATAATGATGATGATGAAATACAAATTGGGTTGCTTTAGTATGAAGTGCTGGGAGTAGGGGAGAGAAAGTTATATAAATCCTAAGCATCATTTTTAAGCAGCATACCAAAAAAGCCACTGAGGTGCTGTTCTGAAAATTTCTCTGTTTTGGCTATTCTGAGAAAGTCCAAATTTGCTGAAGAGGGAGCAACAACAACAGTTGCCTACAAAATACACACACATGCTTGGTGACATTTGTTACATAACTTGAGATACTCTTTCTGTTTCACAGTGACTCTGACTGCTAAAAAAGAAGAGAATGACAGAATACTCATTTCTAAAGTCACCGGAAGAAAAGGTTAGCAAGTAATTAGCACATATCTTAGTATTTTAAATAATAAATTTAGTAAAAATTATTCAGGATTTTAAAATGTTAACAAGCAAGGGCAATGCCAGCCGAGAGCTGAAGAAGATACCAGGGTTATCTTTTGCATAATAAACTACAGTGTTCAAAAGCAGAGGCCCAACACACCTTCTACAGTTTCTAGGATCCATCAAGCAAAACCTTCAAATGATATTAGCTACATAGGAACCCATTTTAGACTGCAAGGGTGCAAAGAGAGGCATTTTCAGTCTCCCACTTAACTCCTTGTTGTAATCAACTCACAAAAGTCCAAGGATGAACTCTTTTCAAAGTATTGCTAAGGCAAGCTGCTTTGTGGGTCAGAGATAAATCAGCAAGAGCTGTAGACATTCTTTTTTTAAAAAACCAACAAAGTGGGGGGGGGGATACAAAATGGAATCCTGCACATGATGTCATTGGTAACAAATATGTATGTTACTGTTATTGGCATATGTAACGAAGTTCCACCAAACGGCAGAAAAGATTTGCGTTTTCAGTACCTTTCAACACCATTCAACCTGTGTGTAAACTTATCAGATATAGTAATCTTCCATAAATTATTGTGCCAAGACATAATATTTAAATCATGCGGCAATTTCCATTTCTGGGCAATCAGTAGCCTGGTGGCCATTGACCAAAAAGTTAACAGTTCTCTGGGTTTGATATCCACATTTGAATCCTTATGGACAGATAGCAGCGACAGGATCCCCAATATGTTAGCAATTTATCATTGATAGTCCTTCACTACTAGACACTCCTACTAAAGGTGGTACTAAGTGTTCAGGAGCCCAGAGACTTGCCAACAGTCTCAGCCAGAAGTTATATGTGATAGCTGAACCAGAATTATATACCACTGACAATACACTTTAATTGTATTCTCCCTCATATGCTTTAAAAATGGATCTTGCTGGTTTCCTAGTCTATAGATTTTTTCCATGTTTCAGCATCTATTTCACATTCCACATCTGCCTCCCATATCTTATAAGAGCCTCAAATCTAGTTAGGGACCTAGAGAAAAATCTCATGGGTGATTTCTCATGAAGTAAACAGGATAGCAGAAATAGTGAAATGCAGTAAGGAGGGGCATCACACTTGCAATGAAGAAAATTGGTAGACTGTAGCTCAATTGACTACAGTGCAATTGTACCAGTAGTCTGCAGTCTAGATTCACCCCTGCAGTAGTGTTGATTTAATATCTCAGGGAGTCACAGGTAAGTCAGGATACAGTGGAGCAGAAGCACTTCCAGGTTTTAACATTAAAAGCAAAACAATACCCATTGCCAAGGTGGCTAATTATTCCCTTTTATGCTTTAGTTGCTGAGATACCACCACCAAAACCTGAATAGAGCGTTAACATTTTTTCTTCCGGAGCCAAGTCTGACCATGCTTTAATTAATGTAACTGCTGATAAAAATCATGTTATATAATGTGATTCCATTGATTTTTGTCTTATTAAACCATTTTTGAAAAACTGATCAATCAGAAAAATTGATTCAGTTCTTTTTCCGTTTTCATTTCATCGCTGGTGATGGAAAATAAAGATCAATTTTTAAGTTCAGCCTTTTGAGGAAAACATCTAAACGTGTGTGCGCGTTTTTTTTTAAAAAAAAGCATTTTAACCAAAACAAGACTGAGCTTTTCATAGGATTTTGTTCATATAACTTCATTTTTATGCTTTGCTCACATTAACGTATAGTTTTGATTAGAAAGCCTGAAGGAATAGGAGTTATTCATTGAAAGTGGCTTTTGTGACTAGCAAATTTGTATAGGGGTTAGACTGAGAAACAGCCATGTGGCAATGGAAGCAAGGCTTTAATTCATAACTTATTCACCACGCTGTGGCACAAAGTTGAATGAGAAAAAATGTCTTTGGAGGTTTTCTTCATAAGGATATATCTGAATTTCATCTTTTCTACACAGGTCACCCCCTCTCCCATTTCATTACATACATGGGACTTGGAAGCACCACTATGAATATAAATATTGAATATTCTTATGGCAAGCCCATACCCTTTCACAGACCATGTGGGGGACTCACAAGACTGAATGCTGTTCCATACGCCACCATCCCCAGTGGCTGCATATAGAAAACTAGATGCCAAGTGATTGGATAGACCAGAATTCTACTCTTGACATCTAGTTTTCTGTATAGAGGGAATTGTTTGCATGGAGGAGCATTCAATCCTATGAGCTCTGGAGAGTGAGACAAACCATGAGCCCTTATCAGCTTTCATGCCATGCCAAACCATGTTTTAGCTTACAGCAGTGCAGCTGGAGGAGGACCAGGAGAGGAGTGCATTAGTCACAATGTCCTCTCTAGAAACCTTGTGTGAATCAGTCCAAACTGAATGAAATGGGCCATTGTCGTTCAACGCCTTTATAAATGACTTGGATGAAGGAACTCAAGAGATGCTTATCAAATTTTCAGATGACACCAAACTGGGAGGGGTAGCTAATGCCACAGAAGACAAATCAGGATTCAATATGACTTTAACAGATTGGAGAACTGGGCCAAAACTAAGAAAACGAATTTCAATAGGAACAAATGTTAGGTTCTACACTTAGACTCGAAGATCTACTGTCTTGGGCCCAGTCTTATTCAACATCTTTATAAACGACTTGGATGATGGGCTTGAGGGCATCCTGAGCAAGTTTGCAGATGACACCAAATTGGGAGGGGTGGCTAATACCCCAGAGGACAGGATCACACTTCAAAATGACCTTAAAAGATTAGAGAACTGGGCCAAAGCAAACAAGATGAGTTTTAACAGGGAGAAATGTAAAGTACTACACTTGGGCAAGAAAAATGAAAGGCACAAATAAAGGATGGGCGACACCTGGCTTGAGAGCTGTACATGTGAAAAGGATCTAGGAGTCTCAGTAGACCACAAGCTTAACATGAGTCAACAGTGTGATGTTGTAGCAATAAAAGCTTATGCTATGCTAGGGTGCATCAACAGAAGTATGGTGTGCAGAGGAGGGTAACCAAGATGATCAAGGGCTGCCACATGGAAGATGGAGCAAGACTAAAATTTGTTTTGGATTTCAAATTACTTAGAAATCAGCCCTGATAATATTTATAGCATTTAGAAACAGAGAATCATAGAGTTGGAAGAGACCACAAGGGCCATCCAGTCCAACCCCCTGCCAAGCAGGAAACTCCATCAAAGCATTCTTGACATATGCCTGTCAAGCCTCTGCTTAAAGACCTCCAAAGAAGGAGACTCCACCACACTCCTTGGCAGCAAATTCCACTGCCGAACAGCTCTTACTGTCAGGAAGTTCTTCCTAATGTTTTACTTTCAAGTAAGAAAATGCAGTATCAGGAACTTTCAGCACAGTCATATAAGACCCCTTGTAATTTTAAGTCATATATTTCAACAATAATGGAATAGGATGCTTGGGGAGAAATCACAACTATGTCAAATGTCTCTGACCCTACTATATTCATAGTGACTTCCTGCTGGATGTATTATAGTAGCTCAAGCAGAGACCATTTTCTCAAAATGCACAAGCCTCCTAAAGCAGAATCTGTTTCTTTCTGGCATCTCATTTATCATCATAACCATAATGCTGATTAATTATCCCTACAGAATTAGACTGCAATATCAGAAGATCACCAAAGGCTATTAGAAATTATTTTGTGATCCAGCACAAGGAAACAAAACAAAGCAGAACGGATTACACAAGAGCAAGTCCCGCAGTCATACAAAATCTCAGAAAAGAATTGTAGATGAAGCTGATTTCTTGAGTCCATTTCATTTTTGTCCTCTCACTACAAAGGGTGATATGGGGATACAAATTAAAGCACAGCAAAGAAAGAATTAATCCTGAACACTTATAGAAATCTCAATTCTCCAAGTGAGGATCCAAAATGGAACCAACTACTGTACAAACAAGAGAGAAGTAGCAACAGGCTTGGAGTTTTGCCGAATTCTTTAGGAATAAAAATCACAAGAGGAGGGGAAATCCAAAAGTGTCTCAAAGAGGACTGAGCATGCTCAGTGGGCACAGAATGTTGACTTGTTTTTTGTGGGTGGGTGGGAATGGAACAGGATAGCATAGAGGCAGGCATGACTAGCTGGAAACCGGAACAGGATTTCCCCAAATTACAGGATTTTGTTCTAGGACTCACATGCATATGGCTACTTCTCATTGAGGCCAGTGTCTGGACTGCACCAGTTAAGAAAGCAGGTGGGGACTCAAGAACTAAGCAACATTTGTGCCCAGCCAGAAGATCTTTGCTATCTCATCTTTTCCTTTGATGAATCAGTTAAGTGGAACTGATGTATTGTAGAACAGCTGCTACTATGTCTTATCAGGTCCCCTTGGTTTTGCAGTCCCAGGCAGTCAGCAAAAGCAAAAGGTCCTCCATGCATGACTGCAGCAGCTGTGTTTGGCTCTGTGGGTCACAGGCTGCACTCCTCCTTTTAGTTCCATCCCTTGAGAGGTGGAAAATGTAAAGCTAGCTTTTGTGTAGTTTGTTTCCTTTTGAAGAAATGAAGTACAGTGACTTTTTCCATACCTAAAACATATTTGACTTATTTACAAATGAGCAAATTACAAAGAAATGGCAGGAGTGCAAAAATATCATCCTCCCAAAACTACAGATTTAGCTTCCTTTGGCTTCTGAGCCAAAACTTGCATGTCAACCCTCCTTTTCACAGAGTTTTGTTTCTGAACAGAGCTGGGCTGAAGTCTTTGCTCTTATCTAGAGGTCACAATTTTGGCCTGGTATCTCACAACTGTCAATCCCCACCCCACCATATGAAATTTGATATAGTGTAGTGCTGTAAGCAGACTGATAACTTGAGGCTTTCTAGACATATTGCTCAAAACGTGGTAAATTTTTTGTTAGGCTATACCATTTTACATTGGAGGTACAGGAATCACGACCAAATAGTCTCCCCCACCAACTTAATGGGAGGCTTTTAATGTTTAATAGATTGTTTTATTTCATTTTTCTGTTGTAAGCTGCCCAGAGTGGCTGGGGAAACCCAGCCAGATGGGTGGGGTATAAATAATAAATTATTATTATTATTATTATTATTATTATTATTATTATTATTATCCCAAATCCCACATACAGTAAACTTGATGGTCAGATAAATGGTAAGCTAGACTGTGCGTGATGGTTTGGATATGGTAAAAGCTTCAGTTTTCAATCAAGCAGCTACCCACCTTAAATCTAATGTAGATCCAAAAATTGTTTCATACTGTGACGAGCTGTTTGTCTTGGGAGCCTGTTGGAATTGGACCTTAGAAAGCTTTTCAAATTGCTCAGATGAAAGCCTACTCAATGTGTGGTGAGCGTTTCCCCACTTTGTCATATTCTACTGCATAAGCAAGGAAAACCCTCAAAATGTGTACTGCACATGCAGGTGATCTTTGTCCCCCTAAGTCCCAGAAAGAGACATTCTCTTTGATGGAATTCATAATGTGCTCATCCATTTAGACTATTTTTTTTGTAAAAAAGCAGAATTATGTGGTACCACCACTAATAATAATAATCATGGCTACTTCTGAATGATGAAAATTATCATTAATACTGGAATTGCAGTTCATACAACCCACGCCTTTTTATGCCTGAAATTCCGATGATGATGATGATGATGATGATAATAATAATAATAATAATTTATTTATACCCTGCCCATTTGGGTGGCTCCCAACAAAATTGAAAGCACAATAAAGCATCAAACATTAAAAACTTCCCTAGATGTCTTCTAAATGTCAGATAGTTGTTTATTTCCTTGGCATCTGATGGGAGGACATTCCACAGGGTGGGCACCACTACCGCGAAGGCCCTCTGCCTGGTTCCCTGTAACCTCATTTCTCGCTGTGCGGGAACTGCCATAAGGCTCTTGGGGCTGGACCTCAGTGTAATGTCAATTACCATTAGGATAAACCTCCTCTGAAGAACATTGGTCCCTTCAGAGTCATACTTATCATTGCTAGCTGTGGTCAGAATGAATAGCTGAATATTTCAATTATGTACTTTTCTCATTTTCTGCTACTGTGTTTCTCAGAAGTACAGAAACATTAGGCTATACATGGAACATCAATTATCTTTTATCTGTGAGTTTTACAGCAGTTTGTAATACAAGGTAGTAGGATTTATGACCAAGAAATAGGAAGATGTCAAATAATTAATGGAGCGTGACTTTTACATTACATAGAGCGGGGTTTGTGAAACCCATGTAAGATTTCAGCATAGTGGCAGAAGAGGAATATATTTCTACTTACACTTTAAAGTCTATCAAGCAAGTACATTTTTGTCAGTTATCTAATGCTGCAGAAAGGACTTATGGAATGTTTTGGTAACCTTTTTCTTCCATGCAGCTTTATTTGCATGTGCCTCCTTTTGTCCACCCTTGGCACCCTCTTCGTGACCCCATGGACCAGAGCACACCAGGCACTCCTGTCTTCCATTGCCTCCCACAGTTTGGTCAGACTCATCTCCGTAGCTTCGAGAACACTGTCCAACCATCTCATCCTCTGTTGTCCCCTTCTCCTTGTGCCCTCCATCTTTCCCAACACCAGGGTCTTTTCCAAGGATTCTTCTCTTCTCATGAGGTGGCCAAAGTATTGGAGCCTCAGCTTCACGATCTGTCCTTCCAGTGAGCACTCAGGGCTGATTTCCTTCAGAATGGATAGGTTTGATCTTCTTGCACTCCATGGGTCTCTCAAGAGTCTCCTCCAGCACCACAATCCAAAAGCATCAATTCTTTGGCGATCAGCCTTCTTTATGGTCCAGCTCTCACTTCCATACACCACTACTGGGAAAATCATAGCTTGAACTATACAGACCTTTGTCGGCAAGGTGATGTCTCTGCTTTTTAAGATGCTGTCTAGGTTTGTCATCGCTTTTCTCCCGAGAATCAGGCGTTTTTTAATTTTGTGACTGCTGTCACCATCTGCCGTGATCATGGAACCCAAGAAAGTAAAATCTCTCACTGCCTCCATTTCTTCCCCTTCTATTTGCCAGGAGGTGATGGAACCAGTGGCCATGATCTTCATTTTTTTGATGTTGAGCTTCAGACCATATTTTGCGCTCTCCTCTTTCACCCTCAACAAAAGGTTCTTTAATTCCTCCTCACTTTCTGCCATCAAGGTTGTGTCATTCGCATATCTGAGGTTGTTAATATTTCTTCCGGCAATCTTAACTAGCTTGGGATTTATCCATCCCAGCTTTTCGCATGGTGAATTCTGCATATAAGTTAAATAAGCAGGGAGACAATATACAGCCTTGTCGTACTCCTTTCCCAATTTTGAACCAATCAGTTGTTCCATATCCAGTTCTAACTAGTTTTTTGTCCCACATAGAGATTTCTCAGGAGACAGATGAGGTGATCAGGCACTCCCATTTCTTTAAGAACTTGCCATAGTTTGCTGTGGTTGACACAGTCTAATAATAATAATAATAATAATAATAATAATAATAATAATAATAATGTATTATTTGTACCCCACCCATCTGGCTGAGTCTCCCCAGCCACTCTGGGCGGCACCCAATTGAATGTTAAAACAATACAGCATTAAAGGTATTAAAAGCTTCCCTAAACACGGCCACCGTCAGATGTCTTTTAAAAATAGGATAGTTGCTTATTTCCTTGACATCTGATGGAAGGGTGTTTTTGCAATTTGGTCTCTGGTTCCTCTATCCCTTTGAAATCCAGCTTGCACTTTGGGAGTTCTTGGTCCTCATACTGCCTAAGCCTGCCTTGAAGAATTTTAAGCATAACCTTGCTAGCTTGTGAAATGAGCGCAATTGTGCGGTAGTTGGAGCATTCTTTGGCACTGCCCTTCTTGTTACTCCTATTGTTATAAATTGGCCATCATTAAGGTGTGTGTGGTGGGGGATGTGTATAGGCCCAACGCAACTGAAACCCCTTGGCAATTTCAGACCTAGGCAAAGGGCCATACTAGATGAAGACACCATTGAGTATTGTGCATTTAAATAGTAATCACGTGTGCTGCCCCTGAAAATATCAGTACCTTTGTGGCAGTGTTGAGGGGTGTATGTGCTTTAATCCAAAGTGGATCAGGCCCTTTGTGCCTATGATTTGCATGGGAAGAGAAGCTCTCATTAGCACTAGCTTAGGACTGTGGACTTTTTTTGTTGCTTTATCGTCCAAACCACTGCCAGATCATAAAAAGTGTCTGAAGGTTTTCTCAGTTTCAGAAATAACATGTTATGTGCAAAAAATCTGTTTACTGAGAAGCACAATTCCAAAATTGTGTTCTGTGTGTGCTTGGCAGGGGGTTGGACTGGATGGCCCTTGTGGTCTCTTCCAACTCTATGATTCTAACTAGTTGCATTGGTCCATTGGATCCTTTGTGCTTTCTAAATCTGTTACTTCTGAAACAGATTAAAGGAAATTAAATGGTGGGCAGAAGATGAGAATACATAATCAGATACCAACCTGATCAACACAAAAGTGAAGAAACATATTGTAAGGAAACAAAAACAGTCTGTAATGTTATTTCTTAAAGACACATAGAGGAAATCAATACTAAACTATAAATTCTGTGCCTAGTGTTTTTGTCCAAATGTTGTCTTTCAGGGTAGCGGGATTTGACAGTGCACAGCTGATAGCAGAATTGCATCCTAGGAATACTAGGCCTATTATCCTATACACAGTTACATTGAAGGGAGTCCCATCGAACATAGTAGGATTGACTTCAGAGTAAAGGATCAGAGGATCAGGTAAGGCACACTTTTTGAAAGCTGTGATTTGTGGCGAGTGTATTTTCTAGTTATATATTCATGAATATTCCTACTTGCTGCATGTGGCTACAGTGGCATCATAATCTATATAGATCACAAACTACAGCTAGCTTTGTGCCAAGTGAAACCTCCAAGAATGAAACAAAACCCTTTCCTGGCAAATTACATGTTAGGTTCACAAAACAATATTCATCATTCCCCCACAAGCCAGCTTCTCCCAACCTCCCACAGTTATATTCAGAAATGCATGGAATAAGCTTATTAGTCCCCCCCCCAATCTTATCCAGCAAAGAAATAACATTTTAACTTGTTTCATTATATACCTAATAATGTGTTTCCAAGAAATGAACATGTATTTTTGAAGAGGAAGTTATTAACCATAGAGTTGTAGCTATTCTGTATGAAGGAATAAAATGGATGGTTGGAAAGGAACACACTGAGTATGGCTATAAGTCATGCAGGAACAGAAACCTGCGCTACCCTTTTATTACTGTTCTAGGAAAAAAACAAGATAATGATACCTACTGCCTATTGCGTACTCCTTCATTTAAATGATTGCCCTTGCCAAATTGATCAATGCTCATAATATTTTTAAAAGGTGGCTCCATTTCATCATATTTAATTTGTGGGGTATTGTGGCATGAGACACAGTCAACTACAGACTTTGCTATAGATTACGATTGTATTTTTCAAGCTTTCTACATTCAGGGCAACCCTTTCCACATTGCCTGCTGAGGATTCTGGGGCATATCCTAGGCATCAAGAAAAGCATAATGTAAATGTAATAAATAATAACTATTACTTGGGCTCCATGTAAAAACCTCAGGAATTGTTCCCCCGTGATTCTCCCATGAGGAAAAAAAATTGCATGCTGGAATATGGCCCCAAATTTCATCGTGCAGCAGCAGCAGCAGCATCCATGATTACAGTGCAAACCCCTTATGATTTTTTGGGTTAACAGGGTTGCAAATGGTGTCCCCCCCCCCGAAGCAGTTAACCAGGAAATGAGCACTAAACTTTTTCAAAAGCCAAGCCATAGACCCCCTACTTTTGAAAATGTTGATATCTCCATGGTAGTTTTTGCTATGTGAATGGTGCCACGGACCCCTTGGGTGGGTTACATGGACTCCCTGAGGTGCATGAACCACCCATTGGGAACCACTGCTTACAGCATTCCACACCTGACAACAATCCTGACAACAACTTTGTGAGGAACAGATGGCTTGCCAAAGGCCACCCAATGAACTGATAAGGTGAGATTCGGATCACTAGCTCAACAGAGTATCAAGAAAGATGAACCTACCGGTACTATCCTGAGCCCATAGGCAATCCACTATCTCAGTTTTTGCAACAAAGGGATAAAATTAATATCTACCTGATAGAAATGTTGTAATGAATATTGAAAAATAATAATGTGAGGGAGCACTTTCAGTACTCCAAAATGTGTGATAGAAATGATGTGAAGAAACAAATAAATTGAAATTGATATAAATGATGATAATTATAGTTATTCTTCAGCTGCCCCTATCTTTTTGAAGAAGAAAGAACGAAAGAACGAAAGAAAGAAAGCTGGTGTATGGCAAATTCTGCTCTGCATCCAGTCTTGGAGAAAGTCTACATTAAGCATCAATTATACCATTGCTCTGTCTACTGGTTGCTCATGTAGGTGTACAATACTGTAAATACCTGTTTTGTGGGACATCTTCAGGCAAAGAAAAGGCTAAGGAGTAAACCCTACACAACTCCAGAGTGAAGTCCCTAAGACAGTGGGATGAAGCCTTGCATGCCTCCTTCTTGGGACTCCTGCGGCCATGCTGGTGCCAAATGTATCGTTCTGTTTTCCTTTGGACCATATCAGTGAGGCCAAGAAGGGGGTCTTGTAATGTGAGCAGCCCAGGACCTCCATACAAACTGCCCAGGCGAGGTCACTTCAGTGCTGCTAACACAGGGGTCTGACTTCACCTCCAGAAGCCCTGAGACAGATGGATGCCAACAACTGTGACTACCCACAAAATGTTTGGCATGCTTCAGAATCATGGAGTTGTAAAGGACTTAAAGGTATCATCACCCATGTTCACTGTTGTAGGAAGGATATTATCTCCTTCATCCATCTACTCAGCCCACAACTCAGCCTACACAATCCAGGCCACAGTGTGATACAAGGAGACAGCAAGCGGACCACAAAAGAGGCCAGCAGAGCAAATAGCTCCAGAGGACTCCAGCAAATGAAGCAAGCTGTAGGAGAAGCTAATAAAATACTCAGGGCCATTATAAATATTACAAATATACACATTATTTAGATATAAACTTAAGGAGCTTCCTTATGCTGAGTGATATCAGTGATGTATCTGTGGCCCCCGCATGTTCTTGTTTTCCAACTCTCGCTTTCCCCAGCCAGCTTAGCCAATGGTAATGGATGGTGGGAGAGGTATTCCAACAACTATAGCCTAATGTCCTGATTAAGGGAAGTAATAGTCCTGCTCTATTTGCCTTGGCCAGACCCCACCCCACTGTGTCCAGTTCTGGGCACCACAATTTAAAAAGGACATTGACAAGCTGAAATGTGTGAAGAGGAGGCTGACCAAGATGATCAAGGGTATGGAAACCAAGCCTTCTGAGGAAAGGTGGAGGGAGTTGGTGTGTGTGTGTTTAGCCTGGGAAAGAGGAGGTTGAGCGGAGATATGATAGCCATCTTCAAATATCTAAAAGGCTGTCAAGGAGCAAGCTTGTTTTCTACTGCTGCGGGCGGTGGGTGGGTGGAGTAGGACCCAAACCAATGGCTTCAAGTTACAAGAAAGGAGATTCCATCTAAACACCATGGAAGAACTTTTTGACAGTGGAATGGACTCCCTCAGAGGAGGACTCTCCTTCCTTGGAGGTTTTTAAGCAGAGGTTGGATGGCCATCTGTCATGGATGCTTTAGTTGAGATTTCAGCATTGCAAGGGGTTGAACTAGATGACTCTCGGGGTCCCTTCCAACTCTACAATTCTCTTCATTCATTCATTTATTTATTATTGATTTCATTTTACATGAAACTCTACAATTCTATGAACTTCTGAGTACCCAATCTAGTGCACCCAGCTGCTGCTTTGACTGGCAGCAGCTCTCCAGTGACTCGGACAGGGGACCTGAGGGCTGGGAGTGCCAATGAAATTAAGAGTCTTCAATTTGGATAGCACATACTCTCCTGCCCCTAAGGCTAAGGCCCTTCTCTAGTAACCCAGACAGATTCTGAGCAAGAGCGGTTTTGCTGAGAGAATCTGAAGAGGAATGAAAGACGCAGGTGGCTCAAACGTTTTGTTCTATTCTCTTTTAAAATGAAAGCCAGAATAACAAAAAAGGGGAAAGAAAAAGGCAGGAGCAGATCAAAAAGTGGAATGAGCCCCATGGAATGTTAAAAGTGGGAATTCTGAGAAACAAAATGCTATTTTTAACTTTGAAACTTTCAGCTATTAATGTAACAGCCCGAAAGGCAGTTTAACACTTTGACCATGAATTGCAAGGAAGCCTTTGATGAGATGCACATTTGGAAGCTGAAGGCCAGGGGTAATATCTTATGATTTCTTAGGTCTTCTTCTCACCCCTTGTTCTCTGGCACAAGGCTCAATTTTAAAAAAAGAAAATGGGGGGGGGGAGAGAGAGAATTGCCAGTTTCTTTGATGAAAATTGCCCGAGGAAAATACCATACTAATAAGAAGCAGGCAAAGCTTTATGCAGTAGATGTGAAAATTGCTAAGACTGCAGAGAGGAAAAGAATAATTTGTTCTCTCTGTTCCAAGAAAACAAAGCTCCACATATAAAGTTAAAAAGATATAACCCTATTCTTTCCCAAATGTATTTTGCACTCCACCCCTAAAAGATGGACAGAAATGGATCCCAAGTGCATTTTTCACACAGGCAGTTGAAATTGATCCTCACCCAATTTATGGACTGAAAAAATACAACCTTTGAGGCCTCCTGTCCCATTTAAATGTGGGGTTTTATGCTCTGGGGAAGCAGTAAACTATAACTCCAGTTTCATATTTTGAGAGTTCAGCAACCCTGGAGCAAAAGAGCAATGGGAAGGTAATCCAGAATCTCTTAACCATACATGCACCCGTTCTGCATCATCTTGACTGACTGATTGCTTGAAGCAGCAGATGCTGTGGGCATTCTGCTGCATCATGAAAATAAATTAAAGGCTTTTTACTGAAGAGTAGGTAGATTCCTTAGTTGGCTGTGTGCACTTGATCTAAGGACAGACCCTCATGAACTGACATATTGTGTGCATGTGAGGGCTCAGGGGACACATAGTCAGGGACACCTGAAGTATTCTTGAGGGGTGGGTGGGAATACTTCCCTGTACAAAGTGAAAAGCAATCTGTGTAAGCTGCATTCATTTAATTTATTTGTTGCTTTATACAAAAAAAAGGCCTTAAAGTGACTTTCAAAAGGTTAAAATAACAAAACATTCATGACACGCTGGTCCTGCGACCTATGCTGCGTACAATGTGTGCTGATGGAACCAGGGCAAACTGAATCCTTCTGAGCATGTACAGTGCAGTTCCACAGCATTGCAATAGATCTCTTTTAAACAGGGCCGTCTTGAGCATACCTGGCACGACGGATCCCTCCGGCGCCCCCCCGTTTCCCAGCGTGGCGGGTGGGTGCAGCGCGGCTGCCGCCTGGAGGGCCAGCGCCCTGCGCCATCCAGCCTGGCTGTAGGGCCGGCCCTGGGCCAGGGGGCGCTGCCCGCCCCCTGTTGCGACGCTCCTGCGCGCGGCAGAGGCAGCCCCAGGCCTGTGCGCCTCCCAAGAGCGACCTGAAGCCGCTGAACAGCTGAGAGGCACGCCTAGGGCTGCATTTGGCGCGCCTGGGGCAGTCTCCGCCGCGCCTCTCAGCGGGCACAGCGGCACCCCTGGTGGCCTGGCGCCCTGGCGACCCGCGCCACTGGACCTGGGCCTAGAGTCGGCCCTGCTTTTAAACTTCAGTGTGCATTTGCACTAAGACATGTGCACAACAATACTATTCATTTACTGAAAGCATTTTTAATCCCACACTTTTATCATAAAAGGCTCTCAGAGCAGTATTCATAGTTCAGTAGCAAGCCAATCTTTGCTCTCAGGCAAAAGTCAAAACACACAAGGAAAAGGGGAGCAGACAGGCCAAGCGAGCTCAGGCACCAATTCTGAAAGTTACAGTTTTAAACATGACTAGTTGGAATGTTAACTGCTTAGGTAGTCTTATGGAATAGCCCTTGCTATGTGACAATATTCCCTGCAAACACAGGAACTTAAGAAGAGGCCTCCTGGTTCCAACCCAAAGACCTATCTACTCCAGCTTCCTGTTCTCTCAGTAACCAACCAGACTTGAGTTTAATAGCACTCTTCCCACTCACGTTCTCAAAAACTGGTATTCAGTCATATTGTCACCAATATTGGAGGTACTACTGTATTGTGATTGTGACCAGTAGCCATTTATTGCTTTGTACTCTATGAAATATATATTGTTCATCCCCCAATGAGATAAGAGAGAGTTTTTCCCAATTAGGGCTTGTGCAAAAATGACCATAGAACAGACCCATAACCTCTTTGCTAAATTCTTTCTCCGGTTCATTTCAGAAAATGCAGGTACTGTATGTAAATTATATATACATATATACTTCCTAATGCTCTAACAGAAGGACACTGGCTATATATTCAACTTTAAATAACAGGGCTCCCATAGAAGGACTGCAACACCCTGATAGCCATCTAATCTTTTTACAAAAATGTATTTAAAAATATAAAATCTAAGAACACAAGGCAGGAATGATTTAAATTTGAAACAGTTACAATCACCAGCTGCATTCCTCCCCTGTAATCTCAAACCCCCTAACTTTCTTCAAAAGACACGTCAAATAAGTATATATATATGCAAAAAACAAAAAACAAAAGCCACAGTGGGTATGCAATTTTAATGAGCAGTTTGCTCATGAATTTGTTGGAAATCCATGTGACTTAGAAGCAGAAACAGGAGCATGCTCTGAAATTCAATATACAAAGGCTGCTCTGCTCAGCAGGTGGGAGTGAGCTCCAAAATTGATAGCCTCTGTGCATTATGTGAATTCGAAGCTCATGTGCTCCAGACTGTAGGCACCCTAGTGCTATCCGCTATGGCAAGGAAACCATATGGAATTCCAAGTACCTATCGCACTGTGTTTATTCGTAGATCCAGAAAGATCCCAGGAAACAAACTAGTCCCAGATGTGTGCAGGAGCAGTGAGGAACAGGATTCAAGGATGGAGCTCATCTGCTCTGCATTTCGTATATTTGTATTTTGATGATATTGAATGTTTGCTGTAAGCCACTTTGGGCACAACTTGTGGAAAAAGCAGCAGTCAATGTACTGTTTCCAGGTTCACTCCCCTACCCCATCATAGAATCATAGAATCTTAGAGTTGGAAGGGACTCCAGGATTCATCTAGTCCAGGCATCCCCAAACTGCGGCCCTCCAGATGTTTTGGCCTACAACTCCCATGATCCCTAGCTAACAGGACCAGTGGCTGGGGAAGATGGGAATTGTAGTCCAAAACATCTGGAGGTTTGGTTTCCAGATCTTTGATCACCTTGGTTGCCCTCCTTTGCACATGTTCCAGCTAGTGAATACCCTACTTAAATTGTGGCTCCCAGAACTGGACACAGTATTCCAGATATGGCCTGACCAAAGGCAGAATAGAGCAGTACTACCTGGTATTTCATCCCTTGATCATGACACTTTACTTCTGTTGATGAAGCCTAGCCTAGCATAAGTGTTTCTTGCTGCTGCAACAGTTGACTCATGTTGAGCTTGTGGTCCACCAAGACCCTTAGGTCCTTTTCACATGTTACTATTGGCAAGCCAGGTGTGATGGACAGCAGAGCCAGACCAGTGCCTCAGAATTCCACCAGAGGGCTGGAGCCTCTCTCTGATTGGCTATCACGACAGCTAGCCGGGGTTGGGTTGGGTGGAGAAGCACTTTGGGTGGGAGAATATAAGGAGCAGTTTCTGAGAGATGGGGATTAGGATAGGGTTTGTCTGAGAGAGTTGGTTCAAATTTGAGTCTAAGCCTCGTAGCTTAGATAGGAAGACGGTGTTGTTGAGTGTCTTGGGAGAGTATTCAGACAGGAGTGAACTGGAGGGCTGAGTTTGAGCAGAAGTAGAAGCTGTGAGGATAAAGTCTCCTTGGGTCTCCTTCCAGTCAGGAGGGGAGAGATCTTCTAGGTAGAGAAGACTCCCAAGCCTGTTAAGAGGGGTGAGGTGACCCCCTGGGTTTGTTAGACTAATTGGAATATCTCAGGAATGGGATGGTAACTGACAAAAAGTGCCCCTTGCTCATGAACCAAAGTGTTAAACTGTGAAGGAAGCTGTGCTGTGTTAAAAGTATTTAACTGTAATACAACAAGGTTGTATATTGTCTCCCTGCTTATTTAACTTATATGCAGAATTCATCATGCGAAAGGCTGGACTAGATGAATCCCAAGCCGGAATTAAGATTGCCGGAAGAAATATCAACAACCTCAGGTATGCAGATGACACAACCTTGATGGCAGAAAGTGAGGAGGAATTAAAGAACCTTTTAATGAGGGTGAAAGAGGAGAGCGCAAAATATGGTCTGAAGCTCAATATCAAAAAAACCAAGATCATGGCCACTGGTCCCATCACCTCCTGGCAAATAGAAGGGGGGAAATGGAGGCAGTGAGAGATTTTACTTTCTTGGGCTCCTTGATCACTGCAGATGGTGACAGCAGTCACGAAATTAAAAGACACCTGCTTCTTGGGAGAAAAGCAATGACAAACCTAGACAGCATCTTAAAAAAGCAGAGACATCACCTTGCCTACAAAGGTCCGTATAGTTAAAGCTATGGTTTTCCCAGTAGTGATGTATGGAAGTGAGAGCTGGACCATAAAGAAGGCTGATCGCCGAAGAATTGATGCTTTTGAATTGTGGTGCTGGAGGAGACTCTTGAGAGTCCCATGGACTGCTAGAAGATCAAACCTATCCATTCTTAAGGAAATCAGCCCTGAGTGCTCCCTGGAAGGACAGATCGTGAAGCTGAGGCTCCAATACTTTGGCCACCTCATGAGAAGGGAAGACTCCCTGGAAAAGACCCTGATGTTGGGAAAGATGGAGGGCACTAGGAGAAGGGGACGACAGAGGACGAGATGGTTGGACAGTGTTCTCGAAGCTACGAACATGAGTTTGACCCAACTGCGGGAGGCAGTGCAAGACAGGAGTGCCTGGCGTGCTATGGTCCATGGGGTCACAAAGAGTTGGACATGACTAAACGACTAAACAACAACAAGTCATAACTAAGTAAAGGAATGAGAGGGAAGAAACAGAAACTGAGTTAAGCATTTTACCATCTATTCTAGAAACCTGAGCATCTACCTGAAGTGCAACAACTGATTTTTTTTTAGCAACAGTAGTTTAGGAGAAGCTGTGCATTTACTACTTTGTTTTAACACCTGCAACATCTTTAGATTTAGTTTAAGTAATAAGTTAATTTCTACTGAATGAAAGAACACAGCTCCTGACCCATCTTTGTTTTATTTTGTTTTGTAAATAAAACCTTTCTTATTTGTTCAATTTCTGCCTAAGACTCCAAATCACCAATTTTTCCCTCACACAAGAAGCCAAAAAGATAAACTGTGGTAATTTAGAATTTTAATTAATTGGTGTACCTTGTGGTAGGTTCAGTTGGGAGCAGTGGTTGGGAGCAGTTAGCGGTGGGATCTGCTACATTTAATTGCATTTAGTAGTAGGTCCACTACATGAGGTGTCCCCCATCTTATAATTGTGCAGCTGGTTCTTACTGCCTAGTGTTGTTGTTGTTTAGTCGTTTAGTCATGTCCGACTCTTCGTGACCCCATAGACCAGAGCACGCCTGGCACTCCTGTCTTCCACTGCCTCCTGCAGTTTGGTCAGACTCATGTTCGTAGCTTCGAGAACACTGTCCAACCATCTCGTCCTCTGTCGTCCCCTTCTCCTTGTGCCCTCCATCTTTCCCAACATCAGGGTCTTTTCCAGGGAGTCTTCTCTTCTCATGAGGTGGCCAAAGTATTGGAGCCTCAGCTTCAGGATCTGTCCTTCCAGTGAGCACTCAGGGCTGATTTCCTTAAGAATGGATAGGTTTGATCTTCTTGCAGTCCATGGGACTCTCAAGAGTCTCCTCCAGCACCAGAATTCAAGTGCCTAGTGTAGAATCTGACATTTGTCCCTATTGAAATTCATTTTGTTACTTTGGGCACAGTTGTTCTCCAAACCCATGCTCGGTCTTGGCAATCACAGCATCACATCATAGACTGACTGTTGAATGATCTGTTCTAGGACCTTGATGACAAGCTCAGCAGTCAGTAGTTACCTGGGTCTTCTTTCCTCCCTCTTTTGATGATGGGGACAACATTTACCCACATTGAGTCTCCAGGGACCTCACCTGCTCTCCTGAATCCTCAAAGTTTATGGACAAAGGCTCTGAGATTACATCTGCAAACTCCTTTAGTACCTTTGAGTGCAGCTCATCAAGGCCTGGAGATTTGATTTAATTTAAAGTAGCTAGGTGTTCCCTTACCATCATAGGAGAAAGGGAGTATCTAAATGTAGTATATAAAGAAATAATAAATGCATGGATGGTGAGCTGTATTTATCTTAGTAGATTACTAGTTGTTCTGGGTGTATAGATATATCCCAGACTGCCCATCCACTGGCTGGATTAACAATGTTCCAGTATTTTACTGACTACCTGAGTCTGTTTTGTGGCACTTGAGACTCCACAACTTGTGACAATTCATCACTCATACAGCTGTCATTTAAGGCTCATTTCTAATTTTGGTCACCCAACAGAATTGTACCACCTTATTCAAGGTTTACTTTGCAACTCAGGGATGAAAACATATTTTTTCCAAAAAGGATGACCACTGAGAGGAAATAAGATTATCATAAATTCTACTTGAAGATTCCCTATTAGCATATTTACCAACTGAGTAAAGTGGAGGATGGTAAATATCATATTTTTCTGTGTATAAGACGCCCCCATGTATAAGACGCCTCCTATTTTGGGGGACTCTGATTTAAGAAAATGGGGGGATGTATACATGTACTGTATAAGACGCCCCCAAATTTTTGACATTATTTTTTAAGATAAAAAAAACCTAGTCTTATACACGGAAAAACACGGTAATTGCTAGCTAAACATAATAACAGCCTGGCATTCTGAAGTTAAGCGGTAACACATAAGATACAATTATTAATAATGAGGCAGTTTGCAAAACTGTTAGTGGTTTCATTATTGCTTCACATGATCCTTTCCCACAAACTTTTAACGTGGCATTTCAAAACCCATTTAGGTGCCTTAATACAACACTGAAGTGAAACCAACCATTTTTTTTTGTTCTGAATGGGGCAGCACTCACTTGTTGAGACTCTTTGAAAGGTTCTAACCAGCCTCCCCCCAAAGCCATCTGAATTTAATTTAGTGTCGATGTGTTCAAATTGTTTCCCTGTAAACTACTCCCTAATTTCAAACTGCATCACAATTCCCCTTCAGACATTAATTTGCATAAAAATGTTTCTAGATTTTTCTGCTTTGCAAATAACTATAATAGTAATATCTCACTGTAATAGCAAATTACTTCCTATATTCAGCATCTTTCTTAAAACTTTGAGGGTCTCATAAGTTGAGGAAACATTATTTACTGCTGAATGTCAGTGTATAGTCTCTGGTCAGTAACTATACTGCAACAAAATGCTCCTGTCTAAAAGGAGAGCTCCTGCTCAGGGTTCCAGCCAGCCATTTCTCCCAAGCAGGGTATTCCACTATCCCTCTTCCCCCCCACCATGCTCCATTTTTCTTTTCCATTACTACTGTCCAATAATGGCCCCTGTGTTAAACCAGTCTTCATTGGGCTGTTTTTGTGGGATAGTCACCCCCTTAGGTTTTCTTTTCTAAAACTTTTTTCTACTTGTGCAAATCTTGTGGTTCTTCCAAGCACGTTGTTTCACAGATGAAGTTGTATCTCAGACAGTATCCATCAGGGGCAGGGAGGGAATCTGACTCAAAGGAAACCAGTTCACTATTTGCTCAGTGGTTCTCTGAGACAGAATAAAGCAGGAGAACTGTCACCTGCCTCAAACACATGGCCAATCTTTTTGCAAGCTCCATGAACACAAATAGTCTGAAGAATGAGCTAATGCTACTCTAGTGTGCATTAGGGCCTTCTGGCGGTTCCTTCACTGCGAGAAGCAAAGCTACAGGGAACCAGGCAGATGGCGTTTTCGGTAGTGGCGCCCGCCCTGTGGAACGCCCTCCCATCAGAGGTCAAGGAGATAAACAACTACCTGACATTTAGAAAACACCTAAAGGCAGCCCTGTTTAGGGAAGTTTTTAGTCTGTGATATTTTAATGTATTTTGGTATTTGTTGGAAGCCGCCCAGAGTGGTGGGGAAAACCCGGCCAGATGGGCTGGGTATAAATAATTAATAATAATAATAATAATAATAATACTAATATCCCCTCTTGGGAGTTTTCATTCTAGGCCACCAAGCTGAGGAGTAACTAGAAGGACAGAGGCAGCTACTGGGAGACCTGAGTGACCCTAACTTCTGACTTTAAATTAAGCAGAAAATGTTCCATAGCACAATCTAGTTAACATCCAGCTGGAGCTAAGCCTTTTCGAAGTCTGACTGATATCAGTGGAAGAATTCAAGAGGAGTTTAAATCTCTTCCCCTGAAATTAATGGGACTGAAAAATAACTGAACTTTGGCTGAATCATGCCCTTGGTCTTTTATTTCTGAATCAATAACTTCATTGTAAACTTGAATAGATGGAAAAAACACATTGGTTGCCTTTGATGATACATATTGATTTCCATGCTGGAATAGACATAAGTCTTAGTGAAGGTGAAATAATTTTATAAGACCAACAGAATCCTTAGACCAGGCACCCCCAAACTGCGGCCCTCCAGATGTTTTGGGACTACAACTCCCATGATCCCTAGCTAACAGGACCAGTGGCCGGGGAAGATGGGAATTGTAGTCCAAAACATCTGGAGGGCCAAAGTTTGGGGATGCCTGCCTTAGACTGGTTTTCCCCCCCCAAAACGAAAAATGTTGCTTCATTTTACTTACATGTTGAAGTAAGTATATTAGAGAACTCTCCTGAACAACTATGACAGGAAAGGGTGTTATCTTAATTGCATGAAAGAGTGTCTCCACAGATGCCATGATTTGGTCAAAGCGACCTCCGAGTCCACCCAGCGTCACAATCATGTCAATCTAAAAGAGACACAAGCAAACATTGGTAAATATCACTGAGAGCATCTGCTGTACTTTTCCTTTGGATAACTTATATATGTAAAAAGTGCAGAAATACAGTTTAAGGAGATGCCCAAGAGGTTACAGAAATATCTAGCACACTATTTGCAGAGTATTCAGAGAACCTGGAAGATGGAGAGGGAGCTGAACAGATTGGGCCCATTTAGCAGGGCTTTTTATTCAGCCAGAACTTGCTGGAACTCAATTCTGTCACCTCTCAGATGGATGCCATTGCCCTTCTAAGAGTATGAGGGAGGTGTTCGTGCTGAGTTCTGGCACCTCTTTTTCTAGAAAAATAGCACTTATTATTTATTATTTCAGTAAGACTCTTTCACCTCTTGAGACTGAGTGGCTTAGTGTTCAACTGGTGGCAATCCTGCAGGGAGACTCAATGTACTATCTCTGTATGAGATATACTGCACAGCACATAGAGGTGTACACAATACAGATATATTTAAAAATCCATCCAGATACTAATTATGCATTTCTTATTCTTACTATTAACAACAATAATATAATATAGCACCATCTACTGTACAGGTGAAACTCGAAAAATTAGAATATCATCGTAAAGTGCATTTATTTCAGTAATTCAACTTAAAAGGGGAAACCAATATAGGAGATAGACTCATGACATGCAAAGCGAGATATGTCAAGCCTTTATTTGTTGTAATTGTATGTATGTATGAATATGTAATTACATAATAAATGATAATGGCATAAAGGAACACCTGGTGAAAATTAATAACTCACACAGGAAGAAGAAAGGAGAACTTCACTAGGGAACTTATAAATTACTAAATGCAATGAAATGCAAGAGTGAATGATATTTGATGGCTAAAGCCCCAGGACTGGGCACTACATTACCTATGGTTAACACTTTATTTGGAATCAGTGTGTGCAGTGTTCAAAACTCCCATTGTTCTAGGCGCATTTTGCGATAGGGAATTTCATGACTGAGCAGTTTCTGAGCTCTGGGCGCAATACAGCGCCTAAGATTTCAGATTAAAACTGCAGAGTGGAAGGAAAGCGGGAGTTTTTTTCTGCTTCCCCACTTTCAGCTACTCTCTGAAGACTGGAGAAGAGACTCTCTTAAGAGTATTAGGTGGTGGGCAGGGGAAGGACTAGACCATGTGAAAAATAATATTATGAACATAATATTTTAGCTGCAGTTCATTCATTTCCAGCTTTGTATTCTTGTTATAAAAAAATCACACCGAGACATTCCGTTGTTGCACCCATAACGTAGGTTTAAGGTGCCATTTAGCTCCTAGCCTTCATATCTCAGTTTATAACATGGAGTGTGTGTATAAAGAGTTTGACACTTAAACCCTTTTACGGAACTGTACTGCAATTGTAGAACAATGTAGAGAAATAAAATTAAAGAATAGTACATTTTTGCCAAGGTACCCTTACAGAAAGCAATGGAAGTAAGTCTAATATAAGTGCAAGGCTCAGTTTCTGTAAAGGTGTGTGTGGGGGGGGGGAATGTGAGAGAGTGAAGAAAGAATTATAAAACAACAACAACAACCAAAGTCTAAAATGTATGTATGAAAGCAATAGAAACAATAAAAAGAAAGACTTGGGAATTAAGCCTTAACTGATTTATTCTTGAAAGCTTTCACCAACAAGGAAAGATGAGATCATCTAAATGGAGGACTCCTGTGTGTAAGACAAGTATTTACCTTTTGTTATATAAAATGGAGCAAGTTTAAAACGAACTATTTCATAAGATGTCCTGTGGTTCTAGCATTTTATTATTTCTTAGCAAAGCTGCATGAAAATATACTTGTGACTTGGAATACATCTGAATCTTTTGTGTAACGTCAAAGGCTTTGACTGTCACCAAAATTTTCCCCAGCCCAGCCAAAGCTCTAAATTTAGACTAACTTGACTTTTGTCTATAAAGCAACATACCACGAAAAGCCTCACCAACCTTTATTTAGGCCCAATGAAATTCTGCAGGCTTTGTAACAAAAGTGAAAAGAACTGCATTCCAATCCAGAACTATCAAGGGAGCAGAGAAATAAAAAAAGAAAACTCTGCCAATTGCTCCCAGGGAGGATTTTAATGGAGGCAATTAAAAATATTCTCTTCTAAACCTCTGCACTGTGGCATAAAGCCCTGTGATTTGACTATTTGATTCTGTAATATAGTGCAAAATGAATGGAAGAACTGGTAGATAAAGTTAGAAACAAGGGTGAGCCTCATGTCTTTAAATGAGGGTCTGCTATGATCACGTGTGGAGCATATCTCCAGCACAGCCCTTTTTGTCCCTGTGAGTTGTCAGTAACACAATTTAGTGCTTAGTGTAGCAGTGCCAACACTATAGAACTCCCTGCCTATTGATACCAAACAGGCATCTTCACTGTAGTCTTTTCGGCATTTGCAAAAAACATTCTTGTTTAGTCAAGCCTACCCAGATGCTTAAAAAGCTGAGGTAATTTTAATCTGTTTCAGTATTTTAAATTTTGTTTTAAAGTAGGGTTGTGAATTTTGCTTGATTTTATTGTTTTATCTTTCATAAAACTGCTTTGAGGGGTTTTTCTTACGATCAAGTGATGTATAAATTTTATGAAATTAATAAATAAATATAGCATCAGAGTTCCAGGACACAGTAAGAAATTTCACCTTTTTGACATGCCCGGAACATGCATTTACTCAGGCTATGTGAGGGTAACTAAAGGGCCCCACGACCATTACACTTTTCTACTTCGGATGTCTTTCCAATTTCATTCTCTGTCACAAGAGCTATCTTTTTCATTCGAAATACAACCCAGTGGCTGGCTTAAAGGGCTGTACAGCAATTATTTGATGAACAATTAAAGGAACTAAGAGTGGAAACAGAAAATGTTCAATGGAAATGTATTGAATGAAGCAGAGGCTGAAGAAGATTTACAGCAGGCATCCCCAAACTGCGGCGCTCCAGATGTTTTGGCCTACAACTCCCATGATCCCTAGCTAACAGGACCAGTGGTCAGGGAAGATGGGAATTGTAGTCCAAAACATCTGGAGGGCCGAAGTTTGGGGATGCCTGATTTACAGTTTTCTGGGAAAAATAAAGGTAAAGGTAAAGGTACCCCTGACCGTTCGGTCCAGTCGCGGACGACTCTGGGGTTGTGCACTCATCTTGCTCTATAGGCTGAGGGAGCCGGTGTTTGTCCGCAGACAGCTTCCGGGTCATGTGGCCAGCATGACTAAGCCACTTCTGGCAAACCACAGCAGTGCACAGAAACGCCGCTTACCTTCCCGTCGGAGCAGTACCTATTTATCTACTTGTACTTGGCGTACTTTTGAACTGCTAGGTGGGCAGGAGCTGGGACTGAACAACAGGTGCTCACCCCATCGCAGGGATTCGAACTGCCAACCTTCCGATCAGCAAGTCCTAGGCCCTGTGGTTTAGACCACAGCGCCACCCGCGTCCCTCAGGAAAAAATACTAATGATGATTTGCCAGACCAAGAGAATGGCTTTACACAGATGTCTGAAGGACAGGAACAATATCATGTTGGAGCTATGATATTGAAGGTGGGGAAGAGATTCATGTAAGGAGAAATTAAAAAATATTCTGTGTCAGCAGAGACAAAGTTGAGAAAGAAAGGACTCTGTGTACAGTTTGGATTGAATTCAGAGGAAAAAGCAACCAATCCTCTTGCAAAAATTTTCAAAAAAGAATGGAAGAGAAGGAATGGAAATCATATTTTTCTAAAAAAAATAAGGACAGAAAATCATGGCCAACCTGAAATGGGATTGGAAAGAAATGGAAGAAATGGATTTGGGTGTGAATTAATGACTATAAAATACGTAACCAAGTATGGATCATTCTCTTATTACATAACCACAGCAAATAAACTCTTGAGAGAATAAAGAACAAGGAATGAATGTTTTTTTTTAATATTGGAGATAAAGTTGGATTGGAGGAAGACTATTGCTGACTTACTTACAAAGCTTATACCGAAATAAAAACTTAGTTGGTCTTTAAGGTGCTACTGAAAGAATTTTTTTATTTTACTTACAATAAGTATTAGATAACTTCTTTTGGAATTATTGTTTGGAATGAAAAAAGAGTGAACTTGAGACGCCCAAACTGAAAAAAAACTGGGGAAACATTGCATAGCAGATGGAGGGTCAGCTAGATATTACTCTGGGTTGAATATTTTACTATTTTGAGGGACTCTTGTATATATAACTGACAGACAAATAGTTGGCAGTCCCTTTTACTTATTCATTTTTTCTTACTTTTTTCTGTAACTTATTATTCTGTTATTACAGTACTTCCTTTAATATTCTTAGCTTTTTGTTATCTTTCCCTTTATTTTTTGTTTTGTTTGTGCTTTGTCTGTTGTATTGTTTACAGTCCTCTACTCAGGGTTTAAGGAAGGGTTAACTTGCAGATGGAGGAGATGGAGTTGGTGAAGGACTCTGTGTGAGAGGCAGGGAAAGAAAGATTTCCCAGGATGGGAGGTTGGGAAAAGAAATGGAAGCTCCCAGGAGAGAGCTGTGAGGGTCTACCTTTCTCTGTGTTGGTCAAGTTACGATTTACCTCTGAAAGAGGTATGCTTCTTTTTCTCTTCTTCTTTTTTGTTTTGTTTTTGTTTAGATTATTTTTTAAAATATATTAATAAAATATTATAAATAAATAATAAAAAGAGCCATCTTTTTAGGTAGCTGATGCCTGTTTGGCTTTCTACCTCAAGTCACATGACTTAACACAATATAAATGAGCCTTAGACTTGGAAAAACATCAAGAGACTCTCGAAAGGCTGTGCCATTCAGTGAACATTGGGAGAAAGATTCACTGCCACAAAATGTGTATTTACCTGCAAGTTGTTCTTTTCTATCTTCTGCTGGAGTATCTGAAGGCACTTGGTGAAGTCTGTTAAGTCTTGATCTGGGGTCTCTATGAGTTCACACCCCTACGAGAGGTAATAAAATAGCAGAAAGAAAAGGGCAGATGTTCAGGATCAAGCCCACCTTCAGAACCAAGCACAATTGTTTTCCTTGCTTTCTGATGCTTTGATACTTGTGTCTCGGTATAGAAAGTACTCTTTTCAAAATACAGACTCCATTTAGAGACAAGCTTTTAAAAATACATTTCAATATGTATTTTCCATGATGAAGTCTCCAATTCTGTGGCTGTTGTGACATCAGAAAACAGGTTTCTGCTACTTGTGACCTACCAAACCCAATAAAACCCACCCAATATAGGCATGTGGGTTTTTTAAATTAATTGGTTGTTATTGAACGTACAAGATTCAATGAATTTAAATTCAGGAGCACCATTGGAAACCTCATAACCTTAAATACATAAGCAATCAACATTTATAAATATTATGTATGATGCTGTAGGATAAGGCATGCATTGTGGCCTACTAGAGGGAGGGTAAACATTCTTATACAGTGGTACCTCGCAAGACGAATGTCCTGCAAGACGAATTTTTCACAAGACGAATGCGTCTTGCGATCTGATGGTGACTCGCAAGACGAATTCGTTTTGCAAAAAATTCATCTTGCAAATCGCGGTTTCCCATAGGAATGCATTGAAATTTAATGTGTTCCTATGGGCAAAAAAAGAAATTTCAATGCATTCCTAGGGGAAACCGTGATTTGCAAGATGAATTTTTCGCAAAACGAATTGACTCGCGGAACGAATTAAACAGTGAACAAAACAATTAAGTTTATTTAAGGGATGATCTTACAAGCATAGAAATTATTATTGGTTTCTCAAGTACTTTTCTTTAAACTTAACCTTTAGTATTAGTTCTTCCCCTGTTCCTCCCTGACTGAAGTTCCCTTCTTATTACTCTTACAGATTCTGCACCACAGCTCAACTCACTAGCTTCTCTATCCCTCTCTCTATCTAAAAATCCTCTCCTCCTCTCCCATCAACTCCCCCTTCTGATTGCCTGCTTCTCCTTATATACCCCTGCTTCTGCCTGGAGAGCTCCTATTGGCTGTTTACCTCCCTTGCAACTTAACTCTTGCTAGACCCTCTAGAGGTGAAACGCCACACTCCCCCCCCCCCGCTTCCTCTTCTGCCAACATGTAAAAGTGATGTGGAGAGAAAAGCTTCATCTTTACCCTCAGTACAGGAAGCAATTTTTGTAAATGCAGTTAAAGCCATTAAACTTGTTAACAGAGTACAGATGTGGTGACCTGTTTCCAAATGTTTGTGTTAGCATATGAATACTACTAACAGTTCCAGCAACAGTAAATTCCGGAGAGAGGTCATTTAGCAAACTCAAGTTAATTAAGAATCATTTGAGGACTACAGTGTCTCAGGAACTTCTTGTGGATTTGGCCAGGGTAAATACTGAATTCAACATTGCCAAAGCAATTAATTTTCATACTGTGATTTTAAGTATTTCACAAAAAAGGCCAGAAAATCAATTTTTAAAAAGTAAATGTATATCTAGTATTTTTACTAATGCTAATGCCTCCAGTATATAAATTAAACAAACAAACAAACAAACAAACAAATGAATATGCCTTCTGATGATCTGCATTGCAATATAAAATGATGCTTTGATGTGAATTCTTTTTCCTTATCTGTATTGTAGCATAAACAAAGGTGTTCATATCAAATATCAAATACACTTTCTTAACTCTGGTCCTCTTATCTTATTAATATTTATTGTGGAAGAAGTATAATAGCAAAAGGTCTTAAATGCAGAAAATTAACTGCTGGTGCCTTACTATAAGAAAAGGAGCAGCAAATCTACTTCCAAAGACTGCCATCATTGACAATAATTCCCATTTTTTTCTACAGAAAAAGGGAGCTTCTTTCCAGGTCCCGCCTCATAATGAGAACAGCGAATGGCTGAGGTGCTGGACGCTGAAAAGGACAACCTCCACTGGAGGAGCTTGTGAAGCTCCATCTCTCACATGACTTTCACAGCTCAGCTACCAAGGTTTTTAGGAAGCTAAGTTTCTGAAGCTCAGCACCCTGCATAGAACCATTTGCTGATTTTAGCTCCCTACCTATAACTCAGCTATTATGGAATGCTTGAATCAGAGGGCACAAAAACATCATTTTTCTATAGCTTGGGTTTGCTTTAAGTATTTCTTTTCGTTTTTTAAAAAACAAGACTCCTTATATACTGCACTAAGTTATAGGTGTCAAGATTATGTTAAAATGGAGCAATACACAAGTTCGCATCTCTTAATTCAGTGCTCAAACAGTTCCTAAGCTGCTGCTAAAGAGCTGAGTAAGGAATAGTGAAGCATGTCCACCATATAAAGTTGCCATTCAATGAGATTTCAAGGATACAAAACACCTATATAGCGTCATAAATTATAGTAAGAACCACAGTTGCTATAGAGTCTCCTTCACCCACCACTTCAAGGTCTCTTTAAAGGCTTTGTGGCTCTATCCATATATGATTCATTTCATACTTTTACCTTGTACTGTAGTGACTGATAAGAAAATTAGGTCCTCACCAGTGAACCCCCCTATATTATGAGTCTGAACATACCATTTAAAGCTCAGGAAAGGCTAATAAAACAAAGGCTGACAGCTTTAAAAAATATAGGTCCAGAAATTCAAAAAGTAAAGCATTATCTGCCAGCAGATAAGATAACTAAATCCAGACTTGCAAATATATTATATTTACTCGAGTCTAATGTGCCACTGAATCTAATGTGCACCTCAATTTTCAAAACCTTGAAACCAAAAAAAGTATTTGCTGGCGAATGTAAGTGTGCCATCAAATCTAATGCACACCTTAATTTTCGCAACATAATTTGGCCAAAAATGGTGAGCATTAGATTTGAGTAAATACAGAATTGTCTGTTGGGATCACAGGATATTTATTAGAATTCTCAGATTCTCAGGGTCACCTAAATAGGATCCTTGGCTAAGTTACTGAGGAATGGTTGACACAGTATTAAAAGAACTGGCAGAGGTGATTTCAGAATCACTAGCAATAATCTTTGAGAATTCCTGGAGAACAGGCGAAGTCCCAGCAGACTGGAGGAGGGCAAATGTTGTCCCTATTTTCAAAAAGGGGGAAAGAGAGGACCCAAACAATTACCACCCAGTCAGCCTGACATCAATACCAGGAAATATTCTAGAGCAGATCATTAAGCAAACGGTCTGTGAGCACCTAGAAAGGAATGCTGTGATCACTCAAAGTCAGCATGGGTTTCTGAAAAATAAGTCATGTCAGACTACTCTGATCTCATTTTTTGACAGAATTACAAGCCTGGTAGATGAAGGGAATGCTGTGGATATAGCCTATCTTGATTTCAGCAAGGCCTTTGACAAGGTGCCCCATGATATTCTTGTAAAGAAGCTGGTAAAATGCGGGCTAGACAATGCTACCATTCAGTGGATTTGTAACTGGCTGACTGACCGAACCCAAAGGGTGCTCATCAATGGCTCCTCTTCATCCTGGAGAGAAGTGACTAGTAGGGTGCCACAGGATTCTGTCTTGGGCCCAGTCTTATTCAACATCTTTATCAATGACTTGGATGATGGGCTTTATCGTTCTTTATCTCCTTGACATCTGCTGGGAGGGCGTTCCACAGGGAGGGCGCCACTACTGAGACAGCCTTCTGCCTGGTTCCCTGTAGCTTCGCTTCTCGCAGTGAGGGAACCATCAGAAGGCCCTCGGAGGAGGAGGACCTCAGTGTGCTGGCTGAATATTGGGAGTGGAGACGCTCCTTCAGGTATACTGGGCCAACACAATTTGGGGCTTTAAAGGTCAGTGCCAATACTCTGAATTGTCCTCAGAAACATACTGGGAGCCACTGAAGGTCCTTTAGGACTGGTGTTATATGTTCCCAGGGGCCACTCCCAGTCACCAGTCTAGCTGCCACATTCTGGATTAGTTGTAGTTTCCGAGTCACCTTCAATGCTAGGCCCACGTAGAGTGCATTGCAGTAGTCCAAGTGGGAGATAACCAGAGCATGCACCACTCTGGCGAGACAGTTCACGGGCAAGCATGGTCTCAGCCTGCATACCAGATGGAGCTGATAGACAGCTCCCCTGGAGGCAGAATGGTCCTGCGCCTCCATGGACAGCTGTGGGTCCAAAATTACTCCCAGGCTGCACACCTGGTCCTTCAGGGGCACAGTGACCCCATTCAGGACCAGGGAGTCTCCCACACCTTCCTTCCCAGCTATTTCAGGTGGGAGATTAAATGGTGTGGGGACTTGGATGTGTAAGAGCCAGAGGATTAATGCTGCACACACATGGTTAAGGAGCTGGGCAGGTGAAGAAGATGTAGGAGCTGGGCAGGTGTACCCACAACAATTTCTAGGGAAATGCATGGAAGAGTTAGTTTGCTTGGAAAGGGGATACAATTTCATTAACTTTGGAAAACACCAAACAGTAGCACAGTAGTACAATAACTTGTTTGAAAATCTCCAATTACTCTTACCAAAGGGTTCAATTATACCCCCACCTGTGAAACGTTAACTCTAGCAGCATTTCAGTGATGGTGCATTCAAGCAACTTGAAGTCTCTAATTGTAATGCTTCCTCTGAAAATTCTGTTGCATGATGAAGGACAGCAAAACAATGTAATTCTTGCAATGTAAACTTCACAGGGGGCTACACACATCCAAGAATTCTGTCAGAAATTATTTGTGCCACTTTCTCAGTCAGTGATATGCACAAGAAAGCTCCAGGCTAGATTGAGAAATTGCCAAATAAGTTCCACTGGTGCTACAGGAGGAGAGTGTGGTGACCTAGTTTGGCCAGATGGCAGGATCCCAAAGGATGTGCTTTATAGGGAGCTGGCTTCCAGCAACAGGCATGCTGGTAGGCCAACTCTGTGTTATAAAGATGTCTGCAAATCTGACACGAAGGCTGGCACCATCAACTGCCTTCTGGGAATCCCAATGACTGCAGTGCCTGGAGACAACCAGTCAGCGTCATGTATCCTTAGCAGTGATCAGAGAAGGAATGACTGCTGGGAGGAACACAGAAAGAGGAAAAGCCATGGTGCACCTGTAGCAGCAAAACCGCACTCCTTCATCTGCTCCCACTCCACCAGAACATTTCCCTCCTATATTGGTCTCTACAGGCACAGCAAGCACTGTAACTCTCTAACCATTGAACTTCCTCCCTGAAGATGCACTTTTCCATTGTCTCCTGAGACAGGCCGATGCCAACAGAAAATCATTAATCATTCCACTGAAACAGGAGATAAAGGGGTGTATTTGGGACCTGCTGTAGAATTGCTGTGGCTAAGGTATGGGCTTGCACTCCCCTTAGAGGGCTAAGTTCATAGCTTGTGGGTCCTCCTGAACTCAGCAGTTTGCAGAAGCACAGGTAGTGTCAGGCTAGGTATTCTTCTTACAAATTGACTACCGGTAATACGCCTGCTACAACACTATATAGGACAACTGGAGCTTCTCTAATTAATACATGCCCAAGTAAGATCTAGATTAGACTATGGTAACATCTTCTATGTGGTGCTGCCTTTGAAGGCGGTTCAGAAACTTCAATAGATGCAGAATGTTTTTGGTGGGGGGAATTCAACCAGAGCATGTGCTAGCTCTGTACCAGTCACACTGATTGCTGCATGCTGTTTAGGGAAGTTTTTCATGACTGATGTTTTAATGTATTTTTAATCTCTTGTTGGAAACCACCCAGAGTGGCCGGGGAAACCCAGCCAGATGGGCAGAGTATTATTATTATTATTAGGTATTTAAGTACTGTTCTTTCTTTATTCTTGTTATTCATTCGTGTCTCCCATGAGATTTCTAAACTTCTTTCTTAAGTGCAAGTGTTCCTGGCATTAGAAATCTGGGTCTGTTAGCTTTCAGTGAAACAGGAGTTTTTAAAAAATCCTAGGTTAGGTGCAGAAGTTATCCAAATGTGATTCACAGCTTTAGGAAGTAGAAAACCTCTCCGCTTTCTGCCAATTATTTCTCAAGCTATGACTAGTTCACAAAGTAATATCTAAATCTGCTAGGAGTCATATATAAACACCAAGATGTTAGGGACCTATTGCCTACAAATCAGGAGTTCCGTACCCACCTGTATTCCTTGCTTTCAGCTCCCATCCTCTCTTGCATGTTCCCTTATTCTATACTTTGGATTATTTCATTGAACTCCTGCTGAATTTACGCAACCACAGATTTTACCTTGATTTTGAAAGTGATGTCTGGATGCTTCCATTCACCCAACACAGGATTTAAATCTACTCCCAGTGAAGCATGAGCAAATGGTCTTCCAATGCCTTTGGTCTACCAAATGTCTGCAAAATTCCATGGGTCTCCACCTTACAACCGGTACTATAGTTCTTTGGATGTGCTTGATAATTTACAGTCCTTCTCGAGTTCATCCTTATAAAAACTCTGTGAGGGTGGTGTTTAATTCTCCCATCTGACATACGAGGAACAGAGGCTACAAGAGAGGCTCACCCAAAGCTATACAGCAATCCATGCTAAAGATGGGCCTTCAACTCAAGCCAATACAAATCTACATACCGTTATCCCCTGGAGTTCTTGGCATGTTACTCACGTTAGATTAAATCAATAGAAGATTGATCAGATCATAATATAATGCAGACCATCTGAAATATTAAGTGGTGCATATGTATATGAAATAAATATGTTTTGGTATAGCTGAAATGCCTGCATAGGCCAGATCTCAGACTCCACATGGAATTTGGTGTACTGTACATGAAACAAGAGAAGATAAATAGTGTGGAGTACATTACTGTGAAATATAAATATGCACAGATTCTTCTAGTGTCAATGGGAGATTCACGCCTTAAAAGACTCTGAGGTATTTAATGGTGTCTTTGGCTTCCTGATAGTAGCTTTGTGTCTGCATTTGTGTAAACAACAGCAAAATATGTTATTGGACTGGACAAGGAAAATAACAGTGAAAAGACAACTGATGTTCATATGGTAGTTCAACAGTATCTGGACTATCATTAATATTTCTTTGTGTGAGTGCATTACTATATAAAGAGCAATTTTAATTTTTCTTTTTAGGTGGAAGAAACAGGGTGAGCTGAGGGTGTTTTTTTGTTTTTTTACTGCTGTACTACCGCACCTTTTGAAATGTAATCTATTATTCTATATGGAATCCAAGTAAAGGGGCCCCTGACCATCAGGTCCAGTCGTGTCCGACTCTGGGGTTGCGGCGCTCATCTCGCTCTATAGGCCGAGGGAGCCGGCGTTCGTCCGCAGACAGCTTCCAGGTCATGTGGCCAGCATGACAAAGCCGCTTCTGGCGAACCAGAGCAGCGCATGGAAACGCCGTTTACCTTCCCGCCGGAGCGGTCCCTATTTATCTACTTGCACTTTGATGTGCTTTCGAACTGCTAGGTGGGCAGGAGCTGGGACCGAGCAATGGGAGCTCACCCCGTTGCAGGGATTCGAACCGCCGACCTTCTGATCAGCAAGCCCTAGACTCTGTGGTTTAACCCACAGCGCCACCTGGGTCCCTATATATAATCTATTATACTATAAAAAGAAAATGAAGCCCCTGATTGGCATCAAAGTCTGTTTCTTAGAGTGTAACCAAAATATTGAACTGATCTTACAACTTGAGCAGCCATATGTCTGAAAAGCAAATCCACAGGAATGAATTTCAAGAGCAAATGCCTTTTGAGCTAGCTGAAGTCTTCCATCCCATGAGAGTAATTACTTGAAAAATCTGTGTCAGTGTAATCCTTGAAAGGGCTTCCGTATGAATATTGGGCTGTGAACATGAGTTGCACGGCAATGCATTGCATTCACTATTACTAATCTTTTCATCTCCAGCTCTGAATGCTGCATTTTTGGAATTCTCTACATACTTAAAGCAAATTAACTGTGGGCATACAAATCAAGCTCAATGTATTTTTTAACAAATATTTCAGCGAAACATCACAATGAGTGGGCTTCCATTCCTCCACAATTTTTCATCTTATTAACTTAGCCACACATTATGAAATCAAGAAACATAAAGAGTAATTAAAATGTTAATTTAAAAGTGTTGAATTTCCCATTGTTGCATTGCAATTTCAATATGCAGGGAATTTTTTTAAAAAACAACAACAGTGAAGGGTAGGTGAGTCTTGTCTTTTGATACAATATTTTAATTTATTCTATTGCTGGCATGAAAGTCAGTGGTGCTGCTCGGGTGGAGTGGACTGGGACTTTGGTTCAAATGCCCACTCAGCCATGACGCAGTTAAAAGGATCCAGTAGGTGATGTGAAAGACCTCTCCTCCAGACTCAGGAAAGCCACTGCTACTCAGAGAAGACAACACTAGGTCAGTTAGACAAATAGTCTAACATGGCATAAAAGGGCTTTCTAAGGCACCAGCTCTCACCATGTAACATGCCTCACAAGGTCCTTGAAGGAATATAATGTGTGCAGAAAGACAGAATATCAGACTATTGAACTTTCAAAAATATTCACATACTGTTCTTACATAGGGATCCCACTGGTGTCCCATTCAGGGACTTGACTATACCTGCTTGTCTTAAAACAAGGTGCCACCATTGATTTTTATAAAGAGCAGGGATGCTTCAAGTGACAGTGGTACCTCTACTTACGAATTTAATGCGTTCCGAATGCACATTTGTAAGTTGGAAAAATTTGTAAGTCGAATCCCATAGGAATGCATTGGGAGAAAAAATTCATAAGTCGAAGCAACCCTATCTAAAAATTCGTAAGTAGAAAAAATCCTATCTAAACCACATCCAAGATGGCGGACGGAGCTCCATTCGTAAGTAGAAACATTTGTAAGTAGAGGTACCACTGTATTTTCTGCCAAAGGAAAACAAAGCAAGCTCCTCTGTACATTACTAGTGTTGAGAAAGGTGTCTAAACCACTGAGCCCCCTGGGCTTGCCAATCAGAAGGTTGGCGGTTCAAATCCAGCAATTGGGGTGAGCTCCCGTTGCTTTGTCCCAGCTCTTGCCAAGCTAACAGTTCGAAAGCACGATGTGCAAGTAGATAAATAGGTACCGTACTGCTGTGGCAGGAAGGTAAAAGGTGTTTCCGTGTGCTCTGGCACTTGTCATGCTGTTCTGCTGCACCAGAAACGGGTTTAGTCATGCTGGCCATATGACCCAGAAAGCTGTCTGTGGACAAACGCCAGCTCTCTCAGCCTGAAAGGCAAGATGACTACCGCAACCCCATAGTTGCCTTTGACTGGACTTAACCGTCCAGGGGTTCTTTACCTTTTTTTACATTGAGAAGGGCTTCTAGCAACTTTAAGAGAAAACAAACTCTTCACTTTTTAAGGGAAGCATTTCAGGGCAGCCATAAACAAAAAATGGGCAAAACGCAGCCAAAGCTGAGTTCCACCAAAGGGCTTAGAAACAAGGGCGTACCCACCACGGGGCAAGTTAGGGCAGCTGCCCTACTCTAGAAGCAGGGCTGGTGGGCAGAGGCGGAGCACAGCCCGGCGTAGCGCGAGTTCGCCATTCCCGCCGCGCCGCGCCGCACCCTCCCTCCAGCTCCCCGGCGCGCCCTCTGGCAAGGCCAAGCGCGGCGGGGAACCAGAGAGCGCGGCGCGGCAGGCGGGAACGCTGAACTCGCGCTCCGCTGGGCTGGGCTCCGCCTCCGCCCACCAGCCCTGCTTCTAGGGAGGGGCGGAGGCGCGGAGGAGGCAGCCACAAGCTCGCGCTCCCCACGCGCCTCTGGAGCTTCGTGCTGGGCGGGGGAGCCTGGGGCCGCCTCCTTGAAAGAGCTGCGAGGCACGGAGGAGGCAGGCACAAGCTTGCGTTCCCTGTGCACCTCTGGAGCTTCGTGCCGGGCGCGGGAGCCTGGGGCCGCCTCCTTGAAAGAGCTGCGAGGCGTGGAGGCAGGCACAAGCTCGCGCTCCCCGTGCGCCTCTGGAGCTTCGTGCCGGGCGCGGGAGCCTGGGGCCGCCTCCTTGAAAGCGCTGGGAGGCGCAGAGGAGGCAGGCACAAGCTCACGCTCCCTGCGCCTCTGGAGCTTCGTGCTGGGCGCGGGATCCTGGGGCCGCCTCCTTGAAACAGCTTGGAGGCGCGGAGGAGGCAGCCACAAGCTTGCGCTTCCCGCACGCCTCTGGAGCTTCGTGCCGGGAGCGGGAGCCTGGGGCCGCCTCCTCGGAAGAACTGGGAGGCGCAGGCCACGTAGCCCCGCCCACATTCCCACTGTGGCCCCTCCCCTCCCGCCCCTTGCCCCCCCCTAATTTTGATCCTGGGTACGCCCCTGCTTAGAAAGGCTTAGTTTTTACCTGTTACAGTTTCTAGCAAACGTACCAATAAATTGAATATATTAACATTTTATGTTTGCATATTGCATACCCATCAATCACCATTCTATGACATTACAGAATATTCTGCTTGATACCAATTACATTCTGCTTCTATATTTTGATCTTCCCTAATCTTATTGTTGCAATAACAGAAGTGCAACAATAAAAGTAGATAAGAGTTTGACAGTATTTTGGAAGTGACAGCTAGCTATTGAAATTGCTAGCTAAATGCAATCTAATCAAATGGAAAAAATATATATCCTATTTTAATGGACCTCCCGAGGAGCAATAATGATAATAGTATTAGAAACTGAGCATTTCTTTCAAACCACATACAAGATTTGGCTGATAGATGAGAATGAAAATGAAATATATAAAAAAGAATTGTACATTATGTTCTCCAAAAGATCTGTGCACTTCTCCTAATAGAACCAACTCTGCTTTAAAGAGGGAGGCCATGGGTCATAGCTAGCCTCTAGTAGAATCATAGAATCGGAGTTGAAAGGGAACCCAAAGGTCATCTAGACCAACTCCCCCTGCAATGGGGTTAACAGCCAGATGGAGTGACCCATTGCGCCACAGAGAACATCCAGTAAACCCACGAAATTCTAATCAAATGTTTCCCCATTTTGGTAAAAGGGTTTCCTATAGTTTCCTTACCAAAAAGTTCTCAAAAGTAGTAGGAAATCAAACTATTCCATGTTTTACTGTCACATCTCTCTCAGAAGGCCTTGGTATACCTGACATCATCATCATCATCATCATTTATTTCTGAGCAGCTTCCAACCAAATATTAAAACACAATACAGCATCAAACATTAAAAACTTCCCTAAACAGGGCTGCCTTCAGATATCTGGTAAAAGTCAAATAGTTGTTTATTTCCTTGATGCATCTCTGGGATATTTGTGGGGCATAGGAATTCATTCTCTCCCCCCCCCATAGTCTGACCCCCCACAAGGTCTGAGGGACAGTGGACCGGCCCCCTGCTGAAAATGTTTGCTCACCCCTGATCTGGAGAGTAAAATGGACTGCAAAATATGGACATTTTTCATTCCTGCTTTAAAAGAAAAAAATGGGGGGAAAATATCAATCACTGATAGAACTCCTGTTATCTGTCATTATGTCACCTCTTGCAAACGATGCACCAAGGTGGTCAGATTCATAATTCCCCCTTTTAGTGTGGGGCTATTTTTGACGCTATTTTTGAAACAGTTCAAACCATAGCCAAACCAGATTGTCCTGTCATTTATACTTCTATGAATGGTTTCTGGTTTCACTTGGTTGAGTCCCAGGACACAAGGCATAACAATTGTTATGCAGGGGCGTAGGAAAGGGGGAGTGGGGGGGGGGCGCCCCAGGTGCCATCATGGAGGGGGGGGTGACATACAGGGCCGGCAGCAATCTGGCTGCCATATCCTGTACCAGCTGACGCTCTCTGAACCAGAGCCAAGCAGGGGCATAGGAAAGGGGGCGGTGCCATCATGGAGGGGGGGGGGGACATATTATCAAGGAACAATTACTGCCCTACTAGGGCAATTCATAAAAAACCTTTTTTTTAAAAAAAAAAGCCTGCTCCAAGGGTCTTATCTTACTACACTAGGGATTATATAGCTACATATGAAATTTCATGCATATCAGTTAATATCTTGACCCTCCTCCACGAAAATAGCTGTTTACTTGGCTGTTTTCCTATGTCGTGAAGGCTGAAATTTCAACAAAGCACGTGCCTTTGCTAGACTCTTTTCGGGAACCTGCTAAAAGCATTCTTCTTTAGGCAAGCATACCTAGATGTTTAGGAAGTTGAAGTAATTTTAACCTTAATATTTTAGCTTTTGTATGTTTTAAGATAGGATTGTTATTTTTTCTTGATTTTACTGCTGTGGTGTTTTTGTTTTTTGTTTTTGGAAAACCACTTTGCAGGTCTTTTAAAATTAATCTCAATAAAATAACACAAGCCAAAACACAAGCCATCCTGTAGATTTCAGTATCTGTCCATAGTCGCCGACTTGTTATCAGAGGCTCAGAATCCATATTCCTTTGTAAGAAAATATGAAATAACGTAAAACCATTTTTGCAGGCAAAACAAAAAAACAATAAAACCATGTTGGGGGGGGGGTGACAAGAAATTTTCCACATCAGGTACCAACTGACCTTCCTACGGGTACCAACTGACCTTCCTGTTAGCGGGAAATAAACGACATCATCTGGCTGGAAACGTCACCCCCACCCTGCTGTGTTGTTTGTATTTTAATTGCTGGGATTTTTTAAAATGTAGGGTAGCATTCAAAAGGCGAATCCCAACCCCCACCTGCTTTTTTAAATCCATTTAATCACCTCAAGATTCCAAAATCTCATTCCAGTACAAGTGCAGACTAGGCAAGGACTTTCATCAGGAAACTCACTCTTGGAATAGAATAGTATTCCTTGCACACTCTAGTGCTTGCAAAACTCTCATCTACACTGTGCAAAGGATGTTAATTCTGAATGAATAAAACATACAAGTTGGCTCCAGCCTTCGGGCTCAATAATTTGCCCGACACTGTGTGTTTCTGTGCATTCTGTTAAGAAGCTTTTATAATTAGAATAGGAACTACCCATGGTACATTTCAGAAGGGTCTTTTGTCCCTATCACTCAATCCAACATTATTAAAAACTTTGCTAATTCCTACACACTTCAAAAGGAAACATGATTTAAAGCATCTAAAGCATCGTTCAAGTACCCACTTATTGCCATAAATTTGGAAATGATTTGAAGGTCTTGTGCAGGGCTCATTTTAAAAACGGCAAGCTGATTGTGCGCAAGAAGAAATACAGCCCATAATACAAGAAGAATTAGTGAGATACCGTAAATAACATCTGTGCACTTACTGTATATCATCTTGCTGACAGAAGGTATTGCTACGCAGACTGATCAGCCGTTGCCGATGAAGCACAGCCAATTATTTTGATAGGTTCACATGACAAATTGCTGTTATTAGTCAACATTAAGAGTGTTTCATGAAGTTCTGCAGGGCAGAAATTAACCTGAAATGGCACATTATTTTATATGCTAAAACATCCCTACAAAAATTAAATGGTGGGAAGACACAGATATTTATTTACAGCAGATCCTAGCCATTCAGTTTCTGAGTCATGTTTTTCTTCCTCACTGCCAACTTTCATCCCCAAATTTGACAGTGAGGGTGCATTAGTCTTTCTATCTCTCTAATTACTTAAAAGTGAACAAAGTTTCAAGAATTAAGAGCTACCTGACAATTTCATGTTGTCCTTTGGAGAAGATCTCACACAGCCCCTTCAACAAATTGTACTTGTTTTGACATCATATGTGGCTTGACTTATGACAACCATTGGTTTTTTAATCAAACCATTAGAATTATTTATTATCTATTTATCATTAGTATCATAACATATATGTGGGAAGCAATTGTTTTACTCACACAAGAATTCTGTGATGTAGGTTAGACCAGTGGTTTCCAACCTTTATGGGTATGACGACCCCCTTATAACCACGGAAAAAATCATGGGAGCCCCCCTTGATCATTGTTGCAATTTTAGGTTCCATTGTTTGATAAGCCATTATGACAAAAAACTATTATGAACTCAGTAACACTTTTAAACAAATTCGCAAATGTGCCAGAATAAAAGAAGGCAGCATAAATCATTTATTCTCCCAATGTACCCACCAATCAATAACCCAATGAATTAATTCCAAAAGGTATTAAATAGAACTGTATTTATTCATAAATATAAATCCACTGAATTCCCCAATGCACCCACCAATCAACACAATTAATTAATTTAAAAGATATGAAATTTGAATTTATAATTATAAATTAATTCATTTCCCCAATATACCCAACGATCACAAACTCAACTCAGTCAATCATATAGAAGTAAATACAAATTTATTTCAAAGTGAACTCAATTGAAGTAGTACCCAAAAGAACTAGTAGGAAAGCTCTAACTGCTACCAATCTAAGCAGTACAGGTTTACTGTACTAGCATTACAGAAAAGCGAAGAATGTTCTTCTAAAGTAGCAGCCTGTATAGAAATGTATAATCAGCGCAAAAAACAAAACTATGCCATGATAAATCCCTGAAACGAGATATTGATAAAGTGAATAATACTAAAACTCAACTAATGATTACTCAAAGAAACATACCGTAATAGGTTTAAATTTCCCAAAATAAACTTTGATATAGAAAAGACATGAATTTCTCAAAATGTAACAATGGAATCCTATGCACACTGACTCAGAAGTAATTCCTATTGAGTTTAATGAAATTTACTCCCAGAAAGGTGTGTACAGGACAGCAACCTCAAGCCACTGTATTTGCCTCTGCACTGACAAAGTTCCACTGAGTTCAATGGGGAAAGACTATAAGTTACCATGTTTGTGGAATGTGAGGTCCAACTGATAACAGGTTTATTTCACATCTTAATGAAGCTGAATCCATGCTTGGAATGATAAGACTGAGACAGGAGGCATCTACTGACATGCTACAATTCCCAGGGGCAACTAAATGATAGATTAATGAAAGGTGGTTTTGATAAGCTCAAAGGTAAATCTATAATTGTAGAGTAAGGTCTACTGGAACGATCAGCATTATTTCTGAAAATGCCATTGGGTTTAACTCTTCTAGGTATTTTTAATGCTGAAAACAATGCCATTTCTATGTACATGTATGCTTAGAAATGATGTATTATACAGGCCAATGTGACACTTGTTCAACATTTCTTGCTGATGTGATGAATTTAGGACTTTTGTGATTTGAAATTTGTCTTTTTCCTGTAATGAGTAGGCTTAGTTCTCATAACCATGAGATGAACAGCATATCTCTTTGCAGGAAGAAGAGTTAGGGTTAGACTGGATGCTGCTCCATAAAAAACTCAAGGAGAATTCTGAGAACCCTTCGCTGTGACATCTGTTCTTCTATGTGCAGTGTGTGTGTGTGTGTGTGTGTGTGTGTGTGTGCATGCACACACAAACTTTTAATATGGAGAAGCATTCAGTCATGTAATCACCTGCTGTTTCTAGTTGTATATCAAGGAAAAGTTTTACAGCTGTTTACTATTGCAACTTACCTCCTGTTTGTGCAGATCAGGCACAGCTTGAGGCAAAAAAGGCCAAAAGGATTAACACTTGCAATTCTAAGCATGTTTACTCAAAAGGAACTCCCACTGTGTTCCACAGGCCTTACTTATAGGTAAGCATACACAGGATTGCAGCTTCAGCCAAGTTTCTTTTGCACAGAGAGCATTCATGCTGCATGTCTCCTTTTAAAAATACATTTTTCTCTGTCAGTTTGAGATACAGGATGTACAGAAAAAGTTGAAATGCATGACAATGAAAGCAAATTAGATACATGAAGTGCTTTAACCAGTGACAGCCTAATCTGAAAAGGGAAACTGAATGGAATTAGTTCATGACTGAGCCTCTTCAAATACAAAGACAGCCATGCAAGGTGCTCAAGACCTGGGATGCAAATTGGTTTGTTCTGTTGAGTGAAAACTAGTTAAATTTCAAGGCAGCCAATGTTGGTCCCAAAGAGCAGAATATTTCAGAACTCATATTCAAAGAAGGACTCAATTAATGATTTTTTTTGGCTGTGTGCTACTAATTACAACAGTGTTCATTTTGTGTTGATGAATGTGTAAGTATACAATTTACATCAGCTTGCTAAAGAAATATTATCTGAACATCTTGCAAGACCCAAACCTGTTTTTGATGATAAAGGAAACTGTATTTTCTCATTTAGGAACAGGCAAGGAGAGTGCCATCACACACAGGTCATGCTTGCAAGCTTCTCATAGGCATCTGATGGGATGCTGTGAAAACAGGATGCTGCCAGATGGGCTCTTTGGTCTGATCCAGCCAGGCAGTGGCATAGCTAGGGCTTTTGCCACCCGGGACAGTCACTGATTTTGCGGCCAATATTTAAAAATGTAGTGTATTAAATGAGATGATGTTTTACTAGAAAGCACCTATAAACTGTCAAGAATCATTGTTTCCCAAAGTTTCATGACCATTCTGAGGCCGCTGAAAGGGAACACTAGGGTTGCAAATCTTTAATGGGCCAATTACCCATAAGGTGATTGGGGTGGAGAGGAAATGGAGAAATGGCACAGCTGTAAGAGCGAGGAAAACATACCCAATGCAGAAATGGGGAACATCTTTCAAAGTTTTAAAATGAGGAAGGAATCACATAAAGTTGGAGGCAGGCTGACATAAGAACCAAACTTTTGAGAACTTGAGAAGTATGTGCATTTTCTAAAAAACAGAATGAAATGTCATGTTCGAAGCTGAATAGAAATTTTACTTCCCTGAAAACCCCAAACTCAAATCTTAATGGTAATATATAAACACTGAAAATGAGTAACTCAGTATTATTCGCTGCTGCACTACAAGCACGCAAGACAGTAAACCCCACATGAAGAAGAAGAAGAAGAAGAGTAGTTTGGATTTGATATCCCGCTTTATCACTACCCGAAGGAGTTTCAAAGCAGCTAACATTCTCCTTTCCCTTCCTCCCCCACAACAAACACTCTGTGAGGTGGGTGGGGCTGAGAGACTTCAAAGAAGCAAATGTAGCAGAACTATGGCCTCTAGTCCTCTTGGCTTCTGGACCAGCTCTTCATCTGCTTTCATATATTTTTGTGGTATGTTTTGAGTGGTTTTGTTAGATGGTTTTCAATGATTTTTGGATATCGCTCCCAACTCCAGTTCACACGGACCATCCGATACTGGAACAGTCACACCAAGGATTACTAATGCACACAAAAAACCACTCCGGTTTCCCTCTCTACCAACACACTAGTGCTGCGAAAGGAGCAAGACAGCACTAAATCACACCAAGCAACTTGGAGTTTACTCTTTATTAGCAAAAACAGGACTTGCAGAGGAGTGTCAGGCCTAATGAGCACAGCAACTCTTCTGAGGCAAGGCTTGCCCTCATGAAGCAGTTGCTGAGAAGGAAGGTCCCCACGTCCCCACAGCTGCTTAAAACCCTCCTCTCCAGGGTTTCCCCAAAGAAATCTGAGACTGCGCCTGCGTGAAGCTAACTTTCCCTCTGCCCTTTTCATTCCTCTCCTGATTCTGGGAGACCAGGTGCGGAGAGGAGCTTGCTGTACCCGTGACTCTTCACCTGCCAGACTCATCTTGCCTCTTGGCCTTCCTCCTCTCCTGCTTCAGCTTCTGCCCCTGATTCTGGACTTCTCTCTGTCACAGACTCTTCTAGCACACTAAGCCACCTTCGGCTTCTGACACCTCCTTCTCCCAGTCTTCTCCCTCAGACCACTCATTGTCATCCCACCACCAATCCCCGGATTCTGAGCCTTCTTCCCTTGGGAGTTCCCCAGATGATTCCTCCCACCATTCCTCTGCGTTCACCCAGTCTGTGACATGCTGTAAGCTTAGCCCCCATCCTGTGGAGTGCTTCTGCCATGCAGGAGAGATAGAACCATTTATGCAAGCATCTGCTTTTAGCCCATTTGTAACAACAGGAGGAGCTGACATTACAAAATGTGAATGCTACTTTTTTTTTTTTACAGATCCTCCCACCCTGTTTTCTTCTTATTCTACCATTTTGAACTCAGTTGGAACAGCTGCACTGCTAGATTTTTGTATGCAAAATGAAGTTACCTTTAGTTCCAACTGCAGAAACAAATGCCTGCTTATTTTCTTTCTTTTTTTGGATAGTTAGATAACTATATAAAATGGGGGAAAGTATTTAAATTACATTCTTGTGCACTGGAAGATTATAATATTTGATGGACAGGGAACTATATTGTTATTTATTCTACTGAATTCTATTTTTGTCTTCCTTCATGATGGTGAATTGCTTTAGGGGCCAAAGTGTAAATGAGAAATATTTGCAAGCTGAGAAATTTAATACATATATTGTGAATAGATCTCAACTTTGATACTTTAAGGGTGACTCCCTACAGGGAGCCAGCCCCCATCATCCTAACGTCCACCTCGCCAAGCACAGGGAGCAGCAGTGGGTCTGAAGCAGCCAGGAGGGAGGGGAAAAGACTCGGAGGGAGAGAAAAGCCAGCATGCAGAACCATGGGAAAGCTCAGGGGAGGAGAGATGAAGGGAAGGGCTCCAGGATGCTGGAGAGCCCTTCCACCGCCTTGACAGGGAGGAGACTGAGAGGGCATCGCTCCTTCCGGCGCAAGAGTTAAGGAGAGAACCGCAACGCAGGTCAAGGGGGAGGCGTTTTGGGGTGCCCCAACTACTTTGCTGGCATAAGAGCAGACGTACGCCATTGCCGGATTCTGATTCAGAATGAGAGGTCATGTTTTAAGCTATCTCTGCACTGTAAATACTTGGCACAATAAAAGTCTTTAAAGACAAACTGAACTCAAGCGGAGTTATTCTAGAGTAGCCACGATGACCCTCTGACAGATACACTAACAAATAATATGTGAATTTGCTCCAAAGTGAATGAAATACCAATTCTTCATCAATACACTTTATGTAACAAAACATATTCATTAGCAATAGCTAGATATCTAAAAGGAAAATGAAGTAACTAAAATAGGAATATACAAAACATTAGGTCAACCAAAAAAAGTTTTTTATGGGGGGGTGGGGAGAGAATAAAGGTCTGGACAAAAATAATTTGTAAAAATGGGAAGCTGGGCCAGATCCGCGCCTTAGTTTGCCTACCCATGATCTGGAGAGTCAAAGGTCAGTTGTGATGGGTTGGGGGGCAGGGCGAAATGACCTTTGACTCTCCAGATCATGGGTAGGCAAACTAAGGCCCAGATCCGGCCCAGTTGCCTTCTGGAACCGGCCCGCGGACAGTCCAGGAATTGCCGCGAGGATCTGATCATTCGGGCTGTGCCTGCGTGTGCATTTGGCGGCACCTCCTCCCTCCCTCCTCCTGGCTTCTACACGTCCTGCCGAGAGTAGAGAGGAAGGGGCCTGGGCTTTGTTGGTGCCAGTAGCAGCAGTGTTAGCACTCGATCAGCCACCATTGTAAGCAGGCTTTGTTGCTGCCTGCCCCTCTCCGGAGCCCTTTCGTGCGCCACTCATTGTCCCACTGCTGCCAGCGCCTGCCGCTCACAAGACACAGGTAAGCAGGCACCGGGGCTCGTTTGGTCCAGTGCTGTGGAGAAGGGAGTGGAGAGTCGGTGCAATTGGGCCAGGATAGATGTAATATGCTCAAACCGTCTTGCCCCAGTGAGCAACCTGGCTGCCGAACATAGCTGCCAAGTTATCCCTTTTTTACAGGGATTTTCCCTTATGCTGAATAGGCTTCCTCGCGAGAAAAGCGAAAACTTGGCAGCTATGCTGCCGAATTCTGCACCAGCTGAAGTTTCCAAACTGTCTTCAGAGGCAGCCCCACATATAACACATTGCAGAGGTTACCAGAGCACAGACGACAGAAGTTAGGCCAGGCATCCCCAAACTTCGGCCCTCCAGATGTTTTGGACTACAATTCCCATCATCCCTGACCACTGGTCCTGTTAGCTAGGGATCATGGGAGTTGTAGGCCAAAACATCTGGAGGGCCGCAGTTTGGGGATGCCTGAGTTAGGCCAGTGTTTCTCAACCAGTGTGCCTCCAGATGTTTTGGGACTACAACTCCCATCATTCCTAGCTAGCAAGACCAGTGGTCAGGAATGATGGGAGTTGTAGTCCCAAAACATCTGGAGGCACACTGGTTGAGAAACACTGAGTTAGGCTATCCCTGTCCAAATACCAGCGCAGCTGGGCCACCAGACAAAGTTGTTGGAAGATACTCTGTGCCACCAAGGCCACCTGAAGCTCAAGCAACAGCAAAGATTCAGGAGTACCCCAGGTTACGTACCTGCTATTTTAGAGGAAGTGTAAACCCGTTAAGAGCAGTTAAGGATGGGACTTGTAGCTCAGCAACATCTGTAAGGACCAACCCAGGCCCTAAGTGGTCTCCCAGTACATGCTCCTGATACAGCCCCCAATTTCTCACACATGACTCTTGCCTCTGGGTTAGCAACTAAGGGCCAACAGCTGCTTCAGAGGCCCTCCAATTGGGTAAATGACCTCTAATACAAATTAATCCATTTGGAGAAAAACTGGGGGGTTTAGATAGCCTCTAACATCTTTGGACACTCAGGCCTCCATCCCTGCACACACTGCACATAAACAAGCGCTTCTGTGGAAGTTTAGGTCCAGTCTATTTTGTAAATTCATATCCCAAACGGTTCCCATAGTGGTTAAAAATGGTTACTGCCCAGTGTCTTCTCAGTCAGGTAGATAGTTTGACACCTTTTGGAAGTTGGGGAGATATCTATCGCACTGATAATTACTTCTTGATTTCTCCATGTCTTTGCCAGACAGCACTTATCAATCCTTTGTGTGCGAAAGGCTGAATGGAAACAAGTCATTACAGGGCTTTGCTGCAGCATCCTTTGCTGAGATCCATACATTCTCACTTTTTTGGCTTTAAAATCAGCAACTTTAAATGCTACATATGGTATTTCAATTTTTTATAAACATTTTGTTTCTGATGTAAAAAAAGGATGAAAAATTTGAAAGTTAAGTAATTACATCATTTATTAAAAAACAAAAAAACTCACTTTATCTATTTCTTAACCTAATGAAAATAATTAATTGCATTTTGCTAAGCGTGTATATTATTCATAGTGGGGTGGGGTGTTCCTTCTGGGTACTAGGAAATAATGGCCATTTAAAAAAAACAAAAAACCTAGCTAGAATCTGTGAACCCCTGTCTTAATATGCTATTGTAACAGGAAATTAAAAAAGAAAATGTTATAGGTAATATTTCCCTGTAAATTATAGCAAATTTTATTTATTAAATTGAAGGCCATCACAAACTTTTTTCAATACGTGAAAAGGCGTGTTTCTGTTCCAGAAAAAACTTCATACTTCCACTGTACATTCCATTGAAAGTCACTCAACAGTAATTAATATCCCATAAAACTTCATAGTTGAGCAGCTTTACACTCTCAGTCTGTTTCTTCACATAATAACCAGAAAAGATAAGCAGAAATCAAGAAAAATAAAGTGTACACCATTTGCCAAGTGATTGATACTCTGTCAAAGGACTAATAGTAGCTGCTATATAATCTTCATGTAAACTTGCTGACATTTGACTAAAAAGCAAGTTGACATAAAGATTCACTGAAAGCCTACTTCTACCAAGTATCTTTGGGGGGCCTTCAAAAGAGAAAGATTAATGACAGAGCTATCTGTGGTGTTAATGTATTTATTAATGACACAGCAGGTTTGATACTTTTGGTGCCTATATTCCCTCCATAGTGAAAGTCTCTTTGGAATATTACATTTCCCAGCAAGTTATGTTTTTATAAGTGAATTTACTTGGATTATACTGCAGTGACCTGCAACAGCTGTGCCATGTTTGTCTTTCTGCCGCAAAACATGCAGCAGTACACTTGTAGCAAGTGCAAACTGGTGGTTGTCTTGCTGGAAGAGAAGGTACAGACCTTGAGGCCCGCCTAGCCATACCTCGAGCTATAGGACAACATGCAGTTTCTCAACAGAGCTGAGTGGACTGTGATGGAACAGCAACACAGGTTGGGTGCCCCTAGGGAGCAGGAAGATCACCCAGTGCAAGAAATGGAGGAATGTGACACACAGAAATAGGACAGTCACGAGCCATGCTTTGTTGTTGGAGCTGCAAAATTGCTTCCATGCTCTCACCTTGGACACCAATTCTGGTTTCCAGAAAAGCTAGGAGAGCAGTTGCCAACCTCAAAATACACCAAGGTGGCTGCGAAAGGTAGTGCGCAGAATTCCTGCCATGCCCCAGAGGTGAAAGAGACAGGAGGGGATGGACTTGGAGGAGTCTTTTTCCATTCTTGACCTAAGCCCTTCAGATCCTAGGCTACTGATGGTAGATGAGTATGTTGATACCTAGCTACCTTCCATGGAGACATCAGAGAAATGGAATTGCAGTCTAGAGAAGGCAAGCTGAGAGGGAGGAATAGGAAGTACTCAAACCATAAGGTTCCACCCTTTGTAACCTATCTTAATAATATTCAGATAAGCTCCAATAGACAGAAGGGGAAAACTCAAGAACAGCAGTAGCAGACCTAAGAACAGAACATTCCAAGCAGGCTTTGGAAGTGTACAGAACAATTCCTGCCACTCCCGAGAGGAGGGAGAGACATTTGGTGCAGGTAGGTAACTCCCTACTGAGGGGACAGAGGCAGTAGTGTGAGGAGGAAACAGGATTTCCTTGGAGGTGTGCTATCTCCCAGGTGCAAAGATTCATGATCAATCCCAAGATCACCACCCCTTCCTTCTGATTCATGTCGGTACAAATAATACCAGCCTATAATATATAGCAAGGGATTATGAGACTCTGGGCAGGGAGTTGAAGAGACTTGGGGCACAGGTAGTCTTTTCATCACTCCCTGTTGAAAGTCTTGGTCCAGGAAGAGAGAGGAAAATACTGGAGGGAAATAATTGGCTGTGCAGGTGGTGTTTTCAGGAAGGGTTTGGCTTCTTGAATCAAGGTCTCTGCTTCAAGACAGCTTTAAACTTCAGGGAGAGGGACAGAGGAACTCATGGTACTGGGGATAATAGCTTCATTGATGCACAGGAAACTGAGGTGGTGCTCTTGAAACCTGCTTTAGGGCAAGAAATCACAAGAAGAAGGCAGCTGGAGGAAGCGACTCATGGTTTCAGTTGTCTCTATACAAATGCACAAAGTATGGGAAACAAACAAGATGAATTGGAGCTTTTAATACAGGTAGGCATTACTGAAACCTGGTAGGATAAGACTCATGAGTGGAATGTAGGAATTGAGGGGTATAACTTGTTCGAAAGGAATAGACCAAACAGGAAGAGAGGAGGAGTAGCATTATATGTAAAGAATGTGAACACTTGTGAAGAAATCCATGACCTGGAGCATGGAAAGTAGATTGAGGGAATATGGATAAAAATTGTAGGAAAGAGAAACAACAGTGACCCTACTGTGGATGTCTGCTATAAACTGCCAAAACAGACTGGAGACTGGATTATGACTTCAAAAAGCAGATTACCAAACATTCAAAGAGATATAGTAGTCATGGGAGACTTCAATGTCCCAATATCTGTTGGAACTCCAACTCTGCCAGGAGTCTGGTTTGTTTCCGGCAGGAGAGGGTGACTGCAGAGGCTCCTGCTTTGACCCATAGAGCCGGTGATCCAGAACCCCCAGGTCAGGTATGGGCGGTGTGGGGTGCAAATGGGTAGGGCTGGGAAAGGGGACCTGCTTGCTTGCCTGGACTTGTGCATCGCCTGGGGCTCCAATGTGCCGCCCCCAAGGTAAGTGCCACCGGGGCGCCCCCCTGGCTACGCTACTGGGTTGGATGGCCATCTGCCATGGATGCTTTACCAGAGTTTCCTACGTTGCAGCGGTTGCACTAGAAGGATGACCCTTGGGGTCCTTTCTGGATCTGTTTTTCTGCTTCAACAATATCCCATCATGTTCTTACCATTTTATGGAATTGTATTTTGTATATATTATAAAATTATGAATAAAACATGTTCCATTTACAAACAAAATATTTAAATGGCTACCTTTCTACTGGTAGGACAGGGTGGGGGGGCACAGGAAGGAAACAAGGTCGGAAGGGGGCCACAGCCGCAAAAAGATTGGGAAATACTGCTTCAAGGGATGCTGGTCTGTCATTTGCAGTATGCTCACTGAGGAACGCTTGACCAGCGACAGGACTAGCTCAAGACATTTTGCTGCCTGAGGCGAAGGACAAGATGGTGCCCTCCCCGGGGGCACATACAGAAGCCAACTGGACTAGTAGTTGAATCTTACTCCAATACTGGTGAAAGGACAGGCTCACATAGGGGCCACATGGCACTCACAGCTCTGGTCCCTCCTAACACCTCAGCATCCTTCACCTGAGGCATATGCCTAACTCTGCCTCATCGTAGGGCCAGCCCTGACCAGGGATGCTCCAGAAATTTGATACTGTGAATTCTAACACAAACTGATCTGCTCTGAGCTTCTCACTTCCCAAACATGCCAACACAGTTCTTAGATCAAAAAAAGGCCTGTTAATATATGTTTTGAAGCATGTGTTTTGAGAGAAAATACATATTTAAGATGTGATTTCCGTAAATTCACAGATTAAAGGACAGAATGGTGTGATGGCTCACAAGAAAGTGATATATACCAGAAATACACTGATTTGCTTCTACCTGAGACCCAGTAACCCAGTAACTGTTATTTAGAACATTTTGCTATAGGGAGAAGCATTTCCCAAGCATGCCAGGCGACAGAGCAACAAAATGAGTGTTCAAGAAGATTTCTAGGAAATTTTTATTTTTAAAAAACTTACCTTGACTGTATAATACTCCTTTACTTCAGGCATAATAGAATCAAAGTCCCCACTGATGTAATCAGGCAAAAAGCTGAGAAAGAAGTAATACTTAGTTAGATTTTTTTTTTATTAACCTCCTCACACTTTATTTCTTGAATTTTTAAAAAAGAGAGAGCTTTCGGGGGGTGGGGTGGGGGTGGCTGCAAGACTGAAACAGCGATGTCCTTTTCCAAAGTTAACATCAATAAAATGGATTGAAATTTCCAATCTTCGCTTCTAAGAAACTAATGTCTTGGACTATAATAATTTTTAGTTACTGGACTGAGATCAGCCCGACTGATGCACAGATATGTAACATTTATCCTTGAAGATACTAAACGAGTGAAAATTATAGCAGGTATCACAATTCATTTCACTCAGAATCTTATTAATGGGCTGCTTTTCCGTCTCTTTTATAATTCATAGGATCTAGGCATGTTTGTGTATTCATCAGCATGATTAGGGAAGGAAGGAAAGAATCCACCCAGTCACAGAGACAGCTCTCCTATAATTCTACCATGGATAAGCAGCATAGTCTCCAGATATTATTCTCCCTGCTGGGTTTCCAGGGTTGCAAGAAACTACCATATTTTTCGCTCCATGAGGCAGACTTTTTCCCTCCTAAAAATGAAGGGGAAATGTCTGTGCGTCTTATGGAGCGAAGGCAATGGGCGGCAGTGGGATCCCTCAAGTGGAGGGATGCCACTGCCATTGGATCCATGGCTCCCAGCGGCAGCAGAGGGATGAGCAACCCTAAATTACGCTGCTCCCTCCTCCTCCACGGCCGCTGGGGGGAGCAGCCTCTCCCAACCGCGCCTCCTGCTCACACACAGCCTGTAAGCGGTTCCCACTCTGCTTGCTTTTCAACGAGCTGGGAGGAGGGACGGATGGCAGCCCCGTCCGTCCCTCCTCCCGGCTCGCTGAAAAGCGAGAGCTGCTTACACGCTCTGTGCGGCTCTCGCTAGCAGCCTCCCCTTTCCCCTGAATCCCCGGGGAAGGTTTGGGAGTGGTGGGCAGGCTGTTCGCCATTGCCCCGCGCTCAGAATATTTTTTTCTTGTTTTCCTGCTCAAAAACTTAGGTGCGTCTTATGGAGTGAAAACTACGGTAGATAGAGTTTCCCCACATATGTATAGCACAGGAAGCATCATTGATTACATCAATAGGAAAAATCTAGAGTAGTATATCCTATTTTCTCCCACCCCACACCGTGTACTTGCAGAAAGGTAGTTTTTCAACACGTTTTGGAAAACATTATTTTGTTGCTATGGAACATTTGGAATTGAATTTGAAGTTGCATGTATATTCTGGTGAATGTTAACCTGCAGTGACTTACATTTCTGCTCACAGAAAGGCTTACAGCTACCTAGAGATTGAAAGGAAGTTATGTATAAGCCCTTAATGCACTGCTGCAAAGTCCAGAAGCTGTGCCGTTCTCAGCAAACAAAGTACGGCTCTGCCTGTCTCAGTGGCGTCCGCTGCATGCACACACAATCTCAATCTCAGAGCCTGTTCTTGTAACACCAGACCATGGGCATTAAATCTGAACCTCACAGTATTTTAATGCATGTTCACTTTTAATTTGTATACCACCTTTCTATATTGCTATTCACCGCCAACATTCTGATCGGCAAGCCCTAGGCTCTGTGGTTTAGACCACACACCACCTACGTCCTTTCATCTTTTTGCCTACTTGTCAGAAATATAAAATGGGAAGAAGTATAGAGGAGGGAGAAAGGTTGTTTTCTGCTGCTCCAGAGAAGTGGACACAGAGCAATGGATTCAAACTACAAGAAAGAAGATTCCAACTAAACATTAGGAAGAACTTCCTGACAGTAAGAGCTGTTCGGCAGTGGAATTTGCCACCAAGGAGTGTGGTGGAGTCTCCTTCTTTGGAGGTCTTTAAGCAGAGGCTTGACAGCCATATATCAAGAATGCTTTGATGGTGTTTCGTGCTTGGCAGGGGGTTGGACTGGATGGCCCTTGTGGTCTCTTCCAACTCTATGATTCTATGGAACCTCCTGCTTTGAATCAGGCAAGTCTTATTCTTGCCTTAACCTTCACTTCTTCAGAAGAGGGACTGCAAAGCCAGCCTGACTTGCTCTTCCTTCTGGAGAACTTTCCATGCAGAAGACACAGACCTTTGGAGGCTGGAATTTTAAGATGGAAATATATGTTTCAATGTAGCTGTGGCTGAAACAAGGAGGAAATCTGTGAAGACCTGACCAGGGATGAGGAACCTATGGCCCTCTCTGGGTCTTAAGACTAACAACATAACCATTGGAGTTCCGAGACTCCAAAAAACAGGATTTGAAAAAAGAATTTGAAAAGTTCTGAGACTCCAAAAAATAGGATTTCAACATTTGTGTTAATGCTAAAGTTAGGTTTAAGATTAAGATTATCAAAGTGTCCCATGTAAAGGAAATGCAAAAGTGAGCAATTCAGTAATCCCTCAGGGCTGTTGGGGCTTTTTTTGGCACCTTAATTGTCCCAATTATGCCTCAATTCTTCACTTAATGGCATATCTTTTCCATTAAGCTTTTCTTGCCACTGAATGTGATTTCAGATCTGACTGGAACACTGAAAGAGTAACAGACAGGATACTGCAGGGCTCCTATCATAGCATTCAAAAGCAAGCTTCATAAACACCTACAGTTCCCTTAAAAATCCTGAAGAGCCCTATGCAACTGCTGATCATCCATGAGCCAACAGTTATCAAGGTTTATTTGTGTTTCATTCTGTTGAAAGGGAATAATATGTGTGCTCCCTTCCTAACTACATGGTCTTTTATACATTAGTCATTCAAATAATATGCTATGTATTTGAGCACTTTATTTGGTTTTCATTTTCTTAATGACTCCCTGGACAAGAACTATTCAGAACAAGGAAAGGTTGAGTTAATCTATGTTTTATTATGAACTATTTTAACTTTAAGCGCATCCCCTCCACATAACTAAAACATATACCTACTACGCCAGTCCCACACCAATGCCAGTCTCTAGAGCCAGTGACAGCCACTCAAACCTCTGGCAATGCCTCTGAAAGGGTATGAAAAGTTCCAGTGTGGCTTTTTGGAGAGCAAAAAGAGGCTATGGCTTGAAGGCTGAAAATAGTCTGCACATCTACAGTTAATGGTGCGCAGATCTCTGGAACCTGGCCTTTGAGATGTCAGGAGTGGAATGAAACCTTACAGGTATTATGTTACTCTGCTTCTACTTTTTTCTTGATGCCAGTAATAAGTACCCCTAAAAGTTAACAAAGCATCATGTTTGGGACTCATAAAGCCTATAAGCAAACAAAATCCTTCTTCAAGACCTGTGGGCATTCTATTCTGTTTTAAACCTTCAATGCCATATCTCCTGAATATATGTCATCTTTGCAGTAAACAACACAATAACTGTGCTGCTGGGGTATTTAATTTACTTTAATCACCTCACTTGGTATTCTATATCAGCTTATAAATTTTATGCAGGCTGGCATGGCTTGTACAATCTATTTTCCTCCCAATTAGCAGTTACAATGATCCATGGTACAGTCTATAGAAAGTATCATGGAATACTGCAGTCAGTATGCGGAAACAGTTGAAAGCATGGAGGCGCTACTTAAAATCCAACCAGCATGACTTTGTTTCCTTGGTGTGGCAACTGCACTTACTGTGCACATACTGTCAGTGCAGGGTAGTGGATAGAATCATAGAATTATAGAGTTGGAAGGGACCACAAGGGTAATCTAGTTCAACCCCCTGCAATGCAGGAATCTTTTGCCCAACAGGCTTGAACCAAGCTTCAAATCCTTGCTCACCGGGTGACTCTGGAGAAGTAACTATCTCTCAGCATTGCCTGCCCTGCATGGGTGTTGGGAGAATAAAATCAGAGCAAAGCCATGCATGATGCCCAGAGCTCCTTGGAGGAAGGGCGGTATATAAATGCAACAAACAAACAAACAAACAAACAGCACATCTGGATTACAGCCAATGGACACAGGCCAAACTCCCACTCCTAGCAGTGGAGCCCTGTTTTAGGACTTCCCTTTCACATTTAATGCTTATAATGGAAGGGTGCTGTAATGGGTAAATGCCAATTTCCACCCCTGATTAAATCAATGACAAGATGAGGCATGCAACTATGTTTAACAAGGTATGAGTTTAGTGAAGAAGAGATCATTACTTTATCCTGAATTCTGACAAATCTCTGACCAACAATGTCATATTATCCAGGAACAATTATGCTATAATTAAATTAACAAGAAAATCATTTTGTTTCAGGTTGAGCTAAGGGCTTTTCATCTTAACTCAAGTTCCCCAAAAGCCAGAAAATCACTGTTTTACCATGGAGGCAAACTGTGTGCTACATGACTGTCAAGGTTCCTTCCAATTCTGTGTGGACAATGTTGGTTGCTAGTTGCATGCTTCCAACATGGAATGATAGTTTCAGTTGTACATGCGTATATTCCAGTGCATGTCTAATCTGGGACTTCGGTCCAATGCTCTGCCGCAGCCAGCTATTCAACTCCAAGCAAGTGATAGCATAGCATACCACATCAATATTCCCTAAATACTGTAGTGCATTTGTTAAGCTTGGGGGAGCTAGCTTGGCAGGGGTAATTTATTAGCATTTTGCAGCTTGAGTGAACATGGGAAGCCCTTAACACATGTTAAACTGAAAGGTTTTTTGATCATTTAATTTTATTATTTTGTTTAATCATTCATGTATCTGCAGCAGTGACCAAAGGAGGAATGACCACTGGGAGGAGAGCAGAGAGAAGGGACGCCATGGTGCATCTGCAATCACAACTGGGCGCCTTCATCTACCCCAGCGGCAATAAAACATGTCTCTCCCACATTGGTTTCTACAGCCATAGCAGGCACTGTAACTCTCCAAGGTTTGGCTCTACCCCCCCCCATGGAAAGTGCACTCTTCCATTGTCTCCCAAGACAGGTGGATGCCATCCAGGAACCAAACTACTCCTGTCAATATAAAAACTCTTCTTCTTCTTCCTCTTCTTCCTCTTCGTCTTCTTCTTCTGCGATCACTCGTAGCCGAGTAAGATTGTCTTCCATAAACACGGTTTTAACAATGAGTCCGCAAGTGACTGTGGAGGCCAATTCTGGATTTGCACGTCCTTCCACAGTGGGGACATTGGTTTCCGGGTGGGAGTTGATCACGATAAAAAAAAACAGTACTGGGGTTACCAAACGGTTAAGTATGTTTTAATCCCATGCTTTTAACTAATGAGTTAATCAGTCCAAACACACCCTGGAATAAATACCATGCTATCAAATATATAGATGCCATTTTGTGGTTCCTTAATGAAGGTAACAGTTGACTAAGTAACAGACATCTCATTTGTTTTTTGGAAGGTCATCTTTAAATGCACATAACCAATCAAGAGATGCAGAAAGATGATTTATTTTTTCAATCATTGCAGTCTTTCACAGTGGGTATTTTTTAAGTTCACTTCTACAAAAATATCAATCACTTAATCACACTGATTACCTAAATTAATTGTTATAGCTGAAGCCAAATTCTAAAAGAATAGTCATGTTAAATGAGGCTAGCTGTGCTTTTGAGGATTTTGAGCAAAGGTTCACAATCAGATTGGACTCTATTTCACTTGGCACAAATAGAGGTCAAGATTGGTTAAATCACTGCCATCCATCATAATGACATGCAAGGATTTGGTCTACCTGGACCAATCTACATTTAGGGACCTGTCCACACCCAGTGATGGAATGTCATCTCTTGGGCTCATGGCATCTGTTTATTACAGTTCCCCACCCACAAATCACTTTATGCACATTTGTACAAAGTCTTCATTGTCCACATAATGGTTGGTGAAAATAGACTCTTCTCTATGAAGCAATATATTTCTCATGTTTTTATAGAGGCCCCAAATCTTGTTGTTTTATGTCCAGTTAAGAGACCACCTGCTAATCTGACAGATAAGTTCTGGAAGCAGCAGCAGCAGCAGCCTTGAGTCTGACAATCTGAATTCCACCGTGAACGAGACTAAAAAACCCTTCATGGTAGGTTTTAACCTTGCACTTTTGTGGTTAGCTACATTCATTGACGTGCTACCTCAGACTGAAAGTGGACAACATGCACGGTTACTATGCAGTGTAAAAATAAACAAAAAAAATAAACACAATAAATGTTCTTTAAATGCACTGCTTCCACCCCACCCATCTCATTTAATCCTGAATAAACCAAAAGAAGGCCTGTAAACCTTGCTGAGAACCTTGTCTCCCACATCTGAAATATAAAATGCTGCCCCAGATAGTACCATGCCTCACAATGTCCCTGGTTTTTAAAGAGGCACAAATAGGTTGCACATGGAAATAGAATTTCTCATGACTTCCATGTACCTATTACCAGAGATCTTTGACTTGTTACTGTATATCACTGTATTTAAAAGCCTAATCTCTCTCAAAGTAATTCCTTGGGTGGCTTGCAAAATGAAAACAAACATCATACAATATTTAAGAATATAACTTACAGCAATGAGAGCAACAAAGATAAATAAAAATACATAAAACTTCCCCTGGCAGAGACGGAAGAAACAATTTGCACAGCTCAATTAAAAACCCACAGTAAAAGCAGTGAAGGACCGGGGTTTGTTTTGAAGCATGTTTAAAAGGTGTGGGAGAATGAAAAGGTCTTCACAAGAAGATGCCAAGTGAGCCTCTCTAGAGAAGCTACTTTCATAACCAGGGTGTCAGTGTCAGGGGACCACCAGGGGTGGATCAGAGAGAGGGTTCTCGGATGCTACCAGAGCCCCAGTGCCTAGCACCTGGCAGCTTCCTCTGGAAGGTGGGACTGAGGCTCAGGCGGAGATGCAAACCCTTAGGGATGTTGTGGAGATGGGAGCTCCAGAGGGAGGGCTGCAGAGGGCGGACCCAAGCGCTCAAGAGGAGGAGGCTCCAGGAGCCACAGCGCCGATCCCTCAATTGAGTAGCTCTAGCGGAGAGGATGCTCCACCAGCACCCTCACCCCAACAGAGGAGGGACCAATGGAGGAGGTTCAGGGTGCCCCGGGGGTTATGCTGGCGGAAATCATGAAGGGGGGCGCTTCCGGATTCTGAATTGGATTAGTACAGTCATGCTTTTTGATGCTCTGTCTTGTACATATGTATATAATAAAACCCTGTAAAAACCAAACGCAGGGATTGCAGCTGCTTACTCGTGAGGAAGCTACCTACACCATTACAGTCATGACTGAGAAGGCTCTCTCCTTCCTAGCTTGCCTCAAGTCACTTGGTGGTGGCACACTGAGCAGGGCCTCTGAAGAGGATCTTAAGCTTTGGGTGGTATATCATGAAGGAACAAACTTTTAGCTAATCTTGTTCCAAAGCAATCAAGGCTTTATAGGCTAAAACCAGATTGGGCTCACAAACTGACTGGGAGTGAGCTCAGCTGCTGAAGTATAGGCATAATATGACAATGCCTAGTCTTGTATGGCTCTATGTCGAACCAACTACAGTGGTATCTCCAGTTGCAGAAGGGATCCGTTCCGGAGCTCCGGTCGGATCCCGAGGTTTCTGCAACCGGAGGGACCACTTCTGCGCATGTGGCAAAAACCTGGAAATATACTTCCGGATTTGCCACTTATGTATCCCAAAGTTTACGTAACTGGAGGGATACGTCAACGGAAGTATGACTGTACAGTTTCTAGGCCATTATTCAAGGCAAACCAATGTACAATGTATTACAGGCATAGGCAAACTTGGCCCTCCAGATGTTTTGAGACTACAATTCCCATCACCCCTGACTACTGGTCCTGTTAGCTAGGGGTGATGGGAGTTGTAGTCCCAAAACATCTGGAGGGCAGAGTTTGACTATGCTTGATGTACTATAATGGTCTAGGTAGGAGGATACTAGAGAATGAACAAGTGTGACTAGGCTATCTCCATCCAGATATAGTTGCATCTGAAGTAGCAATCGAAGCTAATAAATTCACTTTGATCCACAGAGGCCACTTAAGCCTCTGATGACAATGCAGAATCCAAAAGCACCCCCAATTTGCAAGCCTACCTCTTTAGGGGGAGGGCAATCCCTTGCAAACCATACTGAACACCATTCATGCCCCTCCCCAGCAGAACTTCAAACAGTATGCCCATATTTTCAGGACAGAGTTTAAATTTGTTCACACTCATCCAGCCCATCACTGTATCCAGGCCTTACTCAGGGCATTCACAGCCTAATGCGCATCTGATGGAAATGATGGCTAGCGCGGATGTCACCTAGGTACTGGCAACCCCACAGCCCAAATCTCCATATGATTCCCCCGGCAGTTTCATGTCTAGCAAAATCAACAGTCATGCCACCTGTGTTTCTTCCGTGGCAACAGTCACCACAGGGATACCAAGGCAGTTTCCATCTCAAAACTAGGCCTGAAACCCAACAGAAATAGATCTAGAAAAGTATTTTTATCCAGAAGTGACTGGAGTTGACTGGTTGCCACTCTCTTAAACGCCTTGCTTAGAAAGAGAATATTGATAACCACTCTGTAGATGTTTCTTCAGGAATTAGCAAATTGATGCCACTTTTAAAGAGGCGAGGACTGCTCCCTCTCTCTCCAGAGAGTACTCACAGCCACCTGGACTAATATGAGCATCCCTAAACTGCAGAAGGGAAGCCAACACTGATGGTTGGCTGGGCATGCCACTCATCTTATCCACATACTTGGGTTCCAACAATTGAACCCTATCCAACAAAATTAGACCAGATTAGCTGTATCTGCCTTAATTTCAAGCTATCTAGGGGGTTCCCCTCTATGAATTTAATATGTTTACGCCTATAAGAATACTTTGCAAATGCATGCCACAGAATCATTTACCAAAATGGTACACTACTAGCAGAATTATTGAATTTGGTGTAAGATATACAGTGACCTAGATGTAATGAAATTCTTTATGGAAAATAAGTAAGTTCTTGCCGGTAGTTAGCATTCTGACAGCATAGTCAGAATTGTTTAACTGGGGAGTTGATTGATCCAGGAAATTATTAAAATGGAACATTTATGTCCGGGTCTGCATATATTTTGGGGGCAGAGGGGGAAGATCACTCAGTAGGTATTCTGATATCAAAAGCCTTGGTTATATTATTGAAAAATGGAAGGTAAAATAATGGTAATTTGTTTATTACAGATACACTTAAACTGCTAAAAACACAATGATTAGGCCAGGCATAGGCAAACTCGGCCCTCCAGATGTTTTGGGACTACAACTCCCATCCCTGATCACTGGTCCTGTTAGCTAGGGATGATGGGAGTTGTAGTCCCAAAACATCTGGAGGGCCGAGTTTGCCTATGCCTGGATTAGGCAAATAATGATTAGTCTACATAACAAGCTACATGGATTGCAAAACCTAGCATATGAATGTCCCTGGATGGTCAAAAGCAATATTATAGTTGAAAGGCTAAAGGCGCAATCTGGCACTATGCCAGGGAGGAGAGGGTAGAGGCTCCATTTATGAGAGGAAGGAGCAGCATCTTCTAATCTTCCCTATATTCCCCTCCCAAACAGACTTAATTCTTGCCCTGGCGGGGCTATTCATACAGCTTGTTAAATGCCGGAAGAGGAGGAATGAAGGCCCTTGGGTTGCCATAGTGTGGGCATGCAAAGTACTATGCACCTCAGAGAACAATATTTCACAGCACGGGTAAGATTATTCACTGCTTACCCACCCACGCACTCTCCCAACCTCACCAATATACAACACTGTTTTTTGTGTGACTAATGAGGACTAGCTCACACAGGGAAGCTGCATTTGCTTTCTCCATGTTTCTCTCCATATGTTAGCACACGGAGAAATGTCAGTGTGAATCAGATTGTTGAAAATGGAGAAAACCTCTATTTTTTGTGTATAGTGGTACCTTGGTTCTCAAACTTAATTCATTCTGGAAGTCTGTTCCAAAACCAAAGCATTCCAAAACCAACAATGTACTGCAATCAGACAATCAATCAATCAATCAATCAATCAATAAATAAATAGCTGAACTGGGTTCCACACAGTCACAAAAACAAAACAAAAAAGAGCTGCAAAAACAAAAATGCAAAATAAATTGCAAAAACAGACAGACCTCAGCATAACACTAAAAACGGAAGTGTGGCACTCAAATTGGAAACATAACACTCAAAACGGAGCACTTTTGGCTTCTGAAAAAAGTTCGCAAACCAGAACACTTACCTTCCGGTTTGCAGAGTTCGGGTTCCAAATTGTTTGAGTACCAAGGCGTTTTAGAACCAAGGTACCACTGTATTTGGAAAAAGTACATCTACAATCGTGGAAATGGCTGTAGCTGTCTCTTGTATGCTGTCTCGTTTGCACTAATATTTCTCTTGTGTGGCTATGCAATATACATGATCATTCACATGCTGCAAATTTGTGTGAACCGTCTCTTCATTGACAAAAGCTATTACACTGTGCACTTGACTCACTCTGCAATACTCGGCAATATCTTTGACCCTCTAGAAGGGCTATTTCTAAAATAAATTGCAGGTTTCCACATGCAAGTAAGTCTGTCCAGCTTTTAAAACTCTCCATCAGCAAAGGCAGGAGAGACAGCATTGGAAGATGAGAAGGGGAAGGTAAAATACGATGTTTGAGGACCTTCTAATATTGATAACCTGTTAGAGTGCCCTCGTGCTCGCCTGTTCCCCAGAAGCAGCAGTAAGGAAAAGTCTTTCTCAATGCAGAGATAAAGGTCATTGTGATGTCAGCAACCATTAGATCAATCATTTCTTGTTCTTTCCCCTAACTCCAAGATAAACTAGGCTGCAGATTTCAAACATTCACTTGGTGGGCATACCATAAGCAGTCAAATATCTAATTCAATTTGACATTCGACTTTTAAGGTCAAATATACTAAATTATGAATATAAGCCCAGACAGTGAATTGTGAGTGGCTTTAATCCCCACTCAACCACAAAGCTCATAAGGTGACATTGGACCAGCTCCTATCTTTCACCAATCTCATAGGCTTGTTGTGAGGATAAAATGGATTACCCTGATGTACAGTGCTGTTAAGGAACAAGCAAATGAACAAACACAGACAACTGTAATGTTATGTGAACAGTTTTAAATCTGTTCATTAAAAAATATTCACTGGTCTACTGAAATGCTTTGAAAACTTGATTTCAGTTATATAGATTTCATTTTAATTACTGTATATTCCTGCGTATAAGACTACTTCTTTCTACATGACTACATCATTCTGCCCGGACACTGAGGTCCAGCGCCGAGGGCCTTCTGGCGGTTCCCTCACTACGAGAAGCCAAGTTACAGGGAACCAGGCAGAGGGCCTTCTCGGTAGTGGCACCCACCCTGTGGAATGCCCTCCCACTAGAGGTCAAAGAGAACAACAATTACCAGACCTTTAGAAGGCATCTCAAGGCAGCCCTGTTTAGGGAAGCTTTTAATGTTTGATGGATTTCTGTATTTTAATATTTTGTTGGAAGCCGCTCAGAGTGGCTGGGGGAACCCGGCCAGATGGGCGGGGTATAATTAAATTTTTATAATTATTATTATTATTATTATTATTATTATTATTATTATTATTATTATATTACTTTTTTAATTAGGAAAATCTTCTCAAAAGTCGGGGGTCATCCTATACGCCCAGTCGTCTTATACACCGGAATATACGCGGTAGTTAAGGTTCTCCACTCAAACTTAGTTCAGCATGCTAGATTCTAATTAAAATACAAACTTAACACTTGCTTAATGAAAACTGCTACTTCCACTAACCTAAGAAACACTTAACCTTGTTCTTAAAGATAAGTATGGGCTTAACTCATTTGCTGACTGAGAATTATTTAAATAACCTTATCAAGGTTTTCTGAACTATGCTATTATGCTGCAGCAAAGGTCCATTGATCCAAGTCTTGAATCACTACTTCTTCATGAATGCAGTGATAACTGTCACTCTATTGTCGCTTTAATACTGTGCCTCAATATGCATCAGTGCTGCTAAAGAGAATATAAATGCTGACTTACTAGGAAAACTTACATTTGGAAGCATTTCCACTTGTTCAAAAGGTCCTATTGGGTCAATTCTGACCTGCAACAAGCAGGAGACAATGGATATATCTACACCTTTTAGTGGTCATTAGGTCCCTCAAAGCATTTTGGGAATTTAACTATACAGTAGTAGATTGAAGGGCTGAAATGATGGCTCCAGCAATCCCTCCCTCTTGTACTGCATACCTCAATTTCCAAGGATCACTAAGAAGAGGGGATGGTTATTAATAGGTAAATGTGTATATTGCTCTATGCAAAGCAGTGCACAACAAAAAATAGTGCTAGAGTCTGGCTTTTTCTCAATGATATATTATAATTACGTAGATTTAGAAAGTATACCTATTTTATTCGGGCAATTTTGTTACTGGAGATGTGCAAGTAGAATACTTTTTTTGGATGTTTGGATGCTGGAAAAAACTACTACAGGAATTTTCTACATCAAGACCTGTGTAATAAAATGTGTTGCAATGTGAGGCATAAAGTGACCTAATTGCAACATTTGTAAACAATGCTGCTTCTTTTTCGCAGGGAGAACCGCTCTTGTATCATATTTTTGATTTTGCGAGATTACAAATGTTTCCAAAAACTAGGATATTATTATTTTCCACTAGTAATATAGCATTGAGTTAGCTACATTCACAAAATGGGAATATATAGGTTATACATGACAGAATTTATTTAGTGTGTTGGCATTTTCCAAAGTAGAATATTTGCCTGGTTTCTGCTCACTCTTGCACATCTGTTAGCAGGTTGTACTTGCTGCTCAAATCTTGTCTTGCAGTTCATTATTAACTGGTGACCCAAGTTTCTGTGATGTTGCATCAAGATTAAGAAAATATATGCTGGAATTTCTTGCCTAGGGATGGAGTAAGCAGAAATCACCGAGGAGCTGGTATGCAGTATTAGCTTCCTTGACAAATGTGAATATTGACTACTACATCAACTTTCATTCTTATGTCTACTGATACTGCTCTAGTCAAAGAAACCACCAACACATAGGAGCCAATTCCTAGGAGCGGAGGGATCTTCGCCCCCCAAGTTATTTGAGCGAGGTGCCCCCACAAGTTGATAGCCATTCAGTGTGTGCGCACTGCGTTATGTGATCAATCATGCAGGGCATGGCTTACCTGCCCCCCCATATTTTATTCAAGTTGGCACCCCTTGTTGAGACATTCACCGAAACTGGGAAGCCGACAGCACCCCTTCTTGTTCTCTCCCTCCAGGAGCCGGTGTCTCAAGCGGAACACGACCCAGGGACCACAGTAGCCTGGACACGTAATTAGCAGAGGGCTGAAGTAACAGAACTATGTGCGGCTAACTTTCACCGTGAACTGGACCATCTATAGTAGCACTTGATTGTACAAAGCCCTGGCCTAAGGAGTGTGATGGACAGCAGAGCCATGCCAGTCTGGCGGTGCAGTGCCCCTGAAATGCCACCAGAGGGCTGGAGCCTCTCTCTGATTGGCTAGCCACAGAAGGGGGAGGAGCAGCACTTTGGGAGGGAGTATAAAAGGGACAGTTTCTGAGGGAGAGTTAGATAGGGGTGGATGTAAGAAGAGATAGGGCTAAGGTTCAGTTGGAGAAATGGGGACTGGGATAGGATTTGACTGAGGGAGAACTGGTTCTGAGTGAAGTTAAACATACACACTGAGGAGACTATCCATAGCAAGAGGACAGAGCCTCACAGCTTGGATAGGGAGACCATGTTGAGGGTCTGGGAGAAAAGGTATACAGAGAGAACAGGAGTGTCCTGGGAGGGTTGTGACTGAACCGGGAGAGGTAGAACCTGTGGGAATTCAGGCTCCCTGGGTCTCCATCTAGCCAGGAGAGGAGAGTCCTTCTAGGTACAGAAGACTCCCAAGCCAGTCACAAGGGGTGAGGGGATCCCCTGGATCTGTTATACCATTGGGAATACCTCAGGAGTGGTAACTGAGGAAAAGTGCCCCTCTTTTCCTCATGATTATACCCTCATGAACCAGGGTATAATCTGTGAAGGAAGTTGTGTTGTATTAAAAGTATTTAACTGAACAACCTGTCATATGACTAAGTAACAGAAACAGAAGTATAACTGATTTTGTGTAAAGAGAGGTTAAGAGAAGCTGTGACTGTACGCTGTGTTTAAGCCTGAGACATTTTATAGTTAATGAAAGTAAATGAAAAAATTCTGTGTATCTGAAGAAGTGTGCATGCATATGAAAGCTCATACCAATGACAAACTTAGTTGGTTTCTAAGGTGCTGCTGGAAGGAATTTTAAAATTTTGTTTTGACTACGTCAGACCAACACGGCTACCTACCCGTAACTAAAGTAAATAAGTTAACTTCTACCTGAAAGACCACATTTCGTGACACACTTTGTTTCATAACTTTCTTTTTGTTTAATAAACTTTTCTTGTTTGTTTGATGATTTTTTCCCTGAGACTCTACTTATTAATTTTCCCTCCCACAACTCACTGTAGACACCCCGTGGTAAATTTGTAAAACCTTGTATTAATTGGTGTACAGTGAGGTGTGTGCTCCTCACTATATTTAATAGGGGGCAGTTAGTGGGGTAAGTCTGTGCATTATTAATTGGTGATAAGTGGTTGGATCCACTACAAGGAGATTTTCCATCCTTAGAAAGAAAAGAAGAAGAGGGTAGAAAGAACCAGGCATTCATGCAGAAAGCTTGGTTTACAATGAAGACTTTCTATGTCCTGGAGAGGAGAGACTTGAACCATTCCAACATCTTCTGTCTGAAAGTATAAAATGAAGCTTAGGCATTCACTGACTGTATGTATGTATGTATGTATGTATGTATGTATGTATGTATGTATGTATGTATTGTATGTATGTATGTATGTAAATAAATAGCAACCCTTCCCCTGCTGTAGACTGGAACTCATTTTAAAAAGAAATATGGAGATATTAAAGATATTAAAGAATAGTGCCCCATGTAAAATCAACTGCAGCCATCAACCCTGCAAACTGAGTGATCCACTCTAAGGGCTACTGTGTGATGGTGCATGTAAAACTGTCCTTAATGCTATATATTTTGAAGCAAATGCTTAAAATTAAGCCAAGGACTTAATTTTTACCAGTGAAAAAGCTTAAACTACTATTTAATGGAAGACCTCTGTGCTATGAACACAAATGTTTCACATACGCTAAAGGAGAACTCAAGCAGACCAACAGCTCCAGACAGAATGAAATATGTTGTCTGGGCACACTAGGCAGTGAACCATATCGGATCTGATTTACACCCTTGATTTGGGAAAACGAAAACCCACATTGGATTAACATTTTTCCCCTTTGCTAAGCTTGTGTGCCCAATGCTCTCTCTAAATACTGAAATATTAAATCTCAAAGCATCAGAGCCTGGGAAGTCAATACTCTGGAAGTTCTTAAAATGAGCTGTGAATAAGATGCTATAACTTCATGTGATTTTTTTTTTAAAAAAGGTAAAATCGCAAGACATCCTTCCTATATGTGCCTGCATTAAGTAGCACACTCCACTGTGATTCGGAATGAGGTGCTACCCAGCTTGAGAGCCATGGCAATTTTGATGAAAGTTCTCTTAAATATGTCAGGAATGTTATTAAAGTTCCTTGAACTCCTCCAGAGATGCATTATCATTTTATATATGTGTGGCAGAGTGCTGACCACTCAATCCCCTTTCTGTCAGAAGCAAGTTGAGAAAGAATAAAAATTACTCTGGATACCCAGGGGTAATTTTATAATAGAATAGGTAATAAAACAATAAATTTGTAGGTGTTTTCAGCTTTCCCGTTTGGTACTGTGTCACACACCACATTACAATTTAATCACCACATAATATCTTTCTTTCAGACTTAATTAACCTTTCCAAAAGAAATTCTGACCTTGGGGCCTTTCTGCAGATTTGCAAAGCCATTGGGAATATTAGCAATATTGTTCCATGGGGAAATTTTGCCTCAGATTTAATGAAATGTAGAAGTGTGTAATGAGACACACACTGCTGCTTAATAAACAAGGTTTAAAGCATGTAGCATACAAGCCAAATTAACAGTAACAGTTCAGTTCCAAGCACATTCGCTGGAAATAAGGTCTCGTTCATTAGGAAGGGAAATCATTTCCAAGGATGGGTGCATAAGGCTGGAGTTGGCGTAAGAGGAATGCTCTTAGGATTCATGCGCATGGGTAAAGTAATAAGGTATGCAGATGTATTTACTACTCTTTGCAAAAGACAGATGTGGATCTGCAAACAGCTTTTTATACGCATTTGTGTCAGGCTCCTATCCCTTTTACTAATGCTGTGGTTTTGTACTATTTTATGTTCTGTCCTTCATTGCTGGTTGGCTGTAATTAACATCTGACTGATTCATATGGGGAAAGAAAAGCAGTGTTTGGAAACAGCATTGGACTGAGATAAACTCCAGTGATTTCCGGTGCCTTAGAAACCCACAAGATTCTAATAGTCTTCATATAGACTCTTCTACAAGCCCTTTCTGCCTCCGCTTCTCCATGATGGACATTTTGCTATTCTTTAATAAAAGAGCCATCTAAAGGTACAATGGTGTCTAGTTAGTACTGCTGAACCAGGGATGCGGGTGGCGCTGTGGTCTAAACCACTGAGCTTCTCGGGTTTGCCGATCAGAAGGTTGGTGGTTCGAATCCCTGCGACCGGGTGAGCTCCTTCCCAGCTTCTGCCAACCCAGAAGTTCGAAAGCACATCAGTGCAAGTAGATAAAATAGGTATTGCTGTGGCGGGAAGGTAAACAGTGCTCTCTGCTTTCCATTATGGTGTTCCGTTGCGCTAGAAGCAGTTTAGTCATGCTGCCCACATGACCCAGAAAGGTGTCTGTGGACAAACCCCAGCTCCCTCAGCCTGAAAGTGAGATGAGCACTGCAACCCCATAGTCGCCTTTGACTGGACTTAACCGTCCAGGGGTCCTTACCTTTACCTTTCTACTGCTTAACCATCACCACCTCCAGCTAAGACTTAGTTTCTGTATCAAAGTTCAAGAACAGAAAGTTCTTAGAAACTATATTTCCCATAGTGCACACTATGAAAGCTTTACTGAATAAATGCATAAAAGTTTGCAGCTTAATGTAACAATAAATATACAGAATAAGGACCAATCCTTTAACTGGAAAAATCTGTGGGAAGGAAGCGTCACTTTTTATTGAGCTCTTATTTACCAATTTCAATGTACAACTTTGGTGAGAGATAAAAGTGTCAGTTATTCATTCTAGAGGTTATTTTCAGCAAGGGAATTGCAATATACAACATTTAAAAATGAATAAACCAAAGGAGGAGGATATATGAAATTGAAATAACAAAATCAGATTAAAAACAAATATTTGCAAAAGGCTTAAAGAAAAATCCATTTGTATCTGAATGTGCAAGATGCTGACTTTATTAACAATATATTTAACAGATTTCAAAGCAGATTCTCAAAATGAGGTTATGTGTTTCAATGCAAATTCTTTAAGGTAGAGCTAAAATGCTTTTGCTTCTTGGAAAAAAAACTGTGCAGAGCTGGGAGAGGAAAAAAGGCTGAGGAGAATGGATACATATATACATATATGCACATGTGTGCACACACATAACCACACACATACATATGTACTCATTTTTTTAATACAGACATGGAAATAAAACTCTAAATAATCTGAATTATGTGTACTCTCATAATCACACCTTGTACTTGGGCTATTTCCTATGCACTTGAGAGTATGCTTATAGACTGGGGGAATCTCACAGGTATGCAGGAAAGTCCTACTTTATAGATAAAAATTCCTGCTTCACCGATCAGTGAGGTTTGAGTGGTGCACAGTGCAAAGAAATGTTTAGTAAAGAGTTCAGTGCAAAGTTGCAAGTCTTTACCTGTTGGGAGTCAGGCTGAAGGAACCTAAGTGCCCCCTTCTCTGGTTTTCTCCCTCCATATGACCCTTTAAACGGGGATGGGGAAGTTTAAGAAACCCATGGGAGTAGGACCTCTCAGGGCCTGGTTTCACCATAGGATCCTTTAACCTGCAAGGAAAATGCCCCCTCCCAGTATAAAGGACTGCAGGTCCGAAGCCAGGTGTGTGCATATGAGCATGGAAGCTCCCTATCCCCACAACATTGCCTTCAGTGGAATATGTAATTGAATACACATTCAAATGTACATCCCAATCCATGGTGGAATTGCCCTTGAACAGCAATAAGGTGGTGGAGAGGGGGAAGAGACTGGAGAGCTGAGCAAGGAAATTCAGCAGCAACTCAACAGGGATCTGTTAACCCAGTAACAGCCTAGAAGCAACCGAGAGACTTGTATCTTCCCTGTCAGCTCCTCCTCTTCCTGGCCACCCAATGGGCCATGCTTTATCCCAAGCAACGGAGCCTCCTGGCAGCAGAACAGGCACTCCTACAGAGATTCCAGGTGGCACATGGGCACAGCAGCTGAGAGTTAGCAGGAGCTAACTCTCCTGCTCAGAATCAGTGTGTTATAGCAGTCCGAAGTCTAAACTCAGGGGCAAGGTCAGAAAACAGCCCAAGGTCCAAATACAGGGCGAGGGGGACCAGCTAGCTAGGTGGCAGGGGAACTGGTGTAAAAATGCTGTGCTAGGGCCATGGGCCTGGAACTGAATGTTTTTAAACCTGAGTCTTTGGAGATCCACGCAGAACACTGTTACAAGGCACAAGTGTTGCTTGCAGGTGTAGTCTATTCACAAGGAGCAGTTTGCTCACGAGTATTCTTTTACTCCTGAGGAGGAGTTCCTTGTTGCGCATGCTGGTGGCTGACTTAGCCTACACCTTCAGCCCGGATCTTTGCTGCTCAGGGCTTAGTGTTGGCCCCTGGCCTACCTCACAACTGCTGGACACAGGCTGCTTCAGGTCAACCTCTAAAGAGGATGCCTCCAGTTTGGACATGCTGCCACCTTCACTCCACTGGGGATCAAGGCAGGTGATAACAGCCATAAGATTCCAGGCTCTTCCAGTTCTGCAGCTGCACAGGGGTTCTCCCCAGATTCTGGGTCAGGTGGGATCCTGACAGGAATACATATGTGCATCCTGATATAGATGGGATGTGGTTTTGAGTGTGCATTCTTTTAAAAGCAATGAGGTTCAGAAAAGACAGCATTTGTGCTGGAATGTACAACTGGATGTGAATTTAATTTAGGTATGCAGTTCATGTAATTATTATTATTTATTAAATTTATATACCGCCCTTCATCTGAAGATCTTAGGACAGTTCACAAGATAAAAATAAAGAATAAAAGCACAAAATGAATAGTTAAAACCAAAACAAAACATAACCCCCCTCCCACAAACACACGTAAAAGACCGAAGAATATTAATCAGCCAAAGCCTGGTTGAAGAGGAATGCTTTTGCCTGGGGCCTAAAGATGTCTAATGAAGGCGGCATTCCACAAACAGGGAACTGCTGCAGAAAAGGCCCTTTCTAGACTTCTTGTGGAAGAGGGCACAAATAAGGGCCTCAGATGGTAAATGCAGAGTCCAGGTTGGTTTATATGGGGAGATATTGTGGCCCTAAGCTGTTTAAGGGTTTATAGGTCAAAATCAGCACTTGGGCCTGGAAGCTAATTGGCAGTCTGTGCAGTTTGGCCAGGATCGGTGTAATCAGGGCTTTTTTTCAGCCGGAACTGACCGGAACTGAGTTCTGGCACCTCTTTGGTGTGTTCCGCACCTCTGTATTGTTATGGCACGTTGGCACATCGCTCAGGGCTGCGGGCCAGAGGCTGCGGGCATATGGCACTCTGTGTTGAGTGATGGCAGCTGTGGGTGGCACAGCAGTCTGTGTTGCGCGATGGAGGCTGTGGGCAGCATGGTGACTGGTGCGGTGTGGCAGAGGGTGGTGGCATATGAAGGTTTTTAGGGGCTATCTCCCCCCCCCCCAATGCTCAACAACTTTGGCCGGATGCTCCCCACTAAAAAACAATTTTGGGTGGGTGCTCCCCTAAGAAAAGGTCAACAAGTTCTGGCACCTCTTTTTCTAGGGGAAAAAAAGCCCTGGGTGTAATACGCTCAAACCATTTTGCCCCAGTGATCAACCTAGCTGCTGAATTCTGCACCGGCTGAAGTTTCTGAACCGTCTTCAGAGGCAGCCCCACATATAACACATGGCAGTATTCTAACCTTGAGGTTACCAGAGCATAGACAACACTATAACTAATAACATGCAAGACTTACTTTCCTCAACTATTCTCTCTCTCACACACCCCAGTTTATAGCATTTTTGGTTTCGGTTTTGTTTTGTTATGAACATTCTTCATGGAATATTATTACCGCTGAGTAAACTCAGCTGTTTGATCTATATATGCGCTATGTGATCTGGAAGGGGGGAAACCCCACAAGACTTTGGTCTTCAGTCCTAAAATAAATAGGACATAACTGTTAGCTCTTTGGTTCAGGGCAGCTGATGACTACCAGACTGGAAATTTTTGGCTATGTTGTTGTTTAGTCGTTTAGTCGTGTCCGACACTTCGTGACCCCATGGACCATAGCACGCCAGGCACTCCTGTCTTGCACTGCCTCCCGCAGTTTGGTCAAACTCATGTTCGTAGCTTCGAGAACACTGTCCAACCATCTTGTCCTCTGTTGTCCCCTTCTCCTAGTGCCCTCCATCTTTCCCAACATCAGGGTCTTTTCCAAGGATTCTTCTCTTCTCATGAGGTGGCCAAAGTATTGGAGCCTCAGCTTCACGATCTGTCCTTCCAGGGAGCACTCAGGGCTGATTTCCTTAAGAATGGATAGGTTTGATCTTCTTGCAGTCCATGGGACTATCAAGAGTCTCCTCCAGCACCAATTTTTGGCTTACTCAATAATTAAAAATGAATGCATTCTTCTGGATTACTTGTTATTTTGCCTTTTAATATCAAGAATCCCACAGTAAATTCTTAGCAAATGTACCTTCCATCTTACCTTCCATAATCTCTTCAAAATTTTAATTTCATTTTGAATCTGCGTATGTCTAATATGCTCACACAGCTTAACAATTTTGTTGACCTACTACCTTTAATAAATGTCACTTGATGCCAAGCACTAACCTTTGCTTAAGTCTGCAGTGTTTAAGCTCAATGATTTGGCAAACATTGGTATTTCAAATGAATACAATTTACTATGAAGTTACATACCGTAAGTTATTAAGAAGCTATACCTAATAAAAAGCCAAGAAAAAGAGTATAAGATTCTAAAAATTGCTAGCACTTTAAATAAACAAACTCCACTTTCATATTTCGTAAAGGGAAACCACATATTCAGAAAACAGTGGGGGTGATCCCACTTTCACTTTAATTTAGCAAAAGTTGATCATTGTGACGAACTGGAGAGTGTTGGAAGGCCTGAAATGGATCTCTGGATGTGTAGTGATTGTGGTCTATAGAGTTCAATACAAGCCACTGAGATAAGAGTCTGCCCCGTCTGCAAAACCTTGCTCTTTTATGTGCACAGTCCTGCCCGGGGTTCAGCTACTTCATCATCTAAGGGTGTTTTTCCAAATGGAGCCTAAGAAACATTAGCAGATCAGCATACATAAAGCAGAAAACCTATTAGCCAACTCATCAACATGATGTGGCAAATAATTTCTTGCTTTGGCAACTCATAGGCATCTGATTGGCCAGAATGGAGAAGAGTACTGTACTAGGATAGACCTCTGGTCTGATCCAGGAGAGTTGTTCCTATGTACTGTGTGTTATTTTATTCAACATCTATAACTGTCTTTACCTGTTTGACTGCACCACCATGAACTTTGGAAAGGGAGTGTAAAACTGTAAAAAGAAAAACATCCCGCTAAGGCAGGCATCCCCAAACTGCGGCCCTCCAGATGTTTTGGCCTACAACTCCCATGATCCCTAGCTAACAGGACCAGTGGTCGGGGAAGATGGGAATTGTAGTCCAAAACAGCTGGAGGGCCAAAGTTTGGGGGTGCCTGCACTAATGCATAAAGGCAAAGGTAAAGGGACCCCTGACATTAGGTCCAGTTGCAAATGACTCTGGGGTTGCGGTGCTCATCTTGCTTTACTGGCCGAGGGAGCCGGCGTACAGCTTCCAGGTCATGTGGCCAGCATGACAAAGCCACTTCTGGTGAACCAGAGCAGCACACGGAAATGCCGTTTACCTTCCCGCCGGAGCGGTACCTATTTAACTACTTGCAATTTTGATGTGCTTTCGAACTGCTAGGTTGGCAGGCCCACTAATGCATATTACTGCCAATAATAAAATACATTACTGTATGGGCTTAATGAACATTTATTCAAACGTTTATCCAGAACAAGGTCAGGGTGATTCAGTAAGGGCGCTTCATAGATGGGTTTCAAACACCAGCACTCATGCCTTTTAAATAAGGCCCTTTTTGAAAGATATAGAAAGGAGAATTATGTAACAGTAATTGCATTTCTCACAGCCTTCAGCTTTCACATCCTCCATTTTATAACCAGGAAATCTACAATCAATAACACTGTGCAGTATGTTTCTATTTACCCCACTTATTCTTATACAGTCAAGAGGTAGGGATAATAAACAATGTAGAAATAGGAAGCAAATCATGAGCAGAAAGTTACATGTTCCCCTAAGCAAGGCCATAACAACTGGGTGCTCTTAGTTCTGGTTAAAGAGAAAGAGGTGATTCCCAGCAACAGAAGTCCTGGGCAAGAGTGACCTAAAACAGAAATTTTACCTCTGTCAGTTTTTGGTCAAAAGCTTGCCCCATGGATGACCCAGTAAGCGGAAAGCAGCACAAACCTATACAAAACTCATGGTTGGATTTTTCACATTTCTAAATTTTGGAGGATAATTACATTCCAAACGATATACTAGACGAGGAGGTGCAAATTAGTTTAGTTTCCATCCTTAATATTTTCTGAACTGGGAATTGCCATATCAAAGTATTTTGATACATGCACACACCACACACACACACATACACACTCCAATACACGTACCAGGAAACTAATTCATATCCTGTCTTGCATGAAAGCAGACTTGCAGATACAGATGTGTAGCATAGAAAGTGGCCTTGAATATAGTCTTGCAAAAAATATTTGAGATGAACCTGGGGACCCAAGTTAAAAAATTACTCAGTCACCTCTGGGAAAGGTCACTACTGTTCAGCCCCTCTCTCTAAAATGGGAATAATGATGTTCTACCTCCCAATATTAATTTTAAGAGGGCAAAGAGCAAATGATTTGCATATAATTAATATGAACATCAAAAATCAACAGCAAGCTAGAAGTAAAAGTGTTGCCAGACTTAACACGTGCAGAGTTCTACATTAAGTAAGATAGCCCCAAAACTCAGCATAGGATGCCTGCCGAAATTTCTGCATTGCAGGGGTTTTTGACCAGATGAGCCTCAGGGGTCCCTTCCAGCTTCAGAATTCTATGATTCTATTATGTGCTCATCCCTATCATAGCCAACTCCTAGGGATCAAGGGGGTCTTCAGTCCTCCCAATAAAACAATTGAGGGGGTTGCTCCCCCCATTGCCATTCAAATGGCATGTGTGCACTGTGCCATGTGATCAATTTTGTGGGATTCAAGTTGGCCCCCCTGATCCCCATTATATATCAATGGTCTGTAATATTAAACAGAATGTGACAGCCTCTGCTCATGAGGAGTTATCAGTGTGTGCTCCAAAGCTGCTGTACCCACACAGTTAATTAGTAGTAAATCAAAATGTATTTCTGCTCCAAAACATTAGGTAATTGTTGGAGAAGGAGGGTTTTTCCAGTAAAGCAAGGGGACACTGGCCTGGAGTCAAGAGTTGCAGCTTCCTAGTTGTGAGCACCACTTCACCTCCCAAAAGAAACAGTGGGTACTATTTAATAAATAGTATATGGATTTTTGCATGCTTCAAAAATATCAAAGTAACAGGTCTCTGAATTGGGGGAGAAAATTAAAGAAGAGGAGATTAAGCTGAGGGTTTTTTTTCATTTTCTTTCAAAAAATCTAATTAATTTGTCAGTGTTCTCTGAGAAGACAAGCCTTTAATAAAACTGCATTGAGAAATGAGAGTTAAGGGGAACATGTTAAAAAAGTAAATTAATAATATTTTCAGCAGGCTTAGTTTCCTTAAAGGCAAATAGCAAAATCTAGCTGGATTTGTTGTACAAAAATCAAACTTTGATGATATAATATAATCCCGGTAAGAATGCTTAAAGGGCCAAGTCTATGAAGAGTGAATAATTCTATTCACTTGTGATACAACCATCTAGTTTTTCTTTAATTACCTACCGTATTTAGATTCATGAGAACTCATTTAACATATAATTTACATTCTTTCCATAGGAGTGGTATTCGTATAGTGTGCATTAATGAGTTTTAAAATAATTATGTTTATTCCATAAGAGTGGTATTTGTAGAGTGTGCATTAAAGGGTTTGAAAATAAAATGAGCTATCTAAAACATTTCCCAGTTGCTTCTGTCTGCAGAGTGCATTATGTTTGTCCCAAAGAAGTCCTGGCTACCAAAAAAAAATCCAGATGCAGGAAAGCAGATTGTCTCTGTGGCTAGGAAAATGCGCAGGGGCTGAGGTCCAAAGGGTTCGCAGCACACCAGGCACTTCTGGCTCATTTATAGGACACAGATGTCAAACTTAAATTGTATCATCAGAGCCCCCAACCTCACCTTCCTAGCAGAGAAATAATGTTACATGGTTATGTCATGAAGAACTCTCTCACCCCAGTCAAAACAAAGCAAAGGGGTCTCCCCCCCACATTTTTTTAAATCCGGGTTTGAAGGGCCCAGAAGGCAAAGAAGGTTTGCAGAAAGAAAGAAAAATGAGAGCTTCATTAATGTGTAACTGTGAAAATTTGGATCCCCTCCAGACCAATGTCAAAGTTGTGTGCTTGTTCTGTGCCATTTTGTATCGCAAACCCTATGTTTTATAGCTCTCAACAAACTGAGTAATTGATCCTCAAACTGGGGGACACAGGTGCCCTCTCAAAAGCTAACATTGTCTGATTCACTCCAAAGCGATGCCAAACCTTTGCACTGCTTGGAGCCAATCAGACATTGTCAGATTTTGAGTGCAGTTAACTACAGTGGCATGAACTAGGAACTCAGTTTTTTAGGATCAATTCCTCATCTTGGGAGCAGGATTTGTGATGCAGAAGAGTTAGAAACTATTGCAAAGTTTGACACAGTTTTGGAGTGAATCGAACAACGTTGGCTTTTGGAGGGATACCTGTGTACCCCAGTTTGAGTATCAATTACTCAGTTTGGGATGAGGTACCAAACACAGAGTTTGCAGTACAAAAACAAGCACAAAATTTTGGCACCAGTTTGATGGGGGTCCAACATTTCAGAATTACACTTTAATGAAGCTAAAAATAAGAAATAAGAAGCGGGGAGAAGATGGAATTATTTGATGTCACATCCACACCACACATTCAAAACACTCTTATACCCCTTTAAAAGTCATGGCTCCCCCCCCCCCAAAAGAATCCCAGGAACTGGAGTTGCAGCTGTTGGAGGTAAACTACAATTCCCAGGTTTCTTTGTGGAAAGCCCAGACAACTAAAGTGGTATGAATGTGCTTTAAATGTATGGTGTGGATGTAACCTAAGTTTAAGCTTTGCAACCTGTGACAGAGACTTTGCCAAAACTCACTTCTTATGCACTTCATGCAAACAGGATTGTGTAAGGGAAGGATTGTGACGGAGCGACTTGCATAGAGTGATTGAACTCCATAAGGACCCTTTAAACCAGGCATCCCCAAACTGCGGCCCTCCAGATGTTTTGGCCTACAACTCCCATGATCCCTAGCTATCAGGACCAGTGGTCAGGGTTGATGGGAATTGTAGTCCAAAACATCTGGAGGGCCGAAGTTTGGGGATGCCTGCTTTAAACCATGAGACTCTAGGGGTGAGGACTCTCAACATTTAGAAAAATTGCTTCAAGCTACTCTGATACCGCAGTATAGAACTCTAATGAATAAATAAGAGGAGGCTCCTGCCAAAATCTGTGTTGCCATTCACAATGATAAGGCAGCTTTAAACAAGAGCCCTCTGCCTCTGTCATTATTTGTGGATGTTACTGGCCATTCAGCGATGAGCTCAGTTTAAAAGCTGGGTCCGCTTAAGAAATCAGCTGTCACGACTCCATGCTTTTAGAGGTCGCAATATTACACAGAGATTCTGAATTATTAAATGCAGAAGGGGAAAATATATTTTTCACAGGCACAGTGCTTCTTTTGCACAAATCATTCCCATAATTGCTACACTGAGAGCTATTATGCAAAACACAGTAGCAGAATGAAAAGAGCCATGATTCCTTACCTGTATTCTTCTATGAGGATTTAAATACCACTTTAAAGGGTTAGCATAGTATAATAAAATTGGTTAGCAGTTAAGAGCTGGGCTCAGAAGCAACATTCCTACTCATCACCTATGATACCTCCTCCATGTGCCTTAAGCCTGTCAGTTAATGCAGCACTATAAAGATGCAAAGAGAAGGAGGGAGAAAAGGGCAACTTGCCAACCTCACAAGTAATTATGGAAGAGAAAATTACATAAATCCTTTCCCAATTCTAGAAGAAAGCTCCTTCAAAGACAACCAATTATATATTTGGACCTTTGTCAGGAAAAAAGGTGGGGCACAGTGGTACCTTGGCTTAAGAACTTAATTCGTTCCGGGGGTCCGTTCTTAACCTGAAACTGTTCTTAACCTGAGGTACCACTTTAGCTAATGGGGCCTCCTGCTGCCGCCGTGCGATTTCTGTTCTCCTCCTGAAGCAAAGTTCTTAACCCAAGGTACTATTTCTGGGTTTGTAACCTGAAGCGTCTGTAACCCGAGGTACCACAGTATAAATAAATACATAATACAGTGGTACCTCGGTTTAAGTACACAATTGGTTCTAGGAGTCTGTACTTAACCTGAAGTGTACTTAACCTGAAGTGAACTTTCCCACTGAAAGTAATGGAAAGTGGATTAATCCGTTCTAGACGGGTCCGCGGAGTACTCAACCTGAAGCGTACTTAACCCAAAGTATGGGTGCAATTGGTTCTGGAAGTCCATACTTAACCTGAAGTGTACTTAACCTGAAGCAAATTTTCCCATTGAAATTAATGGAAAGTGGATTAATCCGTTCCAGATGGGTCCGCGGGGTACTTAAACTGAAAGTACTCAAACTGAAGCGTACTTAAACTGAGGTATGACTGTAACAATAATAATTTGTGCTTTAAAAAAATTAAGAGTTGTAGTATCACTTCATTTTTGCTAGGTGAATCTTGATATGATTTTATTTGATTTAATATGCCACAGCATATTAATCTGCCCTGAGATCTTCAGATTAAGATATATATTTGCATTCCGCTTTTCCAACGATAAATGCTGAGCTCAAAAATGCTCACAATAATCACACTAGCATTTTTTAAAACCTCAAACATTGCAATCATTATAATATCAAACACAATGGCATATAAATAAAGCAAACAAGAGCAACAGATTCATTAAAACAATTAATACAATTTAATAAAGTTACAATAACTCATATTGTTATCAGGATACTTGCTACTCATGTGGAACCTTCCTCTAGAACAATAAAAAATGGATTTGATAACCCCATGGTTATCAAACACATTGTTTTGCAACACTACAATGGGTGGAAGACTCTTTCACTATCTATGAACTGTAAATACTTATGCAGAAGTATACATTAAAAAACCATTTGGGATGGGTGGGCAAGGTTGTTAAGTCAGTGACAGCTTTTGTCACCTTGGAGGAAAAGGATTATCTGGAGTCATCTTTATTGAAGTTATAACTTATTGCATTTATCATTGGGCTCTGTTAGCACAGGAAGATCCTCTGGCACAGATTTAACCTACTGCTTGAATCAAAAAGGCAGAGTTACAAAAATGGCATCCCACATAGAGTTCTTTCGCATCATGTGTAGTAAAACTTTTCTGTGTTGTGACATCATCACACTGTGTGCTCCGTGTCCCTTGCTCCACATCACTGAGTGCTGGTGGCAGGACAGGAAAACACACAATATGACAGCATCACAACAGAGGGTTAGTGATCCAACATGTTACAAGAGAGAACAGAAGGACTTGACAAGGAGATGCCAGTTGCAGCAGCAGCCTCATGTTGAACATGACCTGTGTTTCTGACCCCCCTCCCTGCAAAAAAGAGGGGGGGACAACCCAATGGAGCCAAGAGCTTTTAGAAAGCTGCAAATGCAAGTTCATCATGAAGATAAAAAGGGGGAAATTATCTGCACAGATTATTATGGATGTACCTCTCATGGTTTCCTTCTGTGATATGATACAGACGATTAGCACCTCCATCAGCACATGCTCTCAGAACAGCTGGAAGGAAAGGGAGAAGCTGTCAAGAACCTGACATCATAACCAAGGAACAAATTTATTTACATGGAAATATTTCCTACAGCACAGTATAGCTCCGTGCCGAAATGACAGAAATACTTATTTCGTTAAATGATGTACGTACTGACCTTCAGCAGGGCTTCCAGGACTGTTTACAAAAATGATGAAAAACACAAGAAAAACATAGCAACGTGCTTAAAAAGAAAAATAAATTAAAATACAGTCAACACTACAAGGATAATGAACATTGGTGGTGAAAGAAAAAGAACGAGAGAATTGCACCACCTGGGTATCACCAGCCATTACTGTAAAGGGACGCATGGCGCCTGTGAAGGCTGGGCAATGTCAGCTTTTCAACATTGCAATGTATCACCAGCCAAACATCGCGATCTGACAATATACCACAATGTTGAAACGGAGAAACAAGCTGCATTGGCCAGGAGGCCTCAGCAGTCCTTAAGGCAGAGCATTCCAAACTGTCTGTCACGATACTTTAGTGTGTCAGCTGCAGTGTGTAGGTGTGTCGCACGAACGCTCCCCGTGCTCCTCCTGGGCCTGGAAAGGGGTTAGTTTAACCTCTGGTTTGCCAGTAAAACTGAATTACTGTTTCGCGAAATGATGCATGTCTAAAAAGTGTGTCACCAACATGAAAAGTTTGGAAAGCTCTGCCTTAAGGCTTTGGCAATCCTTAAGGCTTTCATTTCCAGTTTCAACAGATAATGAAAAGTAATAATTGTCCCTACACCAAACATAGTTAAAATACACATCAAATATTTTATATTAAAAAACAGCACTTCAGCACAGCTGGAGCCATTTCCCTTTATAAGTTACGAGGTCGTCTGAAACATCTTAATTCTTATCTGAAGAAGTGTGCATGCACACGAAAGCTCATACCAAAATAAAAACTTAGTTGGTCTTTAAGGTGCTACTGAAGGAATTTTTTTATTTTACTTCGACCCAGACCAACACGGCTACCTACCTGTAACCATCTTAATTCTTGAAAGCACCAGAAAAAAGTCTGATAGATCATATAGGCTGCTCATCCAGGAGAGCCAGAAATTAATTTTTTTTTGCTAACTGGATTTCCTCGAATATTTTTGCTCTTAGCACTTCAGTTTTTCTGTACAGTACTTTAAAAGTACTGTAAGCAAGTAATTATCCAAGGTACTGATCTTTTCCTAGCATGTTAATGATTCACATCAGTATGAACTAGAACCAAAGGTTTTCTCGCTAAATAGAGGCAGTTAACTGATGGGGAAAGGGTCAATAACTATTATTTTCATAGCTATGGCTCAAATTGTGCTTGGTTTTCTTAAACAGCAAGTATTATAAATAGTCTTTCACAAATGAGAGCTGGGAAGGAAAAATAACAGAGTATACAAATTGATTACTTTTGATGCCCTTTAGAACTCCACAGATGAGGCTGCATTATCAATAATGATCTCAGAGTTAGAGTCTTTGGAAACTCAGCAATAATTCATACATGTGTATTATTATTATTTCTTACAATAGTGCTGTAATGTAGAAGTTTGCTGGCCAAGACAGAAGACTGCATAAATACACGCGCCTTGGATGTTATATTGCTTACAATCTTCCATTGGCAATAAACGCTTCCATTGCTTGGTAACATGATTACTTATCATGGGATGTACTGAGTGAACTCATTAAGAAGCACTTCAGACACTGCATTTTAGCTGTTCTCCCAAGATGCCTTAAGCCAGGGGTTCACAAAGGGCATAGGGATGGCAAGTATGGCAGAAAGAATCAAGGACAATCAAAGAACCATTCAGACATTTCAGTGTAGTACAGGATCAAAATATTTTTTTAAAGAGCATCAGGTGATACTGAGGACCATCATAGCTGTCATCCAGAATAGCTGTTTGAACAGTGCTGGAGAAGAGCAATGGCTATTCTAAAGTTCTCCATGACATATTGTTGTAAATAGGGATTTTCCACTCTGAAAAATGTGAGAGATCAGAAGAGAGAAAGCCTTCTTTGAACTAATGAGGAGATGAGAGTTTGTCTCAAATTAGACCTAGATTACCTGGCAAAAGCAAGCTCAGCCCTCTCACTGAGCTTGTAAAAAGCTTGTTTATAATTATATTTTTGGGAATAATTCATGTTACTATTTATCTGCATTGCTTTATACTTTCTGGATGCCTCATGATCATATTATAAAGCAGTTGTATTCTATGCTGTAAATCAAGCACTACTGGTACTAGGAGTTGTTACCTTATGTTTTCCAATGTATTTCTTATCAATAATAATAATTAAAAAAAACAGTGAGGCATTCAGCAATTTTTTATTGTGAAAGTGTGGTCCAGAGAAAAAAGTTTGAGAACTTTAAGTTTAAGCCTTAAGTACTTAGCTAAAAATACAACAGATCAAAGTGAAAAACACTGCAAACACAAGTATCACATAAGCTTCACTCATCAAGGAACCATGGTTGGCTGCAGGTTCCTGTTGAGACTCCATGGCAAGCTAGCAATACGTGAAATGGTTACCCAACTGCTACTTCATATTCCCAATTAGGCGAGTTCCAATGTACTATCTTCAATTTCTATTTGTTGCTGCCAGTTCCACAATGCCGCTTCACAAAAGGATAAGGCAGCAGCTACCTTGGTTCTCTTCTTCAGCCTAGTTACTGCAAAAATGCAGTAAGACCTGCACCAGCCGTTCATACTTCCAGGAGAAGAGACTGACCAGCATTGCTCTCCCCAACATTTGCTTTTTGCTGCTGTCAGCCTTCTCTGGAAGAGAGGACCAGGAGTCAACTGTATGTCATTACTCTCCACTCTGAACTGTGTTTAAGCCAGACTCCTTGGACTGCAGCAAAACTGGTACCAGAAACGTTTTTCTCTGTTAACTCTCATTTTTGCTTTGTATTTATGTACTTAAGTTCACACCGTGTGGGTTTTCTTTCGTAATATTGAATTTATTATGTCTTTGCTAAATTGTTGGGTTTTGTTATTTTGAATTTACTGACATGTTCTGCATTTTTAATGCTTGAATTTCCAATGTTGTCTACTCTAATATTTCAGATGTTTGCTGTAAGCCACTTTAGGCATTGCTCATTGTGGGAAAATGGCATATACGTAAAATCAACCAATCAATCAATGCTAACCCTCTGTGAGCAGTTAGGCAGTTAGAGATGGGAAGCAGGGTAAGCTGTAACTTGGAAACTCAGTTCAATCTCTCCCTTTTACACCTAACTGTCCTATAGCCAGCAAGCAGTGACAGACACAGATTCTTTGGGTGCCGAGGATAAATTTTGTCCCAGCGGTAAAACTAGAGCCACTAGACACTAATCTAAATTCATTTACCTAATGTTCCTCCTAAAGTTCCAGGACAATAAGAGGGGTCCCCAAAAGACTCTCGAGACACAATTCAGCCTCAAGACAACATGCAGTGGTAAATTTCATGTTGTGTATTGTGTGAAGAATTACTTCTGTTAATACTGAAATTACTACTGTCAGTCCATTTCACTGTGTTCAGATATTTCGAGAAAAAAGAATTAAAATTTATAATTACCCTCCTCTCTCCCAAGTTCAAAATTTTATAAACTTCTATCATGCCTGTCTCCCCAGTCTTTTTTCTGAACTCAAAGGTGTCACTTTCCTTCATCTGAACTTTCAGACATTTTATTAAGCAGCTAATTCCTGACCTAACAAAAGTGGTATAAGTGCTGTATTGTACATGTAAAGAAGTCATTCCAAGAAAACATATAAATCAAATAACAATTTAAAAAGCCAATTGAAAATGTGAATTGCAGATTCATATTTCCCCCCAAGGCAATTATTTAAGTCTGTCAGTGAGATGCAGATGCCTGTGTTCTGACAGCATTTCTGAAGTTTTAAAATTAGGTTGTTTAATAATTCAGTTTGAGTGTTTACAAACGCCAAGTTTTGATCATGGCTTTTTTTCCTTCTTCATTGCCTGCTTCTTTGTCCGCCACCCCCCAAGCGGCTTTATTGATTTCTGACAACAGGAAGACAAGCAACTCAGAGTACGATAGAAGGCCCCCCGCCAAAAGTGATTTTAATTGCGATTCAGAATTTCCATCACACAGATTTTAAAACTGAAGAAACCTGTCTATGATGCAACTTGCGACAAATGAGAGAAAGAGAGAGAAGAAATTAAAGAGGAAAATATCAGAGAAATCAGACATACCGGTATTTGGTAGTTCACTGTGAATGTTGTAGAGGGAAAAGTACACTCATTTCAACTTACTGCTGCTCACCTGCCATTTACTGCAGCTCACCTGCAGCTCACCGCCAGGGGCTTCATAAACTTCCTCTTTTTGCTGTTTTATTGGGACTGTAAACAAGAGGTGGGCTGCCATATCTTTGGCAGGCTATAATATATGGCTAGTGGGCTTTTCTCAGCTTGATGGGTCACAATTGATGCAGGGCTGGTTTAAAGTGACTGTGTAAGATCAACTTCTGCTTCAATAGCCAGTAGTAGTGATAAGTATAGTTATTTCCTCACCAGCTGGTTTCTTATATTTCAGAATTTATTCACACAAACCCTCCTTTGCAACCATGGCTGCAGGAACACAAAGCAGAAGCTGTGATTCTAAACAGGAGCCTATATGGCATATTGCCTTGAAAGGTGCATGCAGCAAACAGACCCTGAATTGCCCCATCTGCATTCTGGGTCAAAACACCACACATATAGAAGTCCCATGTTGGTTTCTACTTCATGGAAATACTAAAATGTGAACAGAAAATGGGAGCAGCAGGACACTATCTCCACCTACATCCCAGTTCCTGACAACTGTGGAGGAAGAAGGTTGGCGGTAGTGGGGAAAGAGCTTTCCCCAGTCTGTCTCATAGTCCATTCTGCAGGCTGTCACTGCCTCTGGTTGAGCAAAGGGTCTGTGGCCAGCTCCCCTCTTCACTTGCCCAGCGATGGTGGCAACCTGAAGACAGGCTGCAGCATAGCAGGAGCATATACCCCCCTGCTCCCCCCTTCAAGCTGTCAAACAAACACATATTTTGCAGGCAGATTCAATAGTGTGATCTTGCCACCACCCCCTAGAAAAGGGGAGGGGAACACTGTTTAAATAGCTCTGACAGGTTCTCCTACTTTTATTTGTTTTCATAAATTGAACTAAGCACAATGGGCAAATTGGCAAATCTAGCTTCTGCTGTTGTATGTTTATGCAGTATTCATTTAATAATGCAGTCTGCATTAACGCTACTACAAATGATTGAAAGGGACAGTTTCTTATCGCCATAGACTACATTTCACTACAAATCTCCTACCCCAGGACTCACCCCCACTCTATTGTCAATTATGACTTTCTTCCACTGAACTCTCAAAACTTGTAACAAAATCGTATTGTTCCATTTTTCTTAAAAGCAGATTAGAATATTATAATACACTAGCTGACCCGGCCACGCATTGCCGTGCTGTGGCCTGCGATTCAGGCGCTCACCCTCTCCCCCCTCCGGCCTAGTGGGGGCCTGGCAGGGGCCTAGGAGTCTGGTAATGGCCGCCTTGGTGGTTTCAGTTGCTCGGTTGATGATGCCATTATTTGGCGCCGCCCTTCAGAGCTTTTGCTGGTGACAGCGTGCAATCTGCCTTTCTATTGGATGCTGCTGGAGTCTTCAGAGTGGGCACCACTTTTTTGCGTTTATTCACTATTTTAGGTGTGAAAGCTGTGCTTTTTTGGAATTTTTTTATGCCAGATCCCTCACTGATGGGCATGGAATGTTGTGGCCAAATTTGTTACATTACAGTTCAGCGGTTACAGAGAAAGGCTGTTTCATCCGCGTGCACAATGCCTATATTTTTATATAGATGAATCTAACCCAACTAATATTATGCTGAATAATAATCCAAAATAACCTGCTTTTCATATGAAGAATTTTAACCTGAAAAGATACCTTAGTTGCAAGAGGCTACTATGCAAACTATGGATAGAAAAGATATACTACAGCAAGCAGAATATTCTAGCCAGCACAGAATTGTTTTCTAGAATATATTTTCTAATTCATTGACAGGGTACATTCTACTCCATAGTTCACCTCACATATGCCTGTATATTTTTTCTCCTCTAAGGTCTTTATTGAGTTGGTACGCTCCTGCAGAGCACGTCAAAGGAGGCAATTTCTCCTTTCAGATCTCACTCAGTTCTCATATGCACATAGTTTGTTTCAATGCATGGCTGCGCACCCAGGACACATCATTAGTTTGTGAAAGAATATGAGAACTAAATAGGCAGAACACGGAAAAAATAACAGGTATATAAATAAAAAGGAAGGAAGGTAAAACGGGCAACTGGAGAAATAAGAAGGAAGAGAACGTGCTTGAAATTGTCAACTTCCTCTTTAGAATAAATTTAAAAAATTCCTGTCACTACAACAGGCAAAATGTGTGTGAAAGCAAGGGACCTCATGTATGTGCCACTAACCCTTAAGAACCAGCTTCACCTTATCTGTACGGTCCTGTTTCAAGATTTAGTTCTTTGTCACATAAAATGTGACAGAATCTTGGTAACAAGAAGAGACAAGATTCAAACATTGCACAAATGTAAAAAACAAAATCCTGTGTCGAGGAATGAAATGTAATAGGAAGGCTTTCAATATTTGACATATACGGAAGAATATTCCAGGTCCAATTTAGATTACTTATGGTCTTGGCTTGCTGTTTATTTGGCCTCAAACGAAGCTCCCAGGATGGGATACTGGGCACTGAAATACGGCTGAAGATTTCTAACAAACAATTCTCAACCTTATTTTTTCAATGGCAGTTAAAGAAAACTGAGCCCAGTTTCAATATATGTGTGAGGGAGATAAAATTCCTTCTCTGATAGTCTCAATCAACCCAAGGCAAAGAAATCCAATCAGTAGACTAAATGGAGAATTTCATGCAGGCAAAGAAACATCATCAAAAGCCAATCTACACATTATGAAGAATTAGTTGCAGCTTTCTATACTATACTATTCTGGGAGTGGGTATCTCTCCAGTTCCTTGCAAGTAATAAACTAGCAAATCAAGGAGAAATATTTAGAGTGACCCTCTCCATGATATCTGAGCTTATGATATGCAGGATTTTTTTTTTAGTATAGGGCTAGTGAAAAATAGGGCACACACCTGTAATCTGAAGAATTTCACCCCCTAGTCTGCCACTTCATTCTGCATAATGTTTAGATCAGCTTTTAAATGTTATCATGTCCTTGCAGGCTCAAAAGTTCAGCTCAGTAAGGAAACAATTATTCAGAGCCCTGTGAAGTCAAGCTCAGACTTTCCCAACCTTCTCTGCCAGTTCAGAAACTGCTTATTTCAATTACAGTACTCTGTAGATTGGTTCCATTTGAAAATGGTAAATTTAAAGATTCCTCATGGACCACTGCTAATCTGTGACTATCTAATACATGGCTGTATGCTTTTGCCTTCCAGGCATATTCAACATTGATATGTTCTCATTGCTTTGGATCCACAATTCAACTGTGTTAAATATTGAGGAGAGCTTTTTTTCCTCTTCTGGGGCCTTCAAATTGGACCATCATTACCTATTAAGAAATATATATATATAGAATACCCCATGCTGCTATGCAATGGAGCTACAAGAAGCTCACTCGAAGAATATTGGTACCTACAACCATACACCCTTATGCATTCTGCTATAAGAATTATAATGAAGTATAAATAGTACTGCAAAAGGGTGTGTGTGTGTGTGTGTGTGTGAGAGAGAGAGAGAGAGAGAGAGAGAGAGAGAGAGAGAGAGTAGTGTTTCATGATTTTTCCCTTGCCCATTTACCTCTTTCAAATACTATCCATTGCCTGGTCACAGCAGCTGCCCCTGCCCCTGTTTGCAGCTTGGGGGAAAGTGGACCACCTACTGAAGCAAAATGTTGATTTCTTGCAGAAGCAATCTCAGCTAATCAGAAATTGCGGCCAAACAGATCTGTTCATGGGAAGACATATTGAGTCCAAGTCAGGGCAGGAGCCATTATTCTTATTCTGGATAGTCTTTTTTTAAAACACACACATACAGAGAGACGGGGGGAGGGGGGCGTAATGACTCAGTTCGTACGCTATGCTAAGCCAAACCAAACCAAACCAAACCATGGCTTCATGTGAATGAGCAGACTCCTGGAGAGAATATTTATTTACTAATACCCCACGTTTCTCCCAGAACAGGCCCCAAAGCAGTTCACAACACGAATGATAACAGATCCAATTAAAAACATGTTTCAAAGTCAATATTTAATCTATCAATATGAAATCAATATGAAAAACATTGTTACCCTACTAAAACAGTGATGAATTTGAACACTCAAAACCATTTAAAAGCACAATGACAACAAAAGAAAAGAAAATGTACAACCCCCACCCTCAGAAGACCCTGCTGCACCAGCCAATAGAGGCCAAAGGCCTGCCTAACCAAAAAAGGCATTTGCTTGCCAGAAAAAGGAAAGCAGAATGGGTGTTGTCAGGGGACCTTCCTACAGGGAACCTCTCCCCCCCCCCCAATCCTGCTGACCAGCACTTCGCCCAGTGAGAGCAGCAGCAGCCGGTCAGGTGGGGGGAATGAGGAAGTTAGCGGGATGGAGGAGGCAAGGCTCAGTGATGTGGGAGAGCCCATGCACCGCTTGGACCAGCAGGTAGAAGGGAACACGCAGGCCCTTCTGGTGCCCGAATTAAGGCGCACCACTAAACGTAAGGTTGGGAGGAAGCGTTTCGGGGTGCCCAAACTCTTATGCTGGTCACGCAACAGGAAACGTCCACTCCCAGATTCTGCAAGTGACTAGGAGGTCATGTTTTCTGCTATCTCTGCACTGTAAATATTATGCGCAGCACAATAAAACCGTTAAAGACCAGCACGGACTTGGGCATCTTTACTCGAGAGTAGATGCAACAACACCATTACGGGGGGGGGGAGCCCACCCTCCCATGAAAGAGAAAATCACAACCACTTTCCTCCTCCCTGGTTGTTCCACTGCCGTGATTTAGCTCTCTCCAGACAAACCATGAGCTGTAGCCAAGGGCTATCCTGTGGTTTGCAGTTCAAAGTTTGTCAGTAGAGCACTAAACCACAGCTCTGGGTTCAGACAACACACTAAACCAAACCATGGCAGCTCAACACTGCCACAGCAAAATAACTGGGCAAGTGGCTGCCACATGAGGCTATGAGGGCCTCATGTTTATTGCTCATGCTAAGCAATCCATGGTTTGGCTTAGCATTCCATGTAATCAAGAACAGTGCCATGCTGCCAGATCCAATGGCATCACCAAGTCAAATCAGAAGGCAATGCTTCCTAGCTTCAATCGGAGTGGACAGTTTTTGTCATTTTGTCACCCACAAATTGCTGCTACTGAGAGAATGTGTATCACAGGGTAAAGATTTTCTTGAAATGTCCTGCCTCTCCCCATACAAACTAACCTGGACCCTGTGATCACCATCCGAGGCCCTTCCACAAGTGCTCCGGAGGGTGGCAACACAAGAATGGGCCTTTTCTGTGGTGGCTCCCCACTTATGGAATGCTCTCCCCAGGGAGGCATGCCTGGTGCCTTCATTACTGTAAACCACCTGTCATCTTCAGATATATAAATTTAATAAATATTTCAGGACATTCCTAATTATGCAGCTCAATGACATGGTAGTTGTAAAACCCCTCTAGGAATTTGGAAGGAAGGAAGACATCATGCCAGTCAGAAGCAACAAGCCTGTTATGAAATTCATCACATAAAATCATTACAATCAACTGTGGAGCATGCTCCTTAATACCTACTGCAGAGAATTTGCTCAAAGACCACGAGCAATTAATCATGCTAGCTGTCAATGGATAACAGCCCTGCATATTTTTGAACACCACCATCTTGTAAATTACACATCCTGGGAGAAGCAACGCGGCCGGTTTTATGGTTGCTTCGCTCTACATAGCGCCAGTGTTTGCTGCGGCTGAGGCTGCCATTACGTTACCCTGGTGTATTTATTGCACTAATCAGGAAGGCTAGCGAAAGCAAGACATGCATCTCTGAATATGGAATGGGCAGGTGACTGCGGTAAACAAGGTTTCCTTGATCTGTGCTCCCTGCAGGATCTGGCATGCAGCACCTAATTCACATTAGCATTGGGTAGTTTATTGTTCAGTAAACAAACATATTATCTCTCTATGGGCTTCTTTCAAATATTTGAGACTAGCTCCTTTTTGTATTTCTGGTAAACAGTCTATATTTCTGATGTAATAAATACAAATGCTATATTTCCATCTTTGTAAAAGCTTTTTTAAAAAGCCACAATTCTCAATCTACTACTGTTTCCCATGACAGAGAATAAGAGTTTTAAAAATCTGGTTGAACAGCTGCCCTTTCTGCCTAAGAACTTCTTTTCCTTGGTGCTCTTTCAGCAAATCAAAATCAATAGCTGGGGTGAAGGAGGTGGGTAAGTCCTTATTTATTCTTCCCTTAGACTCCTGTAGGCTCGTATTTATTGCTGCAATGAAGAATGACAGCACTCCCCTTTACCTACAATTTATTAGATATTTTTATTTTTTTCTGAAAAAGTGAAAAGGTTACATATGTTTCTTTCTGTTTATACATTTTTGGATTGTGGTGAAGTGGAAACTGTTGGTGTCCTTTCCAGTTATTTATTCATATATTGCATTTGTGTGCTACTCAATCTTTAATACAAGGAGTTCAGAGCAATATGCATTTTAGCCACACAACCGTCTGTGAGGTAAGCTAGACAAATCGGCAGAGACTTGCCCAATGCCGTTCAGTGAGCTTCATACCCGAGATGGTCTGAAAACTAGGTTTACACACATAACTCCAATTCACTTTCCAATACACCAGGGATTAGTCATACTTTCCATCCCGTGGGAAGAATTGAGATAGCTGGAAATTACCAAGTGCAGGTGGTACATGGAGGCAGAGTGTGGCGTAATGAGCTGGCAATTTTCTAGCGATAACTCATTCATCTTTGGAAATGGCTACACTATTTACCAAAGCATTTTTCTTGCAGCAAGCAGTTCCATAGTTTAGCTTTCCTCAAGCTAAGTACAGGTGTATGTCTCGAGGTTATTGTGACATTTTAGGCAGAATTTTCTGGTCCTCCAAGTGGGGTAAAAAAGCACTAAAAATCACTGCAACCCTCCCTCCCCGCCCACATGCCCTGGGTTGCTGTGCGTAAGAGAAACCTGGTGGGCAAGCAGAGGACAGGCCCATCTGCTTCATCCAATCAGGTCTCTGTCACACATGCCAGGTCAAATCCACCATCCACAATCAGGTCGTGGATGGTAGTGGTTTCATTCATCATTGACCTGGCATTACACAGCAACACTTTCAGGTCCCTTGTTGATTCCAGTATCCTTTCGGCCAGAACCAGACCTGGAGGCAGGGATAGTCCTCAGACAACGACTAAGCCTGTCTCCTCGGTAATGACATGGTCTGGTCAATGCAGAGCTTTCAGCCTTTCCTTCTACAGTACCAAAATGTCTTGGGCTGATCATAGCTCCTTCTCTTCCCCCCACTGCCCCAGTTTAAACTGTTTTTTTTAAAATATTGCCACAACACATAATTTATGGCTTTTTGAAAAACGGGCAGAAATCTGATTTTTACCATTTTTAGCACCAAATCTACACAAACATGTTTTGAGGCCAATCTACAAATTATGTGCGGGGAAATTCAGGTTTGACACTGACTATAGTCAAAACAAGTGTGCATGCACACGAAAGCTCATACCAATAACAAACTTAGTTGGTCTCTAAGGTGCTGCTGGAAGGAATTTTTTTTATTTTGTTTTATATACAGAGATATGCAGCTAATTCTCATTCTCCACCAAACATACCTGTGTAATACATATTACAAAACCCACATTTGTCTTCTTCACCTGTTATGTTGTTATGTAGGCAGTTACAAACAACAATTACGCGTTTGAAGCAGCTCTTATGATTTTTCTACATGTCTCCCTCAGTCTCTATCGGGCACAGCTACCAACTGCAGAAGGGGAGCTATAAGCTCTGGAAGATGTCTGAAAAGCCAGCAATCAGGTGCTACCACAATCCAATATGGACAAGAGAAAAAGTGGAAAGAAAGAAAGATCTGGTAGTGATCTATGGGACCTGCCAAAAATATTATCCTATTCCTGAGTAGAAGAACAGGTGTGAGTTAGTGAAGTCTGACAGGATTTGCAGGGCATCCATCCATCAGCTCTTGCTGCAGCTGGTCCAGTGGATGAGAGGCAGTGAGATGTAACAATATCTGATAGGCTACGGAAATAGTATGTCAGGATTTGCATCACTTGGTCAAGGACTAGTTTTATCATAAAGTAACTCCTTAGGCAACAGTTTCTGGAGGGGCAGCATATTCATTTATTTAGTATTTTAAAAACCTTTCTCTTCAACAAAACATTCAAGGCACTTTGCAAAAATAATAATAAATTCAATCATCATTAAATGAATCTAGCTAAGATTGCACCCTTGAACAGCAGTAATGCTAAAATCCTTTTAACATATGCGGTGTTTGTTTTTCAAACGGGGAGTAATTCAAACGTTTTTTCTCATTTACTTGCAAGGTGCCGGAAGTAACCATGAACACCTCCCTTGTTCTCTTAGAAGGGCAATGGGGCCCACCTGAGAGGTGCTGGAACTGAGTTCTGGCGGGGGAAAAGCCCTGCTTGCAAGCTTGGATGCACACACACACACACACACACACACACACACACACACACACATGACTTACTGTCTGAATCATTGAGAACTACTCCTAGGATTCTGCTGGATGTGTAGCTTTGTTTTATTAGGTCAGGTGCCAAAGGGGTCAATTTAGAAACTAAACTGAAGAGCAACAATGCCCACTGTTGAGTCAGGTTGCTAAATGATGGTGGCATGCCTTCCTTCTGGTTGACTTGGCAAAGGTCTTCTGCAACAGCAGGTCCTTGAGGGGTGTCAGAGGGTGGCAACCTTTCCGTCATCTGCTCCACCTGTCAGACCCAGTGAACCTGCATTGAGGGTAAGCCCACAAGGGGAGTCCACGGGGGGGGGGCATGTAGCTCAGGTCCCCTCAAACCCGGAAAAGAACATGGCAAGATCAGTTATCAGGAGATGGTGGATAATGCCTGGTTGGTATGAGGAATTTTATCTGCTGATATTGCAAGAGCAATTTCATACCTACTTGGGGGGGGGGGGAAGGCAGAATACATTAAGGAAATCATAGTCATCCCAAGAAATAACAAAGAAATTATGAGTGGAACACATTAAACATAATTAAAAGGAACCTGCTTGTGATTATTAAGGCTTGATGGAGATATTGTAATGGAATTGTTAATAAAATGCTTTAAAACCGCACCCATCAACTTGTTCTGTCTGAAATGTGGTTTTGATAACCCAGCAGTAACATCTCAAGAACAGTATTAGGCTTCTACTCCATATTAAACGAGAATTCAATTACTGTATGATACACTATGTGTAGCCCCGCTGAGATTATTTTCCATCCTGCATGACAAACATTGTTATTTTTCTATTACTAAAATAAGTTATCTGTTTCAAGGGGAGAAAACACATTTACAACGTAAGAGCTAACTGTACTTTTATGGGAAATGAAACTAAGGGAATTTTTGTCAACAGCGTAGCTTGCATTTTCCTTTATTAATTTGCTCAGCATTTATCCGGTCAAAGGATGAAAAGTTTTGAATCCATTTTGTTTTGTCGAAACTCCGGAGTGGCCTTCAACATCCACAATGGATTCTACAATCCACTACATGCATGTGCAGTTTGAGACATCAGAGGCCTCTGACCAAATGGAAGGAAGCATGGAGAAACCTCACAAAGCTCTTTCAGGCTGCATGATGCCTCCTCTACTCTACCGTGTTTCTCATATTATAAGACATGTCTTATATTAATTTTTTCCTCAAAAAACACAACATGGCTTATTTTCAAGGGATGTCTTATTTTTTAATAAAGTGCACGCGGGCGCTGTTTGCCGGGCTTGTCAAGCCCAGCAAACAGCGCCCGCCGATCTTTGGTGACAGGCGGGGGTGGGGGGAGAGCGGAGAACGAACTCCGCTTTCCCCCCCCCCGCCTGTCACACAGCACAGGTCCAAAGATCGGCGGGCGCTATTTGCCGGGCTTGTCAAGCCCAGCAAGGAGCGCCCGCCGATCTTCGGTGACAGGCGGGGGTGGGAGGAGAGCGGAGAACGATCTCCGCTTCCCCCCCACCCCCGCCCGTCACACAGCACAGGGCCGAAGATCGGCGGGCGCTGTTTGCCGGGCTTGTCAAGCCCAGCAAGGAGTGCCCGCCGATCTTCGGTGACAGGCGGGGGGAGAGCGGAGAACGATCTCCGCTTCCCCCCCCACCCGCCTGTCACACAGCACAGGGCCGAAGATCGGCGGGCGCTGTTTGCCGGGCTTGTCAAGCCCAGCAAGGAGTGCCCGCCGATCTTCGGTGACAGGCGGGGGGAGAGCGGAGAACGATCTCCGCTTCCCCCCCCACCCGCCTGTCACACAGCACAGGGCCGAAGATCGGCGGGCGCTGTTTGCCGGGCTTGTCAAGCCCAGCAAACAGCGCCCGCCGATCTTCGGTGACAGGCGGGGGTGGGGGGAGAGCGGAGAACGATCTCCGCTTCCCCCCCACCCCCGCCCGTCACACAGCACAGGGCCGAAGATCGGCGGGCGCTGTTTGCCGGGCTTGTTCTGTATGCTGTAAATTCCCTGTGTGAGATGTTTATTTTCCCGTTTGCTTCTTCATTGTTCTAATCATGTCTTGCACAGCATCTCTGCTTCCACTTTTCCAATCTTTCTCTTCTTCTGTTGAAATTCAAGCTGTGTCATTGTGCCATCTTTATTGTTTGTGTCTGAGTAAAGGAATAATCTGGCATCTAGCTATAGCTCTGGGCGAGTTTCCAGTTCTCCTTATCTTCTAATTCTTAGACCTCTAACTGTTCTCTTTTTCTCTTCTTGTTTTTTCTCTGTTATTGTTTAGGGAGGAGGCTTGCTAAATAATTTATACAGCAAATATAGCATAATTAAAAAAGGGTAAAGCTCCCTTCCTCCCTTACATTCCTATTTTTCAACGAAGGAAATATTATTTCCAGTTTGAAATGTTGCAACCCAGTAGCTGATTCACTTGGCAGTATGTAATCTTGACCTCTTCATCCTGCACACGTCTGAAAATTAAGAGCCAATTTCATCCTAATAATCAGTAGAACCTCTGCTCTTAATGGCTGCATTGGTGGATTACCAATATCCGAAACGCTTTTACACTCAGTGTCTCGTGCCTCTCAGATTCCATGCCAGAGCGAGAACCAGGTACTGAGACAATATGCGAGTGAAGCTCACTCCCCCTGAGCCATGGGGAGAGCTTGCAAGGACAATGACTCCCAAATAATCCTTGTTTATTCTCCACAAACAATCTCCGCTAATGTGGGAACTGCATTCATTAAGGAGGGAAGCACTGGAAGTCCCTACAATACAAATTCTAACACCAATGCCTTTAATTGTGGGCATGTCTTTTACCTTTCCGTAATGCGAAGGGAAATTAATTTAAAGCTAGGAGTATGGATGAGGTTTCACAATCCAGTTGCACTAATATTGTAGATAATTTATTTTAATTGTTTTTAATTTGTTATGACATGTTTATTGTGTATTTTGCCAAAGAGCTCAGGACATCCTGTGCAACCCTAGTTTCCTTCTCGGTAGTGGCACCCGCCCTGTGGAACGCCCTCCCAACAGATGTCAAAGAGAAAAACAGCTACCAGATTTTTAGAAGACATCTGATGGCAGCCCTGTTTAGAGAGGCTTTTAATCTTTAATCAATTATTTTATTCTTCTGTTGGAAGCCGCCCAGCCACTCTAGATGGGCAGGGTATAAATAAATTATTATTATTATTATTATTATTATTATTATTATTATTATTATTATTATTATTATTATTATTATTCCTTTAGTCCCATTGGCACCTTGTGGGCAGGGCTGGCTGATATATCGTCCCAAACCAGTTTGAAGTCCATATCGTGATATCATTTCATAATTTTTAACCTGGCAATATATCACAAATCATGTTGTTTGTGTGCGCTATGCAAAAATCATGATGTGGGGAAAACCGTGAAGCCAGCCAATGCTTCTCTTGATTCCTGCAGCCCCTGTTAACTCTGCCGGCTCAGCTCTCCCCTCCCTCCTGCAGGGGCCAGTGAATCACAAGGGCAGGCGCTGGCAAAAATCACCATGCAGGAAAAAACATGAAGCCAGACAACGCCTCTACATAGCTCCATCCTTATTTCAGTCATTATGATATATCAGTATATCACAATGTTTAACTGGTGATATATCACGATGTTGAAAACCAGGTATTGCCCAGCCCTACTTGTGAGGTAAGTTGGACTGAGAGGTAGCAGCTGATCCAAATTCAATGAAAGAGCTTCATGGCCATACACAAATCGGAACCAAGCTCTTATTTGGCAATGCATGCCAAGTGGTGGGGGAGGGCATTGAAACATAGCCATAAAGTTGTACTTTATCTGAGTTTTTCTCCTGCTTCTTGGTTACTCGTTTTTCTTATGGTACAGTGACAAATTTGTAGAGCAGCTCAGGAGGAGACGGCTAGAGTCTGACACGGTGGATCACAAGATAGACTTAAGAGATTTGTTTCACTGCATCTACTTACCTTGTCCCTGTATTTTTTTCTTTATTTCTTCTTTGTAAATAAAGTTTACTAATATTATGTTGTAACAATATGTAACCAAAATCATTATACATAGAACATCCTTGCTATGCATGCAAAAAAATGGAAAACACTTTAGGGATGCCGTACCAGTAAAGTTGAACTAGTAAGATTTATTTTTTTCTTATTTCAACTCTGCTGCAGTTTGCCATCCAAAAGGAGCATGTTCAAGCATACTTTGCTAAACAAAGATCTAAACTAAGCTGAGTAGAGGTCATATCTCTTTTCTTCCTCTCCAATTCATTTCAAATTTATTTTATTACTTTTGTATTTATCATATTTTTCTAATTTAGTTATTATCTTAGATTATATACCTTGATGACTGTTGCAGTATACCTTTAATAAAAATTGAACTTATGTAGCATGTTCATGTTTGATTGTTTTTAAAACATGCCATTGTGATGGGAGTTGATTATGCAAAATATTTTATGTTAATAATCTTGACATCAAGCAATATGTATTACTGTTTTAGAAATGAATACTTTTGTTTCTTTCAATTGTGTCTTTAAACCTGCCATGAAGAGGGAGAGGGTAGAAAAGAAAGAAGGGCATGATGTGCCTTTTATTCCATGTTCAATTAATCAATAATCTACGCAGATAAAAAGCTAGATGCCAGCCTAAAGGTAAAGGTAAAGGGACCCCTGACCATTAGGTCCAGTCGTGACCGACTCTGGGGTTGCGCGCTCATCTCGCATTATTGGCCGAGGGAGCCGGCGTATAGCTTCCAGGTCATGTGGCCAGCATGACAAAGCCGCTTCTGGCAAACCAGAGCAGCACATGGAAACGCCGTTTACCTTCCCGCTGTAGCAGTTCCTATTTATCTACTTGCATTTTGACGTGCTTTCGAACTGCTAGGTTGGCAGGAGCTGGGACCAAGCAACGGGAGCTCACCCCGTCACATGGATTCGAACCGCCGACCTTCTGATCAGCAAGCCCTAGGCTCAGTGGTTTAACCACAGCGCCACCTGGGTCCCTAGATGCCAGCCTAGCAGTCTCTAATTTTAAGTACGCAGGGAGGCTTTTAATTTTAAGTATGCAGGGAGGATGGACGGGAGGAAGGAATTTAATCACAGGTGCTTCTTCCTGCAGTGGGAAATGACAAGAGTTGGAAAAAAGGTCTCATCTGCGCTTTGTAAGAACTAGGCCATCAATATTGCACGTAAACCATCCTCAAGATTAGAGCAAACTGCTAACTAGCATATAAGATCACTATCGCACTGTAAACAATCCTATTCCCGTTAAGGCAATACAAAGCAGATGTTGAGCATTCACTTCAGGCCTGATTTCACCTCAGCTTATAATTATCCTTATATTATTTCATGCAAATATTTTTTGTAAAACTCCTACCTGATTACTTAAGTCGGAGTAATAAAGAGATGATACTTCATCATAATTCTAAATTAAAGGTGGCATTAGCATAATAACCACACAAAGAGAGTCTCAGTACACAATTCTATCTGCTTTTAATGTGCTAAGGATGACCATTAAACTCCACTTTCCTCTGACACTTGTGAGTTATGTGGTAATCCCAAGCACATGAAAATAAATTGTTTATTCCACAACCACTTCCTCCTCCTGCAAGTTCTCTATATTTACGGCAGCTGTAACTCTGCTTCCCATAAACAGCAACAGTGAACATAGTGCAGATGTAGCAGAGTCAGCATTAAGTAATGAAAAAATTAATCAGAGAATGAAGGACAAAGCTACCAGGAAACTTTAAAAGAAAGCATTCACAATCATACAAAACTGCACTCTACATTCCCTTTGGAGTCCATTTGTAAACCTTCCTCAAAGACCTCTGAATTTTAAGAAATATTAGAAGAAGTCATTAGAATTAAGTAATTATAAAAAACACAGCATGAGGCAAGCAGGTTCAAGGAATAAGAAAGAACCATACAGTATTTAACTCCAAAAGCAGACTGACAGACAGCACTGCCGCCAATTGCACAGAATGAAAGAAGCCAGTCTATCTGGAAGCCAAAGCCACCATCTTGGTCTCTTGGGTCACCTCATGACACAATGTTTTAAGGACCAGAGATTCTCCATTTCTTCTTCCTTTAACCAGCATAAGGTAAAGGTAAAGGGACCCCTGACCGTTAAGTTCAGTCACGAACGACTCTGGGGTTGCGCGTTCATCTCGCTCTATAGGCCGAAGGAGCCAGTATTTGTCCGCAGACAGCTTCCAGGTCATGTGGTCAGCATGACTAAGCCACTTCTGGCGAACCAGAACAGTGCACGGAAACACCGTTTCCTTCCTGCTGGAGCGGTCCCTATTTATCGACTTGCACTTTGACGTGCCTTCGAACTGCTGGGTGGGCAGGAGCTGGGACCGACCAATGGGAGCTCACTCTGTTGCAGGGATTCGAACCGCCAACCTTCTGATTGGCAAGCCCTAGGCTCTGTGGTTTAGACCACAATGCCACCCGCTTCCCTTATCCAGCATAGGGACAGATGAAATAATCGGTCTATCTCAATAAATCAGGGATGGGAAATACAGTGCTGGACTCCTATCAGCCCCAGCCAGCAGAGCCAGTGGGAAAGGATGATATTCACCATCTATCTGACAGTTTGTATCAGATATTGGGCCCGTAGCCAGAAATTTTGTTATGAGGGGTCCGGGGAGTGGGGGTGAAGAGAGATGAAAAAACACCCAGAAAATAAACCCCCAAAGCCTAATATGAACCTTCCCAAATACTAAGATCTACCGTGTTTCTCCGAAAATAAGACACCGTCTTATATTTCTTTTTCCTCAAAAAACACACACACTATGGCTTATTTTCAGGGGATGTCCTATTTTTTTCCCCTCCTGCTGCTGCTGCGGCTGGCATTGTTGCTGCGCCTATCACTATGTCTTATTTTCGGGGTATGGCTTATATTCCTTGAATGCTTAAAAATCCTGCTATGGCTTATTTTATGGCTACGTCTTATTTTAGGAGAAACAGACTACACTGTAATGCTGTACAGTTACACAAGAATAAGGTCCATGGAATTGGAGTGGGATCCTGCATAGGATCACACTATCTGAAACTGTGCAACCTTCAGGTCCTTGCCACCTTCAGAGGTGAGGTGAGGTGAACAGTGACCAGAAACTCTGCAGGGATGCTCACCTGGGGCAGAGTCAGGTATCTTGGCCACTGAGAACAGGATTCTGGACTATATATGCCTTTGGCCTGAACCTGCATGGCTGCTATGTCCTGATCTTCTAGCATGCTAAAAAAAACATCATTATTTTATTTTATTTGCCTGGACATTTTAGGTATTTTAATTATTCTGGTTTTTACTAATGTTTATGCTGTTTAACTGCTGCTGCACTTGCAGAGCACCTCTTCTTGTTGTTTTTACTGATCTTTACATTTTATGGAAAATGCATAGGGATCATTTTGGGCAAAAGATACAGGATATAAATACATTTTAAAAAATAATGACTTTTTAAAAAGGGCTTAAGCTAGTTATCCCTGCTTTAAACGGCAGAGTGGAAGGGCTGAACTACCTTTTTGAAAGAAAGCTGAACAGTGAACACTTACCGGGGGTGGAGGCAGGGGGCTGGCCCCTACAAGCTTTCCAGTGTACAGAAGACTTCAAAATACGGTAGGTTTCTGAACAATTCTGCTTAGTGCATTCACTTAGCTAAATGGAAGTTCAAGAATGTGAATTTCGGCCATTTGAAATATCTTGTCCCTTTCTAGGAGGCCCAGCTAGATGGACGGGGTATTAATAATAATAACAACATATTATTATTATTATTATTATTATTATTATTATTATTATTATGGCTTTGCTCAGGCTGGGAACAGGATTTACCTGACCCCACCCTCCTCTGCCAGCTCTCCCCCCTTCCCAAGCCATTCCCATTCCCATTTGACAGTGGAGGAAGCCACAAAAGATGCACCACAGTGCCAGTCTTTAGCTGGAAATGGCATTCCTGAGCATTTCTAGGGTGGAACAGTCTTTCCTGCATAAGGATCGTGGGATCGGCAGCTTTCTCCGCCTTCGGAATTGAATCACAGCACTACTGAATATTATGTCTCAGTCAGAAGCTATGGTCAAGGCATCACCAGAGTCTTTTAGCCACAGGGATACTCTTTCACAATTTCTAAATAATTGTTCCATATAACCAAAGCTATTCAATATTCCTTCTGAGGTTTTTTATTTAGGGTTGTAAGCCACACAAACAACAAATCTCAGGAGGTTTTTTTTTTTTACTTTTGCAGGCTTGCCCACTTTTATTCTGCATTTACAGAAATTTCTGAATTCTGCCCATTTCTACAATATAGTCTACATGATCATATTTCCAGATGTGATATACAAAGATCCCCTCATTATTCATGGCCAAGTCAAAAAGATTAGCTTTTCATCAACACTTCGTCATTTAAGGAAACTAGAAGTCATCACTGGGAGGCAAATTTCACGACCACCAGTAGAGCAAGGAAACAATATTGATAGCCACTACTGGATGTGCTGAGGGAATACTGCTAACGTGAAGGCAGTTACGTGAGAGATGCCAGTATGCACAAGCACTGGTGTGTGCTGAACCTGGATTTTTGCAAGGTTGCACCAAAGCTCAAGGCACCCCCAGCTGCCCCTCACATGACTATGTTGGGGTAGTTCCTTCAGTGTGAGCTGCTGCTCCCATGCTAGGAGGTGGTAGTGAACATCAGATCTAAATAACAGACCTACACCCCACCCCACCCCAAAACTGATCGGCTCCTTGGTTTCTGGGAGATCATCAATTATTATAGATTGACTAGCTTTCCATTTTTGTGGATCCTCTACATACAGTCAAGTGTCCATCCTGCTAACTTTAGCTGATCCAGTCAACCAATGACCAACACAGTAAGCCTGCAACTTATGTGGAGGTTACGTTCCAGGGACTGGCTCCAAAGCCAAAATACTGTATAATCAAAACACATTGGTTTCAGTGGCAGGTGGAATTGCCAAAGTCATTTTCCTGAGAACCCTGTCCCCTTTCCACCACCCCTTTTTTGCCACGTGCATAAAGCTGAATGTGCACAAGTTAAATGCACCTAAGTTGCGGGCTTACTGTACTCATTGGTATAAGGAAGATTGGTCCTCTCAAGGACATTAACATTGTTTTTTTCTACCTCTATAGGCTTCAATTCACACTCATAAGTGCTTATTGCTTCATATATTACTGTGTCCAAAATAAAATTGCTTGCAAATAAACTCTGCAGAGCTCGTCAGAAGAAAGACATGATTAAGTTTTACTATATTTAAGTTTAGCAACTTGCCTTGTATTTTGTGTAAATTTACACTGGAAGCAAGGAAACAATATTGATTGCCACTACTGCATCTCTTTAGCCACAACTGTGCGATTTGAAAAAGATTACAGTTTTGCTGAATGGAGAGCCTTATGTTAGCTTACCTATATTCCTGCTAATGTATAATAGAAAGATATTCAAAAAGATATTGCTATGCAAATAAAGAATACTTTCCAATGCAGTTGAAATAAACAAAAATAATACTGCCACACATAGCAAGGGACTAGGGGACACCTGGGGAGGGAGAAAACAATACAAACGACAAAAGAGCACCTGGCACTGGGGGCAACAGCTTCATTGATGCACAGGAAACTGAGGTGATGCTCCAGAAACCTGCTAAAGGGCAGGAAACTACAGGAAGGAAGCAGCTGCAAATCTAGAGACAGATGTCTCTGGATCAAAGTGCAAGAGTGGGTAGATTTGGCCCCCTCCTATTTACAACATCTCCTAAAATACTGGGAGATGCCAGGTCCCCCTCCCCCTCCATATACCAAAACTGGTACTGTATATGGAAGCAAGTGAACTATTGATTTGTGTGTGTGTGTGTGGAAATAACAAGACTATTTAAAATGGCCCCACAAAAGATGCTCCATAAACACAACATTGCCCCAGTGTGTCTTGGATTTCCTTTTTCTGAAAATACTGTACAAAATTCATATTAAAACACTTTCTGAAGACAGTCTACTTCTAACCAGGAAGGGAGAAACACAGCAAGGGAAGAGAAAATATTGTAGAAAAGCATTTACGGAATATCTGCATAAAGATAATGAAAAGACAGCGAACTTTGACATCAATCAGCTATAGCCATTAAGAAGGACTATAACGAAGATGGCAATAAAGGAAGATATGATGGGAATCCATGCAGAAAGTATTATAGAATGGTACAAAGCCCATAAAGATATTGTATACAGTACACGGATTTCAAGATGGATGTGTATCAACAAGTGGAGATGCTTTCTGAACATGCTGTTCCAAAAGATATAATAAATAAAGGATTAATGACATTTATTGTTAGGACAAGAGCAGGAGGCGGGGAAAGATTTGCCTTTGGTTAAAACGATAAAGAAAGAAAGCAGTCATTCAATTACACAATATTCAATACAATGGTACAAAACTAAAGCAGAGTTTGGATTTGATATCCTGCTTTATCACTGCCCCAAGGAGTCTCAAGGCAGCTAACAATATCCTTTTTAAAAATAATAATAATTTTTATTAAATTTTACAATAATCCGCATACATAAATCTATCCACAATTATCCCATCATAACAATTTCCTTTCCCTTCCTCCCCCACAACAAGCCCTCTGTGAGGTGAGTGGGGCTGAGAGACTTCAGAGAAGTGTGACTAGCCCAAGGTCACCCAGCAGCTGCATGTGGAGGAGCGGAGACGCGAACCCGGTCCCCCAGATTACGAGTCCACCGCTCTTAACCACTACACCACACCATAGCTGTCAAGTTTTCCCTTTTCTCACAAGGAAGCCTATTCAGCATAAGGGAATTTCCCTTAAAAAAAAGGGAGAGCTTGACAGCTACCGGTATGCACAACACTGGCTCTCTAAACATTTGTACACATTGATAACTGTAATAAATTTAACAGTAACAGTAACATAAATCTGAGAGACGAAAAACTCTATCACAAGCAGCAAACGTCAGTTTCACCACTCCTAAATAACAGAACACGAAAAAGCCCAACAAAATCTATTTCACCAGCATCTCTCAGTGCATGTGTTGCGTGAAGGCAACACAAATGGCACTCTGGCCAGACCTTAGCTGGTCTCCATTGTATTTCCTTTTTAGTCTACAAAGCTAAGCCTTCACAACTGCATGTGGACTCCAAATGTTGGGCCTGTTGAATTACTGTTTCACTGAATCAGAAGAATGGGTTTGTATAGATGACCTACTTATTTTCCTGTTTCTCTTTCTTTGTTTCACAGTTGTTATTATTACAGTGGATGTGCATTTTGTTATTTTACTTCTAAGCTTCTGTGAGTACGCAGGCACCTCAAATTGTCTTATGCCACTGGAACGAAAGAGTTTCCAAGCATTTTATATAAAGTGCATAAAATGCTTTCACATACTTAGATAAAAATGCAAAACTCATGCAAGACTGGGATTTTATTTGGTTTAATTGGTTCTAATTAACAGAACACTATATAGCTACACTGCTTGTACTTATTTTATTCAGTTTGATTATTAAAACATTTTCAGCCTCCCAGGCTTAAAAGGTTCACAGAAATGTAAAATTCATTTGAAGCAAAAATTAATAGAATCATATAATTGTAGAAGTGGAAGGGATCGTGAGTGCCAACATGGAGCTCAAACCATGACCCTGAGATTAAAGGTCTCCTGCTCTACTGACTGAGCTACTGGTTTAAAATGCAGTGAGGAAATCTCTCCCCACCACTGTATGTTTCAAGTTGCATTTTTACATTAATGTAGAAACCAGAGAGAGGATGTCTTCACCCAATGTTCATTGCAAGATTTCTTCTTCCATGCCTGCGATGCTTCCCCCCCCCCCCCAAAAAAAATCCTGTTCCATGAAGCTCTTATCTTCACAGGCTCAACGGCTGCCTCAGATGTACACACATCGGCTTAACAATGGAGCAACTTTTCAAATTGGACAGAAGCTCATTTTGGAGCATTTCTCAAGAAACTATGGGATACATATAGACTGTGGCTAACACCGTGTGTACTCAACTTTGAACACCAGCAGTGGAGCTGGAGTAAACAGTAAATTGCACACAGCCTGTGTTTGCCACAACCCTGCCAGCCTCCGCTGGTCCCCTGCAAGGCCCTATTGCCCTTTACAATATTCCAGCTTTTGTTCCCAGTTAGACCCAAGGCAGCCCCTACCCACAATCCATCAGGGGTTCTGTGAGCTGGAACACCTGCTACAGCTTAGCGACTGAGGTAGCTTTCTCACTAATAAAATAGAATTAATCAGGAACTGTCAATGTCTCAGAGTGGTTTGCTAAACTACGGAGCACGCCTTATTAAGTGATTAATGCACAATGAAAAGCTGTGAGGTGAGGCAGCCTCATGGATTCTGCTCATTAAGAAACACCCTGGAAATCCTACTGTGAACTTTCATTTCATTTTTGCTGAGGACTACCAATGTATTCCCTTTTCCTGGTGCTGCCTTCCAACCAGCTTTTTCTCTCCACCCAACTTTATTTCCAACTTTATCACTATAATTCTAAGTTAATAAAATTAGCTACACAAAGAAATACAGTCAATTACAATAAATTAATTAATTTATAAATGGTATTCGTTTACAATGTGTCAGGAACTAGTGTGTTTGGACACAAACTTAAGAATAATTGTGGATCACTTGTTATTTTAGAGGGAAAAGTAGTATTGCGCTAAATGTTGAATTACATATTCTTTCATTAACCACATTTCCATTAATCTAAATTAAATGTGCTGTAGAAATCTGATAGATTCAATTTCCCACTACAATTGAGCTGGCCTGGACAATTATCCTAAAACCAGATTGTATGTCTCTATCTAATTTACTTTCTGTTGGTGTTTGTGTGAGGAGCACTATTGGGGACCGGATACACAAACTCTTACAGAAGCTGGATCATCCCATTGCAGATAATATGGGCGGGGTATAAATAATAAATTATTATTAGTAGTAGTAGTATTAGTATTTTGACGCAGGAAATAAATGCTGCTGGGCAGACAAGTTTCTTTACCTCCTGCCCCAGCAGCTGCGTCGTATCTTATTTTTCTAAGATACGCCATAGTTTTATTTTACTTATTTTCATATACTAATCCCAACTTTCTTCCCTGATGGAACACAGTGTGGCCTGCATTGACTTCCCAGTCCTAAACCTACTTTGCTTCAGAATTGTGGCTGCATTATGTGCCCTTGGAATCAAAATTTTTAAAAAATGCATCAGTTTTGAGGCCAGTGAAAACTTGAGAACTTGAATAGAGCCACTCTGCTCTACAGCACCTCAAATATATTTTACATTAAAGCTATAGGGCTGTTGAAATACGTTTCTGTAGATCACAGATCTCTTACACATCAGGCACAGTCTGATAAAAAGAAAAGGAACGCGCCCCCCCCCCTTAAGTCTTCTTCTTCTTTGGCGATCACTTGTAGCTGAGTAAGATTGTCTTCCATAAACACTATTTAAACAATGGGTCCGTAAGTGACTGTGGAGGCCAATTCTGGATCCACACGTCCTTCCACAGTGGAGACTTTGGTTTCCAGGCGGGAGTTGATCACGGTGTGGATTAGCCAAGCATGCCTTCCTCTTATCATGTTTCTCCCTTGCGTCCTGAGATCGAGTTTCTTCAAAGCCCATGACACCTTTGGTAAAGGCTGTTCTCCAACCCTTAAGTATTGCTTAGCTATAATGGTGAATTTTATCAAGATAGAAATTGAAAAAAGAGTTCAGCTGTCTTAAAGACAAGATAGCCAACCATGTTGCGTGATGAAGTAATAAGAACACACAAACACACACACACACACAGAGAGAGAGAGAGAGAGGTAGATCTCAGGTCTTCCCACTATGTCGAAGTTCTTACATACCGTATATTTCATCTGACATAAAGCATTATCAAATATGAGATTCAATACTTCAGACTTCATACCCCCATTAAATCACACCCACACCCCTCCCACCCCATTGATTCTCGCTTTTAAGGACTAGGTCAAGCTTTATTCACCCAGAAGGTGTTCCTGCTTATACTCTCTGATCTGAATTGCAATTTTTGTGAAAGCACCTTCATTAAACGTGGTGCCACAAATGAGCAGTATCTTCAGTGTAGTATACTAACGCCATCTACATGACACAATAACAAAGCAATCCTGTGTACTGGAAAATAGAAGTTGAAAGCCTACATTATTGGATGCATTTATATTATCTTTTGCATTCACTTCCCTTATAATCCTCTGCAAAGGGTTTTAATTATGGCAAATAAGCACTAATGAAATCAAGGAAGCAGAACAAAAATCAGTGTGTAAATGCCAAAGAGAGTAATTAAGTATTATTAATAAGAGTGCCAGCATTAAAGCGACGTTGCAAGAGACGCTTTCTGAATTTTTATTGAATTACAATTTATAAGCCTTTTCTTTCATTCACCCTCTCAACAATCCACATAACCACTTTCCAGATTCTTTTCTTAGCTTTTCTTTAGATATCTGAAATGGCCTTTTATTTTCAGGAGAACCTGCCCTTCTCCCACACTCCTTTGCCAAATACATTGCTTTCTTAGGAAGTCTAAGGAAAGAGAAGCCATTTCCTAGCACCAGCCTGGGTTTCTTAAAACCAAAAAATCCTAGACACAATCCAGTCAAAATTAAGCTCTTTTAACTCTGTTAGATGGTGCTCATTCATTTTTTGGAGAATATAGCTGCTTTTCACTCATCTTCTGAAAAGGAGAACTAGCTTTTGTATTTTGTTTTCATATACTATATCTTCCTCAAGGCCATGTAAAGAGACATGCAACATTGTTAAGTATTTCATCAGCCAATCAGAGAACAAATTAAGTATTCTAATAGGAAATTATAGCAATGAAAAAAATGGATCACCAGAAGACCAGTCTTGTATAGGTATGGTCAAAATGAAAGGTTTTACCACCTCTGACATAGTCGACAAGCAGTGGCATAAGCTCCTGCATATTGATTTTCTTCAATAAAGACATGCAGAAGCCGTTATAATGCAGCTGCACAACAGGATGTATTTTTGAACATGAGGTTTCTAGTGCGTCCTTTACTTGCATTACCCACTGCAGATGAAGGCGCACAATTCTGCCCACAGCACCATGAAGAATGAGAATGAGCAAGCCTAACCCTTGTTACTCAGCCTAAGTTCACTTTTTAAATCAACTCTATGACCACATGCAACTCTAAGAACGTAGTTTATTGCATACGGTGCCCTTGCAACAAATTGTATGTAGGAAGCACTACACGGTCACTAAAGGTACGCATAGGGGAACACAGATCACGCATCTGCAATAAAGTGATGGAAGCTCCTCTTACACCTCATTTTTTACAAATGAAGCATAGTGACTCTGACTTAATGTTTTTTGGCATTTGGCAGTATACACCCAAGAAATACCACAAGCAGGACATCTCAAAAATATTGAGACAACAAGAAACTAAATTGATTTTTATGTTTAAAACATTACAACCGGACGGTTTAAATTCAGATCTTGACCTTTCTGTATTCATTTAAACTAACACACCAGCAGTTTAACATACAGAAATTATAGAGATACTGTAAGTGCTATCAGTACTCACATTCTTCTGCCCCCCCCAATTGTCATCCCTAATTACTATCACCTGTGAACCAACCTTTTGTATATAAGTGTGCTCCAAACACAGGATTTTTGCTTAGTCAATACATGCTCAAACTAAGAAAACTCTGAATATAAGAAATGTAAGTATTTCTTTATATGTACATGTATTTTAGAAATTGTACTACTGTATTAGTCTAAATAATAATTAAAATTTGATTTATATCACCAGTGAATATGTAAATGTATCAAAGCCGCATGAGAGAACCTTTTGAAATAAGAACTTGAGCATTGTGGCCTAAGCCAAGATAAGTGGTTTCATACGAATTGTAAGTACTGCCTTTGATATTTGTTTGTTTAGATGTATATTAGTAATCTAGTTCGAATACTAATAAGACCTGGTTTATACCACCAGTGAATGCATTAAACATAACTGAAAGCAGAAGGAGAAACTACTGAAGAAGCCCGTCATATGGGCAAAACAGGCGAAAAACGCCGGCAGCCTGTCTACCATGGACACTTCATTCGACCTGCTGCCATTTTGCTGACCACTACATAGCCTCAAAGACCATAAAGACTGGTTTGCCTTTCGGTATTTATTTGTACGGTATATGCTATCTGCTTGACGTTTGGTTTTGGCTTCTGTGTTAGCGTTTGTATATGGTTCTCTTATTGTTTTCCTTTTGTACTAATAATACTTGATTAAAACTTGATTGAATCTTGTGCCCTTGCGTGCTGCTTGTATTGTATAAGTCTCCAAACGAGCAAATAAAATTTAAAAATATTACAAATCCTTACACATAGAAAGCAGAGAGAAGGGTTCCAGCCTGAAAGAGAGGGAACACTGAATGACTACCGTGTTTCCCCCTTTTTAATACGTAGTCATAAAGTAAGACATGGCAGGGTTTTTAAGCATTTGAGAACTATAAGACATACCCCGAAAATAAGCCATACTTCCGCGCCGCGCGGAGCAAGACCACCGAGCACCCCAGCCAGCTAGCGGGACCCAGCACACCGGCCGCAACAGGAGGAAGCCTGCCGGGTCGGTGCCCGGAAGCGGCGGCGGCTGCTGCAGCACTGATAAAGCGTGCAGCAGTGCCGCACGGAGCACCAAGGGCACAAGCAGCAGGAGGAAAGAGAGAGAAGCTCGTTGCTTGCGGCCGGAATGGGGGAGCAGCCCGTTAATGGGAACAGCTGCTGCTGCTCCGGCAGTTCACTGGGCGAAGACGGGGGAATTCCAGCACCGAGGCTGAGATCGGGAAAACGTGCGGAGGGATGGTAGCATGCGTGCGTGCGTGCGTGGCTGCTGGCGAGGCCAGTGCGCGCCAAGGTGGGAAGCCGCGGCGAGGGCTGCTGAAGCGGGAGGAGGAGGAGACGGCGACCACAGCAGCAGCAGCAGCGCAGAGAAACAGGGAAGCTCCGTTTCCCTCTGGCGTTTGCGTCTGGGAAGGCTCCTCGCTGCCAGTTCCCCACTCCCTGGTGAAGTTTTCCGAGACGGAAAGCCAAGCCGAAAGCTCCTCGTTCTCCCTACGCGTGGAGCATGCCGAGCGCTACGCAGCGCCGTTCGGGCCAGGCGGAGTGCCTGAGCCAGCAGCCTCCACCTGGCCCGGCCAAGGAGGTCTGCCTCCCCGCCGCCCGGAACTGGCGGCTGCAGCACCGAGCGCACCAAGCGCTCCGCAGCGCCAAGCGCTTGGAGCGCCCTGTCGGGCCGGGCGGAACGCCTGAGCCAGCAGCCTCCGCCTGGCCCAGCCAAGGAGGTCTGCCTCCCCGCCGCCCGGAACTGGAGGCTGCAGTGCTGAGCGCTTGGAGCGCCCTGTCGGGCTGGGCGGAGCGCCTGAGCCAGCGGCCTCCGCCTGGCCCAGTCTTGGAGGCCTGCCTCCCCGCCGCCCGGAACTGGCGGCTGCAGCGCCAAGCGCACCAAGCGCTCCGCAGCGCCGAGCGCTTGGAGCGCCCTGTCGGGCCGGGCGGAACACCTGAGCCAGCGGCCTCCGTCTGGTCCGGTCAAGGAGGTCTGCCTCCCCGCCGCCCGGAACTGGCGGCTGCAGCTTGGAGCATTGGAAAAGACTCCTGGATGAAGGCAGAAGAGAAGCTGGGGGGTTTGTGAGTTGACCCCAGGGCAGAAGAATCGTGGGCAGTGTGGAGGGATGCAGAATGAAGTCGGGCAAAATTAAGACACCCCACCGAAAATAAGACACCCCGTGTTTTTTTGAGGGAAAAAAGTTATAAGACGGTGTCTTAAAAAGGGGGAAACACGGTAGTTTTCTATGTATAAGAATGTGTTATGTGCACTCACAGCCTGAAGTGGTTCATTTAAGGCACAGGCTGACTTCTGTGTCAGGCATTGTAGAGATGGAAGGGAACTGAAGAATAATATCGTCCAACCCCCTGCAATGCAGGAATATGCAGCTGTCCCATACCAGGGGCAACTCATCTTTATTTCATTGACAGCTAACATTTTTAGATATACACTTAATTTAGGCCTACAGTAAAAATGCACTGTGTAAAGTAGCCTCTTGTTTACTCTCTTTTGTCAAAAGAGCACTCTCTTTTGTCAAAAGAGTGCTTTATTAATAGAAATATGGCTGTACCAAACCTGATCTACCTTCCTCTGCCTTCATTTTAGTTATAAAGGTCTTACTTTTCAATTTCTTTTTTAAAGACTTACAAAAGTCTTGAACAGAATTTGTGGTGATGCCTCTCTAAAAGGGCTTTTTAGGTGTCCAGGGACTTTTGAGGGTCCTTAGCACAACTGCTTTCTAACAGTCCCAGTCTAGTTATTGACAATTTTGATAGAAAGAATCATTTGTCCTACTTTAGAAAGGTGCAAAACAAAATCAGAAACTCACAATGGAATTTTAAAAAATACTCAGCAAATGCCCTTTGCTACTAGGCTTCAAATAAATTCTATTCACTGCATGGATTTTACAGGATTCTGGCAGAGGAAACCCGAGACAACAAAAGCACTCTCAGAATGTTGCTTCTTTGAAAAATGCATTCTGAAAAATGTGTCTGTGTGCGTGGATCTCCTCTTTAGAAAATCAACTGGATTGCTTGTTTTTTCATCCTTTGTTTGCTTGCTTACATACTTTGTAAGAACCATGGTGTATGTCTGGAGTTCAGCAACTTGGTATGTTTACAGAGTATGATTGTCTTGAATAACATTGTATCATAGAATTGTACAGTTGGAAGGGACCCAAGGATCATCTAGTCCAACCCCCTGCAATGTATGAATCTTTTTGCCCAATGTAGAGCTGAAACCCACAAGAGATTATGAGGCTCGTGGTCTACTGAGCTATCCCAGCGGTGGAGTTGAACCATATTAAGATAGACTCTAAGCAAAGAGGTTATTTAACTCATAGCATCCTTTGGTTAATAGATGGAAACATGGAAGTGTGTGCCCTGGGAAGCACCAGCTGGATACATATGCAACCTGAAAATGGCAAGCTATATAAATGCAAGCAGGTTATCTAAGCATTTCATTCACAAACAATCCAGGACCTGAGGGGAGGCTGGATCAGAAGGCAATTCTGGTGTCATCTATGAAAGAGTTGCACAGATAAGCCAGGCTTGCATATAAGCTACATGCTTGATTATCCATGATCTCTGAGTAACCAGGCAGGAAAGATTTTCTTTATTTCTGCGTCCCAAAATTGTATTAGTCATAATAATAATCCCTTATACAACAACTGCAATATTAATAACTTCTATTCGTGGTGACACATTAAATGATTTATATAACTACAAGGCACAACAACATATATTTGGGGTTAAATTGGCCACAACTTTATTGAATTCAGATGCAGGTAAGCCTTGGCATAGGCATTGGGTGTGTATCCTTCTCAGCCCCTGCTGGGAGTCTGAGGCATGGCAGGGCCAGTTAGGGAAGATGGGACCAATGCAAAACACAGCTGGTCCCTCACCGCATCGGTGTGGGGGACTCTATGGCCCCTCCACTGTGTGCTTGAGGACAGAGACTCCCCTCATGACCTCTCTAATGGCGTACCCTATTGTCACTGCTGCAGAAAGCAGGTGAGTCAGCACTTCAGCCCTTCTTCAGATGTTAGACTAAAGGATTTGTCCCAAAGCCTAAACTGCCAAAGTTGTGACAATTGCTATGGGGAAGGCAAAACCTGCAGAGTAGGGAAAATTCCTTCCCACCCCTGAAGACAGCAACCATTGTACGGCCATAGCAATGTCCGCATGCCTGGAAAGAAAATGTTAGTCTGCAAGAAAACAAGATGAGAGGGTGGGCTGGGTGGGTGGGTGATGCTCTGGGGGTGACTGTCCTTCTGAGAGCAGTGCTGGCTCCCTTTTGTTCTCTTGGAGCAGATCAGTGAAGCCTCCTCCATTGCAAGTCCGCTGCAACTGCCCCGCCCCCCAAGGCTGCCAGATTGGTGGGAACCAGGCAGGCATATGGTGTGGCTTCTGAAGGAGGGGGAAGCGCCGCGCCAGGTCACAACTGCTGCCCACCTCTGTCCCGGGTAAGCGGCCATTCCTGATTTCTGGCTTCACAAACTGTGCTTCAAAATAAGGAGGTAACGTGAAGAATAGACAGCTGTACAGATTCATACACCAGTGCAACAAGCAGTTGGCCTCTTATTGCCCCCGAAATATCCATAAACTTTGTTGAACCGTAAACATAAACTTGTATGGTGCTCAGTGACCCATATCAGAACGAAATCTACAGTTCTCTTTAGAGACTACTTGTATCTTATCATGATGGTAGCTCTGCATCAGCTTTCAGTTTGTGAATCAAAACTGATTCCAACACTTGTATACTGCATGAAAATGTATACAAGCATTTTGCATTTAAGATTTATAAGATGCTTATATCTTCTTGAAATGAATTATTTTATCTACCAGTCCACAAATGCGGGTTCCTTTATACGCCAACTTCATACAAATTCATAATACACTTTGAGGAAAGATTTAAACATCATTCTTTAATGCACTTTCAATACCTTAAACAAATAAAAACAGTGAAATCAAATTATTTTGACCGGAAAGTTCCTTCCATGGACAAATTCCAGAAGGATCACTATGCTGGTCTGTGGGCGGGGCGTGGGCGCAAGCACAGCACCTTCTGTTGCCAAATTTGCTTATATGTTCACATATACCTTTCACATGGGTTCTCAGAGTTGGGAATTTACTCTGGGAATCTTTACTGGAGGCAAGTGATTAACACTAAAGTTACTGTCCCTGTTGACTCAAACTTCTATTGTGGTTTAAAACTGGCCTTTTCTTCTTGGTTTCACCCCAACCATGCTTTACTCAAACTTGCTTTACTGCTGTTGTTTTAAGTTACCACTTCTTCCCTCTCAGTAGCTCTCTCTTCTAGCTCTCATGCTATGGTCACTGCTGTTGGTGCTGATATCATGCCTTGACTTTTGCTTCCCTATCATGCAAATTCAGGATTGTGATGAGACACTACAAATCCACCAGTGGAGTTGTGTGATGCCATTCTTACATGCTTATTATACAGAGAGAAGTATTAAATATATTACATAATCAACACTAAATATTAATTATGCAACATTACAGAATGACCACGTTGCCTTGACCATGACTTTAATAGAGTTAATCATAACATGGCAATAAAGATACGTAGCATTTTTGCCCAAAATGGAGTATGAGGCTTGTGCTGTAGGAGTCCAGCAGAATTGTGGGAAACAAAACAGGAAGGGGGAAAGTTCCCATGCAAATACTGAGGGTTCACAACTTGCAAAAGTTGTAGGCGAACAAGTTTCATGAGTGAGAAAGGCAGACAGAAGTGAGAAAGATGGGATGCTATGGTTAGTTTCTTGTCCTGAAATAAAAGCAAGCAACTAAACTGGGATCTTCACGCTGACCTAAGGGGTCACAGATGGGCCCAGGGCTGCTTACTTCCTTGCATAAGGTAGTGGTATTTGTGACACACAAGTAATCCCAACCAGCCTTCAGAATCCCAATTTCCTTGGATTATCCTAACATAGTAGGGCGTGTTGAATTTTCCATCTTTAAAAATCCTGATTTGAGGGGTGTTAAAAAGTTGTGGTATGATTAGGTAATTTGAAATCTATTTTGGTTCCTTGTAAATATTGAGGTCTTGCTTGGTAAATATCTATGTGAAAAGTTCCTACTTTTAAACATTTATTTAAATTTTCCTGTCATTTAAACGTATAGGTTATTCCCCAATTTTCATGAAAACAGATGTTGATAAGTGCCTAAAACTGATTACAAGTTACAGTGGTACCCTGCAAGATGAAATTAATTTGTTCTCTGAGTTGCTTCGTATAGCAAAAAATTCATCTTGTGAAGCATGGTTTAAAATTTTCTTGGTTTACCCGGTCTACCCATTTAGTTAATGCGTTCCTATTCATCTTGTGAAGCGCGGTCATAGGAAACTTCGTCTTGCGAGACGCCTCTCACAACGCAAAACGCTTTCATCTTGTGAGTTTTTCGTTGAATGAGGCATTTGTTTTGTGGGGTACCACTGTATTGTAGTTCTCTTATATATGTATTGTAGTTATCTGTACTATTAATATTAATATTATACAACAGTATGTGATACCTTTTTTGCTTTCTATCACCAGTCCACCCACTGAGGTCATTGGCGTTTCAAAGCCGAAATGCTCTGACAAGATTTATCGTCTATCCGAGATAGATAGAATGGTGTGGCATGAGGACATCTAACCAGCCCTAGCAATTGTCTTCTGTGTTGCATTGGAGACTGGGGGCTGGGGTCTTGCTTGAATATATTACAGAGCATCTCTGGTACCAGAATAATTGTGTGGTTCAGCAGAGAATTGTGTCCCTTTGTTGCTCACTCCCACCCTTTGCAAACAGAATTTTATTCCCATGAAGGAGAAAAGCATGTTTTCTTTGAAGAATAGTTATGATGATAAACACGATAATGAAGTCTATGCAGAGGACTGGATAAACTACTTGGAGGTGTTAAAAATACACTGTAAAGTAGAGCTACCAAAGTTCAGTCGGTCTTTCCTTATTGGATAAATTGGGGGTGCAAAAACAGCATTCTGACAGTGTACGATTCAGGCTGTTGGACAGGCACCCAATCTTAAGATAAGGATTGCCACATTTTAAGAAAGACAAGATTTTAGTTCCTTCAATAGTAGCATGGATAATAAGCATTATGGTAACCCTTCTATCACAGTGATGGAAGGATGGAAATACTATATATTCTCCTGCTTCAGAACCATTACATGAACAGAAGTCTTGACCTGCATGGAATATGGTTTCTCTAAGTCTGACACCATCTTTGTGAGGATCAAGAGCAGGCCTTTAGATTCTACAGGAATCAAATTTTAAGAGTGTACACTTCTTTTGAAGAGCATGGTCCAGGGGGCTTCTGCCAGTGGCTCTCCTACTCAGATGTGGGCCCTCAACAGATACATGATCATGTGACACCAGCCCTTGAAGTTGTTAATTTATTATTCTATTTTCTTTTTTTACTATAATAGGACGTTATAAGATAAAGTAATGATATGTTGTTACAGCTGGAAACAATTTTTTTTATATTTTCGCTTGTATAAAATGATTAAAAACTTTAACTTCGCTTCAAAATGCGAGTTTTTGGCTTTTTTTAGTGTATTTCAAACAGATCTCTATTTACCAAGCTAATCATCAACTAATCATAAAAATAATTGCAGATTTGGATTCCTCATGTGCAATAACATATTTTTAGAAGCCCTCATTGAGCAAATTCGCAAAAAAATAAAAAAATCCGTCCTTAAATGACATGCCCATAGTTAACAATGGGGAAGGGGGGCACTGGCTTTTGGTTCTTGCAAGGGTACTCCCCCTCCCCTACCAAAGCTCCCACAGCTTGTGGAAACTGAAAAGAAAACATGTTTGAATTTCTCTTGGGTCAATGCAGTTTCCTTCACCTTTGGAGGGGGCAGGGAGAGAGGGAGATGGAGTTTGGTTAAAGGAGATGCTACCTTGCTGGCATCATGCTGCTAAGGAGGTTCATGGCGCTCCCCTGGATGATATGATGTCCCAAAGCCTGAATTGCTCTCCTTGCATATTTATAAATGAGGATAGATTATGAAAATACTCTGCAGAGCTCGCTTTCTCTCATTACAAGGAAACAGAAATCAGTGGAAGGAACTTTTTACATCAAGGAAAGTGGCACGAGCCTCATTTTTGTAAAATAAAAATCTGAGCCTGTAACAAGAAAACCAAAATTCTGTGATCTGAATGGATGATACACAGAGCCACTTTCTGCACTGGTGCTTTTAAAATGCTTGTTCGTCTTTTAATGATGTGCCTGGGATGCAAATGTGTTGCCAAGCTCCTGTGAATGAGGAATGCTGCTAAAATCATTACTGTCTATATGCACAGAATGAAGTTTATAAGTTCATCTTCTGTACATGACAGCTGAACACTAATGAGAACATACTGAGGTTTGATGTCAGGTTCAGCAGATAAAAGGGAAAAACACATCTTTATGCCTTTTTTCTGCACACAGTAAGAATAAAGCAGAAACGACATTCTATATATTTGCCCATTTGCTTTTAAGTAATCTATGAAAAAAGGGCAGACATATTGGCTTATATTTCAAAAACTACCGTTATCTGGCTGAAAAATGGTGACCCACTCACAGCCAGATTTTTCATTTTAGAAATGTCATAGCTCAAAAAGATAAAATATGTTGCCTATCTAGATAAGAGAAATTTGCCTAAGATTAATAAAAACGATGAGGCAGAACAATGTTAAAGCTTCACCAGTACGAGGCCTTCTATCCGGATGAGATGCTTGGTACAGGAAACTTTATTCAGCTAACAGGCAACAGCGTACTTAAACCGAGGTATGAGTGTAATTGGTTCCGGAAATCCGTACTTAACCTGAAGCATACTTAACCTGAAGCAAACTTTCCCATTGAAAGTAATGGAAAGTGGATTAATCTGTTCCAGACAGGTCCGTGGAGTACTCAACCTTTAGCGTACTTAACCTGAGGTATGAGTGTAATTGGTTCCGGAAGTCCGTACTTAACCTGAAGCGTACTTAACCTGAAGTGAACTTTCCCATTGAAAGTAATGAAAAGTGGATTAATCCGTTCCAGACAGGTCCGCAGAGTACTTAAACTGAAAATACTCAAACCGAGGCATACTTAAACCGAGGTATGACTGTATTTCCAAGAGTCTCAAGTCAGATGTCTCTAGAGAAGTTTGTAAGTCGGACATGAAGGTTATGCCCCCAAGATTTGGTATATACAAGTGGGACCTGCAACAAAGTGTTGCAGTGTGGATTGTTGCTGTTCCATCCTCTTGTCAAGCATGCTCCATTCCATTCCTCTTCTCACCCAACTTTCAGTTTCTTTCCTCAAAAGTAAATCAGTTTTGTGGCCACTGAGCACACATGGAACTTCCAATTAGCTATCATGGCTAATAGCTGTTGATAGACCTCTCGTCCATGAACTTGTCTAATCCTTTTTTTAAAACCATCTAAATTATTTGCCATCTCCTCATTTCTGCAGTAGTGAATTCCTCAAGTTAATTATGCGTTGTAATTTAAATTACCAGAGTGGGGAGAGCGGGATTTGCAATGAACATGTTTGAGATGATGAACTGTGTCAGCTAAATTGCCAAATGCAGTTCAACACTTTATCCAGCTCCAACTCCAGCTCCTGCCCCCTCCCTCTGCTATGAGAGATTTCAGAAGGTGAATGCTAGGAGTGTCAGGGTACTATAAAAGTGCTGGATAAAATACAGGTAAAGCCTCACTCTTTCAGTTCTACAAAGGTAAAGAGAAGACAATAAAATTAAAGAGATTTGGAAAGATGGAGGTTTTCAAGAAGAAAGTGGGGTGGGGGAATCTGCTACAAAAGTCACTGCCAAAAAAAAGCTATTTAATGTCTCCTGCTGAGCCGTTTTTGCTCCCCCCTTTCCAAGGAAAAGGTCAACAGGGCTGAAGACATTAGCATACCAAAGTCTAGATCAGTATTTTTCAAACTTCTGATACCTGGAGCGCATTTTTCCAGACTGAATTTACAGGCACACTTAATTCTCTTAAACTTGAAAGCGGGGCAGGGGAGTATTATTTCTTGACCACTCCCAGAAAAATGGGTGGGTTCCTTGCTGCAACTGTGGGAGAACCCCGTTGCTACTGCCTCCCAGCACCACCCAAACTTTGGTCAGGTATTGGGAATAGAACTACAGTGGTACCTCTACTTACGAATAACTCTACTTACGAATGTTTCTACTTACGAATGGAGCTCCGCCCGCCATCTTGGATGTAGTTTAGATAGGATTTTTTCTACTTACGAATTTTTAGATAGGGTTGCTTCGACTTACGAATTTTTTCTCCCAATGCATTCCTATGGGATTTGATTTACAATTTTTTTCTACTTACGAATGTGTGTTCGGAACGCATTAAATTCGTAAGTAGAGGTACCACTGTATGCTTTCTCACAATGATTCAGCTTCTTTGATTCTCCTATGCATTCATATTATCCCAATTACAGAAATTGCGATGCGTCTGAAACTCTCTCACACTTGTCGACTGTCATGCTGGCTCCAGTAAGAAATCCCTGTGCATTCCTACTCACCTCACTGGCTTGGCATGTCCAACATGCAAAACCAAACCTTGACTTAGTGAGCCTGTGCAAACGTGGGGGGTCCTAGAAACCGAGTTCTCAGCTGCTCTGCTCTCCCTGGTCCATTCTGCTGCCACGCTGTGCTGAGCTAGGTGTGTTGTCCAAACCAGACTCATGGCTAAGCTTCTCTTCACAAGCTGTAACCTTCCGCACGGCGTCCCCTTTGTTGGACTCATCATTCATTGCTCTTTCCCCCTCCTCCCATGTCTATTACTTTGCTGAGTATTTGGTATATTATTGGAATACTCGAAAATGCACCTTACATTACCTATGGGTGTTCCTGTCAGCAGCCGAACCAGGCAGGAAGGGGAAAGTCCCACCTCCCGTTTCCAGTTCAGCAGCACCGGAGGAACTGCGTCTGGTGCAAGCAGGCTTTCCACATGCAGTGGTCAGCTGTCTTGAGTAAAAAACAAACAAAAAAGAAGCCGCTAATGAGAGGTTTCCTTGAGGCAGCATAGAAACTAAAGGTTCTACATCAATCAATAAGCTCAATAAAGTTGCCGCTATTATGGCCCACTTAAACATTCCGTGATTAAGTTCTTCATTTATTAGAACCAAAGCTATAAAACAATCAAACCTCTTAAAAGTCTGGTGTTGACAGCATAGGAAAAAAAGCCATAAAATAGCAATCCATGATCAAAAAAGCTATTAAAGATACAGATAAAACCACTATACAACAAGCTGTGGTGGTATAAATGCAGATATTTTGTGCTTTTCTCAAGGTCAGGAATAAATGAACATCTGAAAGTATGTAGTCCATCTCAAATAGGTTCCAGCGACTGCAGAAGACCCTCCAGACATTTTGGCTATGGAAACAAAGTGCTTCAAGGTGCAATTAAAGAATTGGAATTAGCAAAAGTAAAATAGATAGCAGTGGGCCTTTGTCCACCTCAACTGTTAGAATCAGCATTTTTGCTAACTATGGTTAGCTCAACCCAAAGTTTGCAAATCTGCCTCTAAGTGGGTGAGTGGTTCTCAACTCTGGGAGGCAGGCTAGTTGCCTGTCCTGGATGGGACTGTGCTCCCTCAGAAGGGGCAGGTACATAGTTTGGTGGTGGTCCATGAACTACTGTTGTCCCTTGAAGCACAGGAATGCCTTTCACCAGCTGCAGCCACTCCTGCATAGGGATCACTTCCCCACTGCAAGTCACGTGTTGGTAAGCTCAGTATTGTATCACTGCAATGCCCTCCAAGTGGGGTTGCTTTTGGGTCTGGTCCAGAAGCATCTGCATCAGGAACACTTCTCTGATGTTCCACACACACCCTTGATGTTCTTGGTATAAATTTTAAACTTTTGAGGTTAAACTCATGTTTTATATTGCATATTTTTATCATCCTAAGCCATTTTGAAACCTAGATTGTAAAAAACACAGGACAAAAGCTTTCAAAATCAATGAGTATAGCACTAACCATGGCTAACAAAAATGTTGTTGCTGATACCATGCAACCAACAGTTGATTCAAAAACTGAACCGGGGGGGGGGGGATTCACATGCAAGGCGAGAAGAATGGGCAGGAAGACAAGCGCAGGAATTCACGTCTGCAGGATGTTCCCAATGGTATAAGCAAAACCAAGAGTTTGGGCAGCTCACGCCTGCATTGGGCCTGTGACTCTGTTTTTCAGCCTCACAGCACCATGCTAGAACACTACTCATTTTACTCTTAATGTTGCAGTTTTGCTCTTTATTCATTTATCTTGCTGAGTCTTTGCATCTCTATATCCTAACTCAAACCCTGCTCTCATCCTCTGAGTTCCTCCTCCACGTGAGGTCTGGAGGGTGGCAACACAAGAACGGGCCTTTTCTGCAGAGGCTCCCCATTTGTGGGGTGTTCTCCATAGTGAGGTCCGGCTGGCGCCTTCATTACACACTTCTATAGACACCAGGTGGAAATCTTCCTCTTCTCCCAGGCACTGGGCTGATTAAACAATCTATGGCCTTCTAAATTTGGGGAGAGTATTTTTGTTTGACTGTTTCTACGTTATGTATTTTCGTGTTTTTATATTGTAAACCACCCTGTGATCCTCAGATGAAGGGTGTTGTTGTTGTTGGTGCGTTGATTTTTCTCTATTCTCTATTTGCCTCAAGTTTTTTCATGGATGCCTCCCAATATCCCACCAACAGCAGTCACTTCAGTGGAATGTTCCAAATATCTTCAATAAAACTTGGTGGCAGCAGAATACAGGCTACTATCAAACACTTCCATACAGCAAAAACATTCTTAACAATGCAAGTCCTCCATAGGATGTGTGTCCCACTTCAGCAGTAAAAAGTACTGCAATTGTCTTCCTTTTTAAAAAAATTCTACTTGCAATCATTCATTAGCCCCTTTCTCAAACACTTCAAAGCAATTCTCTGCTGCAATTGTTACGATGAACTAAGGATCAGCAGGGGTCAGCATTTCAAAACACCAGAAAGGGAATGATTAATTATTCATTTTCCCTCATTTTAAAATAATACAGAAGACTAATTAAACAAACATCCTGTCCTTGGACTGCTGTGTGTAATACGACCCAAATAGGCCAAGTGCGGACATAACCATGGTGAGTGCATGGTGGAGATGAAATGTCACTTATTACAGCCTCTTTGGGATCAAAAAGATGTCCCTTCTTTTTCAACTCACCACCACGGCCGCTTTCAGAGAACTCTACAAAATGCCTACCAAACCTCCAGAAAAATCTGATAATACCCTCAACACCACATTAAAATGCAACAGAGGCTAATTAACAAGAGAGTCATCACGTGTTGTACTAGAAATTGGGAGCCAGGAAGCTCACCAGGGGATTCACCTCCATGCTGTTGCGAGGATAACATGAGGAGAGTGAAAACCGCATGTGCCCTTAGAGCTCCTTGGAGGAAAGTGGGATAGAAATGTAATAACAAACAACATTGTGCTTCTGAAGTGTCCTGAGCTGCAATCCCTTGTTCATTCTGGGCCAAGTTATGCATTATATTACTCATGCTCTTCAATATGCATAGAATCACAGAGTTGGAAGGGACTCTGAGGCTCATCTAGTCCAACCCCCTGCAATGCAGGAATCTCAACTAAAGCATCCATGACAGGTGGCCATCCAACCTCTGCTCGAAAACCTCCAACCAAGGAGAGTCCACCACCTTCTAGGGAGTCTGTGACAGTGAAAACCAGTTGCCCAGCTCAGAGGGCCAGGCTTCTGTAAAAGAGATATATAAAGAGCCAGGGCAGGTTCTCAGCCGCAGAGCCCAATGGAGCCAAGTGCTGACACCAACCCTGACCTAGTGAAATAAAAAAAATCCTTCAGTAGCACCTTAAAGACCAACTAAGTTTATATTTTGGTATGAGCTTTCGTGTGCATGCACACTTCTTCAGATTTCGTGTGCATGCACACTTCTTGGTATCTGAAGAAGTGTGCATGCACACGAAAGCTCATACCAAAATACGGTATAAACTTAGTTGGTCTTTAAGGTGCTACTGAAGGAATTTTTTTATTTTGCTTCGACTCAGACCAACACGGCTACCTACCTGTAACCTGACCTAGTGAGTTCATGGCTAAGGCAAAATTTGAATGGGGTGCTTCCTGATCATACACATTTACTCAAAAGTAAGCCCCACCAAGTTCCACAGGGCATCTTCTTAAGTAAATGCAGCGTCTGCAGCCTGCTAACAGCCTGTAACAGCTCTCATAAACAGCTCTGATAAACAGATCTTGCAACAAGCCAACTTCTTTTTTAATCTCACTGAAAATCCTGCTGTGCCCCGCTCTCAATTTTGCCCTGATATTCGAAACTCAATAAATGACTGCTAGAAATAGGTTCTGGGCTCAGCTCTGAAATATTGCAAGAATTCTTGAAGGCAAGAATTCCTACCAAGCATTGATTTTCACATGGAAAGAGGAAATAGCTTCAAGCACCCCATGACTTATATATCTCCAAAGACTCTGAGCTCTACATTGCTTATTCAAATCATACAGATCTCTGACAGGGAATTGGGGGAGAAACCAGCTCCTAGTGTTGATGATAAAGATTACAAGCTCTCTTTTCTATTGTAATTAAACCAGCAGAGTTTGCTGGTGACCTTTCAGAAACACATATTCCCTAAATTATAAATGGAACATTGATCCACTGTAGTTTATTACAAAACTAGCAATCAAAAGCTCCTGAGAATCTTTTTATCACACAAGTGCATTTGTAACTTATCAGTCCATAAAGAACCCACTGGAATAAGATATGCCGAATTTGCATAATCAGCTCACTGGCTACACAGGGTGACAAGGGAAATATTTCTCTGTCCTAGTTCTTGTCACAGTGATACCACTTCAGAGTGTAGGTTCATATAACTGAGTGCTTTCCTCACCATGGAAAACCAGATGATGGGGAGAAGCGCTCTAGCTGAGCTTCCTTTCTGACATGCCCATCATGTTATCTGTGCAGATCCTTTCTTTTGCATGAAGAGCCATTCCAACACGTGAACCCCTTCTACACCCTGAAAAAAAATACATCCCGGAGAAGAGATTTCCCACCTCAGTGAGGTCTAGGTCCTGGATTCAAACCAGGCCCTGAACAGTTGATATTGCTAATGGAAACTGCTGTATGGGAAACTGCTGGGCAGAAAGTACCTTAAGCCAGGCAGCATATAAACAAGTGGAGAGATGCATAAAGTTATTATTACCTCGGTTCCACAGATGGTGAAAATGACCTTTGTTGAAAGGCTGGTTCAGAATCAGAAGGCAAATCTTCAGGTTTCCTGCAAGAAAAGATTGTATTGTTAATTCCCTGCACTACTTGGTATTCCCCTACAAACCATTTTTAGCTAATATACTGTACAGCCAGGAACCCTAGAAAAGCTGCAGCATTATTGTGTATATTTTGGAAAGGACCACTTTGGAAAGGACTTTGGAAAGGACCACTTTGCTTTAAGTTTCATCTATTTCATCTATTCTATGCTTACTTTAAAGCAGGGTAAAAAGCTTCGTGGGTACGTTTTAGTAATCTACTGACATTCAGTCTAAAACTAAAACAGGGGTCCATTGTACTGCCATTAATACAACATGCAGAAGACCAGTGTTCATAATATGAAGGGTAAATGATAGGAGCTCTCAAAATACCAGATTTACAGCGCTCTCTCCTGTTACAGTGAAATTGGGTGGTGTGCTGCAGTGCTGGGGTGCTAGGTTTAGCTTTGGGGACAGGACTGGCTCCTGATCTGAAGGTCCCTCCAATAAAGTGCCCCCCTGGGTAGCCCCTGACATCTGTTACCCCCAACCAGAAGGTTCGCTAGTGCAATGATCTGTAGTGAGCCATTTTAGATTTCTTGCAATGACCAAAGTAGCATTGTTCCAGGACACTGTGGGACATTTTCAATGGTGGCATCTTGCTGCAAACCAAACTCCAAGGAAAGGTAGGTGGGTATGATGAACCCAGTACAGGTATCAGCACCTATTGGCTATGCAAGTACACTGTGCCACTGGGGGAAACTCTGGTTCAAAGCCCTGCTCAGCTAGAAAGCTCACCAAGTGACCCTGGGCAAGTAACTATCTCTTTCTCTCAGCCAAACCTACCTCATAGGATTGCTGTGAGATGCAAACTGTACTCTGAGCTCTATGGAGGAAAGGGGAGGACATAAGTAAAAGGAAGGAAGGAAGGAAGGAAGGAAGGAAGGAAGGAAGGAAGGAAGGAAGGAAGGAAGGAAGGAAGGAAGAAGACACTACTTCAATGCTTGCCTATTCAGAAGTCCCACCAAGTTCAATGGGATTTACTCCCACTTACGTGCACAGGATTGCACATGTACATTGTAGGGAGTGGCTGGGGAGACCCAGCCGGATGGGCGGGGTAGGAATGAATGAATGAATGAATGAATAAATAAATAAATAAATAATATACCTGCAGTCCTCAAACTGTTAGAAGCCAAATAGATGGTACAGCTTTTATATGGTGCTCAACAAGGTCCCTCTGCCAACTGCACACCACTAGAACTGGTACAATCGAATTTTTTGAGACCAGCCCTACAAGTGCCTAAACACGTCTCCAATGCTAACATACATCTTGAAACTGGATTCATAAGAATTGAGGCCAGAGTATGGCTTGCCACACTTAATTATTGGCTGAGACTATCCTTCCTCCTGCGTGGCTTTGCTTCCTTAACTCTTAAGGATGATTTCCAAATGACATGGAAACATGCAGTGATAAACATAACTCTAGGCTTCACCCTGCTGATTGTACTTGACATGGAGTGTGAAGAAGCTAGAAAAACCATTAAACAGAACATAGAAGATACAGAACGCCAAGCAGATCTAGCCAGGTCCCCGAAATTCTTAATCAGTGAAACCAGAAGACAACCCATCCCCAGATGCCATATATAGCCAACCTTGAAATTCCAAAACAGCGAAGGGCTCTCCCTCTGGCCCATTGCCAGGTCCTCCCTTCAGCCACCCAGGAAGGCCATTTTAGGAGGAGAGGAAATGTCCATGTGGCTCTGGGCAAGTGGAAACAACAGAACATGCCTTTTTTCACTGCCAATACTATACAGATATATGTGCTAGGCTCATCTTGCCTATACTACACAAATTCCCAAGACGTACAGAACAACTCTATAACTCCCTACTACTCCAAGTCGAAAACCTAGATATCACATCCTCTGTTGCTAGATTTTGCGCTGCCATGATGGACATCTGTCGAAGGATGGTTTGTGCCACAAACCAGGACTAAACTGAAGGCCCATAATTCCCTCCCTTAGAGTCGCATTTAACCACTTTTATTTTGTTTCTATCTGCTTTAATTGTATGTGAGTTATAATCACTTTTGACTTTTATCCCTTTCCTCATTAGGTCTTATGTGGTTAATTTTTATCTTATGCTGATTTGCAACCGTAATAAAGTTTGATGATGATTAGTAGGGAGTGAGCCCCACCAAACAAAGTGGGACTTACTTTTGAGTAGCACATACAGGACTGCACTGTAAGTTACCAACTATCAGCCTGGATCTGAAGAATTACAAAACTGGTTCCATGAGAGCAAGAGCACTTAAATATGGACCTTAAACAGCATCCCCTCCCCACACATTGCATGATATGGCACATGAGGCAGGTCCCAGACATAACTCAGAACTGAACATGGCACATGTCATATACCCCAACCATGGTATATTCACAAATTGGCTGCTTGGCACTACATAAGCTGCTTGCTTTCATCTAAATGTCATGTTGATAGAAGATTTCAGGTGTGTGTTTTACATTTGCAAAGCCATTCTAGGATATTGTTCAGAACTCCATCAAGAGGGGTAGAAATCTAGCTGAAATCAGAGGCGTAACCAGGGAGGCTGTTTACCTTCTTTTACGGTCTTCTTGTATAGCTGTAAATGAAGCAAATAATACAAAAAGGTCTCCAGTGTTTTCCCAGATCGTCCTGCCTCGAAACATCTCTGTGCTCTGGGAAGTGGGAGTGCATAACAGTATCTACATTACAAAATGAAGTCAGAGAATGCAATATACAGAATGGATACTTGATATTTCATGCTTCAATTCCACAGAGTAAATACAACACTTAGTTTTAATAGGGAATGCATGTAATGGGACTTTGCATTTCCGAATTACCCCAAGGTGTTGTATAAAAATTTCTTCCTGTTCTTCAGTGCCTCAGGCCATCATCTTAGCATGCATTCCAGTTGTCCCCATTTCCCTCAGATAGTCCCTATTTGTAGCCCTGTCTCTGATAAATCAGCCTCTATTTCCCCACTATTTTTCTCTGTCACATGGGAAGTGAGATTCTGGTGGTTTGAAAAGATGTTAGGTGTGAATTGCTGGCAACAGTCCTTCCCCTCAAGAATCCAGAAGCCCAATATTCAAGTACACAATGGGGGCGAGGGGAAGAGAAGCTCCTCATATCCTGTGTGCACTTGCAGTGCTATCCTATGTGGAAGTTTACTTCTATGTAAGCGTACACAGGACTGAAGCCTAAGAAACCAGAGTGTTTGAGCTGATGAGATTTATTCTGCAACTATTTCCATACCCCTTACACTCCAGAGAGTACAAAGCTGACTTCGAACTAGTAAAACAGCAACAAGTCATAACATAGTAAAATATTAGCACCAATTGCAGTAATCAGGCCTGCTTTCAGGTAAGCTGGAAGCACCCCTAATATCCAAGGGGAAGTCTTCCATAGGGTAAAGGTAAAGGTAAAGGAACCCCTGACCATTAGGTCCAGTCGTGACCGACTCTAGGGTTGCACACTCATCTCACATTATTGGCCGAGGGAGCCGGCGTACAGCTTCCAGGTCATGTGGCCAGCATGACAAAGCCGCTTCTGGCAAACCAGAGCAGCACATGGAAACACCGTTTACCTTCCCGCTGTAGCGGTTCCAATTTATCTACTTGCATTTTGATGTGCTTTCGAACTGCTAGGTTGGCAGGAGCTGGGACCAAGCAACGGGAGCTCACCCCGCCACAGGGATTTGAACCGCCAACCTTCTGATCAGCAAGCCCTAGGCTCAGTGGTTTAACCACAGCGCCACCTGGCTCCCATCTTCCATAGGGTAGGTGCTGACAAAGAAGGCATTTCTCTGTACAATCATGAGTTGCACTTCTCCAAGCTGTGCCATGGATAGTAGAGCCTTCTCTGCACATCTTAGTGCCCCAGAAGGAGGCATTCTCTTAGATATACTAGTCCCAATAAAAGAACATTAAACTTAGGCTGAGTAGCAAACTGGCAGCAAGTGCCACTAGTTAAGTACAGGCATTATAGGCAACTCCCCATTTGCGGGTGGGGTGGTTGGATTCTAGATATTGGGCATGCATAAGCCTGTTCCACACCCACCCCCTTCAGTGTGCATGTTGGCCATCAATAAATGCAGCAAGAAAGCCCCCTGAGCAACCTAGCTGCCGCATTCTGCATTCAGAGAAGCTTCCGGACCACCCTTAAAAGACAGCCCCTTGTCATGCAAGCAATTTCCCATTTGCCTTGTCTTTCGCCTTCAAGGTCATCCATTCTCAGCCACCACTGAAACTTGCTCTGCTATATGCCAAATAGAGCAGGAAGTGCCTGCAGCTGCCCTAGCCAGCATCTCCGCAGGCCAGGTGCCCCTGTCTGTGTGAAACCCTGGTTTGGATATCCCTATGCAGCTATGAAATGCGGCTGGTGGAACTGGGCAAGTCACTTTCTCTCATCTGTTTCACAAGGTTGCAGTAAAAATGCTGCACTGAGCATTCTGGACAATGGATAGGGTACGAAAGAAGAGACTGATGCAGGAGAGACAAGTTTTGTTGCAGGTGGGGCAGATAAAGGCGTCCGGTTGTGCTGCTACAGGTGGACCATTGCACTTCTTCTCTCTGCACTCCTCCCTGTAGTCATTCCTCCTCTGGTCACTGCTGTGGATACACAACCTGACTGTCACAACTATAAGTGGTCTATGTCACATGGCCACAAAGAGAGCAGATGCAAATATCAGATGCATAGTCAAGGTATTTTTAGCCAAGTAGGGAATACTTGTATGAAACACTGATGATACCGCATCTGAATGATGAGCTCAGCTTTCATCACCCATGATGAAAATGGTGATTACGAAATACAGAGGAAAGCAAGATGGTTGCTGAGATAGAAGGCAATTATTATTATTGATTATATGGTTATTGGCAGTTTATCTCAGGAGAAGAACAGAGACTTGATTATACCCTAACATCAAGTGTATAAGTAAGTTTCCAGGTTTAAAAAAATCAAGGTTAAGAAATGAGGTTCACCCTGGGGAGGACTATGTGCTCTTTCCCAGGTGAATTCTTCTTTCCTTTTCCTTTTCCACATCAAGCACATTTAACACTTCATCTCTGCATAAAAACCAATGCTAATCGTGGTTAGGTTTATACCAGCGTTTGAAAGAGGGGAGGCAGGAGAAATAAATTCACAGGAGAGATAAGTATGTGGGCTTACTGATCTCTCACCCATGGGGCAGGAAATGGTGCATCAGCCCTGAGCCATTGGGAAAGGAGAGCCAACAGGGAAAAGATAAAGCACATTAAACACCCTGGCTTCCAGGGATTCCCAGCTCAGTTACTTCCGCTTATGTTCTGCAGTTGAAAGGACTACCAAACACCCACACTCAACAACAATAAATTCTTTTTGATTCGGTCAACAATATAACACAAATTCAGCTCTTGAAAGTTCAGGTATGTGAAATTCTTCTGAGATAATGTATCTCTGACCTCAGCAATTGCTGAGGTATACAGAGAAAGAGGTGTTCCCTCAGGTAACCTCTTACTGTTTTAAGTGCATTTTTGCTTTATTTTTATTTTATTTTTACTTGCAGCTTTTGCCGACCGAGAAGATCCAGTCATCTGCAGCATGAGGAGGTAATAATAAATCTTAAGTGCAAGGGGAACAGACATAAAATCTAATATGAGGCTTTCTCTTTTACATTTTGGCTACACATGCCACACAAATGCCACACACACACTTTCCTCAGCAATGGCATATTTCAATATAACCTCTCATTTTAAAAGTATTTTTGTCCATTCAGTTGCCCCTTATGTAATGTTAGAGATCCTGTGAAGCCTTAACCATCAACGTGCTTCTATTTACAGAGCAAGGGTGTGTAGCTAATCAAAGTGCACTTAATCAAAGATTATTTGTAAGAATTCTCAAATCCCATTCAGACACTGGGATCTACCATGCATCTCCCACTGTGAAGACAGATGCAAATAATTCATTGAGCTTCACAGTCTTCTTATTCTCCTTCAGCACACTTTTGACTCCCTTGCCCTTCAACCACTTCTCTGGCCAGTCTCCTGCTCTTAATGTATTTAAGTAATTTCTTCTCCTCCTTGCAATGTGTGCCTCTGCTTTCATTTCTTTTGCCAAAGTTTGTATTCCCCTTTGTTCTCATTTGGAGAAGACTTTCATTTCCTAAAAGAGCCCTTCTTGCCTCTAGTACAGAGCTTTCCAAACTGTGTGTCATGACACATTCATGTATCCGCTGTCATGTGTAGGTGTGTTGCACGAACATTCCCCATGCTCCTCCTGGGGCAGAAAAGGGGCTAGTTTAAGCATGTCACCAACATGAAAAGTTTGGAAAGCTCTGTGCTAGATGCTGGTGTGCATGCCCTGGCCATACCCCAACTGATTTGCATTAGTCTGAAGGGGTTTTTAAACATGACTGATGCCAATGAAGTATTAACTGGAGGGCAAGATGCACTGGCATCTGAGGGAGAGCCAGCTTGCACATTCTCAACAGCCCCGTCACACAATCATTGCCCACAGGTACTGCACAAGGTTTTGTGGTACTATCCTAGCTGTGTTTACTCTGAAGCATTTTTGACTTTGCTTTACTTCCCACGACTATTCCCAGGTGCATAGTCATTTTGCATGCCTTCAAGCCTGTTTTAATGGCTGTGGGTCTTCTTTTTGGAATGATCCATTTCAAGCATGTAATTTAGTATTCCCCCCCCCCCAAAAAAAAGAATAATAATCCTGAGAATTTCATTCTTAGCTCCCACCTACAACCTAAGGAGGACTCCCAATAGTCCAGAAAACTAGGAAAGTGAGGAGGAGTCTCGATATCAAGCCTGATTTTGCCTGCCAACTCCTGTCCAGCAATCTATTTCTTGGTCATGTTAGAGTAGGACCAAGTGTTGCAAACTGATTCTGAAAGACAGATAGCGTGCTGGAAAGTATTCTAAGAGTTAATGGTAATTTTATTCTGATTTTGTGATTTCTAGTTTTTAAGCCTTTATTGCAGAATTTTGCTAGGTTTGAAAAAAAAATCCTTTGTTGAAATGGGTATTCTTTTCTTTCCTCTCCACATCAGCTCTCCTCTTTATAAATCCCCCCTCCACCTAACTCCTAGCTTTTGTGGGATCATTGGGAATGGTAAAGACATTCTTGCTCTTCAGGTGAACAATGAAACACTGCTCCCTGTTGACTGTTGTGTGTGCATTTGTTAATGTGTTTGGAGTTGCTTAGCCACTGAATTTACACGTGAGTAAAGGGATATTATTTTAGCACTTCACAAGCTGTCTTTCTTTAAAGCTTGCAATGTGTTAAAGACAAGTAGACATAGCCTTCCCTGAAGTTTTAATTTTGTTTCAATTCACTGGATGGTGGGGAATTCTGTCTAGAAAATACATTGCAAAGGAAGTCACAGAAGGTATAGTACCTATGGAACTATTTTTATAACAGGAAACATGAGATAATGAATTATTTAATTTTACCCTGCATTTCAGAAAAGATGATGGAATTAAATACAAGCACATATATATTGCCTTTGAACATGCTTTAAAGAGCCATATAGACTATGGTAAATACTCATATGTGGTAAGACCCTTACCGTAAGGGACAAGATATGAAACATTAATAATGATGTAAATATTCATAGAACACCCAGAGTTGTTCAGCATAATGGGGACAAAGCAGGGAAATTTTCCAAGTGCCACTGTATTTTCCGCATAAGTTGCAAGTCTTTGGGGAGAGAGGAAATAATGGCTAAAGGCAAGATGACAGGCGTAAGTTTACAGAAGTTTCAGAAAAGTCCACTTCAAGATTCTGTTTAAATTTAGATGGAGTGGCTGATTCTTTTAAAAAATGTTTTCAAGAAAAGGCTATTGGCCACTCTTCATACTACCTCCAGATTATGTATCCTGGTACAAAAAAGTATATTCTATACAAATGGTTTAATTACTTGTGATACAACAAAACAAAACAACACCACAAACTGGCTAGTCAATATAAAACCACATTTACTGGAATAATACCGGTAGCTAGAATAGAGATAGGCTAGCAACCATTCAAACAACAAACATATTAAGGTGCCATGGCTGATTGCCGAAGAATTGATGCTTTTGAATTATGGTGCTGGAGGAGACTCTTGAGAGTCCCATGGACTGCAAGAAGAAACCTATCCATTCTTAAGGAAATCAGCCCTGAGTGCTCACTAGAAGGACAGATTCTGAAGCTGAGGCTCCAATACTTTGGCCACCTCATGAGAAGAGAGGACTCCCTGGAAAAGACCCTGATGTTGTGAAGGATGGAGGGCACAAGGAGAAGGGGACGACAGAGGACGAGATGGTTGGACAGTGTTCTCGAAGCCAGTGTTTCTCAACCAGTGTGCCTCCAGATGGTTTGGGACTACAACTCCCATCATTCCTGACCACTGGTCTTGCTAGCTAGGAATGATGGGAGTTGTAGTCCCAAAACATCTGGAGGCACACTGGTTGAGAAACACTGCTCTAAGCTATGAAGATGAGTCTGACCAAGCTGCGGGAGGCAGTGCAAGACAGGAGTGCCTGGCGTGCTATGGTCCATGGGGTCATGAAGAGGCGGACACAACTAAATGACCAAACAACAACTGTATCTAAACAAATACATGCACAGTAAACGTTATATAGACTGGATTAATGAACCGTTCAACAAGTGGTGTAAGTCCCAACACGGAATGGCAACCCCATGCCGCCACAACGGTGAGGATAGCTCAAAGGAGAATAGGAAAAATGTTCAAAACTGCTTATCAAATATTAACTGGTTGGAATGTTATTCAATGGCTTTTGAGTTGAAACACAAAGCCGTGTGCATGGATCAATCACGGGAAGGCGAATCAAAGCACCACCCTGATGGGAATCACAGGTGGGCGAAAGAAGACCTGTTTTCCGGATATATTACAGATTTCGCTACACGCTTCATCAGTCCAAAGAGCCAATCATACAAAACAGTTTACTCAGGATAAAGGAGATATTCACAGGCACAGCCTTTGAAGAACATTCCACCCAGTTCATCTCACGCCACTTGTTGAACGGTTCATTAATCCAGTCTATATAATGTTTACTGTGCATGTATTTGTTTAGATACAGTTGTACTTTCACGCATTCCATGTTCACAGTATTTCCATGGCACCTTAATATGTTTGTTGTTTGAATGGTTACTAGCCACTCTAGGACTTCCCTTCCTTTGGAAATAAGTGAACAACTGAACCAGGAGATTTCATAGTTACTGGACACTGGATCCCTGTAACCTTGGGAGAGAAGAATCACTTTTCTAACTGGGGGGGGGGGATTATTGTGTGAGTATCCGGCACCGCCAGCAACAAAGAGGAAGAGATGGGTCAACGGCTGTTCCCAATCTCTCCCCCTCATCTCTCCCCAGATATAACTTGAGGTTCAAAAGTTCACCTGAGACTGCTGTTGGAAAATTTCACATTGATTAAATATTGTATTTGTGTGTGTGTGTGACTTCCTTAAGAGGAAAGTAAAAAGAAACTTATATTAAATCTACACACACACACACACACACACACACGCCATGAAGAAAAAGCATCGCTGAGAAAAACTCGAGCCAAGGATTTAAAAATGAAAAGCCTATTTAATGAAAAGAAAAACAAATGGCATTTAAAACTTAATAGCTCTGAGGCCTAATAACAAATGTCAGCTTCCTTTTTTACCTTTTATTTTTTAATAATCACAGGCTGTGCTATGTGAAAAGGGAGCCATTTTTAATGAAATGGGTGCTACTTATGTCAGCTCAACTCTCTAGAGAGAGTATTGGTTGTACTAATGGAAAATGAAAGTACATATGCCTGGGAGCCAAACAATAAACACAATAAAAATCAATGAGGGAAAGAGAAACTCTGGCACTTAATACTGTCAGTGTCTTTGTTGTTCATCATCCGTCAGTGAAAAGTGTTCCTTTTGGTTATAAATTCCTCATCTGACACTTAAGACCACATACTCCAAATACTTTTGCTTATTTATTCAGGCTGAGTTCATACTAACTCGTCCAACGAAAAAAGCTAAAAGATCTAGCTAGCCAATGTTTCATTGCTGTTGATGATGGAGATTCGGATTCAGATGAATCCTGACCTGAACTGGGCTGCCTTCTCTGAGGCAAAGCGGTACCCTTACATAGCTGCCTGCTCAAAACAGGGACTCCTAAAGGACTCTGTGGCATCTCAGGATCCTGGCATAAAAAAAAATACTGCAGATAAGCATTTAAAGCAAAATGATGTCTCCGTGCTTATCATAAATGGGGGTGGGGGTGGGGAGAGAGATGAACAACCCTGAAAAACTTAAACTTACCGCTCTAGTTTAAGATCACGCTATGATCCGATAGGGAAATTCTTCCCAATAGTCAAGGCTAGTTATAATAAGAGGAGATTAGTTTACCAACACTCTCAATTTTGCAAGAGAAAAATTGATCTCTTTCTCGTTCTTCTCATCTCACTATCCTGGCATAAGGAAGGTGCCAGGACAGGGAGATGAGAAGAACGGAAAAGAGCTCCATTTTGACTGACAGCTTGTAATCAGAGGGAATGACTTGACCCGAAAATCAAATCCCTTTTAGTTCTCTCTCTGTCACCTCAAAAAATCAACTTTTAAAAGCCCCAAGGTCAATTTTTCTGCAAACTGGCAGGTTTCTTACCCAGGAGAACCTCTCTCATGTCTACAATTTTCAAACCAAACACCCAGAAAACACTGTGGGAGTTTGTGATTCCTGTTTTACCCTCTTCAGAGCTGTAGTGTCTGCCCCCAAATAAAAAAAGTTACAGGCATTTCCATTTTAAAGAAAATCAACATTAAATGATTAATGTGGCCAGTACATATGCCCCTATATCTATTTGCCTACAACTTAGTGGGCCTTTTTCACTTTTGTGGGGCTACTCTGCCTACAGTTTCAACCACTTCGGCCAAAAAAAGGTAGAAACAATATGGAGAGGATGGATGAGAGCAAAAAACTAAAACAAAACTATTGTTTCTAATTTCTTCTTCATCAGAATAGCAAACAGCCTAATAACCAAATATTATACTGTCCAGGAAAAAAATCCCGACCTTTTTGTTTTAAATGAATAAATCTGTAATTCTGCAAGAGATCAGCTAAAGTGCTAACTGCAATCTCGCAGATGCACAGATGAATCATTTAATCCAATTCTCTCACTTTCTCTCAGAAATCTAGCTATTTCAGCATTAAAAAGGTGATTTAAATGCCTAATTTGGCACCAAATGCTAGTATAATAAAAGCAAATATAGGGACCTGAAACATTGCCACTTTCTCAGATACCCACTGCAGATATAATGGTCATGAATTCCAGATCTGTTTAAATCAGGATTTTAATCATTTTCTTATACCAAATGGGATAGCCATGGATCACAAAGAATCAGAGTTGCTCAATACAATATGTGAGTCGTCCTAAGAAATGATGCTAAAGCAGTCAGGTATTTCCCTCATATACAAGGTGAAGAAGTTTCAAGCACAATTAGGATCATAATGCATTATGTTGTGTAAATCAAATATAATCCTGTCAATTTTGTGTCTCCATTACTAAGTGGGCTCTGGAATGCAGCTACTACCCTGACTACTTCAGACACTTCAAATTATCCCAAATATTTTTCTGTCTTCAAATATCAGCAGACCACTCCTTGACCCTTGTTCAATATGAGGTGGACAAGGCTGACCAGTGCTAGCCTGAACTATTTCCCCCTACTCTTTGTGAGAGCATCTCACATGTAAGAGCCTTTAATAGGGGAACTATCTCCATCAGCCTGGTGTCTCTCCCTTCCAGAACCACTTTTACAAATTAAAATACCGTTGCATGCCACCCATTCTCAGAGTGGTATGAGATTCCAGGGGTTCTAGGTCCTTTCCCCGGGTTCGTGTTTCGTTTGGAATGAGGAAGAGCAGAGACTGTGGTGTCTACGCATATATACAACCAGAGCCTACGATGGAGGGCTTCACAGCATGGTTTTCTAGCACAGATCCACTTCCTTTGTTTCCTTAATGGCCCGTTGCCTCACCAGGAAGGTAGCCTGGCTATTCCAGGAATCGAATGGACCACTGACCTGACCCAGCAGGCTTGTCTTATGTTCTTATGAAGAGAAATCCCGGTGCATGAGTAAGTTATTTATTAGTATTAGCTTTATAATGTTTATATCCCACCTCAAGGTGGTTCATAAAAATTAAAACGAACACAAATGAAACACAGAAAGCTAAGAACATATAAAAGATAACAGTTCAAAACTATTATAAAACATTATAAAAACAAATATTTTAAAATACAGAGAGATGCCTTTAGGCATGCTGGAACTCTGCCTTGTTTTATGGAGGCGCTGGCTACTCCCTCTACCCACTTGGCAAGGCCTTTTTAATGAGCCAGGAAGGGCAAGGGCATGTGGTAGCGCTCACATTTCCAGAACCTGCATTATCCCAGGTCACTGAGCCCAAGGTAGCCTCTGCCTGCCAGTGGCTCTCCAGAGTCTCAGGCAGAGTTCCTCCCATCTCCTGATCCTTGTTAGCTGGAAATGCCACAGATTCAACCAGGCACCTTTCGCATGCAAGGCAGGTGCTCTGTCAAGGAGCCACGGTCCCTCCCCGTTCCTGCGCATGCAAATCTCTTTGAGCCAGATATTTTGCAGGTCATGATTGAGTAATCTTTATCATGATGTATAGCCAGGAACCAAAGAGTTATACAACTAGTTCCACATGGGCAAAAGCTTTAAGGGCTTATGTTTCGCAGGAATCAATTTCTTAATGCCAGATGGCAAACAAATTTTTTGAAACTGGACTTGCGCTATGTCATGAAAGCTCAAAGTCCCAGGTACTTGGGTATGGCTTAACTCAGCTCGTTGGATCCTGCTGCGTACATCAGCTATTCTGGCGCCATAAGTTAGGATACAAAAATAAACAGTGGTCTTTTGACTGGAAAGAAGGAACTGTGAGTGTATATGATGATGCATGAGAAAAGAGATGCATGCTTCTGAACATTAGTTATAAGGATTATACCAAGAAATAACAGTTGCACAAGTGCTTACAAAGCAAAGCTTCTACTCCCACAGGCAACTTCTTGTTTCCAGCAATCTAGGAGGAACTGAAGGTGTATTTTGAAGACAGCACTTCCCAGTGACTTTAAAACAATCTCCCATAGGGGGTGATTTTCCTCCAACATCCTTTGTTTACTGTCTCTGCTGCTTCTAGCTAGCTCCTTGATAGATGCCAGAGAAGATGTTAGCAGCTCTAGCACACACTAATGGATAACCATCATCATCATATCAGTTTATTGTGAGGACCTTTGTGCCTTTACACAAATATCTACACAACAATAATTAAAAATATATTAAAATTCATTACATACATGGTGGATAGCACTGATCCCACCCTGCGGAGAGCTTTCACTATGGCCTGGTTTCAAACATTGCCAACTGCATACCTGGCCGGTAGATTTACAAAAAACTCAGTAGAGCACCGTTTATGCCCTTGCTCCATGAAAATTAAAGAGGATCTCATACATTACCTCCTCTGTTGTCCCATTTATTCGGGCTTTAGAGATGCGATTCTGCAAATCATACCCAACTCTATAATTAATCCTGAAGATAGAGTAAAATTTTTGTTAGTTGATGCTAACCCACGGACTACCCACGTGGCAGCAGTGATAGTTCTTTTTCAACAGATTCCACTGCTATCCCTACCTCACAAAATGGCAGCAACTGGCAGAAAAGGGTGGGATAGAAATGCAATCAGTCACCAATTGGTGATTACTTTCTACTGGTCTTGATCTTTAGAAATTGCTAAAAAAAAAAATGGCTATGGAGTCTTCTATGCAGCAAGGAGTTGCATATCTCAGCTTTCCTCAAGCTAAGTACAGACATTTTTCTGAAAATACTGTGACTCAGCTTCCCCATTTTAAGTAGAATTTGCTGACCCAAAGACTCCAAGTGAAGCTTTTTTCTTTTGCATTTCTGTCTTCCCAACCACCCACATAGCTCTCAAAGTATTATTATCCATTTCCTGTAATTTCTTCTATTCTCCTATCATGCTCAACTGCCCATAATGCCAGTTTCTTCCATTTCTCCTCCCTGGTCCTCACTGCTTCTTCCTCTAATAGCTTTCCTCTATTATCCCCTTCCTCTCCATTTCCAATTTTTTGGTAGTGATGATAATAAATATTAACCTTCTATCTTTCTTTCCAATTTCCTTCAAAGCTTCCTTCAGAGGAAGAGCACCTTCCCTCCTTCCTTCCTTCCACTTCCAAACTTTTCCATCTCCTGGCCATCTTTATACAGCAGCCAGTGAACTGTTGGTGTTGGCACTGGTCGAACCAAAGGTTTGTGGCATGGCCAGGGGGCGGGGCGGGGCGGGGCGGGGCAGGGCAGGGCAGGGCAGGGAAGTGAGGATGCACCAGGTAGACTATGGCACTGAGGCCCACCTAAAAGTGTTTGAAAACCCTAAGTCTTAAAGGGACTCAAAATGTCATGCTTACTGCACTCAGACCTAATTCAAAATTAATGTTCCTATCTCAGAGAAGCTATGAGCTATGCCATGCAGGGCCACCCAAGATGGACAGGTCATAGTGGAGAGTTTTGACTAAACGTGATCCACCTGGAGAAGGAACTGGCAAGCCACTCCAGTATCCCTGCCAAGAAAACTCCATGGACAAAGACAACAGACAAAAAGACTTTATCAAATTTAAATCCAAAATATTATCTGAACACTTCACTGACCTGGAATTCACCTATCAGATCTGAAGTCCACACTGTCTAGAACCAGGGACCTCAAAGAAATGTAGCCATCCAAAGTCACTGTATAACCCCAAGCTCTAATGTGATGGGGGGGGAGCTTATCTTTATCAACTTTTCTATTGGGGAAACCTACTGCAGAAGAATTTTGTATATAGAGGAGATTGGTTAATTGGTTTTTGCGGTTGTTCCTCCTTGTACTGGCAAAGGGTTAAACTCTTTTGCACTCTCAGCTGTTTTTGGTTTGCTTTATTGTCTTGATTTGCTGTTTGTGCTTGGGGGATAAGTGACCAGGATGCGGAAGGATCTACATCTGAGCCAGCTGAAGGCTCAGAAGCTGCCAGCAGCAGTGCAGCGGAAGGTCAACCACATATGCCAGGTAGGGCCAGGCTATAGCTGGTTTTCAACATTGTGATATATCAGCAACTAAATACCACAATATGCTAATCGTCAATAAACTGGAGCATCGCTCAGCCCTAATGCCAGCCCCCATCTAATGGCCTGTCTCACCTTGGAGGTGATGTAACATCCCTCACACCATCTCAATAACGGCTTCTGAAACAGGTTGAGGTACCTGGATATCAGGCTAGCCAGCATATCGCCTCTAAGCGTCTAAGGCAATGTTTCACAAACTTGGGTCCTCAGCTGTTGTTGGACTACTACAACTCCCATCACCCCTTAAGTAGCAGGACCAGTGGTGAGGGATGATGGGAGTTGTAGTGGGAGCCAAGAACAGCTGGAGACCCAAGTTTAATAGATACTGGTCTAAGGTATATAGATCTCCCTGAAGGGTTTGACCTTTGGTGTAGGGTGCTACATATTGGCCAGGTGGAATTTCTCTGTTCCCGTTCCCTGGAGTTTTTGAGAACTGAATGAGGAAGCATTTTATCTTCTGCTTAAAGATTGTTCCACTGCTTTGTATTCTGAATTAAGCCTGCTACTTAAGAAAAATCTTTGGAAAAATTGTTTTTTTCTTAACACTTTCAGAGCAACGATGTAACATACTACTTTAATTTGGCTGTATAAACAGTCTCTTGAGGCTTTCATTTTCTTTTTAAAAGGTCCCTTAGAAAGAACAATCCTCAAATTGGAACTTTTCCTGAACCTTCTCACTCATTAACATACACAGATCCACATATTCACTGAGAAGGAACCACTTTTCATTGTCTTCTTTTGCATTGTCGCACTGCCAGAGAGAGTGAAAATAAAGGCAACTTTAAAGCAAAACACTGAGAAGAGAGTCAGGGGCCAGAGCAAATGAAAACATTCCAGTTTAGCGCCCAATAAGCAAGTGAGAGATATAGCTTTATCTCAATGTTTTGTGGTCACATTTAGAAGGGTGTGCATGTGGTCAACTGAAGGATATTTTCAATCCTGCTACAAACAATAAGGGGACAATCCTGGCCCCCCAGTGCACATAGCAATGAGCATGTATAGTGAAGTATGAGCAGGAGCCACTGGAGGAAGTGGTCATTCCGCATGTGTGGTGATGCTTCTCAAAGGGAAGAAAAAGGTGTGCTGAGGCTCTGGAACACCTCCAGGCCTTGATTCTGCCTGCCCAAGAGATTATCATATCCATACTTTGCATGAAGGTCACAGGGCAGCCCTGGACCAGCCACTATATCTGAGCCCAATCTGTCTTTGGGGGTTGCTGTAGGGTGGGACACCCTAGAGAAAGGGTAGGGCGAAATTTTAATTAAGTGGAGAATTCCACATACCCCACAGCAAAGATTCTAGAGGTGCAGAATTGGAAATAAATCCAAACACGAATGAACTGGATATTACAGGAGAAAGAAGACTCAGAGCTTCTTGGCTTACTTCAAAAAAGCCTGACAAACTTTCTTTGAGATTTAAGCAAATATTAGCTGGCAGAACAGGTCAAAAAAGGTGGATGGAGTAATTGAGTACAGTTTAAGAACATGAGCAGTTTGTTCTTGCTGATAAATTAGACAGCTGTTCTGAATTACATTTCATGCTGTTTTTGCACAACAGCTAATTTCCTGCTGGTAGTTCTAAAGTGACTTGGAAGTGTATGCAATTAACTCCACCACCTTTTCTTTATCCTTCAATAAAAGCATCAATTGTATTTGCTTATGGTGAATTTGCAGGGGTTTCTTCCTTCTCCTTCTCTTCCTAAAACTTTAGAACACATGTATTAGATGTCTAATGTGGGCTTCATAATTCAGAAGCCATATTTTGACATCGGAATTATATTAAAAGCCAACAACAATGCTGGCATTCCTGTAAAACTTGATTGAACTAATGGAGTCTTTCAATTCCTGAAATAGATTTTCTTTGTCCCCACCACTACCACATAGCATTACACACATGTTTGTGTGTGTAGGAATGCATGTTGAGCAGTTCATGTATATAACAACTAGCCAATGTGTATATTCACCTGGCCTCATGGAGAATGTGCATATAATCCTTCCAGAAACAACTGTTCATATTTTCCAATCAATATACATAATCTCCATTAGGCCTTTTGGGAATGTCAACACAGTGGTACCTCTACTTACGAACGACTCGACAACTGAATTTTTCGACTTACGAATGGGGCAAATGGCCACATGCTTATGAATTTCTTGACATCTGAATGGAAACCGCGGCGGTTTTAGATTGGGTTTTTTTGACTTACGAATTTTTAGATGGCGTTGCTTCAACTTACGAATTTTTCTGTTTCCAATGCATTCCTATGGGAAATCGTGTTTCCAATGGCGCTTTTCGACCTAGGAAGGTGCCTTCGGAACGGATTAAATCTGTACGTCGAGGCACCACTGTACCTTGACAATTTTGTACATTCTCTAGCCAATATGTACATTCTTCAGTCAGTATGTATTGTCTCCACAAAACATGACTTATTTTCTATTTCTTGTTCAGAGGTGTGCAATCTGCACCCCCTGGGCTGCTTCTGCCCCGCTACCCAATCTTCTATGACCCACAACACACCCTCCTGCTGATCAGCCAAGGCAGGAAGAAAGAGGACCTCCAGATAAAATTAACTGTTTCTGCACTTCAGACTCCTTTTTATTATCCTCAGCTATTCACCCGCCAGCTGAGCAGAACAAGGCAGACTTGCAGGGAGAGGAAAGTTTGAAACCTTCCCCCTCCCCTAGCCCTCCCCTTGCTACTAAGCTTAGGAAAAAAGCATTTGTTTTCAAATTGTTTTCAAAACTCTGACAAAAGCCCCACAGCTCTCAGGATTATGGAGGACAATACAGTGTAGTAAGGGAGTTAACACACAAGCATTTGGCACACTATGCAGCTCTGGTCTGGGGAGCCACACTCCCTGTTCTCCCACCACAACCAGCTCCCTCCGTCCAACAAGTACTCTGGGAGAGAAGGAAGGCTTAGTTCCCACATGGATCTTTGTGGTTCCTCAACTTGTAAAGGTATTAACTTCCAAGCCCTGGCATTAAATAGGTGTTATTGACTTCAATAGGATGTGAGTTGCACCTTGGTCTCTTTCTTTAATTCATTCCCTGTGAATTATTTGAACCAATTAAAAAGAAAATTGAACTTTCTACTTGGTTCTGCCAAGCCATTAAAGGCCAGTATATATGCATGTTAGAAATTATTTCTGATGTATAAAACATAAGTTTCAGATCTTTGAGAACAAGAAGTGCCTGTTCGGAATACATTTTCTCGTATTATAACTCAAAAGTTATTGTGCTACATTTTGTTCTCCTCATTATCACTTAATCAAAATGCTAAAATACCATTCCAGGGGCATGCTCTCAGCACCATTACAAGCAAGGAAACCAAAGGGGAGATTTGGTTATTCATGCCTAAGGCCCCATATTTTAAACCATTTCCCCCAATTGAGATCTGCTCTATATTTTTAAGCAAGTGTTGCTAACTTTTGTAGTTCTATCACTATTCTTGATATGGGGCATTTCTGAATTACTTGTTTACTGAATGCTGGTTGGTCTCCTCTGACCTACATCACCTTCACCAGCAACACATTTTCCATATCATAGTGAAATACACACACAATAAATGTACCCACAATAGTTACACAATGACTTCTGCCTGGATTCCACAGTTTGTACCTGACTGAGGGCTACTTTATAGATAGTGTGTTTCATTTGATGGAGAATATTTGTTACTTCTGTACCATCTAGAGGTGTAACAACTTCACTTTGTACATCTAATTAGCCCACATTTTGGGGTTGACATTTCAGAATCCCTGTGCTTGGCTTCTTAATGCTGGGCCATTTTGACTGACATGTTCTGCCTGATCACTGGAACCAGGTCTGGACTTGATTTCTTCAGTCAGAATTCTTGGGGCATAGTTTTGGCACCAATGGAAGCATTCCTCCCAAAGCAAATATACTCGCATTTAAAAAGAAAGAAAAAGAAAGATTGTTATATGAAAGAAGCAAAAACACCTAATGTCCACATCTAGCTTGGCACTAGATCCTGATAGCATGCCCCTGAAAACAACATGGGAAACCAGAAGAAAGGCTCTCTCTCTCTCTCTCTCTCTCTCTCTCTCTCTCTCTCTCTCTCTCTCTCTCACACACACACACACACACACACACACCACTTTATAAAAATCCTACATCCTACTCCATGTTCCAAGTAAATCCTTCATTAAGCAATGCTCCAAACAGTAACTAACCTAGAGACCACAGAGCTCCACACTCTGTTATTAATTCTCTTGTGATGCATATTTAATATAAGCTTTTTATGGATCCAGACCATCGTGGTGACATATGCAGCTATGAATACATTTTCATTTTCATTTAGCTATGCGGATGTTCAGTAAACAAGTGTCACTGGCTCTCTCCGATGAGAAATGTGCGAGATGCAAAGTGAACAACACCCTGCCTAGTTTTATGAAATCTTGAAATGAGAGGTGTCTAATTATTTTATACATATGTGCATTAAAATTGGTGTTGAAATCTTTGGCAGTATTTATAGTACACACACAAAAGCTTTGAATATTCAAAGCTCAGGAATTACATGGATACAAGACAGGGAATGAAAATTAAACCATTCTTCCCCACATCACATTTCACTCTTTCCCAAAAGATTTGCTTTCTTTGTTTCTATATTTATTTCAGCTCTTTTGAACAACTGAAAAGACAGCTGCTAACACATGCATGGGTTCAGCAAAAAGGCTTATCTGTTTCCTTTGCTTATAACTCCATTCCTTCCATTCTATAGAAACTTCTGTGAAAGGAATCTAGATCTGTTTGCAAAAAGCGAAAGCAAACAGAAAGCAAAGTGCAAAGTGTTTGGTACACTCTGTGTTCAGTGCTTCTGAAGCATTGAACAAAAGGTTTATCATGTGCCCCATGACCAACCTAACAGTTGAGCACTAAAGCGCCTTTCTCTGGTGCTGCAGCCTTGACAGGCTTCAGGGGACCCTGTGGCTGCTATTGAATTAAAAAGAAAGAAAGTGTATGGTCTGATCACAGATCTCCTCCCTTCATTTTTATGGATTTTTATGGATCATAACCTCCTCTGTCTCCCTTGGATCAAATGAAAAGGACACATCAGCCTACTGGTGACACTTTTCACCAAATCTCTCGACAGCCTCATGTGGTGATTCAATGTGGAGGTCACACATTATGGGAGACAAGGCAGAATCCTGCGGCACCCCCACATGCCAAAGGTCTAAGGTTAGAACTAGGGCTTCAAGGAACAGCCCTGCTTGGGAGGTATCAGAGTCTAAAGCAACGCTGCCACAAAAGAGCTGGAGGCCGTGAGCTGGTCCTGAGGCCTTGGAAACATCTCAGAGATTCAGGTGGATGTTTCTTGCTTTTTCTTCTGTCCGGTTTGATATCTTTTTAAAAATCTCCCATAAGTGTCTCCAAGTTTTCTATAAATGGAAAATGCTAGTTGAGAAGAGTGGAGAGAGGCAATCAGTGGTTGTGGCGGCAGGGCGTGTAGCTCTGTGACTGACAGCTCTAGCTTCCAATCAGGCAAATGATTTTACCAGAACTATCCTTCTTTATGTAAAGTCAAAATGCCTTTGAAAAGGACTTGGAAGGGATGTGGAAAGAGTTTAATCGATTCTCTTAGGAGCAACTCTTTATTTTGCGGACCTAGTGGTTGGCTGTGCACTTACTGCCTTGCTTTCTTTTCTCCTTTCCTTTCTTATTCCTATTTGATTTCTTGCACGCACACACACACCTTATTTAATCTTGCCTTTGTCCATAGCTGTCTCAAATATAATCTGTGTTGTTAGTTATTAGGTAAGTCACTTTCCTTCACCCCCCACCCTGACCTGACCCTAGTTTCATTCACTTTCATGTTTCACTTATTTGCAGTGTTTATGTGTATGTGCGTAATCAGATAGCATCTCTCAAACTCTGTTCTTTGCTGTGTGACAAAACACACACACACACACACACTGCTGTAAGCATGTACCAAGCAGTACATTAGTGAATACTTCCATACATTTCCACTATCAAGAATGAAATGGGAGCATAGTAAATATAGCGTTCCAAGTGAGTTTCTGGGAGAACGCGCTACAGACAGGAAGGGAAGTCAAATCAATTCTGACCCACCCAACCCTTTGCCTCTTCACCACAAGTAAAAGCGGAGGGTCATGCCTCTTTGTCTGAAATTTGGCAGGCTTCATCTCCTCAGAAGTGGCTAGTGTGCCTACAAATTTCACCCAATTCTGCCCCAAAATTAAAACGCCATAGGCATTTGTTGATTTTTCCACTATAATGAGTAGAGAAGCAATGCAAAGCTTCAAAAAATGCACCAAAGGAAACCTCTACTTCAGATCTGAAGTGAAGCAAAATATCAGTGTGAAGTGCCAAGGCAACCTACTATCCAACGCAACAAAGCTGGTTCAAAGGCAATCTTCTTTTTCGTTTTCTGGCACGGCTGTTCTGGGTCTCCCCTTCAGAAAGCATGGAAGCTATCAAAGCACAGTGCCTGCCAATCTCACCCCTGGCTGACAGTACTGGAAGCCCCTGAAAAATTCAAAAGCGAGGGGTTTTTAAAATTATTGCATGGTGCCTCCTTCTCCAGTTCAATGGAGAAAATGGAGGTGCCCCCCACATAACCACTAGAACCAAGGGGTCTCCCAGTGAATAAGATTTGCAGGATGCTGACAAACAATAGAAAGCATTTCTTCACACAATGCATGTTATGGAAATAGGTGACTACCAACCTAGCAGTTCGAAAGCAGGTCAAAGTGCAAGTAGATAAATAGGTACCGCACCGGCGGGAAGGTAAACAGCATTTCCGTGCACTGCTCTGGTTTTGCCAGAAGCGGCTTTGTCATGCTGGCCACATGACCCGGAAAAACTGGCTGCGGACAAACGCTGGCTCCCTCGGCCTCTAGAGCAAGGTGAGTACACAACCCCAGAGTCGTCCGTGACTGGACCTAATGGTCAGGGGTCCCTTTACCTTTACCAATTAAGAAGACTGCTGCTTTAAAGAGTCACACATTAATGCAGCATAAACCGCTTGGTGATAAAGTCTGAATGAGAAACACTTTTCAAAGGGGAAGAAAAGTGAAAAAGCTCAAGAGACGTCAGATGAAAATTAAAGGATTCCTCTATACTTCTGGGCTGTATACAGCAAGTGCTATTTTCATTTTGCCTTCATAGACTAGCTTAAGTTTGAAAAACATTTCTCACTACCAAAAGATGAGACTATTTTTTTAATTGTGATATATGTTCTTCAATTCAGATGGCAAGAACTGATAATCTCATGCTCAGTACAAGAACATAGGGTGGCCCAGTGATTTGATTTGCGGTAGGTCAGTTGTGCAGGCGTGATACGGTGTCAGCATGGATATCTACACTCGTGCCATCAATGCTAGTTAGCACCCACAGAGCCCGGCTTAAGCTCAGTATGATGGCAGGGCTATGAGCCAACACTTGCTCTGTGTCTATGCACCACGAGGTCTTAAGAACTGAGAGAATTGCAAAGGATGAAGCCTAAGCATTAGCAACATCTGTTTGCTGTTCTAGGAAAAATCATTTCTTTTGTAAATTCAAAAAAGGCCCTAAAATATATAACTATGTAAAGATGTAAATGCTGAAACATATCTAATTTCCCTGGAAAACACGTAAGTTACTGAATCAGACAACCAGAATATATTAATAATAAAAATAATTATTTTCGCATTTCCAATATTTCTCTACTGCATTTTTTTAAAACTGTCTATTAATTCTGCAAACATTTCCCCCCAAAACAATTTCCAGCTTTGTAGAGGTGTTAAAAAAGATAATCAACTGATAATACTTATTTTATTAAGTTTCCTCTGAAGCTTAATTCTTAACAGAAAAACCCAATGCAGCTATAAAAATGCTAATTAGGAAAGTTTCGGAAAAAACACTGCAGACTAAATACAACTCCATGCACAGGAAATTAATTCTGCAGATGTGGAAAAGATGGCATATAAAGTTAACGAGATATTACTTAAGGCAAGAGAAACAATTAGGCTATTAACAGTGGAGATAAACTAAACATTTGCCATCAAATATAATGAAACTAATTAAAAGTGAAATGAAAAATAAGACATGAATATGAAAACAAATTCAAGCACAATAAAAGGCAAAACATCTACAGGACCAAAAGCAGTATACTGCAGACTGGGAAGCATTATAAAAAGCCATCAGCCGAGGAGATCTGCTAAGCAAACAATGAAATTCCCGAGATTCTCCTCCCTGTTTTTAGAAGGATGACCACAAGAATAGCTTTATGAATTCCCTCCATAATGTTTAGATGATCTCAGCCACTGCTGAAGAATTCGGCCAGGGATTTTTTAAAAAGGTTGTACAAGTACAAGGTACTCTTTGTTCTTGGGAACTGCTTATTGAAAACACTTGAGCCCTGCCATTCACGAACAGAATGAACATCAAGATATGGCTGCTTCTGCTGGCAAGAGTCCGATTCTTCCTGGGCCATTTTGTTCTTGTGCTTGGTGACTAAAAGTCACATGCGCACTATCCATAAAATGATGTGCTTTGAATTCAGGAATAGATTCCCACGTGCCAAAGAATAGCATAGCTTGACTTCCTTGGAGAAAGCACATGCTACAAATGTGATCACTGATCGTGCTTTTTTTGAAAATCAACTTACAGACTTAACAGAGAAAAGAATTGTGAACTTGATGTTCAGTTTCCATGTGTGTATGGTACCAATTTTTCAGTGCGACCTCTCCTTAGACCAAAGTAGTGCAACAGCATTCACTGAAATCAATGGGGCATCAAGTCAGTCATCACTAATTTTTTACTTTGTTTCCACGGGTGAGACTAACCCTCAGGATTCAATCCTATGCCTCTCTCCCTCTTTTATCCCATGTATGTATTTCTTGAGGACTCAACATTCAATTTAGATACAGAAGGGGCTGAGAAGCTATTCCATTCAGGCAGAGAAATACCTCTTAGCTCAGGCGCAAGGCTGGAGAGTTCCTATAAAGAGCAACTGCAATGGAGAATGAAAGTGGTAAAAATTAACAGGTGAGGAACAGGAGGGTCATGGATAGAGGTGAGAGTCAGTGAAAGGCAGACAAATGTTCCAGCTCAACACCATGTTGCTCCATGTAAGATAATGCTCCTCATTTAGTAGCACCCATTCGCTAAGCTCTAAACAGATTAGTTTCATTTCTCAAGAAAGTGGTTTTTGACAATGCGGTATACACATGTAGACTTGGTATTCAGTAAAAAAGGTAGACTCTATTTTCACATAATCACTTTTCAGAGTAAAATTATGCTTATAAACCCACCAATTATTTGATAAAAGCAGTACAGTTGTTTGGGGGAGGAAATGAAACTTACGGCAACATTGGAGACACTATCAAGTTTTCAGAAAATGGGGAAAAATCAAAGGACCTAATGTGTTCCCGATCAAATTTTTATGCCTACTGGCTGAGAAGATTTATTAGTTTAGCTGCACTCATTTCCCCAAAGAAGCCCTATTTGTGTTCCTTAGCCATGGCTGGGTATTATTTCTGAATATCTAAACTCTGGCTAGGGAAGGGCTACAAATCTAGATGCGGACACTTTATGCTGTACTACAACACACAGGCTGAATGCATTATATCAGTAATTAACTAGTTATATGTAAACTAGTAATGTAGGTAGCTATTTTCCTAGCCACCTACGGGATCACTTCCAAGTGACTATGCAGAGAAACATTACACATTATGGGGTTTTGTTAGGTTGAGACCCCAAACTGAGTTACAGACCAACTTACGGTGTGTTGCATGAGGCACACAATTGCCACCTTCTTTTGCCTTTTTTTTTTTTTAAAAAAAGCTTTTTTGCAAAGAGCATGAGAAAGAAGGGCGGGAGAGAGACAGAGCGGGAGAAACAGAACGGCACGCAATGGAAAAGTGGGTTCCGTGTGGCAGGATGGAGTTAAAAGTGATGCCTTGTCAAAAGATTGGAGATGACTGCTCCAAAATATATGAACATTTGGGGGGGGGATGCAGAATCTAGTAAGCATCAGGCCCACTGTATATTCACAGCTAAGTTTTTCAGAGAAGAGTGTACAGTACTGAGATGTTCTTAAACTCCCCAATATTTTACAGAATTCAGACAAGGGCATTGTAAAGTTGGTATTATTCTCACTATTTCTGAAGTGAGAACCACACACACACACACACACACCTGAAAAGTCTAACAAGGAACAGGGGCAGGAAATGCATGCTTGTATTATTCACCATGCAAGCTGACTATAATATAATTAAAAGGTTTTGCTATTAACTTTAACTAAGTCACCTTTGCACCTTTGTTATTTAAGGGACTTTGCCTGAGAGGTGTTAAGCAGGCACAACACTTAAGGGTTGCAGCGTGAATGAAGGCCCTGCTCATTCCCACAGGACCACTGAGTACATGGCCTGCTGTCTCAAATTTGGTCTCCAGTGTTGCTTCAATCACTGCAAACCACTTTTGAGAATGTCAGGGTGTTTTTTCCCCCCTTTTAATCTATCAAGAGTTGTACAACCACCAATAACACAAAATTAACAGTATTGCAGAGATCTTTTTAAATGTCACAGAAGCTCACTCATATTGATATTCTGAACTTAATAACACTAGTGCTGTAAAGCTCTGCATCAAACTACTTGAAGCACTTTCATAAGGCAATAAAGCAAGGAATTTGTTTTCACCCCAAAGCTATGTCAGTGACTCTGTATAACTCTATTCAGGAGAACCATTTCCATAAAGAACAGGGAAGGGGGGTTGGGAGGGGGAGAGAAGAAGTACCTTGGGTGCTCAGTCTAGGTGCTAAAGTTGTTTTCATCTCAATGCCCATACATAAGGAAAGGTGGATACAAGAAGGGAGCTCAGCATTAAGTATAACCTGCAATACTGGATCCACTGTTAATAATTGACACCTTATATCTTTTTTTTATTAAACATTTTTATTAGATTTTCCAATTTAAATATTTAATCCATTTTCCAATTATATAAATTATACAAATATCAATTAAACATTTTAACCAAATCTCTGCCAAATTATACAAACTTATCGACTCCCCATGCTCCAGACTCCGAAGGTCTAATCCTCTTATAATGCTGCATTTCTTTCCCACAATGTCCAGATCTTATTCCATAATCTATTATTAGCATTCTTTCTTTTTTCCAAGTCACTGAGTTCCTTTCAGCAAGCAAATTTGATCAAACCGTATTTGATTCTGTGTGAATTTATACTATAGCTCCCTTTTGTAAATTTAGCACTGTCTCCTCGCACGCTGGCATCCTGCCAAGTCCGTCCATAAATCCTCCGGTCTTCTTCACAGCTGGCAACCACGATCCACAAACAATCAGATGTGAAAGCCTCTGTGACACTTTTCCCAGGGTCGTTCTCCGCAGCAGTCTTTCCAGGGAAGGTATGCCAGGTCACAACCTTATACACAAATCTAATGTCTTATTTATGGCTCCCTCCCCCTTTGACTGGTATTATGGCCGGCTCTGTCTCTTAAAATGGCGGAAGCTGTTTTTGTAACTGCGTCATATCTCAGATGTTTCTTGACAGGTTTCCAACCGCTAACGAGCTTGCTTCTCTCTGATGTCCATAAATTTAGGGACACTTTGACCACATTCCAAACACATCCCCAATTACAAACTTTGATTATATATATTTTCCAATTCACACAGTCTGACATGCCAATTTCGCTTGTTTTGAAAATATTAAAAACGGCTCATCCAGAGAGAGGTGTGGTAAGTAAATAGTAAAGCACAATTATAGAGTGTCAACCTCCCTCTTTCTGTTTCATCGCATACCTTCTTAATCTGATGAAGACATTCCTCGGTGTCTTTTGTTTTCTCAGTGGCTGTAGTTTGCAGTATAAATCTCCTTCTTTGTCTGGAGCATGTCCACGACTCATATCTAATTTCTCTCTTAAGTCATGGAGTCCAAAACGCTCGCAGAATCAGCGTCCGGGAGATCCAGGCTCCCACGGGGGCTTTCCATCCAGTGCCCCCAGCCTCTTCCGAAGTCGAAGCTGGTGGCGGGCATCCGCGGATGAGACTGCATCTTCCCGTACCCCCCAGGAAGACTTCGGGAGGCTGCTACTCCCATCACAGCCTCGTAAATTTCCCCGTGGGTGTCGGACAGATGGAATTTTCAGCCTTCTTCTACGGCGCTCAGACGGAGGTCTCAATAATTGACACCTTATATCAGTAATTCTCTTCCTTTCCCTTTTCTGTCCGCTGCTGGTTTTCTTAATACTTTTTCTCATCTTGTCCCTTGTATCTCTCTCCCCTCTCTATTTTTCTATGTGTATTTTTGAAGGAGAAATACATACAGAGAGAAGGGGGGAATGATGGCGGTACTCCAGGTGCAATCCACCTTCAGTCTGGACAAAGCCCAGTTTTAGACTACATCTGACATGGGTCACATAGATAATCTTAAATCTGCCCCATGGATCGCTGGATTTTTCAATACATATTAGCCACAAATTCAAAAGTATGCAAGACAGAACTCTTGGTGGGATTTAAGAGGTCATTTCTTCTGGTTGAAATAAGGCAGGGAACATTGTCTGCTACCTATCCATCCTTTACTATACCATTTGCAAATTGTGAACCATCCCTTCTGGTGCAGCATAACCACTAGAAGGATGGCCTAAGCAGTCGTCTGTTCAGTGTGAATTCAACCACCAAGTAAACTGGCGATTGTAAGGACTGTAATCTAGAAAGGTTTATGGGGTGCAACTGCAAATCACCCCAAAGCCTGGCTCCATTAATAATTATTCCGTTCTGCAAGCTGCATTACAAAATACAGTTTTGTGCAAAATCCTTAAAAATAACTAGATGTCAGATTATTTTAATGGCATTTATAATTGGCAGTTCAACACTGCCAAACAAAAAGCAAAATCCCCTACTTCCCTTCAGGTCCTGGAAATGCAGCTTTTGCTGTCACCCACCTTTTTGCAAACACAGGCAAAAATACAGAGTTTTCTCACAAAATTAAGATACATCAATCAGTGTTTTAATTCACTGCTCAGTCCCCAAAAGTGCAAATAGTGGATGTTACCCCTGCCCAAATCAAAGCAAATGAATAGCAGGTAATTATAAGAGCTGGCATGGGTCAACAAAAAAAGTGGCAGATGCAGAAATCCCATCAAAACCTGGATTGAGACAACCATCTCTTTAGAGCAGCAGTCGGAAACCTCTGGTCCATGAGTGAAATTTGGCTCACTAGGCCTCCACATTGGCAAGTTCCAGTTCCTGGCTGACATACACCTCACAGGCAAAAGTACTAAGTGTCCTGGGTCTATTTCAACAAAAGCTTCTACCCACAGCACATAGCAGTAACATTGGTGTGGTTAGCATGTTCAACCATGATCAGGAAGATGGTGGTTCAACGCACACTTTGCCAGAAAGCTCACTGCATGACCTTCAGCTTATTCTTCTTGTTTAAATTTGTATACCGCCCTTCATCCTTAGATCTCAGGGTGGTTCACAGCATAAAAATACAAGATAAAAATGCAAAATACATAATAAAAACAAAAACAAAGCAATAATCCCCTCCCCCCTCTCGCATGGGCACACAAAAGGTTGTCAAGGATGGAGACCCGACTCTCTGGCAAATCAGGCCACCTCACATATTCCACAAACCTCTACTTTTTGGAGTTATTTGTGGCACATGTGCTACGGATTGGCCATCTATTGGTTGGTCCATTACAAGCATTAGAAAGAATGTAGCTAATTATGTCAAAAATAATTTGACATTAAGCACTTTTAGGGGCTGCAATTCCTTCAGGATGACAGCCTGTAAGCTATAAACCGAAATGAGTAAGTTTAATTAATTCAGACATGCACAACAAACATGTGGTACAGATTAAAGACCCATGAAGGAAGTTCCAGCTACCTGAAATGCATAGGCAGGTGAAATAGCCGCAGTTAAATGAAGTGCCTCTATAAAAGAAAGTAGCAGAGATGGGCCAACAACTTGGAAAATAAAATAAATTGTTTTAAATGCTTTTCAGTTAAAGACCCAAAGCATTACAATGGGCTGCTTAGAGTGTCTCTGTTCATTTAACTCATATTGAATCTAGTGGGGAAAAGTCTAACCATCACCCCAATTAATTTTTTTAAATAAGAGCAATGATTTTTATGAGCTGGATAATTCAACCATTTGGATAAGCTCTCAAAGCAGCTCTTAAACTTTAATATCATGGAATGAAAGGCAAATCACAGAATGGGGAATAAATGACTGTTTTCTCCTGAAGTTGAGAAGAATCATTCTAGTTATCCCCTATTCCCCTGTAATGGCTATGGGAGCATGAAGACTGCTTTTGAAAGACAGTCTACCCAACCATTTCTACCCAGGAAAATCAAAATGGTTAAAGTCTACTCCCAAACCATATGCACAGCCTCCCGTTGTATGTAACTGCATTAGGGCTAGTGCAGAAATTCATAACAAATAACTAAAATGAAACACTGATTCTACCAGATTCTGCATTTGTGGTAGGGTTGCAAGGCTGACTCTCTTCAAATATTACGTAACAAAACCCATCACTAAAGCAGCCTTTCAATGTGCTGTATTCAGGATGCATTTCAACAAAAACCCTCTTAAAAGAAATGTAAGCAGTAGATACAATACCAGTGGGAAGCAGGCATTCCAGTGGAGTAAACACAGGATCCATAGCAGCTTCTTAATGTTGTACTTTTACAACTAAAGCAAAACAAAAAAGAGTGTTAAAAATCACAGTTCATGCACCTCACTTATTCATTCAATATTTTAATTATAGTTAAACTATACCCTAAGCATAATATTCACGAGAAAATGAACAGGGTAAAAAAGCTCAGTTCAGAAATAGCCACAAATTTGCAGGCACACACAAATATTGATTTAAAAATAAATACATTTAAAGCAGATTTACAGAGAACCATGGACCGTTACATATAGCAGGTGGCAGGAAGCCCATTCCAGTGTGAAGAGATTAATCTATACGTACATTTGGCATCAGCCAGATTGATAGTGTGACACACAGTTCAAGGGATTGGAAAATCTGAGTTCTGGAGGAGCAGGGAAGCAGCGAAATGAATGAACCAAGCTTGAGAGGGTTCAATTTTTAATTGGTAAATATTGATTTTTATAGAAGTAACTTGCCACCTGAAAGCAAAACTGAATAATAAGCAAAATAATAAAGGTGGCACGAGCAATGTATTTACAGCTCTGTTGAAACAGAGTACATTACAGAAGCAGATGTGATTTCTGTAGAGAAGACATTATTTCCAAATCAACATGTTTGCTGGGTTAGGAACCATGACATGAATGGAGGTGGGCACTCAGCGCAGCTTGCTGTTGGTGTGCATCTCCACTGGCAGTCTAGGGGCACCAGTTCCCAAACAGTTGAATTTCTGGGCCCAATTTAAAGGAAGGAACATAGCTCAGTGGCAGAGGTGTTTTGCATGCAGAAGGTCCCAGGAGAACCGTTCCCAGGCTGATTAGACAATGCTGGGCTAGGTGGAAAAAAGGAGTCTGAGTTGCTGGGAAAAGCGGGCCCTAACCTGCACCATCCTTCAGCCATTTAATATAGGAACATATACTGAATGCTAATGCTCAACTCTGGGATATGTGCAATAAAGAAAAGAATACAAAAGGCCCTTAGTTGTTAACAACTAAACTTATTTATTAAAACAAAAACAAAAAATCATTCCAGTAGCACCTTAGAGACCAAGTCATTGGTACGAGCTTTTTTGAGCTTCTTCTGGTATCTGATTTTTTTTATATTTTGTTTTGACTACGTCAGACCAACACGGCTACCTACCTGTAACTAGAATTACAGTGGTACCTCGGTTTACAAACACAATTGGTTCCGGAAGTCTGTACTTAACCTGAAGCGAACTTTCCCATTGAAAGTAATGGAAAGTGGATTAATCCGTTCCAGACAGGTCCGCGGAGTATTTAAACTGAAAATACTCAAACCGAAGCATACTTAAACCGAGGTATGACTGTATTTATTAAAATTATCTATTGAGTAAAAGCCCCACTTTATTATTATTTCATGGATAATTATGTTTTGGGGGATTTTTTAAATGCCACCAATCCAGTGGCTAGGGTACAAATAGCAAGAAATTAAGCATTATAAAATAAAAATGTATTTTTATCTACTAGACAATATGGATTCTGACTGATTGACTCAGATGGTAAATGAGACTGATTGAAATGAAAATGACTGCAATCTTTTTTATAGTCATAGGAACAAAACTGTATTCATCCTTCTGCATCAATCCATCAAGATGCCAAGGTTCCCAGCTCCTCCTAAAGGTAAAGGGACCCCTGACCATTAGGTCCAGTCGTGACCGACTCTGGGGTTGCGCGCTCATCTCGCGTTATTGGCCGAGGGAGCCGGCGTATAGCTTCCAGGTCATGTGGCCAGCATGACAAAGCCGCTTCTGGCAAACCAGAGCAGCACATGGAAATGCCGTTTACCTTCTCACTGTAGCGGTTCCTATTTATCTACTTGCACTTTGAGGTGCTTTCGAACTGCTAGGTTGGCAGGAGCTGGGACCGAGCAACGGGAGCTTACCCCGTTGCAGGGATTTGAACCGCCGACCTTCTGATCGGCAAGCCCTAGGCTCTGTGGTTTAACCCACAGCGCCACCTGCGTCCCTTCCAGCTCCTCCTATTTGTTTTAAATTTAGGTTTAAAACACTCTTTTGGAGGCATTGCTTGTTGGGGGTGATGACCTGTTTTTCCTTTTTGTCTCATTTCTGCATTGTGTGTAGGTGCTTCTCCTGTTGTTGTTGGGCTTGGGGGGGGGCTGAGCATACCAGTTTTACTTCTGTTAAATTGGTATTTTCAAATGCCCCAACAGCTTCTTAGATTTCCAAACATGCTCCTGGTGCCTAAAAAGGTTGGGGACCCTTGGTCTATAATATCTTAATTTCTACTGTCATCTCCTCTGGTCAAATAGGTTTCTAAAGCATTACAATTTTTTTGAATAGAGACAGCAGTGATAGGAGGGCTCAGACCATCAGCTGCACCACCTTATGCTCCTTGGGACAATAAACCAACTCCTGTATTTATCCAAACTCAAAGATGCGCACAAGACAATAGAATTATATGGCTATCACAGTTCTGAAAACAAGACCAGCAGAGTTGACATGCTGTGACTTGTAAAATATCAGCATGTCCACCAATAAACAATTGGTTTCTCCAACACTGCAACTGGGACAAATGCGTGAAGTCAGGGGTACTTTGGATGCAACAAGGTTCAGTGCCCTAAAGCAAAACAGCTAGACTGAATTTTAGCATTTTAACTGTGAACACAAGGGAATGTGTGAAGAGATGTGGGCAGGAAGCACTTAATACCAAAAAAAGTGGGTGGGTGGGGGGCTTGTCCGTAACAGAATACACAATGCAGAATACAATATGCCAGCAACTAGAAGCCCAACAGTGAAATCTGCCCAACTGATTCCTCAAACTGCCAAGCCAACTCCAGAGCTAAAAGAGAAGTATGTGAGCATCATGGCAATCAATTGGGCCGGGGGGGGGGGGGGAGAAGAGCATGAGATTTTCACACCTTTGGAAAAGCCAAATCAACTGCAACTCCAGAGCTTTATAGGACCACACACCCGCCAAAAGCTACCTCCCCACCCCCTGCAATGTTATCCCAGCCCTTCTCCAAGAAGTTCAGTGCCGCCCCTATCCATTCTAACGTCAAAGCAACTTTGCTGTTGTTTGTTGTTTGGTTTGGTAATTTGTTTTAATCTATCTTTCATATTACATTGTTTGTTTTATTGTTTATAAAAATATTTATGCACCACTGCATCATAAAAATATATCACTGCGGTTTGCAACAATATAAAAACATAAAACCGAAGCAATGGTTGTAACCTGCCCTGGGACTTTGTAGTGAAGCCCAAGTAATAAATTAAAAGGTTGTCCAGTGAACTAGTGGTACCTCTGGATACATACCTGATCCGTTCTGGGGTGCCATTCGCACCCCAAAAAGTACGTATCCAGAGTGGCGCTTCTGTGCATGTGCGCGCGGCGGAACCAGGAAGTTAGCACTTCCGGGTCTGCCGCATTCTTAACTTGAAAGTACGCAACCCACAGTGTGTGCAACCCAAGGTATAACTGTACATGATTGGATGGAGATTTGAACCTGAATCTCCCCAATCTTAGTCTAGAGGGGGAGGGGGAAGAGAGAATACAGGTACAGATACCACCTTATTAACACAGCTTGTTTGGCTGTTGCTGTTGCTTCTAATGCAACCCCCTCCAAGGAGAGCCTTTGTTCTTAAACCTCAATTCTCAAGCAGGAGGTTGGATCTCCTGATTTTTTTGTTTTGTTTGTGTTTTGCTGTTCCTGAACCTCCCATGGGGGCTAACAGCTTTTAGGAGAAGGGGAGGCACAACTACTCCTTTAGAATCCTGAATCCTTCCTTAAAGGTGCCAGGACTTTTCCCTAAAAAAATAAAAAATAAAATAAACAGGCTGCCCATCATTCTATTCAGAATGCAATGCATCCTCTTAAACAACTGTCCTTAGCCTCTGTACATCTGCAAATATCATACTTCCTCGCAAAGTTCTCTCTTCTGTAAGCGTGAGCACTGAAGCAAGATACTTTCTTTCCCCCTCCTCCTTCCATTCCATAGAGATGGGCTTGAGCCCAGACACCTCTCTGTGTGGACATTAAGACATGTTCCCAACCTGCCATGATGGGAGGGTGCGTAGGGAGTGCGAAGGAGTGTGAGAGAGTCCCTGTCAGGGAAGAATCATAGAATTGTAGAGTTGGAAGGGACCCCAATGGCCATCTAGTCCAACCCCTTCAACACAGGAATCTCAGCTAAAGGAGGAGGGGTATAAGTTAATGATAATATTTTCACTAGTCAAGGAAGTAGATGCAGAGACCCCGCTAGACCAGGAGGCAGCGCTCAACGGCCACCAACTTGGATGACTCCAGAAGAGGATTAGAGGAGAGGGCTACCAGCTACCTTACTAGCCACGAGGGCTGCCCTCTGCCTCCACAGTCGGAAGCAGCCATGGATCCCAACACCAGTTGCTGGAGACCACCGCAGAAAGGGCTCTGGACTAGATGGGCCCCTGACCGGATCCAGCGGGGCTTCCCTTATGTCCTTAAAGCCAAACGCAAGACGGAGAGAAGAAACTCACTCGAAGTCCCGGGCGAGTTCGGAGAGGAGCTTAAACTTGCAAAAGGCAGAAACCATCGAGCTGGCTTATTCATTGTTGTCTGTTCCCTTTGAAAAAGTGGGGGGGGGAGGCCGATTAACAAAAACAGGGAAGGGGCAAGAGGAGAGTATTTCTGCCCCGGGGGGGGGGGGTTACCTGGTGCTGCCTGCCTGCCTGCCTGCCTGCCTGCCCAGAGTCACCCGCTTTCTCTCGCTGCTGCTCCCTCTGGCACCTGGAGAGTCCAGGGCGCCGCTTGCAAGGAGCCAGGGGAGAGGCGCGGAGAGACGATCGCACCGATCGCCACAGTCATCTATGGCTCGGCGCTCGATTTCTGAGCAGCAACTAGAAGGTGGAGCGGGGAAAAGAGAGGGGGAGGGTTATTTTGCATGCAAGCAGCGAGTTGTGCTGCTTTTTGCATTGCAGCAACAGAGGGGCGAGCTATGCAAGCAAAAAAGGCAGCTAGCGGAGAACGCAGAGCATCTGCTCCATGGAAACGCAACGAAACCAAATCAATTGCAGCCAAAGCAAAATGCTATGCAAGAGGAGAATGGCAACTCCTGCCTTCCCGGATGCCTCTGAACCTATAGAGAGAGAGCCAGTGGCAGGAAGGGAAAGGAAGGGATGGGGTGGCTTATAAAGGGCTGCAGCGCCGTGACCCGGCAGAGCCCCGCCTCTGCGGAGCAGCTCTTAAAGGCGCAGCCGAGCGGAGTCGAGAGGCTTCCCGGGCTGCGGGTTCACACGTGCTGCTTGACGCGTTCTCCGGGGGCCCCGTTCTCCACATCATACATTTAACGCTCATGCCTCTTACCCTCAGAATGCGGGGGACTTTAGTTTCTTAAGGGTGTTGGGAATTGTAGCTTGGTGAGGAGGAAGCTGCAGGTCTCAATAATGTTTTGGAGGCGAAAGTCATGCACTAAAAGTGTTTTACCGGTATGGTTTGTGGATGTGGCCCTGCTCTCAGTGTGCACTAAAAGGCGGCTTGCATAGGGATTTAAAGCAACTGGTGCCCAGGCTTGGAAAAGCAGATTCATAAAATTATAGAATTGTAGAGTTGGAAGGGAACCCAAGGGTCATCTAGTCCAATCCCATCTGGAGGTTCCCTTGCTGCGATAAGCCAAGTTACAGGGAACCAGGCAGAGGGCCTTCTTGATAGTGGCACCCACCCTGTGGAACGCCCTCCCGCCAGATGTAAAAGAGAATAACAACTACAGTACCAGACATTTAGAAGACATCTGAAGGCAGCCCTGTTTAGGGAAGCTTTTAATGTTTGATGGACTATTGTATTTTAAAATTTTGTTGGAAGCCGCCCAGAGTGGCTGGGGATCAGTTAAAAGTGGTGGAGAGATCAGACCTACCCCTCCAGTCCACTTTAAATTCTTTAATTAAAGTAAATCCATGGAGTGTTTATTCTTTTATTGTAAATTGAGTCATATACTAAAAGCCTTTGCATTATACTGAGAAGTAAGTCCTATTCATTCAATGGAGTAAGCTCCCAGGCAACTAGGTAAAGACTGTGCAGTACTGCAAGTCTAAGTATTTTTACTCGTAAGTTCCACTGCATTCACTCTCAGGTTACTGATCATTCTCACAGTTTTCATTATTGTTGTTATTGTTATTATGTATTGGTGCCTTTCCTGTGGGAAGTGCTTGACATGCGAAACCTCTGTGGGGAAAAGTGCCTTTCCTTAGCAATATGTGAAGCAGGGAATCCGCACTCAAGGAATGACACTGCCTGATCCTGTCTCAGGTCTCTCCAGCTCAAGGGTGCTACAAAAAAACATGCTCTGAAGCAGGCTTCCTCAAACTTGGCCCTACAGATATTTTGAGACTACACTTCCCATCATCCCTGACCACTGGTCCTGCTAGCTAGGGATCATGGGAGTTGTAGGCCAAAAACATCTGGAGGGCCGAATTTGAGGTATGAAGTAAAAATCACTTCAGAGGCCCAGAGAAGTTGACATGCTCTTTTCTACTTTTCTTTCGGGGGTGGAAAAGGTATACTTTCAGGGTGCTTAAGAGAACAAAATCAGCTTACAACAGAACTTCTTTATAACACCCCATTGGGGGCTGGAAGGAGGCCAAGACAGAATGGTGATTCATGCAGAAACACAACAGGCATCTTCTTCAAAGAGTGTCTAATTGTGCAGTCTCTGTGTCAGAAGTGATCAAATGCTCCAATTGCATCTGATGCCGAGACTGGGCAGAATTACTTGCCCCTGGTGGAGGCTGAGATGCAGGAAAGCCAGAGCAATTTATCATGCAGAGATGCAGCAAACAGGCTCCTCTGTGGTTCACTGCTTTGAGATCACAGGTGTCTTCAGTTACATATTTATTTCTAATGACATGCTAGTAGTACTTTGTTGACAGTCTAATATGTTTTACCAGTCACCCCGCAGTCTGGGAGCTACTCCGTCAGAGATAATTAGGCTTTGCAAGTAAAGAACTCTGCCCCACTCAGATGGCTCAGTTGCATGTTAAGTTATGGGAGTCACTTCAGTTTTTCATCTCACTTTTTTAATGTAGTTTGCCTTTTACAGAGTTTTACTTTGCATTTTATTCATTCACAACCATCTATGCTTTCATTCCTTTGGCTTTAAAAACAACAAGACTTTTATCTATTGTAGGAGTCATTGCTTTAGATCAGTAAACCCTTTTTAAGATCTAATCCACCAACTACGTTGTTTTGTATTCAATTATTCATACTGTAATGCAAAGGCTTCTAAATGCTAGTTCACACATGTAGTACACATTAATCAAAGATAATGTTACTTCTTCCAAGAACAAGGGTGATCTTTACAGGTAATATTCCTTTTAATTTTGCAATGCATTTCCTAGTCTATTTCACAAAGGCAGCATCTTTGAATGTCTTTAATGTGTCTGGTCGGTAGCCATGCGATCCCAACACGTCTTCTCAGAAGTTCAATGGAATTTATTCCCAGGTAAGAAGTGGGACGCTGGTGGCACTGTGGTCTAAACCGCAGAGCCCAGGGCTTGCTGATCAGAAGGTCAGCGGTTCAAATCCCTGCGACGGGGTGAGCTCCCATTGTTTGGTCCCAGCTCCTGCCAACCTAGCAGTTCGAAAGCACGTCAAGTGCAAGTAGATAAATAGGTACCACTCCGGTGGGCAGGTTTCGTGCGCTGCTCTGGTTCACCAGAAGCAGCTTAGTCATGCTGGCCACATGACCTGGAAGCTGTCTGCAGACAAACGCTGGCTCCCTCAGCCTATAGAGCGAGATGAGTGCCGCAACCCCAGAGTTGTCAGTGACTGGACCTAATGGTCAGGGATACCTTTACCTTAAGAAGTGGATAGGACTGCAGCCAAAGAATAGGAATGATGGCCCAAGTTCAAACATCACTTCTCTTGTTAGGTGGCATTAGGCAAGCCACTATCTCAGTCCCACCCACCACCCACTCCGCCTGGTCTGCTTTTGTGTCATTGACTGACAGCAGTTTGCTTTTAAGCTTTTCACAGCAGAAAGCAGGGCCGGCCCAGCCAGAAGGCAAGGTGAGGTGACTTGGGCAGTTGGATCCATAGAGGCAGCAGATCTGCCTCCAAGAAGTGCATTGCCCACTGCCACAGCCGCAGTATGGTACTTGCTGCTTGTGTCCCCCATTCCTAGGGAAGAAGTGGTGGGAGCCGCCCTTTGGGGTCTCCTAAGCTCTGCACCCACCCAGCATGATTCAAATTGGGGACCCTTTCCTCCCACAATGACTTGATTCCCTCTTGGGTAATGTTGATTTGACCTCCCGTGGTCCATTACTTCACACGATTTTGCAAACTTTGGAAAACTACATTTGGGCGTAATAAACTGAGTTATGTAAAGAAATTGTACCCTTTCATCACATACTCAACAGAACATCAATTACAGTGGCAGCCACTGAACTCTGGGGTCACATTTCCTCATAGGAATCTGTGTTTGGGGGGGGGGACATTGGGTGAGGGGGGGTTATGTTCTCATCTTCCTTTTGAAAAACCAATGAAAAGCATTTAGAAGAAAAAGAAGAAGAAGAAGCTGAGCTGTTCACAGGCTGCATGGCAACTGCTTGCCTCCCCTCCCTTCTTCTCTTCCTGCAAGTGAGCAGTCAAGCCAGGAAGCTGCAGCTCATCGTAGTCTGAACCAGAAATGATGGCATCTGGCTTCCTAGCAAGCAGCTAGGAAGTTATACTTTAAAGTTGGCTCCTGTATCCTGGCTTGTTCAGAAGCCATTAAGCAGAGTTCCCAGTTCATACTGGAATCTCTGCTTAACTCTGGTTTCCTGGCTTGTGTGGCTGCTTGTGAGAAGGGAGGAGTGAACTGGCTGCCGGAAGCTTGTGCAAATACCAATTTATGAAGCCATAATTTGATGGTCCCCTTTCTCGTAGCAATGACTTCTTAGGGCAGTGGTTTTCAACTAGTGTGCTGTGGCAACACTGGCCTCTGTCCCTCTTTCTTTCCCTCCCTCCTCTGATACACTCTTGCGCCTCTGCATCCCAAAGGCTTGCACAGATGTTTATTGCAGCAGCCCAGGCAAATGGTGCCTCTGGGGCTGGGCAGGGGGTGCTTCCCAGGCCCCTGGGGGACAGTGTGGGGAGGCACCTCTCTTTTGGGTGAGGGGGCAGTTCAGAGACCAGCTGCAGCTGCCCAGAGAAGAATGGAGAAGAGAGGAGGCTGAGGGAATCATAGAGTTGGAAGAGACCACAAGGGCCATCCAGTCCAACCCCCTGCCAAGCAGGAAACACCATCAAAGCATTCTTGACATATGCCTGTCAAGCCTCTGCTTAAAGACCTCCAAAGAAGGAGACTCCACCACACTCCTTGGCAGCAAATTCCACTGCCGAACAGCTCTTACTGTCAGGAAGTTCTTCCTAATGTTTAGGTGGAATCTTCTTTCTTGTAGTTTGAATCCATTGCTCTGTGTCCGCTTCTCTGGAGCAGCAGAAAACAATCTTTCTCCCTCCTCCATATGACATCCTTTCATATATTTGAACATGGCTATCATATCACCCGGGAACACTCCACAAGAGAGGGTGTTCGGAAAGGGCTGAGAGACTGACAGCTCTGCAGGCAAGGGGTGAGATAACGGCTCCTGAGCCCTCCAAGGGAGCCACAGAAAGAATGTAGTTGGTCAAAGGAGCCGTGGACTCAAAAAGGTTGAAAACCTCTGTCTTAGGGGATGGGGAGTGGACAAGCTTCTCTTTTCCTTTCGTTTGCAAAGTAGGGGAAATATAGAGAGTTCTGCAGCAGAGGGCAGCAGAGGAGCATGGCTTGCAGAGTCCAATGGCAGCTGCTATTGCTAGCAAACCAAAATTGCAGGCAACCATGTCTGTCTAAAATAAAACAGCCAAGCTAACAGTATTGCTATTATTAACTAATAATAAGGTCTCAAAGAAGTGAGCCTGGCAGAAAGGCCAAACTTGCAGTCTGTTTACGATGGGATGTTGGTGATGTTATACATGCGGGGGGGGGGGGGGGACACTCACTTTGCACCGAAGCTACAGGGAAAGAGGAGCATGACTGTTCTCCACCCTCCCTCTCTCTTCCATTTCATCTTGGAGCCAAATTAGATATGTGGGGTGATTGAGTGCAAATCACAGAATCATAGAGTTGGCGAGTTGGAAGGGAGCCTGAGGGTCATCTAGTCCAACCCCCCTGCAATACAGAAATCTCTTGTTAAAGCATCCATGAGGGATGGCCACCCAACCTCTGCATAAAAACCTCCAAGCAAGGAGAATGAAACACATGTTCACTTTATACGAAAAGGACTTGGGGGTCTGGGAGGAGAGCAAACCTCCCCCTGCCTTGCCTGTGTTTTCTTAGCAGTGTCAACTTACTAGAATTTGGAGGTTTTATTTAGGTCTTGCTCTCTCTGAGGAGAAACTGCCTTCCTCCTTTTCCTTCCACTTGTTTGCATGCTTTATTTCTTTCTGCTGAAATCTTTTCCGGTTTGGGCAACGTAGCCTGGGTGCAATGGTTGATGAGCTGCCAGCTATTTTGGGGAGTGCAATTTGTATCCTTACTGCAGCTAGTTAAAGTAGTGCAAGATTCATCACACCGGAAATCAGTCAGGGGGGAGCAGGCTGACAGAAGGATCCTTAAAAGGCCTGTGCTACAAACAAGGGCTTCTGAATTAATAAACTCACAAAGATAAGGAACCTCTCTCTCTCTCTTTCGCCTGTCCTTTTGCTCCCAGGCTTTCCTGTAAGAACCTTCTCACAAGTCTTTACATGCTCCTTCTAGTTCTTTTGTGCACAGTGTTTCTCAAACTTCTGATAGCTGAGGAACCCACACATCCCTACAAGCAGTGCTTTTTTCAGGGGGTACTCAAGAGTAGACCGTACTGTACCAGCGTGTGTGTGTGTGTGTGTGTGTGTGAAAAAGTGTAACACTTATTGTGACAACTTCATGGTGAGTACCAACACCTATTTTTCTAGGAAAAAAAACAAGTTTTACTTTTAGAATGTATAAGAGTAACAATTACCTATCTTCATAGGAGTCCACCCTCCTTGTTTCTGCTAGGAATGGGAAGAATATCCCCAGTCAGGTTCAGAATGGGGCTCAGATAAATAAAAAAGTATTTCCCCACTAACTCATAATATCTCTCTGTTTATTAGGCTTGCCATATGGCCAAAAAATCCCGGAAATGTCCTCTTTGGGGAGCCACATCCCCATCTGGGGGGATTTTTTGCATTTTATAGGAAATGCCTGGGGGTTGGGGAGGGGCTTTATTTGTTTATTTATTATTGGTTTGTTTTAAAAAACCCAAAAAACTGTGCCCTAGAAGTGTTTGCTTTGGCCAGAGGTGAGCATGGCCGTGTCACCTCCAGGCCCTCACGCCTCTCTCCCTCCACCTTCCTGGTAAGCCTCCAACTCCCCTCTACCTACTTAGCTCCCTCCCACCCTTACCTGGTTTGCTGCTCCAGTGGCAGCAGCTCTGGAATGTACCAGGAGGGCAAGAGTTTTCCCTCCTCCCCTCTCTGCTGCCTGGCACACCATTATGGCTGTGCATCAAGAGCAGTGAGACATGGAGTTTTCTAAGTGCCACTATAATAGCACTAGGAAAATTACATTGTCCAGTGCTCCTGGCATGCAGGAGACCTTCCATTATTGCTAGTGCAGCAAGAAAGGTCATTGTTCATGAGCAGAAGTGAGACTTGCATCCATCTGCTGTAGAAAACAAACTTCTCAAAATGAATCCCAAATTCTTAATCTACAGTATTACACACTTACTCATTTAACTCAGGAGGTTGTGGACTCTCCTTCCTTGGAGGCTTTTAAGCAGAGGTTGGATGGTCATCTGACATAGATGCTTTAGTTGACATTTCTGCATTGCAGGGGGTTGGACTAGATGATCCTCGGAGTCCCAACTCTACAATTCTATGATGATTCTATGAGACATGATTCTAAGTACAGTGGTACCTCGGGTTGAGTACCCAATCCGTTTCAGGGTGCCGTTCGCACCCCAAAAAGTACTCAACCCAAGTGGCACTTTAGCGCATGCGCAAAGCTCCGGTAGAGTGCTTCTGCACATGCGCGAAGCACAGAATGCTTCTGCGCATGTGCACGCGGCGGAACCTAGAAGTAAACACTTCCGGGTCCGCGGAGTACGCATCCCAAAAGTACTCAACCCGCAGCGTACGCAACCCGAGGTATGACTGTAGACATTTATAGGGTTGAACTCCACCAGAATATATTAAACGCTTTCAGGGACTGCACTCCTGTCTGTTAGGGCTACACTGAATGCAACAACCAGCAAACATGTTTATTGTGACATAAACATCTTATATGGACAGGAGTGAGTTTATATCTCAGTATCTGTATATGTCTACCCATGTCCACTCAGAAGGAAGGCTCACTGAATTCCAAGGGGCTTTCTCCCTCACACTGGTTAAGTGTGTACAATGGTGCCTTGTAAGTCGAAAAATTCGTAAGTGGAAAAACGCCATTGGAAACGCGATTTCCCATAGGAATGCATTGAAAATGGAAAAATTCATAAGTCGAAGCAATCCTATCTAAAAATTCATAAGTCGAAAATCCGTATCTAAAACCGCCGCGTTTTTTTTCCGGATGTCGAGACATTTGTAAGCGCGCAGCCATTATCCCCATTCATAAGTCAAAAAATTTGGTTGTCGAGTCGTTCGTAAGTCGAGGTACCACTGTATAATATTGCAGCCTAAATTGCTTAGTCTTAAATCTGCGACACAGAACTGTTAACAAGGGTCATAATAAGCTTTCCAGCTGCTCGTTGTCCACATCTTATTTTCAAGAATGTGGAATAAGGTGGAAGGATATTGTTGCATGCCACCCCAATAGTCAAGCAGTGAAAGATTCCCAGGGTCCGGTTTCCTTGGAAAGAGGCTCAGCGGAGACTGTGGTATCTTTAGGATAGATGGTTTATTTACACATATATACAACCTGAACTTATGATGGAGGGGCTCAGCTTTAACACCCGAGAAGGCCCTGCTTCTCCCATAGCCACAGCCTTGGATCTCATCAGAATGCAAACAAGAAGTCTACCTCCAGCCTGCCTGCTCCTGATTATGAACTGGTAAAGGGATGTGGTTGTGTGGCTCGTTTTGGAAAGAAAAAGACATAATTGATCCCACCCCTTTGGCAAGGGTCCAGATTCTCCATTCTTAGACCTTGGCTGAGATCAGTGTGTCTGAATTCTCATCCTTCACCTCCCCTCTCCTTCCTTTGCAAAATAATGTTAGGCAATAACAAAAGCCAAATCATATCCTTTACAGCTTCCTCATTCCTTAGTGATTTGATTTGTTGTTGTTGTTGTTTAGTCGTTTAGTCATGTCCGACTCTTCGTGACCCCATGGACCATAGCACGCCAGGCACTCCTGTCTTGCACTGCCTCCTGCAGTTTGGTCAAACTCATGTTCGTAGCTTCGAGAACACTGTCCAACCATCTCGTCCTCTGTCGTCCCCTTCTCCTAGTGCCCTCCATCTTTCCCAACATCAAGGTCTTTTCCAAGGATTCTTCTCTTCTCATGAGGTGGCCAAAGTATTGGAGCCTCAGCTTCACGATCTGTCCTTCCAGTGAGCACTCAGGGCTGATTTCCTTCAGAATGGATAGGTTTGATCTTCTTGCAGTCCATGGGACTCTCAAGAGTCTCATCCAGCACCATAATTCAAAAGCATCAATTCTTCGGCGATCAGCCTTCTTTATGGTCCAGCTCTCACTTCCATACATCACTACTGGGAAAACCAGTATTTGATTAGTGGCCTTAATTGGAAAGCAACAAAGTATAATTTTGAGTTTGGTATTCCAAACCCCCCATTCTTTCTTGTTCTGCACAAAGTGCTTTATTTACCTACATGTATTTTCCTCTTCCACAAAACAGGTAAACTCTGAAACAGAAAAGGAAACTTGGGGAGAAGAGGCCTTTTAAGTACCACATTCTAGCCTACCCAAGAAAGTCAATTTCTTTCAGCAAGATTCTTGCACAGTATGCAGCAAGTGAATAAAGTTAACCTTACAAAGATGCTTGTAACTTCCTTTTTAATGAGATTTCCTAAGTATGTAAAGCTGCAATATTTTAGTATTGGGTTGGATAGCTGATGTTTCTGTTCAGCAGAGATGAATATTAACACAGAGAAGCTCCACTTTTACAGAATTGAATTTCCAGATCTGCCACCTTCTGGAACCCATTTAACTGGGTTTGGAGTGCTGGTCTGACCTTTGCAGGTTTGTCTAAGAACAGCAAGACATCATCTGCAAACATACTGTTGCAGGTTTGCCATTCATTCTGGGGCCTGTGGAGGAATGGACATTTTTTTCACATTTAAAATTGCCAGTTTGCAGGATTTGAAAGCCATAGGGGAGCAAACGCATTTCCTGATCCATCTGCCTTTCAGCTGTAAGAAAGCTGAGGTTTTCGATGGGTCTCCTGCAGGAGGACGACGTCTGGGTTTTCCCTACAAAGGACTGGCTCATTTCTAGACCATTTCACAATGGAGCCCAAGCTTTTCATATTACGGTAAATGAGAGAAACATTTTTTCACCTCCCATGAACAGGTTGAAGGGGGTGCTGCATACATTAACTTACTGGTGATCAGAATCCATTAATTAATGCAGCATACAGCAAACTGAGAAGAGCCTTTAATAATATGTGAATGGAGGAGGGGAGCTCAGGCAGTGATCCTCAGCATGAGAACCAAGAGAGAAAAAGGTTGAAGAAATGTGAGAGTAAGGTGTAATAAGTAATGTGAGAATACAGCACTATAAGTAATGTGAGAATATGATGATAAAAGGATAGAAGGTATTATGTATTTCATCTGTGCAATATTGATATAGAATAAAGTCCAGCTGTGTTCATGAAGTACTTTGAATACTTAGGCCTATATATCTCATCAGGGGAGAACTAGCAGGCTGGGTCTATACTAGTCCCAATTTGGCCAGCAAAGCTGCCCCCCACCCACAAACCATGCTTACCTGTCCCACACCTGGTGTCATATGTGACATCAGAATATAACAGAACAACAGAAGAAGAGGCCAACGGCCCATCTACTCCAACATCCTGATCCCACTGTGGCCAACCAGATGCCTGGGGAAAACCAGGAGCAGAACATGAGCACAAGAGCATCTCTCCCCTCCTGTGGTTTCCAGCAGCTGGTATTCGGAAGCCTTGCTGCCTCTAACTATGGAGGCAGAGCAGAGCCATCCTGGCTCCTAGCCATTGATAGCCCCCTCCTGCTTCAGTTTGTACCATCCTCTCTTAAAGCTCCAGGTTGGTACTTGGTAGCCATTATCACTGTCTCCTAGGGGAGCAAGTTCCGTAGTTTAACCGTGTGCTGCGTGAGGAAGTGTTTTCTTTTATCTGTCCTGAGTCTTCCAACATTGGATGTCCACAAGTTTTAGTGTTATGAGAAAGGAAGAAAAAACCTGGCTCTGTCCGTTTTCTCCATTGCCATTAATAATTTTATAAACTTCTATTCCAAATGCTGCAACCCTCCTTCAAAGGGGATTACCTGCAACACTTTGATCATTTTGGTGGCCCTTTTCTGAACCTTTTCCAACTCTACAAGGTCCCTTTGGGGGTGAAGTGGAAGGTACTGACGAGGCTAGAAAGGAACAGTTGGGAGCTTCTGACTGTTCATTTGCAAGTGCTACTACCCTGGGGGGCTTGCTTTCTTCTTTGGAAGGAAGTGGTTAGGGTTTGAGCCACTTCCTTTGAGCAGAACATCCTCCAGACATTTTCTTCTGCTGGCATCTCCAAAACAGGTTTCTAAGGAGCTCCTTGTTGGTCACAGTATGTCCCTTTAGAGGCAATGCTCCCTGCACCAATGGTGGCTACAGCAACCTCCTTTTGGTCACTATATTTTGACAGGTGTCAGTCACCTGACATCATTGGGAATGCCCCATCCCTGATATAGATGCTACAATGCACAGTTATAGTAATGATTGTTATGTAATTGACATCAAGCCTTTGTATTAAAAATGGTGCCCAGTTGAAAAGAGTCTTAATGTTTTGACATTGGAATATTAGTCACTTACCACCAAGGTTCCTTCTGGTTCAATCTGAAGGAGACGTCCAACCTTGTCCTCTTCCTGTTCTGGTGGCTGAATTCAAGTGTGCATAGAATGGGCTGTGCGTTGCACAGATCATCCGTAGTTGCCTTTCTAATACTTCTTTATTTCCTCCAGTTTCTGCACCGTCCAGTTTACTGCATCTTCCACTGGTAGAGCATCTGCTTTGAAAGCCTCCAGGTTCAGTGCCCAGCACCTCCAGGCAGGGCTGGGAATGATCATCCCCCAAACCCTGGAGAGTCACTGCCAGGTGGTCTCGATGGAATCACATGGATTCCAGTTGACCCCTTCTTTTCTCCTTCCTTTGTATTTTCCCCACTGTTGAAAGTTAGACTATAAACTCCTTGGAGCAGGGACCTTTGTTTTTTCCTGTGTATGTGGCTGCCAAACATGCATCCACCCACAGTTCTAGTTTTATAAATCTTGGGATGTAATAATAATAATAATAATAATAATAATAATAATAATTATTTATTACTTATACCCTGCCCATCTGGCTGGGTTTCCCCAGCCACTCTGGGCAGCTTCCAACAGAAAAAATAAAATACAATAATTTATTAAACATTAAAAGCCTCCCTAATGGGCTGCCTTCAGATGTCTTCTAAAAATCTGGTAGCTGTTTTTCTCTTTGACATCTGATGGGAGGGCGTTCCACATGGCGGGCGCCACTACCGAGAAGGCCCTCTGCCTGGTTCCCTGCAACTTGGCTTCTCGCAATGAGGGAACTGCCAGAAGGCCCTCGGTACTGGACCTCAGTGTCCGGGCAGAACGGTGGGGGTGGAGACGCTCCTTCAGGTATACTGGACCGAGGCCATTTAAAGGTCAGCACCAACACTTTGAATTGTGCTCGGAAACATACTGGGAGCCAATGTAGATCTTTCAAGACCAAGTTATGTGGTCTCGGTGGCTGCTCCCAGTCACCAGTCTAGCTGCCACATTCTGGATCAGTTGTAGTTTCCGGGTCACCTTCAAAGGTAGCCCCACATAGAGCGCATTGAAGTAATCCAAGCGAGAGATAACTAGAGCGTGCACCACTCTGGGGAGACAGTCCGCGGGCAGGTAGGGTCTCAGTCTGTGTACCAGATGGAGCTGATAGACAGCTGCCCTGGACACAGAATTGACCTGCGCCTCCATGGACAGCTATGAGTCCAAAATGTCTCCCAGGCTGTGCACCTGGTCCTTCAGGGGCACAGTTACCCCATTCAGGACCAGGGAGTCCTCCACACCTGTCCGCCTCCTGTCCCCCACAAACAGTACTTCTGTCTTGTCAGGATTCAACCTCAATCTGTTAGCCGCCATCCATCCTCCAACCGCCTCCAGGCACTCACACACTTTGCAAAATCTGTGAAGGAGAATTCAGTGCCTCTGTATGGGTGATGAACAATGGCCACTGATAGTCTTGGGGCTACTGTCAAGGAAGAAATAGATATTGTTCAGTCATGTTTGATCTGGTCTGCATACTTGCAACAAAGAGTTATGATCTATGCCTGGTTATGATAAAATAGTTGCATATTGGCAAATTTCATAACTTAAAACGCTCTAGATCCAGATGGTATTCACAGTGAATTCATTTTAGTAGCACTGTATGATTACTGCATATTCATTTATGTCAAAGTACATCCTTCTTCTTTGCTAATTTTCCTGTAGCTCCTCCTGCCTAATTGTTTTTGTAATGCTAAAATAGAGTGTTAATGACAGCCTTACATTCTGCACAAATTAACCAGATAATTCTAGCAAAATTAGCTAAGTATTAATGGAACCATTTATTAGAAACATGACCACAAATTCTAAATGTGGTCTACTTTCATTAAGTAAATTGTGTAGTATCCTATAATGGGAGGGGGGTAGTTCTAGCATAATAATTTGGTTTTCCTATTCTTAAAGGGCAAGTGGAACCTCCTGAAAATATGAAATATGTTTCCTCATGCAAAATTAGGAATCGGAGAAGTTGCAGTACTCCTCTTGTAGGTCCAGAACTGACCAGGAACTAATACAGTCCTTGCAGAGTAATTATGCCTATTTGGTTCCTCCACATGGATGCTCACACTCTAGCAGTTGCATATGCGGGAAGAGGCAGACAAATCTCCACTCAGTTTGTGTATCTTTTGGGCCTGTGAGTCCATGGTTTGCTTATTCTCCCCCCCCCCCGCCAAATTATATCCTATTCTCAGACATACTCAAGCCCACACCCTCTGTGGGCAGGTGGAAGGCAGCTGCTTATAAAAAGGGAGGGAGGGAGGCTGTGCTGCAACACCATTCTGCCAAATATGCCCTCAGCTGAGGCATATCTGCTGGTAGAGATCTTGATATTGTGTGAATTTGGATGAAATCTCACCTCAAATAGAAGCGATCTTGCCCAAAATCTGTGCCCCCGGTGGAGGCAGTGGGGCACCCATGGATCTGGAGCAGGCATCCCCAAACTGCGGCCCTCCAGATGTTTTGGCCTACAACTCCCATGATTCCTAGCTAACAGGGCCAGTGGTCGGGGAAGATGGGAATTGTAGTCCAAAACATCTGGAGGGCCGAAGTTTGGGGATGCCTGATCTGGAGGTTCTTGTGGCCTGGCCTGGCCTAAGGGCTGGGCTGGCTTTCCATTGGTGTACAGAAACAAAGGAAGAATGCCTCATCTACTCCTCGGGCTGTACTTTGTTTTCACAGTCTTAAATTGTTGTAACCCGCCCAGGGAGCTGCTGGTGAAAAGCAGGTAATAAATTCAGTCATCCACCTGCTTCTTGCAGGAGCTTCCATTGTTTGCTCCCAATGCAAGCCTGATGAATGTGCTGCGTTCCCTTTTCAGTTCAGTGGCTTAGGCTCCCTCTCCACTGACATATGATGGAGTTTACATTTTAATCTTCCAAGTAAAGCGCTTTCAAAGCAAACCTATTAAGGTTAATAGAATGAGCCTGCAATGGGCATGTTAGGAAAGGAGGCACTCAGTAAATTGTTCACCAAATAATCTGTCACCTCTGGCTGTACAAGTGAAATCCTAACTATGGATCACTCCTATTATCTCCCATGAGTTTAATTTTCAAAGTGCTGTGCTATTCAAATTTAAACCACAAATGCCAACTTTGTTATCTACCATCTTGCTTGCATTTCCCTTAAATACACTAATGGGAGGTGTGTTTAGTGTATAGGAAGCAAAGGCATTTCACATAAATGCACTTGTATAAATGGGTGCCTGTCCTTATCAAACCAATCCAGACAGAGTTGAATGGTTTTGAATTAAATTTCTTGAAATAAGAATTTGGAATAGAACATTCTGACATATATAACCATTTGCCTTCCAGTTTGGTTGAAAAAAAAAATAAGCACAGTAGTTTTCCAGTAAAACGAAGCCAAAATTAGAATTAACATCAGAAGTGAAATGTAACATTTTAGGTCATGGATAGGCAAACTAAGGCCCGGAGGCCGGATCCGGCCCAATTGCCCTCTAAATCCGGCCCGCGGACACTCCGGGAATCAGCGTGTTTTTACATGAGTAGAATGTGTTCATTTGTTTAAAATGCCTCTCTGGGTTATTTGTGGGGCATAGGAATTCATTCATTATTATTTTTCAAAATATGGTCCGGCCACCCACAAGGTCTGAGTGACAGTGGACCAGCTGCCTGCTGAAAAAGTTTACTGACCCCTGTTTTAGGTCATATCTGAAGCTTGGCTTTTTTGCATACATACTGTTGCAGATCATTAAGACGAGGCATGGTCTGTTTGATAACATTGACATTGAATTTTCAGTCCATACAGAGCACTGAATAATAAAATAATAATAATAATAATAATAATAATAATAATAATAATAATAATAATAATTTATTTATACCCCGCCCATCTGGCCGGGTTCCCCCAGCCACTCTGGGCGGCTTCCAACAAAACACTAAAATACAGAAATCCATCAAACATTAAAAGCCTCCCTAAACAGGGCTGCCTTCAGATGTCTTCTAAAAATCTGGTAGCTGTTTTTCTCTTTGACATCTGATGGGAGGGCATTCCACAGGGTGGGTGCCACTACCGAGAAGGCCCTCTGCCTAGTTCCCTGTAACTTGGCTTCTCGTAGCGAGGGAACCGCCAGAAGGCCCTCGGTACTGGACCTCAGTGTCCGGGCAGAACGATGGGGGTGGAGACGCTCCTTCAGGTATACTGGACCGAGGCCATTTTCTTGAATAAGTTATTCCTTGAATAAGTTCCCAAGTTCAATATTTGGCATCTCCAGTTTTTATAACATTTTTATCCCACCCTTCATAGATGTTTAGAGTGGCACATGTAGTTCTTCTCCCATTTTATCCTCACAACAACTCTGTGAGGCAGGTTGGGCTCAGGGAGAGCAACTTATCCAAGGTCACCAGTGAGCTTTGGAGGAAAGCTGCAGTTCATGCTCAGTCACCAGTTTCTCCAAGTAGTACTGGAAAAAGAGCCCTGCCTGAAATCCCAGAGAGTTGCTATCAGACAGTTAGTAGAGAAGACAATACTGAACTGGATGGAGCAAAGGTCTGATTCATCAGAAAGCTTTATTCCACAGCCAAATCTCAGTTGCTCATTTCCCAATATTTCTATAGTAGTTTCCCAAACAATAAAATCGCTTTGGGTGCAATCCACTGAAAGGTTTTTCTCTGCAAACCTAACTGAAATAAATGGGAGTTTCTGTACACCATGCTCAACCCAAACCCCTTATATTTGTGCCTCTGTGATAGGGCCAATGGGAAACAAGTCAACTTTGAAAATGTAGCGTATCAGGGGAGACTCAGAGACCTATTAGGCATCCATATCCACAAGTGCAATTTAACTACAGTGGTGCCTCGCTTAACGAATGCCCTGCTTAACGAAATTTCCGCTTAACGAAAGGATTTTTCGAGCGGAGGTTGCCTCGCTAGACGAATTCGTTTTATGAAAAATCCGTCTAGCGAATCACGGTTTCCCATAGGAATGCATTGAAATTCAATTAATGCGTTCCTATGGGCAAAAAAAAATTCAAAAAAAATTCAATGCATTCCTATGGGATTCGCTAGACGAATTTTTCGTTATAAGAAAAGACCTGTGGAACGAATTAAATTCGTCTAGGCTGATGGGTTATATCAGCTGTGCTGACATGGGCAATCAAAATGTAGATGATGGGTCACATTTGAAGTTCTACAAATTATGCAGGGCATCTGTGAAATCAAGTTTCAGTTGCACACCCCACCTTCCTGCCATGTTAGAATGCGCTCAGAACTCTATAATGTGTAAGAGAGAGGGACCTGGCCTTTGCCTTGTGTCTGCTATCTATTTTTAAAGAGACAATTCATTTATTCTATTGAAACCTCTTGTGCCCTCCGTTTTAGTGGTTGCCTACCTGGTGGGAGTCTAGAGACAGAAAGATGCCTCAGCTGTAACTTGTCTGAGAAAGCCATATGCTCACCAGCCATTTGAAACTGAATCTAAGGACTTCACAGCTGCATAATGGACTCTTATAACTCACATAAGTGGTCACCATGCAGGGAACTTTATTTCTCCAATAAAGATATGACTTATTTGAAAATTATTGTGACATTTCATCATAATTCTGGTTCTGCCTTTGATCCCTTACCCTTTTGTTCTGTAGATCCTTAGCTACTTGGATGTTTTAACCATAGCTGCCAAGTTTTCCCTTTTCTCGCGAGGAAGCCTATTCAGCATAAGGGAATTTCCCTTAAAAAAAGGGAGAACTTGGCAGCTATGGTTTTAACTCTAGTTGTTTCTTATGTACATCCTTTTTTCTGAACCAGTGGAAGCCTCTGTTGTTCTTATAGCTTGTTATCCCTGTTTTCTGCTAAAAAATACAATATTTTTTTAAGGGGAGGAAAGAGAAGCCCTTGTTTTTATTATGTATTGTCATAAAAATATGTGATATACAATTGTTTAGAAGATATGGCATCTATTTTATAAATGATTCAAGCCACTCCGAGTGCAATTTTTACTGTGGAAGAGCAGGATATAAAATTTCTTAAATAAATAAATACCACAAGGATTAGCTTAGATGTAGGTGATCCATTTTCACCACTCTACCATGTTTGTTTGGTCTTCATAAACTTCAGCTGTTCAAGAGTGATTCCATTGATCTGGAGACTGGCTGCATAATCCTATGCACAAGATGCTGGTGCAGAGCACACTGGCACATATGAGGCTGGATCCTGAGCCCAGTCAGAAGCTCCAGGAAGGGGGCATGTCGGCTGAGCAGAATGGGAATAAGCACTGCGGGGAATCAAGAGAGAGTTAACATGTGAACCGTGCCTAACTGTTGATATGCACAGAGGGGCATTCCCAAGTCCCCGGCCAACTGTATACTGTTGGTGTAATTTGGAAAAAAAAATGGTGAAATGGCACAAACGCTTGGGCCAGGTGTTGAGGAGCCCATCCACATGTTTGGATTCAGCTTAGAGAAAGACCCAGCTGCAAGTGGGTCCCTTTCTCAAAAGCCAAGGTTGGCTTCAGCAGCATTAGCGTGAGATATTTGCCAAGTGTTCCGTTTTATCATCTTGGTGGGTATGGCATGGTGAGTTGAGGGAGAAAGCTGCACTCGCAGAGCTCAGGCGATGCTAGATTTTAGCATTAATGTTGGCCCTTGTGGAAAGATAACTGCCTATGTAGGAGAAGTGATCAACATTTTCCAACGTTACACCACTGAGTTGGATTTGTGGCGCCGCAGAGGAGTTATTTTGTACTTAGAATCATAGAATCATAGAATCATAGAGTTGGAAGAGACCACAAGGGCCATCCAGTCCAACCCCCTGCCAAGCAGGAAACACCATCAAAGCATTCCTGACAGATGGCTGTCAAGCCTCTGCTTAAAGACCTCCAAAGAAGGAGACTCCACCACACTCCTTGGCAGCAAATTCCACTGCCGAACAGCTCTTACTGTCAGGAAGTTCTTCCTAATGTTTAGGTGGAATTTTCTTTCTTGTAGTTTGAATCCGTTGCTCCGTGTCCGCTTCTCTGGAGCAGCAGAAAACAACCTTTCTCCCTCCTCTATATGATATCCTTTTATATATTTGAACATGGTTATCATATCACCCCTTAACCTTCTCTTCTCCAGGCTAAACATACCCAGCTCCCTAAGCCGTTCCTCATAAGGCATCGTTTCCAGGCCTTTGACCATTTTGGTTGCCCTCTTCTGGACACGTTCCAGCTTATCAGTATCCTTCTTGAACTGTGGTGCCCAGAACTGGACACAGTACTCCAGGTGAGGTCTGACCAGAGCAGAATACAGTGGTACTATTACTTCCCTTGATCTAGATGCTATACTTCTATTGATGCAGCCCAGAATTGCATTGGCTTTTTTAGCTGCTGCATCACACTGCTGACTCATGTCAAGTTTGTGGTCTACCAAGACTCCTAGATCCTTTTCACATGTACTGCTCTCAAGCCAGGTGTCTCCCATCCTGTATTTGTGCCTTTCATTTTTTTTGCCCAAGTGTAGTACTTTACATTTCTCCTTGTTAAAATTCATCTTGTTTGCTTTGGCCCAGTTGTCTAATCTGTTAAGGTCATTCTGAAGTGTGATCCTGTCCTCTGGGGTGTTAGCCACCCCTCCCAATTTGGTGTCATCTGCAAACTTGCTCAGGATGCCCTCAAGCCCATCATCCAAGTCATTGATAAAGATGTTGAACAAGACTGGGCCCAAGACAGAACCCTGTGGCACCCCACTAGTCACTACTCTCCAGGATGAGGAGGAGCCATTGATGAGCACCCTTTGGGTTCGGTCAGTAAGCCAGTTACAAATCCACTGAATGGTAGCATTGTCTAGCCCACATTTTACCAGCTTCTTTACAAGAATATCATGGGGCACCTTGTCAAAGGCCTTGCTGAAATCAAGATAGGCTACATCCACAGCGTTCCCTTCATCTACCAGGCTTGTAATTCTGTCAAAAAATGAGATCAGATTAGTCTGACATGACTTATTTTTCAGGAACCCATGCTGACTTTTAGTGATCACAGAGTTTCTTTCTAGGTGCTCACAGACTGTTTGCTTAATGATCTGTTCTAGAATCTTTCCTGGTATTGATGTCAGGCTGACTGGGCGGTAATTGTTTGGGTCCTCTCTTTTCCCCTTTTTGAAAATAGGGACAACATTTGCCCTCCTCCAGTCTGCTGGAACTTCGCCTGTTCTCCAGGAATTTTCAAAGATTATTGCCAGTGGTTCTGAAATCACCTCTGCCAGTTCTTTTAATACTCTTGGATGTAGTTCATCTGGCCCTGGAGACTTGAATACATCTAAACTAGCCAAGTATTCTTGTACTACCTCCTTACTTATTCTGGGCTGTGTTTCCCCTGCTGAATCATCTGCTCCATATTCTTCAGGTCGGGCGTTGTTTTCTTTCTTGGAGAAGACTGAGGCAAAGAAGGCATTGAGGAGTTCTGCCCTTTCTCTGTCCCCTGTTTGCATTTCACCATCTTCTCCTCTGAGTGACCCCACTGTTTCCTTGTTTTTCCTTTTGCTACGGACATACCCATAAAAGCCCTTTTTGTTGCTTTTAACCTCTCTGGCGAGCCTGAGTTCATTCTGTGCTTTAGCTTTTCTGACTTTGTCTCTACACGTGCTGGCTATATGTTTGAATTCCTCTCTGGAGATTTCCCCCCTTTTCCATTTTTTGTACATATCCCTTTTAAATCTTAACTCAGTCAAAAGTTCTTTAGATAGCCAGCCTGGCTTCTTTAGGCACCTTCCATGTTTCCGTCTCATTGGTATTGCCTGAAGTTGTGCTTTTAATATCTCCCTTTTAACAAACTCCCAACCATCATGAACTCCCTTCCCTTTTAGTATTACTGTCCATGGGATTTCACCCAGCGTTTCCCTAAGTTTTCTGAAGTTGGCTTTCTTAAAGTCTAGAATTTGGACCTTAGTATGCTTGGTTGCTCCTTTCCGCTGGATAATAAACTCCAGAAGAGCATGGTCACTCCCACCTAATGATCCTGCCACTTCTACCCCACTAACCAAGTCATCACTATTGGTTAGGACCAGATCTAAAATGGCTGATCCTCTTGTTGCTTCTCCCACTTTCTGGACAATGAAGTTGTCTGCAAGGCCAGTGAGGAATCTGTTCGACCTTATGCTCTTGGCTGAGTTTGACATCCAACAAATATCAGGATAGTTGAAATCCCCCATTACTACTATCTCACTTCCTTTGGAATGCTTGGCCATCTGTTCCAGGAAGGCATCATCTGTGTCCTCAGTTTGGCTTGGGGATCTATAGTAAACTCCCACAATGAGATCACTGTTGTTTTTCTCTCCCTTAATTTTGACCCAGATACTCTCAATTTGGCTTTGAAGTTTTAAATCCTGGATCTCTTAACAGGTATACATATCCCTAACATATAAAGCTACTCCTCCTCCTTTCCTGTTTGGTCTATTTCTCTTAAATAGATTGTATCCCTCTATTACTACATTCCAGTCATGAGACTCATCCCACCAGTGCTACACCAACAAAGTGCTACTTGTTGGTGTAGCACTTTGGTTTTTTGGATGTTGAGTGATAGGCCAAGCTTTTAGTAAGTTTCTGCAAATATATTTAGGATGGTTTGGAGGTCATCCTCTGAGCATGTGCACACTACGTTGTCATCAGCATACTGAAGTTCTATGCCAGTGGTTTGACCGAGGATGCCTCCATGAAGTTTTAAATTTATTTTTCTGTCGAAAGAGTCTGTTGGTAATAACAAGGTTGTGTGCTGCACATATCATCAAAAGTAAGATTCTGTTCTGGTTGCTGTTTCCAACTCCTTCTTTCCCAATAGTCCCAGGTCACAGATCAAAATATCACCCAACTCTTGCATTAAAATCACCCAGGAGGATAATTTTATAATAATAATAATAAGGCTACACCTTGAGTCAGAACAACTGAATCTGTATCCACCGCCCATGTGCTGGTTCATGACTAGGGACTTCCAGATTTCATGATCCTGCCCCTGTTACCATTTGCCGATTGCCATGGGACTTTGGGGGTTTCGGTTGGGTTTATGGAAGATGCCTGTGCATGAATTTGTTTTATGTGTGTAGATCAGTGCACGCTGGCAGCTAGGGCAGTGTATTCAGGACTGGTGTCACATGGTCCCACCTGGCTGCCCCACTCACCAACTTAGGAGTCACACTCTACACTAGCTGAACCTTCTGGACTGACTTAAATAGCAGCCCCATGTAGAGCTCATAGCAGTAGTCCAGACAGGACATCACCAGTGCATGGACACTGAGGGCAGGAATGGAAGGCCAAAGTTGAGCATAAACTTAGCCACAGCAGCCATTTGAGACAATGTGATGGACTGGACTCCCAAAGCACAGATAGGGCTGCCATACATCTGGAATTTCCCGGACATATAAAGAATACCGCATTCACCAGCAGCGTCTGAATGGAAATTGGTCAAATGTCTGGGGGTGACTTTGGCTGCAGCCAAGCTAAAGCGGGGGGGGGGAATCATAATCAAACAGCTTAGTGTGGCACTGCAAGCTTCTGAGATGTTGTGACATCTTGATTTAAATGCCATTATTAAGATAGGTGTTTACAGGTGCAGGAGATACAGGCTGCCTACCCACATCTATCTCCTTTATTCACCAATTTAAAAGCACAGGTCACGAAAACCCATTTGACTGCTGCACATGCAGCAAATTGAGGTGGTGAGTAGAATAAACTGTATCAATTCTGACTGCAGGTGGGTAGTCACATTTTTTAAAACACTCCCAAAGAAGAAAAACAGAGCAAAGAGCTGAGATCTTTATTCCTGGTGTGTTGTTGTTTCTAGAAATTTTGTGGTGGAGCATTCAAAATAGGAAGCCCAAGGTAGAGGACTATCATCTAATGTGGTACAATCCATTCCACCACTTTCTGTCACACTCAGTGAGATGTGTTTGTGTAGCCAGACATGAGTTATGGGTAGATCAGCTTTCCATAATCCCAGATTATATCCTCTCCTGGTGAGTTTGGAACAAATTGGCCTAGTTACAAGTTTGCAGTGATTGGAGCCTTTGCTTGGCTAAGCATCTTCCAGAATTTAAAATGACAAAAGAAAGCACAAAATGTATGAAGAGGAAGCTACTATAATTCTGTTTTTCATTACCTCCATTTCTTTTCTGAGCCATGCAAAATAGGTTAGGTGATTTCATTTTTTTAAAGGACAATGAGGGTGACTCTGCAGTTGTGAAATACAGTTTTGTCTTCAAGAGACAAAAACATAGCAATAAAAGTTGTAATTTCCCACTTGAACAGCAAGTGGAGAGGATGGAAATAATTCAAGCTCTGCAGTTCTTTCACCTTTCCTTCATCCTGCTTTCTCTTCCTTTTATTCACCACTCATAGCGCTTCCTTGGGGCTGAAGATTGAGATTCTGATGTCAAAAAGGCTCAGACCTCAAGGCAGGGCCCAAGTCACTTTACAGGTGATATAATTGCATGTGCAAATCAGCCTATTCACACGCTGTGTTAGCAATCTGCTGTAGATGCAGTTTCTAGTGCACCCAGCCACAATGAATGTCCCTTCCATTGCCATGTGAATGAGAGACCCTGCCCACACAGGAGTTCCATGTGCATCCTAGCGTAGAGTGGGATTTTGGACTGGGTGCATACATGTTTGAAAGGTTACTACATGAAACCCAACATCCTGTCCAAACTAGTAAACCAATCTACTGTTCTATATCAATCTGCTGGACAATGATCACCCAGTCTCAAATCTTCCATTCCTGGGCAAGGTGATTGAGCAGGTGGTCATGGGGCAACTCCAGGCATGGCAGGAGGATGCAGACAATTTGGATCCCTTCCAGTCAGGATTCAGGCCCCATCATGTGGCTGAAACTGCCTTGGTTGTGCTGGTCGATTATCTCCAGTGGACTAGGGACCGAGGTGAAAGCTGTTTCCTGATTGTGCTGGATCTCTCAGTGGCTTTTGATACCATTGGTCATGGTATCCTTCTGGATCTTCTAGGGGGTTGGGAGCTGGGGGCACAGTTATGCAGTGGTTCTGCTCCTTCCTCCTGGGCTGTGTCCAGAAAGTAGTGTTGGAAGATGAGTGTCCAGACCCCTGGGCTCTCACTTATGAGGTGCCTCAGGGTTCTGTCCTCTCCTCCATGCTTTTCAACATCTTTATGAAGCTGCTGGGAGAGATCATCAGGGGGTTTGGGCTGGGTGTTCATCAGTATACCCAGCTCTACCTATCTTTTAAATCAGAACGAGTGAAGGCGGTGAAGGTCCTGTGTGAGTATCTGGAAGTGGTTGGAGAGTGGATGGTGGCTAATGGTTTGACTTTGAATTCCACCAAGACAGAAGTTCTGGCCCTGAATTGGGTAACTGTGCCCCTGAAGGACCAGGTGTGCAGCCTGGGAGTCATTTTGAACTCAGAGCTGTCCATGGAGGCGCAGGATAATTCTGTGTCCAGCATGGCTGTCTGCCTGTCTTTCAGTATGCTGGCTGAAACCCTACCTGTCTGCGCACTGTCTTGCTGGAGTGGTGCATGCTTTAGTTATCTCCTGCTTGTACTGCAACATGCTCTAAGTGGGGCTACGTTTGAAGGTGACTCGGAAACTACAACTGACCCAGATTGTGGCAGCTAGACTGGTGACTGGGAGTGGCCTCTGGTCCTAAAGGAGCCTGACTTTTGACATCTCTGATTTGCCAACATGGATCTGGCACAGTGAAAACGTGGTGAATTACCTCCGCCTCATCTTTCTACCTTGGCCTGTGGGGATATAGTTGCAGTGGTGCATCCAAACACTCTGCAGTGCCTCAGACACAGATTGGATTGTTCTATTAATGCTGCTGTTAAAGGCAATTGTTAGAGGAACAAAGATGGTAATAAAAGGCATCAGAATGACACTCAAGTTGAAGTTTTAAGGATAAATTAATCTGAATAAATTGAATCACAAAGGAGCTCCCGATATTATTAAAAAACTATTATCATTTATTTATAAAATCTAACCCTGCTTAAATTTAAAAAAATATTTAAAAGTGAACTCCCTATGCTGCTAATTAAATTAATGAGCTGTCCTTACAGCTGCAATCAAGTTTGTCAAGAACTCAAGACTATAATGATAGTTCTGGAAGAAGCGACTTCTGTTGTTTTATTTAAAAGGTTGATATGCCCTTGTTGATAGAGAGCCTGAACTTTGAAAGGATGAAACAATACTGAGATTGTTTTTTTTAAAAAAAAGTTATTTGTGAGAGCCTGCATACTGAAATGAGAATGATTTTCCATTGTAACTTTGCAGAAAGGAGAGAGAAACAGTTCTCTCAACAGACTTTGGCCGGAATCCAGCCACAGAACATGCATGCTGTCCACACCTCTGGACAATGTTGCAGACCATAAAACTGGGGCTCTGGGATCATGGTCCACCTCCAGCTTGTAAGTATAAAACAGTCTCTTGCTGCTTACACCACCCATCAAGGTTTTGCCCCTTTTGTCGCCATTGGGATTGTTGGTTGGGCCTCCTTTCCTCGCGTGCTGCAGTCCTGAATCAAAACAGATTGGATGCTCCAGTGGCTACTACTAATTTCAAAAAGCAAACAAAACCCTAAGGCTCACATGATGCTACAGATAACGAGAAGAATGCAGCTAGAAAACCCGTTTAAACTGTTTTTCTTAAAGGTAGGAATTGGCACCACCTGCCAATAACCTGACGTCACAAGGACGTCATTGTTGGGACTTCAAAGGCATCGCCAATCAGCTGATCATCCGTGTGTCAATGTACTGAGGAGAGCTCTTGGCAAGCCAGGCTCAGCTCTTCGCAAACCCCTTCAATAATGGGGGGCAGGGTGGCTGGGGGGGACTCTGAAGCACAGTGGATCCCTGAAAAAAGCAGAGCTTGCAGCCAGAGCCTAGTGGCTGTTTGGCAGAGACAGCCTTCCTCCCTTGCCAGTGCATGGTTGGGAGTGCCACTTTTAGGCTCCTGATTGTACACCAGAAGCCATGTCTCTACCTGCCCCATACAGGGCATCACATATTATTTATTTAGAATTTTTTATCTGCTGCTGTTAAACAAAAAGTACAAACATATTTGAAGTCAAGTTTGGGGCAGGTGGGTGTGGATACCATGGCCGATGATAACAAAAGCTGCTGAGAGGTCGAGAAGAATTCACAGGGACATGTTTCCCTTGTCTCTCTCTCTCGACAGAGGTCATCATACAGGGCGACCAAAGTAGTTTCTGTGCCAAAACTGGGCCTAAACCCTGATTGAAACAGATTCAGAAAACCAGTTTCTTCCAAAAGCACCTGGATCTGGTCTGTGACCGCCCACTCCAGAACCTTGCTCAGGAAAGGGAGATTACCAACTGGCCAGTAGTTAGTTAGGTTTTCTGAAACCAGGGAAGGTTTCTTAAGGAGTGGTTTTACCAATGCCTCCTTCAAACAGGCATTGATCACCTCCCTAGCCCAGCCAGCTGTTCCCTCACTTATTTTTCAAAATTAGTAGGATTTCCCAAGCAGATGTTCAGCTAACAATGCTATTTCATAGATCGATATATAGATATAGATATAGATTAGATAGAGATAGAGATAGAAATATAGAGATTAGATATAGATACAGTGGTACCTCGACTTATGAATGACTCTACTTAGGAAATATTCTACTTACGAAGGGAAAAAATGGCCGCGGCTAACGAATTTTTTCGACATCTGAAGGGAGCAGGGCCGCAGCAGTCTCGCACCACGGAGCAGGAAGCGCAACAGCGGCAAGGGCAATGATCCGGCAGGAGGCCAGCAGGGCAGCGGCGGTGAAGAGGGCCAGATGAAAGGCTCCCTCAAAGAAGCAGGAAGCTCATGGCGGCGGCGGGCGAAAAGCGGAGCGCTGAGATGCGACCACCAACCAGCTGTTCCGCGGCTTTAAAGCAGCCTCCCTCGGCGAAGCCGGCAGAGCGGCGGTGGCGAGGGCAACGATCCGGGCAGCGAGAGGATTGTTGCCACCGCCGCTCTGCTGGCTTCGCCGAGGGAGGCTGCCCTGCTGGCCTCCTGCCGGACCATTGCCCTTGCCGCTGTTGCGCTTCCTGCTCCGTGGTGCGAGACTGCTGCGGCCGTTTTTTTCTGCGGCTTTGGGGCTTTTTTCTAGGCTCCAGAACAAATTAATCCATTTCCAATGGATTCCTATGAGAAACTGCGATTTGACTTACAATTTTTTCTACATACAAATGTGCATTCAGAATGGATTAAATTCGTAAGTCAAGGTACCACTGTATAGATATAGATATATAAAATCTCCAGCTGACATAAAAGAGAAAATTGGTTCACCAAAAATGATAGCAAAGAAGTAGAGGCCATGAGAGGCACAGGAGATTTGTTAAACAGTTATTTTCAGAGGGCAAAGTATATGGAAAGCTGTTATCTGATGATGGGACATCCATCCGCCAGAGGGGTGGGAAAGGTCAAGGGCTTCATGCCCTTGTTCAAGAGGCGGGGTGAGTACCACAAAATACATTGTCATGGGGAAAATATTTTGAAGGACCTACAGTGATAAACTTCAAAACTCATTAGTTTAATAATAAAGAACCAGTGAGGATTTTAAAGTCTTGCTTAAATTAGTTCTCGAGGGGAATTAGTGCTTGTTCATCACAATGCTCAGATTGTGAAGGAGCCTGCTTGAGGGGGTTGCTTGGCAATTGGTGGGAGAGGCCTGAGCTTTCCATTGCATCCTTTGAGCGCAGTCCAGGGAATCAACAATCCACTCACAGCTAAGCATTACCTATGGGACAGCTTTATAAGCTGCACTCTTCCCATCCTTTCACAAATTTGTACAAGGATGTAGTCTTTCGTACCACAAACTGTAGGTACAGCCATGTCTTAATATAAGCATATCCCAAAATATTTTGGGAGGGCAACATAGCTGCCAAGTCTCCCATTTTCCCCGGGAAACCCCCGTTTTTCCAGCTGTTCCTAGCTGAAAAAACGATTTTTTTGTTTTTCCCTGGTTTATTCTGGCACAGCGGCCATTTTGGAACTGGGCGGAGCATGCTCAGAAATGACTTTTGATGCTGCTCTGCCCAGTTCCAAAATGGCTGCAGTACGACTTCTGGCGCCAGTTACAAAATGGCGGCAGCGCTACTTCTGGTCTGCTACTTCCGGCCCGGTCCCTTATTTCTCTGACAGCAACTTGGCAGGCATGGAGGGCAATTTGTGGCACCCACCACTACCCCACTGACCCCATCGCTTGCCCCCTCCCTGTTGCTGACCACTTCCTCGCCCACCTGCTTGCTGCCACAACCTGATCACTCACCTCCCACCCCCCACTGTCCTCTTCTGCAGTGTCAGGAGATACCGCACAGCTTGGTGTGGCCTGGCAGAAGGTTGTCCTGGAGGGTTTGGCCAAGCTATTCTTGAGTGGGTGAGCTCTGGTTATGGCCCCAGTACCCATGCACTAAAATGCTGCTAAATGAGGCTAATGAGAGAGGCTGTACTTTTCATGATCTTTGGGGAGCAGTTCATATCTGCAAGCAAGATTTCTTCAGTGTCTGGGAGTGTGTGAAGAAACCTCCGCAGGAGCCATGCAAGGCCACCCAAGGATGCAGTCCCAAGGAAGCAGCAGCCATTTCTGCTATTACAGTACCACCTTTTACAGCTGGTGTCAGCACATAAATGACCCTCTGTTTCTGGTGTATATTTGAGTGTAGCTGGGTTTAGAGCATGGTTTCTCTGCAGTGTCTGTTCTGCGCATTGTCAGGGAGCCTGAGAAGCAACCCTTAGGGCTTTTCATGGCTGCTTCCACAGGGACTTTAAAAAATCCCCACAGCAAGACTGAAAAGAGAAGCAACTTAATGTTCTGAGATATATGTTGAGCATTGCAAATAGAATTAATTATGTATAACCCAAATATTATAACTGGTTTGGTTTTTCTCCAGTACATACATTCTTCAGGAAAGTATCTGTTGAATAGTTCATCTAGGAAATGTTTATCATGATTAGAACAGAAAGAAAATGTGCTCATATTCATATTCATTAGAAAACTAGCATTATCCGTATTCCCATCTTTTGCTTGATCTTAACTAGCACCCAGTCAATCTTTTGTCACAATTTTACTACTGTTTCCTTCATTCCTTCATCCATGATATAAATTATGACTGGTCTCCATAAAGAAACACCAGGGAAAAGACTAAACTAGAACACTTCCTACTGACAGCTTTCAGGTTACAACAAAGTTCAACTTAAATTCCTTCCTTGAATCTCATCCCAGTCCACAACCAGTACTCAGTTACATGCAAATGCAGTTATAGTTCAAGTAGAAATGCTGTGTCTTTATCCTACACAAAGGGTAGAATGAAATTGCAGGTCAAATGAAAAGACCACCAGCATTTATGCTGGTTAACGCTTTCCATTTCTATGGATCAAACCTGCCCTCCAGAAATCTTTCCCAGCTTCCTTTGTCAAGGGTTGGTGGGGGCCAAACAGGCCCGTCTCTAGGGGTAGTCTCGGTGGCGCGGGGCGCCAGGCCGGTGGGAGGGCGCTGCAGCGATCTCCACGCCAGGGCGCCCGATTGGCTTGAGACGGGCCTGGGGCCAAAGTTGGTAAAATCAAGTGTCCCAGCTGAGCTTAACTGAAAGCCTGCAGGATGGGGCTGAGTAGATTTCTGACACCGATATAGTTTTGCAAAGAACGTTAAAAGTTGTTGAGTTTAATTTGATTGAAAGGACTTTAGGATTCCTGTAGCTTCCTCTGCCATTCTTTCCCTGCTGTTTTTGTTGATTGTCTGGTGGTGAGATTGAAATTATTTCATTAACACCATGTATTTTAAATGAGACCCCTGTTAGTTAAATATCTCATTCCAACAAGCCACTGAGAGTTTTCTGACTTTAGCCAGGTCATTTTGATGATAAACACTTCTTTGCTGGTTCACTTCACACTGTGATTTTTGCTGTCTTTTAGATTCATATCTATGGCTTGGTAGCAAAAAGGAGACACAATGAAGTCATTAAAGCAAATTAATTCATTTAAGGGAAGAAACCATTAAAGATGTATGAAGCAAAATGCAATATGTTTGATGCTTAGAAATATACTGTAAACTAAATGAAACCTAAAAACAACAAAAGAATATGCAATTGTGAGGAATAAAGTTTGAAGCAAATTTAGTTGCATTCAGGTCCCACTGAAATCAATGGAGAAACATAGCCACCCAAATAAATGAGACTGAAGTGCAGCAAATTTAGGCTGCAATTCTACATCCACTTACTCAAGAGAAAGCCCTCCTGAACTCAATGGGGCTTATTTCTAAATCAACATATAAGTAATCTTATATTGTAAATCTAGATTGAACCGATGACAGAAGCCACAATCTAGTTTAAAGCTAGAGGAGCTAAAGTCAGGGACGTAGGAAGGGGGTGTAGGAGGTGCACCACCCCGGGTGCCACCCTGGAGGGGGGGTGACAGTCGGCATGCTCCCCCGCAACTCCCAAGCCAAGCCCCGCTGCCCGGTAAAAAGTCTCGCTCAGTGGCTGGCTGCTTGTTCACTTGCTTGGCCGGCGCATTGGCGCAACCTTTCCTTGTTCCTGCTTGGGCAGAGGCGAGGGTAGGCCAGAGAGGGGCGTCCGCAGCGGCCACTGATGCCCCTCCCTGGCCCGCCCCTCGCCGCCACCCGATCAGGAAGAAGCAAAGTGTGTGCCGAGCAGGTGAGTGAGCAACTGCGGAGCGAGGCTTCTTACTGGGCGGCAGGGCAATGGCGCCTCCCAAGCCACCCGTTAAAAAACCTTGCTCCGCGGCTTGCTCACAGTTCACCGGTGGTGCCGCTCCAGCACCATAAGGACAGTGCCGGGATCCTCTGCTCACGGCTGCAACTGGAGCACTGTCACCGGCAACCCGCTACGTAGTGCGCATGCGCAGCATTGCTATGTAGCAACACATGCATCGTACGTAGCGACGCCCCGCCCCTGGTGCATGTCAGGTTTGCCGCTCCGGGCGCCCACTGAAGCCCATTGAAATTGGCTGCAACTGGGCAAAAGCTTGCTTTCATAGGGAGTCTTCTATTCTTCACATGAGAGCAGGGCTGTACTCTAGTATTCTCTACTTTTCCAAAGTGATTATGAAGGAACATGCAAACATAACTTTAAACAGTCTTCTGGGACAATCAAACAAGTCACTTCTACAGGCTCTGTCCCCATAGCTCACTTCTTTGTACTGTATCCCCCCCCCTCTTTCTATCTGGTGCTGTTTAGAAGAGTCTGCTTTGGTGTGTGCTTTGAACAGTGGCAGATTTTGGGCTTTAAAATTTCAGCACCTCTCACTTTCCATTGTTCACCATTGTTGCAGTGCCTCCTGTGGCGCCCCCTTGGCTTGGGGCAGGGGCATACCCAGGATCAAAAGTGGGGGGGGGGAGCCATGGTAAAGGCGTCTGGAAGGGAGGAGGGGGACGGGAATGGGGATTAGCACTCCCGCCGCTGCCCGAAGTGCTCCACGATCCTTCGGGGGGTGGGGTGGCCTTAGGGGAGGCTCCACCTCCGCCTTACTCACGGCTCCTCCTTGGATCTCTCTCGTCGGGGGGGGGGGCGATGCACGCAAAGATGGCGCTGGCTGGAGGGGGGGCTCCGGCTTGCCTTCCCTTTGTGTGCCATTTCCTTCCCGGCCGTGGCCGCGAGTGGCACTTGGCGAAGAAGGTGCGCCATGGGAGCAGAGCGGGGCCCTCCTTTCTTTGCACTTTCCAGAGCGGAGATGAGGGGTGGGCGCGGTGGTTAGAGACCCTCTCCCTCCCTCCTTGCTGGTGTCTGCGAAGAGGCTTGGTGGGGAAAGTTGGAGCTAGGCGCAGCATTTAAATTTTTTTGCTTCTAGGGGGGGCAGCTGCCCCCACCTCTTCCTGGGCATGCCCATGGCTTGGGGCGCAGTGTGGGCACTCCCCTAAATCAGTTGCTGCTTGCCACTTCCTTTGACTGTACTATGATACCTCTATTCATTTGTCAGTTGACTATCACTGATGATTCATTTAGTGCAAATGGTTCTGTTGGTTCAATTACCATGTTTCTCAAAAAATAAGACACCGTCTTATATTTATTTTTCCTCAAAAAAACACACGGTGGCTTATTTTCAGGGGATGTCTTATTTTTTATATTAAGTATGGTACAGTTTAACCTACAAGGTTAAACTTCCTATCACTATGGCTTATTTCCGGGGTATGGCTTATTTCTAGGGTATGGCTTATTTTCGGAGAAACACGGTAGTATCCACTGTGATGTTATCTTGCATGTGTGAATTGTGTCATGGTTTATTAATTTTGTTTGTTTCACATCTTTTAATGTGAAGATCTGCAAGGCAACTAACATTTAAATAAAGTAAGTAGATATGTTGTCCAATCTGCATCTTTTGTCGTTTTGCTGGCCATTTGCCATATAGCTGGTGGCTGCAGGGTCCTTGCAAGAGCCACCAATTGCCTTGCCTAATAGCTTCAACTCAACGGATGACAGGTGCTCAGACTTTTTGGTACTCCGTCTTTTGTTTCTCTTTATGGGTGTCAGATGCTTTGCCACAAAATCAGGACTACTCCACGATGCTCAGTTGCAGATCTCTCCCTTCCTCTCTTTGTCCCAGATCTCACAAATTTTGGATGTGGTGAGAGGATTCCAAGTAGGGAAAGAATGGAAAAAGTGAAGGTGGGGCGGGGGAAGAGTGTTGTGGACAGAGAAGGACACCTTCCCCCTATTTCCTGGCTAGTGTTAGGTGCAAAAGACGGCATATGTCTGGCATTTGTAAAGTGACTTCTTCCAAGTGGAATTCTTTTCATTCTATTTTTAAGGACTCAAAGCCATGTGTCTCCCCTGATGTCCAAGGTACCTTTCATTTGGTATCTGATGAAGTCTGCATGCACACGAAAGCTCACACCTATGACAAACTTAGTTGGTCTCTAAGGTGCTACTGGAAGGATTTTTTAATTTTTATTTCATTTGGGAAGGGAGCCAATTTCTTTCTTTCTTTTTTACAAAATTGACATATGGAGAGTTCCTGTGAGCATGTGCAAAGTGCCCACCCAAACTGTATCCATGAATAAAGGTTTAGTGCTCACTGCTGGAGAGACCATTTCTATACAAACACCATCCATATATGCTAACATACTGAAAACACGGTTTTCTCCTTTACAACCTCCTATCCTGGCAACAGGGCAAGAAGATTATATTCTAATCTGGACAGTATAAGTTTGATCTACTGGCAACCATCTGCCTGACCTAGAAGCCTTTCCTATAAACGTGAAAAGAGCATTTAGATCCACTTAAACAGAGACAGTAGAGTATTGAGAAGGAGCAGCAGTTGTAAAGACTGATGTCAGAAAAATTTCTCCAAATTAAACTATGAATACCAATTGGCTATGGAACTATGAGAAGCTAGTAATTTTATGACGATGTTCCCTAATATATCATTTTCCTGGTGTGGCCCTTATCTTGTGAATGATTCGATTTACAAATCTAGCAAATGTCAAATTTATGGAACACACAAAATAAGTTATGCCTTCAGTGGATGACGACAGAGAAGGCACACAATTTCCCATAAATATTGTCAAAACCTGCTTTTACCCATATAAACATCTTTTTCTTCATATTCAAAGTTTATAGCAGGGCTTGGAATACATATTAATAGGGAGGCTGTAACATATTCAGAGTTAAGCTGCCATAAAATTTAGGGCTTTTTCACATCATCATCTTTGAAGGTGAATGGAGGCAAGAGGAACTTTGATTGGATCATGGCAGAGGTTTGCAATACCTTGCAATAAATATTGCAATATACTAGTTTTTTATACGTTCTTGATGAAGAGGCAAAAGTGCATCTCCAACAGTTGCTTTTCAGAAATTATTCATCTGCCTGGAATTGCATTGAAAGTAAACATTGTTTATGGATATATTATGCCAACTGCTCACTCAAGACCCCATGAAAGAAAAAGTGATGCTAATGATGTTTCATTCCTGGTTTTAATATTTCATTTCTAGTCTTATATGAGGGGAGGCAGGGTGTATCTCAGGAACTCTGTGAAAAAGCAGATAGCTTGAAAAGTAACTGAATATTTTAGTTGATAACCACCAATTAAATGATTAAATTGAAATTAATTTGCATATTGCCAAAAACAAAATGTGGAGCATTCCCCATCATAACAAAAATAGCCTAAAAAATAAACAAGTGTGCCCTAAATCTGAGTGAATCTGATGGAAACTTTTAGACAAACTCATAAGTACCCCTACCCAGATTTAGCTGCATGTAAAAAACTGTGTGTGTGTGTGTGTGTGTGTGTGTGTGTGTGTGTGTGTGTGTGTGTGTGTTTAACTAGTTGTACCAGGAAGTAGATGGATTATGAAGTTTGACTACACATCCATACATCCTATCCAACTTTTGTCAGTGGTTCCAGAGCCAGCTCAGACTCATAGAATTGTAGAGTTGGAAGGTAGAGGGTCATCTAGTCCAACCCCCTGCAATACAGAAATCTCAGCTGAAGCACCCATGACAGTTTAGGAACAGTATTGTCTCTACTGACTTCCTGGCGATGCCAGTTGTTGAACCTGAAACTTTCTGCATGCAAAGCAGGTGTTCTGCCATGCTCCTACACTCCTTATCTGGACTGGGCCAGCAGCCGCCATTTCAAGTTTTGTCTAGTATATTTTGGTTGTGTGAAATCTGCATGTTTACCTTCTTGAAAACCTTTACAATAAAGCCTGTTTTGGATCCATTCACATCAAAATGAGCATTCCACCCTTTCTCTTGTTACGCAAAGCAATTTGCCGTGTGGGTTTTCTCCTACTTGAGATGGGTGAATATCTGTCAATTTTGTTTTCTCTCAATTTCTCATTTTTCCACTCTATATTGCATGTGTTTGCAGTTGTTGTTAAAAACAACAAATCATCTTGAAAATCCAGCAGCATTTTAGCGTGAATTTCTCTGCATATGCACTGTTGGGATTTTCCATTCCACCTTTAGTTGCACACATGGGATTATTATGTGTCACATGTCTGTTTACATTCCAGCACAGTTTGCTGGCGTGAGCGAAACTTCCACTGTATTGCTTTTGCTTTTGCTCCAAGGAGACGGCAAGGAGAGATGACATGTTTCTTTGTCTTGATTTCTGTTTAATAGTTAATAGTATGTATTCACAAGCCTCAGCCTCATCTGTTGTGCAGTTACACTGCTAAGTATAGTATGTCCAAGTCTGGGAGGCTTGGGTCACTGATTTATGTCAGAGCCAGAGGTTGGTGGATCTTCGTGGCTGGAAGGAGACAATCCAGCTGGGGGCTAGCCAGCTGGCCTTTTGAGCCTAAAAGCCGACATATGCCCAACAGTGTTGGCAAGCATTCAATTGAACTATATACCTGATTTTATTGTTTTAACTGTTTAGAGTTTTTTTTAAAAAAATTAAATATGTTTTAATGAGACAATGCAATTGTGTGTTTGAATTATGCATTGATTGTATTTTGGCATATAAATGGTATATAAAAGGTAAATGGACCCCTGACCATTAGGTCCAGTTGCAGATGACTCTGCGAGTTGCGGCGCTCATCTCGCTTTACTGGCCGAGGGAGCTGGCATACAGCTTCTGGGTCATGTGGCCAGCATGACTAAGCCACTTCTGGTGAACCAGAGCAGTGCATGGAAACACTGTTTACCTTCCCGCCGGAGTGGTACCTATTTATCTATTTGCACTGCGTACTTTTGAACTGCTAGGTTGGCAGGAGCAGGGACCGAGCAACGGGAGCTCACCCCATCGTGGGGATTCAAACCGCCAACCTTCTGATCGGCAAGCCCTAGGCTCTGTGGGTTAACCCACAGCGCCACCTGCATCCCTTATAAATGGTATATACATGCACACATATAGATCTTCATATGCAATTTTGCCAAAAGTACAGTGGATGCTCGGGTTGTGAACATGATTCGGTGCTTCTGTGCATGCACAAAGCACAATTTAGCGCTTCTGTGCATGTGCGTGCGCTGAAACCCAGAAGTAACCCGTTCCAGTGCTTCTGGGTTTGGCGCAACCCGAAAAGACGCAACCTGAAGCAGCTGTATCCCGAGGGATGACTGTATACACATTTTTGCAAAGTTATTTCCCCTTAAATAGTGCATTTTATACACTCTTTTCACTAGCATACGCATTAGGGATACTTTGTCTCAGTATATGCATTTTTGTACATAATCTTTGGCTGGAGAGCTGTGTTTCAAATTTCAATAGTTGGCTGTGTTTGGGTTTGCATGTCATTTGTGAAAGTGAAAATTAGGTGCACCAGCTATCAATGGAATTGAATTTCCTCCTCATCTCTAGTAAGGCTACAGTCTTATACAAACCTTCCTGGAAAGTTCCGCTGAGCTCAACAGGACTTTCTCCCAAGCAGACACGTGTTAGGGACTGCAGTGCAAAAGCCCCTTTGCTCACTAAAATGTCGTGGTTCTCTGGATCCTGACAACAGACAGTTATACAGTATTAATCAGCTTAAGACTATGAAGATTTGAGTAGCCACTCAACGTCTGACCTCCCACAAGGCTGAATGGCTCCCCTTTATGTCAGCTGCAGTTCTTAAACTTGTAGTTACTGGCCAGTGGCTTTTGCCTAAGAACAGCTGTAGATAAGAACCTAGGTGGTGAATAAGGGCATTCTATAAAATAAGCACACTTACTATGCTTTTCTCACACTGCATCATCTTTTTTGCATTCTATTCTGTCTGCCAGCAAACCACAGATTCCCCTGGACCCAGAGATATAATGCATTTTCTTTCAGAAGAAAAAGGAGAAGCAGCAATCTTGTTTCCAAGTAGTAACTCCCTCACTTCCTACTTAAAGGTAAAGGTAAAGGGACCCCTGACCATTAGGTCCAGTCGTGACCGACTCTGGGGTTGCGCGCTCATCTCGCATTATTGGCCGAGGGAGCCGGCGTATAGCTTCCAGGTCATGTGGCCAGCATGACAAAGCCGCTTCTGGCAAACCAGAGCAGCACACGGAAACGCTGTTTACCTTCCCGCTGTAGCGGTTCCTATTTATCTACTTGCATTTTGAGGTGCTTTCGAACTGCTAGGTTGGCAGGAGCTGGGACCAAGCAACGGGAGCTCACCCCGTCACAGGGATTCGAACCGCTGACCTTCTGATCAGCAAGCCCTAGACTCAGTGGTTTAACCACAGCGCCACCTGGAGAAGCAGCAATCTTGTTTCCAAGTAGTAACTTGGAAGTAGCGCCAAAAGGAGAAGCAAGTAGCGCCAAAAGGAGAAGCAAGTAGCGCCAAAAGGAGAAGCAGCAATCTTGTTTCCAAGTAGTAACTCCCTCACTTCCTACTTACCGTACTTTGAATTTAAAAATATTTTAATTTAAGGAGGTAATGATGCAATGATGATTGAATGAGGATAAATGAAGAGAAATTGATTTTAGAGCAGGATCTGGATCATCAGGGTAGGATATTACTGTAATTGGGCTAATGGGTAAATTAATTGAACTGGTTTGGGAAATACGGGGAAGGTAAAATTAATTAAAACATTATTTGGGGTGATTAGGATGGGAAATTAATTGGTTTGTCCTCTGTAAATTGTAAATAATAGATCGTGTCCTCCCTCAAAGAGGGCACATATTGCGGTGTGACCTGGCAACTGAACCCTGTGTTGTGGGTGGGTTCGATTGGATAGCCACAATACCCTATTGGAAGGCCCCTTGATGCTGGGTTGAATCAAGCCAATGGGATGCTAGCCAAACTGATCAAGGGACCTATATATGCCCATGCACGTGACTCAGAGCTTCCTCTTTTGGTCAGTGCATCAGAACACCTGTCCACCTCTCCCTATTTTTAGGGCTTGTCCGCTTGACCTTGCTATGCCGTCATGTGTTGTCTTTCATTAGGACAGGGGCACGGCAGGAATTTTCCCCACTTGGCTGATTGGCTGGTGCCATTTGGGTTTCGACTGTCACGTAGCAAATCATCACAACTTGTAAGGTTGCGGATAGACTCTGGTTCAGGTGATAGGGATGGGGGAATGCTCTTGCCATCCCTATGTGAGAGGTATTCCGTTAAAGGAATCCAGGGACTCAATGGTTTGGTCAACCCTGCGAGGGGTTGTGCCCATGCCTGAGTCCAGGGGGGCATCTGGGTGGCAGACATAGCATGTCCCTGGCCTTCCGTCATTCCAGGTGTTCACCCTAGGCTGACCTATGGTGGTGCCTTGGGTCAGCGCTACCTGCAATGGTGCAGGGAGCCAGTTGAACCAGAACCTATGCAATCACTCACCTGATGTAATCAATAAAGTTGTGGCCTAAATTCTACCAAAAACCAAACCAAAAATTTGAGTCTTGTTTAAATTTATTTATAGGGTGAGGTTTAAAGGTCTAAACCAGGCAACCCCAAACTTTGGCCCTCCAGATGTTTTGGACTACAATTCCCATCTTCCCTGACCACTGGTCCTGTTACCTAGGGATCATGGGAGTTGTAGGCCAAAACATCTGGAGGGCTGCAGTTTGGGGATGCCTGGTCTAAACACACAATAAGTATTTCTAAATATGTAGCTTTGCAGGTAAATTAACATATGCACATTTAATGTTCATTTGTGACTAGGAGCCTCAACCCGGGATCTTTAAACACCTAGAAACACTCGAGGAAGTGACAAGAAAGGTTTCGCCTCCTTATTTTCTTTGCCACAGGCTGCTGTAAACGAAAAGTTGCAAGAACTCGGGCCAGAAAGGATAATTTCAAAAAATATTCACAAAGTTTTATTCAGGATAACTTCCAGTAAATATCAACATCAGGACAAGGCCCTGTTTCGATGATTCTTCATCAGCTGGAATGTAAAAGTTAACATAAATGTTTGTAATGAGAAATTATTCAACTCTTAAGATATAAAGTTTTAACACATAAAAAGGACAGAGACTGTATTCAAATAAGCATTACTGATATATCTTTGAGTGACCAACCTAACTTCAACCTTATTGTGAGGGACAGGGGATATCGCGAAGTCCCTCCCCTCCTGAGTTCAAGCCCGTCCCCGAGCAAAGGGGAAAGCAGGGAGAGTTCCGATTCCAGTGGGGAAGCAGGAAGTCGTGTCCGAGGCTCAGGCAAGGTAGAGGAGACAGGGTCCCAGGTGGGACAGGAAGGGGCAAGCAAGGGGGGAAGACCCATCCCTCCAACTCCAGAATTACGCAGGAAGAGGAGGGGCAAGAGGATGGGTCTGCCAAAGCTTTTGTGTTGGAGAAAGACGCGCCAAAAGCCATTAGGAGGTTCTGAAACCGACTGACAACATCGCTCCGTGTAAATAGCAATGACTTGAGCACTGTAAATACGCAGCACCAATAAAAGAATAAAATGCAGAGCTGCGTAGCGTCGTTACTCTGAAGTAGTCCACTCCGGCCACTGTGACAGCAACCTCCTAATCATTTTTGGGCTACTTCGGAGTTGCCGGGATGAGCGTGTCCGAGGCGGAGAAGTGGCGGCAGATCGCTGAGCAAGCCCAGCTAGAACTGCAACAGCTGTCGCTGCAGGCGCAGGGAGAATTGAAGGCAGCTAAAGAGGAGACTAAGAAGGTCCAGGACGACCGGCTACAACTTGCGGAACAGGTGAGAGAGCTCCAGGAAAAAGAGCAGCATTTAAGGGCGGTGGCGGTAGACCTCCAAAACAAGCTGGATGCAGAGAAAAACAAGGCGGGAGGGGCTCCCCAAGTCCAAGTGCTGCCAGGAAGGAGAGCAGGGACCCTTGTAAGCAAGTTCAATGGAGACCCGAAGGAGTTTCAGGGCTTTGAGACTGAGATCGTGTATGCTCTTGAGCTGCACCAGAATGAGTTCCCCGATGATGAGCACAGAGTAGCGTTTATTGTGGAACATCTCACCGGAGCAGCCAGGGAGTGGCTAAGACCATTAATCGCAACCAAGAATCCTTGCATGAAAAATGTCCAACAATTTCTAGAAGGTTTGAGGACGATGTATTCGTCCGATAGTCATTTGGACCAGACTAAGGAGGAACTGCATAATTTACGCCAAGGAAATATGACAGTTCGCGCATATTGGGCGAAATTCACCATGCTGGTGCACAGACTGGGGTGGGTTTTGGATTCGCCTCCCATGCAAGCTGCGTTTTACTTGGGTTTGAGCGAGGAGGTGAAGGATGAACTCTCGAGAGGTCCAAAGCCCAGTACTATGGATCAGCTGAGCAAAGCAGCTCTGGCGGTGGGGGTGAGGCAGGAATCCCGGTGGAACGACAAGCAAGCGACGCGCGCAAAGCGGGCTTGGTTCCCACGGTCGCAGGAGAAGCCACTCCCTCAACAACCCTTTCAGGCCACGCCTGGAGCCAGCCAGGACCAGGAGCCCATGCAGATTGATAGCGCGCGCGCGCGGGCTTTTCAAACCCCAGCGGCGCCAAGACGCAAGGAGGGAAGGGGCGGGAATTGCTTTCTCTGCAACTCACCCCAGCATCTCGTCAGAGACTGCCCACATCGCAGGGAGTGGCAAGGAAAGGCGGGAACGGTGGTGCCCTCCCCCACTGACGCAGCACCACCGCAGGGAAACGGGAAAGCCTGGCTGCAGGAGACAAGGGGCAGCAGCCAGGCACAGTCAGCAGACAACAGCCCCAGCCCGCCCACCCGCACAGAGAGGTGCAGAGCCAGCCCACCCCTCCCAGAGCAGGAGTGGTTCTAGAAGTGACGCTAACGCTCCCAAATGGCTATCCCCTGACGGTCCTCGCCTTAATTGACAGTGGGGCGTCCGCCAACTTCTTCTCGAGAAGCTTTGCAGAAGAGCACCAAATCCAGCTTTTGCAGTTGGATTTTCCTCTGCACGTAGCAACCATTGACGGCAGGGAGCTGCTGGGAGGGGCCATCACACATCAAACCCCCCCCATGAGAATGACGGTGGGAAGGCACTCAGAGACACTGGCGTTCAACGTCACCACCATCTCAGACCCCCCCATCGTCTTGGGCATGAGCTGGCTGGCGCGCCACGACCCCTCCATCAGTTGGCACCAGAGGTGCATCACGTTTGGGTCAGACTTTTGTCTGGAACATTGCATGCAGCACCAACCAGGGGAGGGGCCTCCGATAGCCACGGTGGCCACCATGCATATCAAAGGGGGTGAGGCAATACCCAAGCAGTACTGGGACCTGCAGGAGGTCTTCAGCGAAGCGGAGTCCGACCACCTACCCCCGCACAGGCCTTTTGACTGCCAGATCAACCTGGTGCCAGGGGCGACGATACCCCCAGCCAAGCTGTACGCCATGTCAGACCAGGAGCTGGAGGATCTGCGCGCTTTCATCGACAAGAACCTCAAGCGGGGGTTCATAAGGGAAAGCAAGGCAGCAGGGGGCAGCCCGGTCTTCTGGGTGGACAAGAAAGACACGCAACAGCGCCGTCTTGTGGTGGACTTTAGACGGCTGAATTCGGTGACAGAGCCCGTGGCTTTCCCCATGCCCAGAGTGGATGATCTCCTGACAGCGGCACGCAGGGGCAAGATTTTCACCAAGCTGGACCTAAGGGGGGCGTACAACTTGATCAGGATCCGGGAAGGAGATGAATGGAAAACCACGATGTTCACGCCTCTGGGCTCTTTTGAATATCTGGTGATGCCCTTCGGTTTGCAAGGGGGCTCAGCATGCTTCCAGGCCTTCATGCACCACGTCCTGGGGTCCCTCCTCTTCAGGAAATGCTTGGTCTTCCTAGATGACATCCTTATCTACTCGAATGACCCAGTGCAGCATGTGAAAGATGTCAGAGAGGTGTTGCAACGCCTGAAGGAGGACCACCTGTATGTGAAGCTGGAGAAGTGCAAGTTTCACACCAAAGAGGTGGACTTCCTGGGCTACAAGCTGTCAGACAAGGGGCTGGCGATGGACAAGGACAAGGTGCAGGCCATCCTGGACTGGCACAGCCCCAGGACGCGCAAGGATGCCCAACGCCTACTAGGCTTCGCTAACTTCTACAGGAAGTTCATCAAGAACTTCTCTCGCGTTACGGCTCCCATCACGGACTGCCTGAGAGGCAAGCAGAAGTTCAAGTGGACACCAGAGGCGCAAGCAGCGTTCGAAAGCCTCAAGAGAGTGTTCGCCTCAGACCAAAACCTGTTCCATGTGGTGCAGGACGCGCCCCTACGCATTGAGACAGATGCTTCTGAAAAAGCTGTGGGCGCAATTTTGTTGCAACTGGACGCCAACAGGGAGTGGAGACCCTGTGCCTTCTTCTCCAGGAAGCTGACACAGCCTGAACGCAACTACACAGTGTTTGATAGGGAACTTCTTGCGATCTACGCTGCGTTCCAGCACTGGCGACACTTCCTGGTGGGCGCAAAGCACCCCATCCAGGTGTGCACAGACCACAAGAACCTGGAGTTCTGGAGAACTGCCAGGGTGCTCAACCAGCGGCAGATACGGTGGGCAGAGTTCTTCTCGAACTTCAACTTCTCCATACACTACATCCCGGGGGAGCAGAATGTCAGGGCGGATGCCCTCTCCCGCAAGCCAGAGTACATGGAGGAGGAGGCGCCACCAGCCCCAAGGCACATTTTCCCCCCGTCGGCATGGTCCTGCGGAGCAGCTGTGGTGAGCGAGGCAGAACTCACAGCACTGACGGCAGCGGATGAATTTGCCAACCGCATCTTCAGAGAACTGAGAGGGGGGAGGGAGCAGGCAAAAGACTTTGCAGAACGCAGAGGGCTGCTTTTCTACAAGGGTGCGCTGTACCTACCCACCACCCAGCTTCGACGTACGGTCCTCAAGCAGATGCACGACAACCCTACAGCGGGGCATTTTGGAAGGGACAAAACCGCTCACCTAGTCATGAGACACTTCTGGTGGCCAGGGGTGCGGGAAGATGTTCGAGACTATGTAAGGGGCTGTACCACCTGCCAGCGGGCGAAGGTGGTCAGAGCAGCGCCACCAGGGTTGCTGGAGCCCTTAGCCACACCACACAGGCCGTGGGAAGTGGTGTCCATGGACTTCATCACAGATCTGCCTTCGTCCAGGGGTAAGACTGCAGTGTTGGTGGTGGTGGACCTTATGTCCAAAATGTGTCACTTTATACCGTGTGCCAGGGCAGTCTCGGCAGAAGAGACAGCCAAACTGTTTGTGGATCACATTTTCAGACTGCATGGATTACCTTTAAGGGTTATTTCGGATCGTGGCCGCCAATTTGTTTCCAGGTTCTGGCGGCGGCTCATGAACCTCCTGCAGGTGGAGGTCAGCTTGTCGACGGCTAGACACCCGCAGACCAACGGGCAAGCGGAGAGGGTCAACGCCATTCTGCAGCAGTACCTGAGATGCTACGTCAGCCAGCGGCAAACGGACTGGGTGGATCGCTTGCCACTAGCAGAATTTGCCTACAACAATGCAGTGCACGTCTCCACAGGGGTGTCGCCCTTTAAGGCCAATTACGGGCGCAACCTCAGATCTTTCCCAGAGAGGGAGAGGGAGGAGGAGGAGGAGGAGGGCCCACAGGCTGAGGATTGGGCAGAGGAACTGGAGACGGTGCACCAGCAGCTCAGAGAACACTTGGAGAGGGCCAAGGAAGCGTACAAAAAGGGGGCAGATCGCCACAGGCGACAAGGGGAGGTCATCAGGGTGGGGGACAAGGTGTGGTTGTCCTCGGAGGGCCTTCCCACCAGAGGGAGGTGCAAAAAGCTGGCACCCAAAAGGCTGGGCCCCTTCACGGTCACGCAACAGGTAAACCCGGTGGCATACAGGCTGGCACTGCCAGAGGACATGAGGGTGCATCCAGTGTTTCATAGATCGCTGCTGTCGCCGTACAGGGAAAGCAGCAGGCTCCGAGACAGCGAACAAACCCCCGAGGGAGGGGGGGAGAGGGAAGGCAGGGAGCAACTCAATGAGGCCACGGCCATCCTGGATTCAAGGTGGGGGGTGGGGGGACTGGAGTACCTCATGGCATGGGAGGATGCTCCACCGTCCCAGAATGAATGGGTCCCAGCCACTCAGATACAGGAGGAATTCTTGGTGGAAGAATTTCACGCCCTCTTTCCCCACAGACCCAAGCCCTGGCACATGGAAAGGGAGGGGGAGGAGGAGGAGGCACGGGAGAGCAGCTCACCATGGCGCTGGGAAGCGGAGTTTGAGGAACCAGAGGATGAGGTATGGGTGTCACCGAGATCCACCCAGTCAGAGGAAGGAGCAGATTGGCAGAACGTTTTTACCCCCACCAGCTCTGACGCCACGGACTTTTTGGGATTCCCGTCCGCCCAGGCGGAAGGGGGGGGCTCGCAGGACTGGGGGGAGGTATTCACACCAACGGGCTCGGAGAGCACTGAGTTCTTAGGCTTCCAGTCGTCACCGACACATGGGGGGGGCCTGGGGAGGGGTGAAGGAGAGCTTGGGAGGGGGGTGGATGTGAGGGACAGGGGATATCGCGAAGTCCCTCCCCTCCTGAGTTCAAGCCCGTCCCCGAGCAAAGGGGAAAGCAGGGAGAGTTCCGATTCCAGTGGGGAAGCAGGAAGTCGTGTCCGAGGCTCAGGCAAGGTAGAGGAGACAGGGTCCCAGGTGGGACAGGAAGGGGCAAGCAAGGGGGGAAGACCCATCCCTCCAACTCCAGAATTACGCAGGAAGAGGAGGGGCAAGAGGATGGGTCTGCCAAAGCTTTTGTGTTGGAGAAAGACGCGCCAAAAGCCATTAGGAGGTTCTGAAACCGACTGACAACATCGCTCCGTGTAAATAGCAATGACTTGAGCACTGTAAATACGCAGCACCAATAAAAGAATAAAATGCAGAGCTGCGTAGCGTCGTTACTCTGAAGTAGTCCACTCCGGCCACTGTGACACTTATAGTCTGCTTTCTAAATAAAGATTTAAACTGCTTGTAGCGTACAAAAGGCTTGTCTAAACTTAAATAAGAAATCCTCTTACAAAATATAACAATCCTTGTTACAGGAATACTTGTAGTTTTCTACAAACAGAGTTATAATACTAGTAAAAACAAAGGTAGCTTACCGAGGTTTCTTAGGTCTAAGTGTACCAAGTATGTTTGTTTGAATGTAATGTTTATTTGAATACAGTCTCTGTCCTTTTTATGTGTTAAAACTTTATATCTTAAGAGTTGAATAATTTCTCATTACAAACATTTATGTTAACTTTTACATTCCAGCTGATGAAGAATCATCGAAACAGGGCCTTGTCCTGATGTTGATATTTACTGGAAGTTATCCTGAATAAAACTTTGTGAATATTTTTTGAAATTATCCCTTCTGGCCCGAGTTCTTGCAACTTTTCGTTTACTACAGGCTGCTGTAAGGCATACAAAGTGGGCCAGAAGCAAAACAGCAAGTCTACTCGTGACATAGGTCACTGTTATATCAATGGAGTAGTTCAGGGAATCTTGGTGAGTGATAGTGACTTGCAAAGATGTACCAATCAGAAATAGCCAAAGCCAGTTTGGTGCATGAGCAAAATAATAATAAATAAATCCCTCCCACCATCCATTATTGTAAAAAATAAAATAATTAACTAACTGGCAATCAATTGCTCTCCAATGGTGTCCTATAAAATCTGCTGCATGAGTTGGGACCCCTCAGCTGGCTTAATGGTGAGTCTGGTCCTTCACCCAATGATAGTGGGGAGGAATAAGCGAATGCCTGCTGGACCATCCCAGGCTCTTTGGACCTTCAGAACCAAGCAGTTGGTAAATCCTCCTCTCCTGATTCCCAACTCCTTCTGCTTCCGGTGGGTGTTGTACTAGGTTCCACTTACCAATTGGCTTGCATTTATTTGAAGGAGGGTGTTCTCCACCTGAAATAAAAGTCCCTGTGCCCCCACTTCCTCAAAAATAATGATGTAAAGTACAGCTGAATTAGGTATGCCAGCCATCCACACCTTGCATTTTAGTTGAGCCCGTTATTCTGCTTTTTAAACCTGTCATTATAAGCTGCTTGCCATAAGGGTGTTAAAAGACTCCATAGGCTTTTCCATAGGCTTCCAATACTGAAGAAAATGTTTAAGGATTATGACATTACCGGTAGTTGTTCCTATGACTAGTGAACCATTGCTTTGCAGTCTAAAATTTAAAGTCAGTTTGTTCTTGGTTCTTTTCAACATAATTCCAAGCTTCCACCAAAATGTATAATAAATGTATTTAGCTTAATGCTGAATAAAAGCTTGACTGTGAAAAAAAAGGCTCCATAGGTTTCACTCACATATTGCAGCAATAGCTATAGGCCAGATTTCTCATAACACAGCAATTTGCATATATCTCAGAAATTTGTATGCTGTGATTACCCGTTGCACGAGAGTTTTCGCAAAGGAGCCACGTTTTGGTAGTGACAGCAGTTGTACGATACTGTTTACATGGAAATGAATCATAATAAAACCCATTAACAGCAGGCAGGAAACAAGACAAAATCCATTTTCTGTATTGCTTTTTTTTAAAAACAAACAAACAAACAATTTAGCTCATTATGCACAATGAACCAGGCATCCAAATGAGGTAAGTTGCATTATAGAGGTCAAACCTTTGCAATGTGTGCAGTGATTTGGAAAACCCTGAAGGGCTTCCTTTTGTGTGGCTTCAGAAAAGGCAAGGGAAGCCTGCTGCCAGGGCATCCTATTCTCCTCTCAGAGGTTGGCATCTTCAGGGGAGGAGGATGCCAAGCCCATGGCTTAGAAAACCCCAACTCTTATAAAGCAGATGTGCTTGTTAGGATTCACCGGCAGTCCTGGGTTTCCTTGAAGAGGCCAGCGCAATTGCTGCTTTTCTTGTGCAGAACACACACCGAGCAGAGCAAATCTGTGCCCTTTTTGATAGCCTTATCCATTAAAACAAGGGTGCTAGTCTCTCAGGTTTGTATTATTGGGGGTCACAATATAGCTATATATATCTTTCTACACACAGACACACACAGCAGATGGAACATGATAATAAAAAATAGGAGGAACGATTGTCAATTATAAAAAAGATCATTCCTGCCCACTAATATTTGGTGCTTTTAGGGGGTTTAGTTTTCTTCCCCTATTCAGGAAATTTCTTGATTGGTTCACTGAATGATGGCCATAGACAGTCACTGTGGCTGCATATTAGTTGTTGGGTCAGCTGAAATGTGACACTATTAGATTGACACTGGATATCAAATGATACTGAATATAAAATATTTCCCAAATATTCTCACATTTTGGGATGTTAGGTGAATATCCCTTTTGACATCTACAGAGGAGAATTTTGGTGAGTGGTTTGGGGAGCCCTCTGGAACTCATCACACACATGAAGCGGCAGTTGTGGAGGCAAAATTACAGAAGATGGTTTAATGAAAATGCTAGTTTTGGGGGCTGGCAATGGGGTTATGATATCCTATCTCTGGTCTGGTAGGTGTTCTGACTCGTAGCATCTCTGCCTGGTGCAGATTTAATTCCAGCTTGTTTCCTCTTATCTAGACCATCATAGACTCCAAACCTCCTCCCCAGACTGAACAGGCAAAGCAAGATAGGCATGGATGTCAGCAGTGACAATCCACTGAATAACTTCAGATTACCTTTCCCTGAAGTTGCACGTAGAGGTTTGAAAGCCCTATGGGAGACCAGTGGATCAAGCACAAGCACCACCTCCTCAACCTGACCACCAGAAGGGGCCAGAGCTGGCAGAATAACTGCTCCAATCCTTAGCCCAGCAAGACAGTCTGGAAGAATTTTGGTCCACTGTTTTTAAAGCTGCTGAGAGGGTCAACAGAACCAGCAGGGGCACCCTTTCGCTCCCTTGTTCCTGACAGAGATATCGGTAATCAGCTGGGGCAATTCTGATTCCATCCATTGCTTTGGATGCTCGGTCCTCAACTCCTTCTTTCCCTTCTTGAGTTTATCATGAGATCTGCTCCTTGGCTTCTCATGAGTACAGCACTGAGCCACTTTGCAGGTATGCTTGGCCACTTTGTGCAAGGCAGAATAATTCTCCAGACTATATGAAACTCCTTCACTCAGTTTCTTTGCCCCTGGCCTCGGAACTGGATTTTTCATTGTTTAAATATCAGGTTTTGTGATGAAAGGCAGCGCTAATTCTGGAGAGCATGCAAGAAAGGAGATAATGTGGTTGGCTTGGCAGGCCAAAAGTATCAGGAATCAGGTGAAGGGAATGAGCAGGCTAGGGAGAAGTTAGTTGCGTCTTTCAACCCTGTGCTCATTATTGCTAATAAAAGTGCCCACTTTGTCCCCAGCTAGAGTGAAGCGAATGTACAGTGATATAATAGCTGGGGCTATAAAAAGCTTTCAGAAAATGACAGAGCCCATGAAAAAGAAAGACTTTTTAAATAGGAATGAGAGCTGATGAGTGTGTAGCCTCTGCCACACTGAAATACAAGCTCATTAGGGTATTTTTCTCCATCTCCTGCCTGTCTTTTCACTTGGTACAATAGGGTAACAGAGGAAGCCTTGAACAGCAGGTGAGATGTTTTTGATCTTTCCCACTTGAGTTTGAAGGAAAGATGAGATGGTGTATGAAAGTTCACATAATGCAAAGGTTTCTTAGACGCCTCTTTATTTCTTCTAAAAAAAAAAGGAAGGAGGTCTAAATCCTTTGGAATTGGCCTTTCAGAAGCCTACCGTAGCTATCACAGAGGGCTAGCAGTCCAATTACCCCACCAGTGCATTGCCAGTTGAACAGGTTTTGGTCTACTTTACTGAGAAGTGTAGCTGTTTTGCTGTTATACTATGGTCAGAATATACCGTCCTGTTTTCAGTACATAAAAAGACTTGCAGTGTAGAAACTTTAAATGGGAACTAAGTTTGGTTGTGCCAAGTATTTGTTTTTAAACTAAAAAAGGGTGGCAGAGAAGCTTTTAAAATGACCACCAAGGGGAAAGCCGACAGCCAGTTATGGATAAATCACCCCATAGCAATTGTCCTGATAGGAGTGGGAAGGTCAGAACTCAGCTGAGCTGAAAGACCAGGGGGCATGGTAGCCATTCAAAGAGCTCCAAACGCAGGAGGGTTGAGCTCCTGTGCCAAATACATGTAGAGAGGTGGGGCACCTTCCTGGCTGTGGAGGTGCTGCCACTCACCAGGACACCTGTATCTCCAGGTATGGCAGCCTCCGTCTTTGCAAGCATAAAACTGCTGCAGGAGTGGGATGAGCTGCTGCCTGAATGGTGATGTCAACGGGGCAGCGATCCTTTGGGGTAGCTGAGGTCTAGACATCTGATCGCACTAAACTATCTCTTGGCCAATTTGAAGGGCTGGCTTGACTTTTTTCCACTACAACTTGGTAACAACCTGGGGAAAGGTGATGACTATTGTCACCGTCACCACAACAATGCCTCTGCAATGGGCTCTCCCCACCCCACCCCACCCCACCCCACAAACAACTTTGCAGCAGTCCCTGCTGTGGGGCATGCATGCTCCACAAGAGGCCTCCTCTGCCACTGATTGTTTTCAACATGGGGTAGCAATAACTATTTTAGTGAAGGGACCTGGGCTCCAACCCAGAAAGCATTTCCATACTAGGGGCAATAGAAGGGGCAGGGAATAATGTTGGACGTGGGGAGATGGTGGCTCTTGGCTTATCTTAAAGCAATACATGTGTCCTCACAGGCAGCTCATGGCCTTGTGCATCTCTTCTCTCTGCTTGTTTGTTTCCTTCTCTGGCTCTTCCTACCACTGCCTTTCTCTTCTTCCATTCAGCCCTTTAGCTGTCTCCCTCTCCCACTTCCTATGCACCTTCCCCTGGCCTGCTGCATTTCCTATGCCTATGCTTGTTCTCCATCTCCTTCCCTGGGTCCTTCTGCCTAGCCAATGCACCCATCATTATACAGCAGGAGCATCTCAACCAGTGACAGAAGATGTTATTCTGCCTCGTCTGACATTACAAAGTTCAGCCAATCACTTCGACAGGTTCATCATCACTACCACAAAATCCACGCATTTCAATGCAAACCAGGTAAACTTGCACAATTGCATTTTGTATATCCCCGTGGCACTATTCTTGCTGCAGACAATGGCCTTTTGCTGCTTGACAGTGCTGGGAACAAACTTTACTCAGAGGCAAGTGGGCAGTAAGGTTTCACCTTCCCCACAGCAAAATGGAGGGTTTCCTTTTGAGTTTGGTTCCGGCAGAAGTATACTTGGTGGTGGTGAGGATCCACCATCACATAGAGTGACCACAACAAGAGGTCCTGGCTTGGGCTGTCCAAGGGGAGGGGAGGCTGACCACCCCACACCCAGGGGCCAGAAACTCCCTGTTGCAGTGGGGGGCAGTGAGACATTGACCAGCAAGAAGGCTGCCCCACATCAGGATTCTTGCCTTAGAATCAGAGAATTGCAGGGTTGGAAACTAGTCGAACCAGAGCCTATGCAACCACTCACTTTCTGTAATCAATAAAGTTGTGGCCTAAATTCTGCCCAAAACCAAATCAAATTTGAGTCATGTGTGAATTTATTTAGGGGGGAGATCTTTGGGTTTGAACACGCAAAGTTGTTTCTCTTTTTGCAAATATTCAGCATCTTGCCAGTATTTGGGTGCATATCTATGTGCATGGAGGATTCAGATGAGGAACCTACCTTTCAGAACAGAAAGGTATGTAAGTTTGAACAGAACAGACTCGAAACCTGCAGCCAGTTAATTGGCTGGTTAGTTCAAATCATGTGAAATTCAGTCCCATCACACTCATGTGTTTAAGGTTGCTAGGTTATAATGCTGCAGTAATACCAGAAGTCAGAACTTGCAGAATTCCCATCAGTTTCTAGACTGCTGGGCCCACGATCCCTGACCCCAGACCTCCACATCTCCCTGGCCTGACAATAAAGCACAGCTGCCTGCTTGCCTGCCTGCCTCTAAGTCCTTTCTTTGTTCTGCAAGTCCATGTTTTCTGCATCCGTTATTTCCTCAGATCCCTGCATTTTATGCCATTGCCTATGTCACCTGCTTCCACTAGCAACCCCCCTTCTGATCCTTTTTCCATCCACTGTTTGAATTATCAGTTGATTTTTATAATTGCTTTTATGGTTGTTGTCCATTTTCACCTCAATTCCACATTTCCTTTTATAGTAAAATAAAATATGGTGTGTTTTTAAAAATATTCTGTTTAGTAATAGATATGCTCAGACTGATCACGGGCAACTTAAGAACCAGCTGTACAAATATCAGATGGGGGACACCTGGCTTGCCAGTAGTGCATGTGAAGAGGATATTGGGGTTTTAGTAGACCATACACTTAGAATCATAGAATCATAGAGTTGGAAGAGACCACAAGGGCCATCCAGTCCAACTCCAAGCAGGAAACACCATCAAAGCATTCCTGACAGATGGTGTCAAGCCTCCGCTTAAAGATCTCCAAAGAAGGAGACTCCACCACACTTCTTGGCAGCAAATTCCACTGTCGAACAGCTCTTACTGTCAGGAAGTTCTTCCTAATGTTTAGGTGGAATCTTCTTTCTTGTAGCTTGAATCCATTACTTCACTTAACATGTGAAAACAGTGTGATGCAGCAGGGGGAAAAGTGAATGCTATTCTAGGTAGCATCAACAGAAGTACAGTGTCCCGATCAAGGGAAATAATAGCACCATTTTATTTTCCCTTGGTCAGACCACATCTGGAGTCCTGTGTCCACTTCTGAGCACCACCATTTAAGAAAGATGTTGACACAAGCTGGAAGGTGTGCAGATGAGGGCAACAAAGATGATCGAGGGTCTGGAAACCAAGACTTATGAGGAATGGTTGAGGGAGTTGGGTAGGTTTAGCCTGGAAAAGAGGAGACTGAGAATATATATGATAGCCATCTTCAAATATCTCAAGGGCTGTCACATGGAAGAGGGAACAAGCTTGTTTTCTCCTGCTATGGAGGCTAGGACCCAAACTAAGGGCTTCAAGTCATCAGGAAGGAGATTCTGACTACGCATCAGGGAGAACATTCTGATAGCAAGAACTGTTTGACAGTGGAACAGACTCCCTCAGGAGGTTGTGGACTCTGCTTCATTGGAGGTTTTTAAGCAGAGGTCAGATGGCCATCTGCCATGGATGCTTTAGTTGAGATTCCTGCATTGCGGGGGGTTGGACTAGATGTCCCTTGGCATCCTTTCCAACTCTATGATTCTAAAATGCAGCACCCTGCTGTAGGTCTCTGGGACAGTACATGGAGAAGCTGACAAAGCTTCAACAGTTCAAGCGGTTTCAGAGGCAAAATCTAATTCAGATCTGCCATCACACAGATCTAGATAATTACCAGCAATGCTACAACATTCTCTTTTTATTTTTTTAAAAAGCCTTTGGTGCAGAAAGAGCCTTCAGTTCATTTAAATCTATGTGTGCTGCTACTGGGTGGTCTGAACAATTGTTAAATATTGATCAACAGTTTCCTTCCATTTATGTAAAAAATGTATGAGTCATAGGACAGCTTCTCCAGAATGATAAATCTGAAAATACATTTGATAGCCTATTATTTTATTCAAATTGGCAATAAATGTGCTTATCTAGGGCAGAGCAAGATGTCAAAGGAGAACTTTCTCAGGATCTGAGCCAAGCACATGCCATGTTCCATATTCTGCAGGAACTGTAGTTTTAGAAATATACTTACCAGAGTTCTGTTTGGTTTGTCTTGGATGGAATCTATCAACCATCTCTCTTCTCTTGCATATATGGACTCAATCTAGAATCATAGAGTTGGAAGAGACCACAAGGGCCATCCAGTCCAACCACCTGCCAAGCAGGAAACACCATCAAAGCATTCTTGACATATGGCTGTCAAGCCTCTGCTTAAAGACCTCCAAAGAAGGAGACTCCACCACACTTCTTGGCAGCAAATTCCACTGTCGATAGAGTCTACTCCACAATGGCTTCTTTTCTCCGCTTATGACACATAAACCCAGTGTGTTCTCCTGGTTTTCTACTTTATATTTTCCAGTTGAGAATCTGTTCACATACTGATTCATACATCCATTTCCATTATGGATGTATTGCTTGATGACTGATGTGAATGTGTGAAAGGCTTTTGCTGAAAGGAATTTGACTTTAAAGTAAGGCAAAGGACCCCTGACAGTTAAGTCCAGTCATGAACTACTCTGGGGTTGCAGCGCTCATCTCGCTTTACTGGCCGAGGGAGCTGGTGTTTGTCTGCAGACAGTTTTTCTGGGCCATGTGACCAGCATGACTAAGTCGTTTCTGGTGAAACCAGAGCAGCGCATGGAAACTCTGTTTACCTTTCCACCTATTTATCTACTTGCACTTTGACGTGGTTTCGAACTGCTAGATGGGCAGGGGCTGGGACCGAGCAATGGGAGCTCACCCTGTCGTGGGGATTCGAACCGCTGACCTTCTGATTGGCAAGCCCTAGGCTCTGTGGTTTAGACCACAGTGCCACCCGTGTCCCTACTTTGAAATAGGACTGCTTAAATTTAGTACAGGCTAAATTTAGTACCTCTAAACTAGTGCTCCTTTTTGAAATACCAGAATCAATCTAGCCTAGAAACAAAAATGATATGCCATTATCTCACACCCCACCAATTAAAGTTGGCCCTTTTAAATTTAATCTACTGATTAAACCCTAGTTGGAAGCGGAGGGGTGGTGGTGGAGGGGAGGACATATGGTGGTGACTAACCTGAGCGCATTGGGGGGGGTGGAGGTGCAGGATAGATTGCCTGTTCCACATCCAGGGCATTTTTTCCCTTTTCTTTTCAACCAGAGCTTAGAGGAGCTGAGTTCCAGCTCCTGTCAGGTGGCCATCATTGCTATTCTAAGAGACAAGGGAGAAGTTCATGGTGAGCTCCAGCACCTCTTTTCCACATCCCTCAGCACCTGCAACATGAGGTGGCTTTCTCACTCTGCCAAAGGGTAGGTCCAACCCTGCAAAATGACTGGCCCTGCATGCATTCCCTTTTACACGTCATACAAACAACAAACAAATATTTAAGCTTTGATTTACAGAGGCTTGCTGTCAGAAGGGGCAATTGTACAACAAAAATGGGACAGCTCCCTACCTCCCAAAAATATTTGTGGCATGAAAAGTTGCTGAATTCCAGCAGCCACTTCAGGGAATTTGAATTCCTTGTATTTGTAAAGAATATCAGTAATGATTATAAAAATCGTGACACACCAGTGCGAAGGTGAAGGCAGAGAGCAGGGGGCGGAAATGGGAGTTGAGGAGGGTCAGTTGCAGGGGAGGGAGAAATGTCCCTATTTTCACCTGAGGAATGGTATGTGTAGCATAGGCATTACAAAAGATACTGTATTGGGCATACTCTTTTCTCGACCTTCTGGAACTTTGTAGTGCATTCTTTTCACTATTAAATTAATCATCACCATCATCAGCCAAATTAACTGTAGTCAGGTGATGATGATAATTCTTGATTTCAGTGACATAAAAATATTTGCAGGCCTTATGTTGTGCAGCTTCCTGGTTGTGGCACCTCACTTGTGGAAAGTTACCTGCAAGGCAGTTTGCCTGGTACCTATTTTGATGTCTTCTTAGTGTTGTGCAAAGACCTTTTTGATGTTTTAGCCCTGTTAACTCTGAACTTCGTCTGCCTTCTGCTTTTAATCTACCTTTAATTTTTAAAATATTTTATTTAACAAATTTCATACAAGAATATAAAACGTTAAAGCTTTACTTTTCATTGTTATTTTACTCTGTATTTTATTGCTTCATTTGTAAGTCACTATGAAAATATTTTAATTGAAGGGTAGCCTGCAAATTCTGAGAATAAATCTCAGGGCCAGGGACACCACATTGTTCTGCTAAAATGAAACAATCCAAACGATTATAACTTAATTTCTTAGAGTGAAAATAAGTTTTAATTTTACCCCACTATAAAAAGCCAGATGGCTCCATCTCTAGCATACTTCTGAAGTATGATGTATGTTTCGTTTAATTCTTAAACTTTGTTCAGAAGCAGGAAAGAGAGCTTTTGTTTTATTCATAGCTTCTGTCTTCAGTGGCTTTTAAAAAGTATTTTCCAAGAACAGGTGAAGTGTGAAGTTATCTTTACAGCCTATTGTCATGCAGCACTTTAAGAAATGCACAATATATTTGGTTTATTGTCCATCACTGGCATTCTGTTCATAATGTTGTGATGGAATCTTTGTTTTATTAGTAGAACTTCTTTTCTGCAGCAGCAAGGATGGAACATATGCTGGAAACAAAGTTTTGCTCGGAATAGTATTTCTAATTTTAGGTACTGGCATCACATAATTCTTTCAACTTCAGCAGCAGTGACATTTGACCATGTTCTGCCACTTTAAGTGGAGTGTTTTACTTGAAATATGGCGAACAGTTTGGTTGTATGCTTTTGTTCCCATGGGACTCTAGAACCGGCAGCAACTATCAGGAGAGCAGTTGCTAAGGGGGGAAATCTGACCGCTTTCAACACAGAATTTCTAGCACATGTAGCAAACCACTTCCAGTTTTCAACGGAAAGATCAGAGCAGCACGCTCCTTCTAAACTGTGGGTTTCGCTCAGGGCTGACCTGCATGTTAAAAAGGCATAAGCGGTGAACATTTGACCCATACGGTGCTGGTGCACCTGCTAGCCAGTATTACAGCATTAATGAGAAAGGACCTTGCACACACGCAATCAGAATCCTTGAGCCATCAGGGTCCCTGTTCCCAAATACAGCTGTATCCACACAGGACCTGTTCTCATTAATGCCCAAAGTGTGCCTGCTGGTCAGTTTGCCCACAGGTGCATTAGCCTGCCACTGCCCTTCTCATGTGACCACCATTTGAACACTCCTGCAAGGATGTTGCTGCAAATGATATTCTATGCCAAATTTCCTCCCTCTCCCCAGGAACTTTTCAGAGTATTTATCATCGACCTGATATTACTTTTCCTCCCCTAAGCCAGGGCTAGTTCTATCACTGGGCTGAATGAGTTGGCCACCTCAGATGATGGATGCTGAAAAAGCAGCCGCCCCTTCCCACCATTTTTCTGTCCGTTCTTGTCTTCTTGAGCTGCTGCCACAACGTCTGTGATGCTTGCTTTTTTATTCTTCTGGGCCAGAAGGCTGCAGAAGGGATCACACATGTATGCCTTTTTGATCACATGGATGCATGCTGGTGCTACAGCTGTATTGCAGCATTTGCCTGAGGGAACAGTAGGCAGGCATCAAACAGAGGTGTGTGTGTGTGTGTGAGAGAGAGAGTAGTGGCAAGGTGGTTGAGGACAGAGTCGTGTGTGCCACACAGCCTGTCCTACACTCTCTAAGATAACCTGCTTCTCTCAGGTGCATTGGAGGCTGGTGTCCTGACGCCATTGTTAAAGTAAATGCCAGCAGAGTTTCTTCTGTGCAATTGTTGTGTTGTCGTTTAGTCGTTTAGTCGTGTCCGACTCTTCGTGACCCCATGGACCATAGCACGCCAGGCACTCCTGTCTTGCACTGCCTCCCGCAGTTTGGTCAAACTCATGTTCGTAGCTTCGAGAACACTGTCCAACCATCTTGTCCTCTGTCGTCCCCTTCTCCTAGTGCCCTCAATCTTTCCCAACATCAGGGTCTTTTCCAAGGATTCTTCTCTTCTCATGAGGTGGCCAAAGTATTGGAGCCTCAGCTTCACGATCTGTCCTTCCAGGGAGCACTCAGGGCTGATTTCCTTAAGAATGGATAGGTTTGATCTTCTTGCAGTCCATGGGATCCTCAAGAGTCTCCTCCAGCACCATAATTCAAAAGCATCAATTCTTCGGCGATCAGCCTTCTTTATGGTCCAGCTCTCACTTCCATACATCACTACTGGGAAAACCATAGCTTTAACTATACGGACCTTTGTCGGCAAGGTTATGTCTCTGCTTTTTAAGATGCTGTCTAGGTTTGTCATTGCTTTTCTCCCAAGAAGCAGGCGTCTTTTAATTTCGTGACTGCTGTCACCATCTGCAGTGATCAAGGAGTGAACCCTCATTAAAAGGTTCTTTAATTCCTCCTCACTTTCTGCCATCAAGGTTGTGTCATCTGCATATCTGAGGTTGTTGATATTTCTTCCGGCAATCTTAATTCCGGCTTGGGATTCATCTAGTCCAGCCTTTCGCATGATGAATTCTGCATATAAGTTAAATAAGCAGGGAGACAATATACAACCTTGTCGTACTCCTTTCCCAATTTTGAACCAATCAGTTGTTCCATATCCAGTTCTAACTGTAGCTTCTTGTCCCACATAGAGATTTCTCAGGAGACAGATGAGGTGATCAGGCACTCCCATTTCTTTAAGAACTTGCCATAGTTTGCTGTGGTCGACACAGTCAAAGGCTTTTGCATAGTCAATGAAGCAGAAGTAGACGTTTTTCTGGAACTCTCTAGCTTTCTCCATAATCCAGCGCATGTTTGCTATTTGGTCTCTGGTTCCTCTGCCCTTTCGAAATCCAGCTTGCACTTCTGGGAGTTCTCGGTCCACATACTGCCTAAGCCTGCCTTGTAGAATTTTAAGCATAACCTTGCTAGCGTGTGAAATGAGCGCAATTGTGCGGTAGTTGCAGCATTCTTTGGCACTGCCCTTCTTTGGAATTGGGATGTAGACTGATCTTCTCCAATCCTCTGGCCATTGCTGAGTTTTCCAAACTTGCTGGCATATTGGGTGTAGCACCCCTTCATGGATCAATGCCTTGTCGTGGCGAAGGGGCTTGAATAACTCAGAGAAGCTATGAGCTATGCCATGCAGGGCCACCCAAGATGGACAGGTCATAGTGGAGAGTTTTGACTAAACGTGATCCACCTGGAGAAGGAACTGGCAAGCCACTCCAGTATCCCTGCCAAGAAAACTCCATGGACAAAGACAACAGTGCAATTGTTGTAGTAGTTGTTAAAATTTGCATACTGCCCTTCATCTGAAGATTGCAGGGTGTTTCACAACATAATACGAAATGAGAGCACAAAATACATAATAAAAACAAGAACAAGAACAAACCAATAACCCCACTCCCATAAACACATTTAAAAGGCCATAGAATGTTAATCAGCTGAATGCCTGAAGAGAAAAAAGAGAACCATTTTCCCCTAGTGCCTAAAGATATGTAATGAAGATGCCAGGCAAGCCTCCTTGGGGAGAGCATTCTACAAATGGGGAGCCATCACAGAAGCCTCAGATAATGATCACAGGGCCCATGTTGGTGTATATTGGGAGAGGCAGTCTTTTACTGGAGTGAGAGTATCTTGTCCAGCTTAGGCAGAAAAATATATTGCTGGCTTCCCACAGGCAACTCTAAGTAAAATATTACTTATTTGTAACACAAGGTGCCTGTGATTTATTCTAGCCTAAGTATTTTCATGGGGAATACTTGTTTCAAGGTGGATGAGGGCAGATGTACCGGTAAAATGTAACCAAGCCTGAAGGTGCCTGGTGCTATCAACCACTGTGCAACTCTACTAGGGGAGGGCAAGTGTCTTTTCCCAACCTCTTTCTCTAACACCGTGAACCCTTTCCAACTCAAGAAACTGAACATTTTCAGTTCATCACTGATTGAGTTGCAAGCTCCCTTCATGTGTCTTGACAGTAAAAAGAATGTATTAGTGATGTTATTGTTTAAAGCATCAAAGCCAAATTGTATTTATTTTATTGTTTCTGGTTTCACAATGTAGAAAAATATACAGTGGTACCTTGCAAGACAAATGCCCTGCAAGACGAATTTTTCGCAAGATGAATGCGTCTTGTGATCTGATGGTGACTCGCAAGACAAATTCGTTTTGCGAAAAATTTGTGTTGTGAATCGCAGTTTCCCATAGGAATGCATTGAAATTTAATTAATGCGTTCCTATGGGCAATAAATAAATAAATTTCAATGCATTCCTATGGGAAACTGCGATTCGCAAGACGAATTTTTTGCAAAATGAATTGACTTGCGGAACAAATTAAATTAGTCTTGTAAGGCACCACTGTATATAAAATAATTATGCTACCACATCAAATGAAAAATGTCTGCACAATATCCATATCTGTAAAACGAACATAAACTTCAGATAAAGCACTTTCTATGGAGTTCCTGCCGTGCTCTGGTCCATGGGGTCACGAAGAGTTGGACACGACTGAACAACTAAACAACAACAACAACATGTTTGTAGGGAGCCTATAAAACATCAAGCTAAAGCACAGAAGACATTGATTTGCAGGAAAATAATGAAATAGTGAGATTACCTCCCAGAGCAGCTAAACCTGACTAAATAATAAAGAATCTGCTAAACACAGTCACTGTTTGAAACCTCTTTAGCAACTGGCTTTGGTAGCTCTGATTTCGGTTTATTGAAATGACCTTTTCCTAGCATTGAATTCACCTACTGAGGTATTATGGAACATATATGAGCATTCCAACTTCACAGAAGCTTTAAAAACTCCCAGCACACAATGCCTAGGGGAACATGGAGCTGTTGGATAAAATAATAATAATATGAGGGCGAATATAGTAGACAGCACTATGGTAGGGCTGAATTGTTCCTCCTTGAATTGTTCCTCATCAGGCTTGGTTCCAGATCCTCGAACCATCTTGGTTGCCTTCCTCTGCACAGGTTCCAGCTTGTCAATACCCTCCTTAAACTGTGGTGCCCATAATTGTACACAGTATTCCAGGTGTGGTCTGACCAAGGAAGAATACAGTGGTACTATTACTTCCCTTGATCTGGACTTCCGCTGATAAAGCCTAGAATAGCATTCACTTTTTTTGCTGCTGCATCACACTGTTGACACATGTTAAGCTTCTGGTCCATCAAGACTCCTAGATCCTTTTCACATGTACTGCTAGTAAGCCAGGTGTCCCCCATCCTATATTTGTGCACCTGGTTCTTCCTGCTTAAGTGCAGAACCTGACATTTGTTCCTACTGAAATTCATTTTGTTAGCTTGTGCCCAGTTCTCCAATCTGTTAAGGTCATTTTGAATCCCTATTCCAGGGGTCGGCAAACTGAGGGCCGTGGGCCGGATCAGGCCCAATTGCCTTCTAGATCCAGCCTGCGGGCGGTCCAGGAATCGCCGCATGGATTGCCAGTGTGTGTGTTCTATCCCTCTCCCTCCCTCTCTCTCCAGCGCTTTTCTCCTCAGGGACAGAGCAATCTTGTCCCACAATGGGTGCTGTTGACGACAGGAGTTGGCTTGCCCGCCAACAGCCTCAGCAGGGCGGCACTGTGAAGGGTGTGTGTGATGCCGGCTGCATTTTCCTCCTGCTCCTCCTCCCTCTCCTTCAGTCCACCCTTCCTTCCTTCTCCATGCCCCTTTTCCACGCTGCTTCCTCACGTACTTTCTTCATCATTGCCTGCCTGCCTGCCTCCGTCCTTCATTCCTCCCATGGTGTTCAGGTGGGTTGTTGCGGTGGCCGCGGCCACCGCTTGCGGGTTGGTGGGCGGCTCTGTCTTCTTCTCTGTGGTGCCTCTCGGGAAGCAGCAGCAGCAGGTGGTGGGTAAAAGCTCCGGCGGCGCCCTGGTTCCCCTACCTCCATCCGTGGCTCCTCCGCCAGGGCTGCTGCTTCTGTCTTTGCCGGCCAACGCAGCCTCCTACCCCACCATGGCGCCTGGCTGGCTGAAACCCAACTGCAGCTATTGGGAAGGCAACCGGGACAGGTGAAGTGAAGCATCTTCAGGCCTCTTTGCAGGCGGGCGAAAATCATTCAACCCCCCCCCCCCCAAATATAGTCCGCCCCCCCAAGGTCTGAGGGACAATGGACTGGCCCCCTGCTGAAAACGTTTGCCGACCCCTGCCCTATTCTGTGTTCTGCAGCATTAGCTTCCCCTCCCAGTTTGGTGTCATCTGCAATTTTGATGAGCACACCTTCAATCCTTCACCCAAGTCATTTATAAAGCCGTTGAACAACTACGGGTCCCGGACAGAACTCTACAGCACCCATACTTTCCCCTTTTGTCAGTCTCTGGTTACAAATTCACCTTAGTCATCTGCCAAGTGGTGAAGGGGGTCTTACCACATTTTTGAAGCTGATCTTCTGTTGTGGATCACATATTAAATTATTTCCAGTTAACAGATCAAGCCATTGCTTTCACAATGCCTGACATATATTATTTATTTCCCTGACAGGGACTCATATGAAAGGCATTTCCATAAAAGGTGCTATTTTCTCAATTCAGTATCCAATTATATGGACATATCCTACGGACACTGAATGCTGCCCCTTCACTGGGATGCATTAAAGTCTTTCTGTGTAATATTTCCATGAGACACACTTTGCACAGAGATTGTTTTTAGTCCAAGGTGCTTCCTCTTGGCATTTGCTAGCTATTAGAATTGATGCACAGCTGATTGAATGCCAGATCATGCTAATGTGTCCTGTTCTGCCCTCTAAATGTTTTTCTGCAGATGTGTTTTTAAACAACAGACTCTCCCAGGTACAGTAAGTTAGAAATGTGCTCGCTGCTAATGTAGCCCCTTGACATTGCCTGTACATCATTAGCTTCTGTGCTTAGCCTGTTTCTTTTATTTTGTACTCATTTTTTTAATGCCAGAGTACGAAAACCTGACTTATAGAAGGGCAAATACATTCTGCGATAACGATATATCAGTATTTATTTAGCACTATACATCTGCAAAGCACTTTGCCAACATTAGCCGGTTTAATACAGCAATTAAGCATTCCAAAGTTGGATATAATTTGAGGGGGAAGAAACAAGAGCTGATTGAATTGTGTGCACTATATTTCTTGAACTGTGAATTAATGCTTCAAATAGTCACACTGCCAGCAAGGTGATATTTCATCACTGCCCCCAATTTAGACTTGCTGTTTCTAAGGAAACAATTGCAAAAAAATAAAATGGCCTGGCCTGATCTGGGAGATGTGCATTTAACAGGTCCACTGCAAAGGGTGGTGAGGAGATTTCCAAGGGCTATTCTTGGGACAAGGTCAGTTTCAGACCCAGAAGCAGCAGCTGCCACCCTGAAAACTGAGTGCACCCTTCCTGGGCTTGGTTTTCATGCCAGCCAATCACCTGCCCAATGTGCCACCCTCACAAGGCTCCCGTGTAATTCAAGAGGCTTCTGGGCATCTAGCAATATGTGGAGGACATGCTGGTAATATTCAAGAAGAAATCCAAAATGACAGATGGAAATGCTGGAAGGTTCTTTATTCCACCATCTTACTCAGAACTGCTATTCATACTGAACTCCACTCCCCCCCCCCAACTCCAGTCATAGCCTTGCTTTCATATTCCTTCCAGTTCCTTATTGTGTCTTTAGCATGCCCTCCAACATTCCTCAGATGAAAATAGGGACATTACTGACTACCCCCCAACTGACCCTCCTTGACCCCCATTTTTTGTGCCCTCCTCCGAGCCCTTCCTGTCAGAAGGACGGCACCACTGGGACAGAGCACACACGCCCTCCACTGCCCTGAGAAAACCCCTCAATCCTGATTTTATTTTATTTTATTATTTGGTAGATTTACAAAGAGAAAAACACACACCAATAAATACATTTTAGAAAGGGGCAACATTAGATGTGGATGCACAAAGCATTTTGTAAAGAAATCACGATGCCTTGCGCCCCTCTCCTCTTGCGTTTTTCTTCCTGCCCAGGGAGGCCCTGCCCTCTGCCTGCCCCTCAGATCTGACGCATCAAGTGGGACTGAAGAGCCTCTCCTCCTCCTTGCCTGCTCTCCAGCAGCCACTATGGGCTGCCCAAGGGAGGAGGCTGGAAGCAGCGGCCATGGAGAGGCAACGGGATGCTCCTACTCAGCCACAATCACTTGGGACAAGTGCTGGCTCATCCTCCTCCCCAAGCTTGGCCACAGCAGCACTGGGGCATTCTGGGATCAAATCAGAAAGTGGCATAGCTTTTGTAATTCTGGGACTGTCCCTGGAATATCGGGAAATTTGGAGGGTGTGCTTTAGCTACACACTGCAGTATGCAGTTCATCCACCACAATGCCACAACTGGGTGCATGGGAAGCAGCACAAATGAAGTTGTGTCACTTTAACATGCCCAGTGTAGCCTCTGCAAATCTGACCCTGCCTCCAGATGTTTATACCTCATGGCTCATACCCATCTATAAAGCTAAAGGTAAAGGACCCCTGACCGTTAAGTCCAGTTATGAACGACTCTGGGGTTGTGGCGCTCATCTCGCTTTACTGGCCGAGGGAGCCAGCGTTTGTCCACTCCACAGACAGTTTTCCCAGGTCATGTGGCCAGCATGACTAAGCTGCTTCTGGTGAAACCAGAGCAGCACATGGAAACACCATTTACCTTCCCGCCAGAACAGCGCCTCCCGCGTCCCTGAGATCTATAAAGCTACATTTTCCTAATATTTTCTTAACTAGTGACTATTGCCCCATCTTGTGCCAATAAATTCCATAATTATGCATTGCATAAAAAGGCATGTAGGGACGCGGGTGGCGCTGTGGGTTAAACCACAGAGCCTAGGTCTTGCCAATCAGAAGGTCGGTGGTTCAAGTCCCCATGACGGGGTGAGCTCCCGTTGCTCAGTCCCAGCTCCTGCGGGCCTATCAGTTCGAAAGCACGTCAAAGTGCAAGTAGATATAGTAGATAAATAGGTAAGTACAGCAGGAAGGTAAATGGCATTTCTGTGCGGCTTTGACATGCTGGCCACATGACCTGGAAGCTGTACGCCGGCTCCCTCGGCCAATAACACGAGATGAGCGCCGCAACCCCAGAGTCGGTCATGACTGGACCTAATGGTCAGGGGCCCCTTTACCTTTACCTTTAAAAAGGCATGTACTTTTGACTGCCCCGGACCTACTTCAAATCGGCTTTGTTGGCTGACCAGTGTTATGAAGGAGAAACACTCCTCTCTCTCTCCAAACTGACAGCCTTTATCCCTTCCAACACTGCACTCCTATTTGGGACACTGTGAAGGATGTATATTTACCTAAAAGTAAACATGTATAAGAACTAATTATAAGTTGCTTTCTCCCTCCCTAAAATTAAGAGCCTCTAAAGACAATAGTGGAGATACTCCAATCCCTTTGATACTTTCAATTGCCTTTTCTGTACCTTTCCCAGGTCTGTAATACAATTTTTGAGTCAAGGAAACAGCGTTCCAAATGCGACTGCACAAACGGTTGACACATCAAGCTAGTTCCACACAAAGCTCTGCACAAAGGCAACACACCAGACATCTATTGTGGCCTGTTGGACATGTGGGTATCCTCTTGGCTTTTCTGTCATTGACAGGTTCTTCGAGAGAAGACTTCTCAAGCTCCACCAGGTAGGCCCCCATACACGGCTGATTAACTATGTTGAGCCTGAGGGGGTCACACGTTGCAAGGACCCGATTTACAACAAATCCTTCATTAATATGTGAAAGACCCCACCTAAAAGATTCCGTCACTGCACTTGTTTCATAAAGATAAGGTGCTGAGTCACCCATTCCAGATAATCTGCCTTGCTGCTTCTGTTTAATATGGCTTGATAAGTTGATCTTTACTTACACTCATCTAAATCCAGGCCAACCTGGAAATTACCTGTTTGATAAAATATATGCATCTGCCATTGAGAGTTACTGTTATATGAGTCCAATCTGAAAAGCTCAGCCCCACTCTGGATGCAGCCATAAATAGTGAATAATGATTCCCACTCCTGGCTTGCTTTATGTGTAAATGGCTTTGGCTAATGATGCATCTATCCTCTTTACAATCCACTTGATATGTGAGTAAACACAACAGTGACTTGTGCAGTAAATTACTTTAAATCTGGAATCAGGAGACCAAGTTGGTCAATATTACAGATAAAATGTGTCCAAGGCTTTCTCTCTTTACAGTGAATTTGTACCCCTTCCATGCCACTGTGAAAATTCCAGATTGCACTGTCTCAGTGGTGAGAGGAGGGAACTTTGCACATACTCAGGAATGCATTTTTCTTTATTGGCTTTGATTTTCCAGTACTGAACCCTGGGAACAAGGTCTGTCGCTAAGTCCAAAGTAAGCCTGGTACATTCCCCTGCCAAGTCTGTGCCAGTAAAGTAAAGATGACATAGGAACTTTTAGACATATATATCAGAGGTGCAACGACTTGTCTTTTGTTGCCTACTTTTCCTTTCCTTTTATCTTTTCACTAAAATTTCACAGCCTATTATTATTATTATTATTATTATTATTATTATTATTATTATTATACTGCCCTATACCTGGAGGTCTCCGGGCAGTTCACAGGACAAAATCAAAATATAAAGCCACAAAATATATAATCAAACCCTTGGAGACCTCCAACACACCAACAAGCTATCTGCTTGGCTGGGGAGGGCACAGCAGTCACACAGCCAGGAGCTGCAAACATGGTGCCCTATGGATGTTGCTGGCATTCAGTTTCCATCAGCCTCAGCCCCATAACCAGCAACTGGGGTTGTTGGGAGTTGTAGTCCAACAACATATGGAGGGCGCAATCTTGGCTACTGCTGCTGTAGCCATACAGTTGCTTTTAGTGTGTAGAATCATAGAATCATAGAGTTGGAAGAGACCACAAGGGCCATCCAGTCCAACCCCCTGCCAAGCAGGAAACACCATCAAAGCATTCTTGACATATGGCTGTCAAGCCTCTGCTTAAAGACCTCCAACGAAGGAGACTCCACCACACTTCTTGGCAGCAAATTCCACTGTCGAACAGCTCTTACTGTCAGGAAGTTCTTCCTAATGTTTAGGTGGAATCTTCTTTCTTGTAGAAGCAGTGCTTTTTTCTGGGGTGATGCCGGGGGATGCATACCCCTAAACATTTTGTGAATCTAAGTTTGGCCTCAATTAGGGGCAGTATTTCAATATGAGGAGGAAAATGAGAGTACCCCTAAACATTTTTTAAAAGAAAAAAGCACTGTGTATAAGGATCTGTGGACTGGGACACTAACCTACAGAGTACATGTCCGGCTACACTCAGCTTCCCCTTGCTTCTGTATCATGAAACCCAGGAGGAAATGATTATTTCCTCCCAAGTTTCCAAGTGCTTCCACTTCGTTAATCAGTACCTCCCTGCTGGTGAGGACCAGGTCCAAGATAGATGATCCCCTTGTTGCTTCTTCCGCCTTCTGGGGAATGAAATCGTCAGCGAGGCAATGGAGGAATTTGTTGGACCTTACATTCTTGGCAGAGTTTGAGTTCCAGCAAATACTGGGGCAGTTGCTTTTCTAAATCTCTTTGAGAACAGAGCAAGAATAGTTATTGGATTATATTAACAAGAACTTAAAGAAAACTGGACCGCATGGCTTGTTGTTCAAGAGCAACGTGTTGATTTACATTACGCTTTTTTGTAACAAGTTTGCAGTAAAACTATGGACCTCCTTCTTGGCGTGGAGAGCTTATTGATTCAGGGCTTATTCACACTGACCTCCGTATTTTACAGGCACAGCCTGTGATTTAAAGCTCTGTGTCCAAGCACCCTTTTTCAGTTGGAACAAATAGCAACCCACAGAAAACTCAGACTGATGGTTGCACCAATTCAGCTTTCAAGAGTGGGTTTCCACAGGTAAAGCTTCAAGCAAAGACCAACAACCGCTGCTCGGACACAGTGCATTCAAGTGAAGATCTCTGCCTGAAAAGAGTGGGGCAAAGGGTAGGTGTGGCTAAGCCCCATACACTGCACAAGGTCAGATCAGAGAATTCTGCTCATGTAACTCTAACGAAAAGAAGGTAGGGGAGAAGTTGTTGTGGCCAGATACTCCCAAATGTTCCTTGTCTCTCTGCAGCTTTGGAGGCATAGCAGTTTGTGTGGCTGCTATGTTAAAACTCTGCTGCTGCTGCAGGCTCCCTACCCTGTCTGGATCATTGGGTCTTCCTAGGCCCAGAGTCAGAAGCCAGTGTCAGGACAGGTCAGCAATAAAACACCCGGTGGCAATGAAGTTAATTCTTGATTCAAAGAAACCAAAACTGGCCAAGTGATCACAGCAACTCTTCCCAGTAGGTCTTGCTCCCTCTTCTCCCTCTGACCACTCACCGTCATCCCACTACCAACCCCTGGCTTCCCTTGGGGGTTCCCCAGTTGCTGCCTCCCACCACTCCTCTGCATCCAGCCAGTCCATAAAAGCCAGGCCTCTTGTCCCCCCTGCTCCACAGTACACAGCATTGTGGTCAAAAGCAAGGCACCCAGCATTTGTAGATATAGGGGTCTTGTTATGTACTGAGCTGAATCCTAGAACAATAGGATCCAGAATCAGCAGTCTGATCAGCAGGGCTGGCTCTAGGTAGACCCCTGGTGGCGCAGGGCATCACGGCGCCGGCCCGCCAGGAGGGCGCCGCGAGCTGCGCCCGCTGGCCGGCCGGTCCGCTGGTTCGACACGCAGCAGCGCTGCGCCCGCCCACCCACCGCGCTGGGAAACGGGGCGGGGGGGGCGCCGGAGGGATCCGTCGCTCCACGGCGCCAGGGGCACTTAAGACGGCCCTGCTGATTGGTCTGCAGGAGCCACCCAATCCAACTCCAGGTGGAAGTGAATCAGCAGCCTAATTGGCCTGCAGGAGCAGCCAATCAGGCTGCTGGCAGAAGTCAATCCACAACCTGATTGGCCCACAGGTGTAGCCCTGAAGTAGCCAATCACGCAAGGCCCAATGTGTAAATAATGTATATAAGCAGATGTTTTTGGGAAAAGAGCCATTCTTCTCTTCTTCTCCTTTGACAACTGAATAAAGGGCATGAAATTCTCTCTCGACTCCGAGTATATTTCAGGTCTCCAATGGGCTGAGCAAAAGGAGGACATGGCCTTTCCTGTAGATGCCCAGGCAGACACAGCAGGTCAGCCTGTAGCTGCATTTTGCTTATCTCTTCTTAAAAAAAAGAGAGCAACCTGTCTTGGGTTGAAGTGTGAGTGCACAAAAGATTTGTGGTATGTTCTAGGTCTAGAACATATTTCACAATAACAGCTCATACAGATGTACTCCGAGGGATGCAATTTCAAATTTTCAAAATCAGCAGTGACCCACCCAAGATTTTTTAAGATCTTGGTTTTTCAAGACTACACTTCTTACGCTTATGTTATCTTGGAAAAGCAGCAGCAGTTCTTTTTAGCTACTCTGGTGTTTAAAGAAGGGAAGATAACTCAAGGAAGTTATTATTTATTTGACGGGAGGTGCTCAACATTATAAGCAGTGAAAAGCTTCTGAACATAAACATAACTGGTCTTATTTTGCGTATACTTTTCTGGCATTAAATAATTCATAGACAATAAAATACACATATATGCTTGGGCTTGACAACAGGCTTATAAAATTTGTGTTAGTTATGAAAAAAAAAATCACTGGGTTCCTGCCCCACCCCATCATTTCTTTTATGCTGCACCTGGATCTGTGGTTGCTGCACCTTGTGAAGGCGGCTGGCTATGATGCTGGACCACAGAGCAAAAGAAGGAACACCAGAAAGCTTGAACAAATTACTTAAATGCACTGGATAACCCTAAACATGGGAATTTTTACAGAGCCCATTTCAATGTTCTCCCTTCAGTCCTCCTTGAGGGCAGATATCATGACATCCCAATTGAACAAAGATTTTGCCCATGCAACTCTAATGAGATTGAATCCATTGGGCCCGTTCTTCTATACTGCCCATTGTACTTACCATTCCTTACCATTATTAAGGAAATTACCTGGCTGCTCAGAGTTGCTAAAGATCTGGATATCATTAGGCCTGTTGCGAAATTCTGTTTTATGGCAACGAGGACAAGACAGGCTGCGGTGACAGTCATGACTTGCGAATGAGTACTGATTTTAATCTATGGAATACCAATTTTAGTTGAAGGAGTGTTATTTTTAATGCAAATAAGCTTATAGGGGATTTTTTTATTACATCCGCTTCTTCATTTGAGTGTGGTATATGATGTTGTTAACTTTGCTGTCTGGTTTTTGACTGTAATAAAGATTGTTTGCTTGCTTGATTTCTGAGATATGCTTATCATCTTTCTTTTCTTTTTTCTTTTTTTTTATTTGCATTTCAAATCATTACAAATTATATCAACACCAACAAAGGAAGGTGAAAGAAAGAGTAAGAAACCTATTATAAATTATAAGCAGTTATAAATCAAGAAATCATATAAAATAGTAAATCATATACATTTAACATGTTATAAATAAATAAAAGTAAACTTCAACAAATTGATGACCAACAAAAGCAAACTTCAGTTATGAAGAAACGGGTAAAAGAAGAACATGGATAAAAAGAATAAGATAAAAAGGTAACTAAAAAGAGAAAAATAAAGAAATATATAGAAAAGATTATATATATATATATATATATATATATATATATATATATATACACACACACACACACATATGTATAGTTTACAATTTTTCTACCCCCCACCATCCCACCCTCCACCCACCATACGTGAAAATTGTGCTTCCAGCCATATTTGTTCTGCGCCTTTTATGTTCTTTCAATCATCTGTATACCTGAAACATTATTATTTATCTCTTAATAGATCTTTCGTGCCTGAGTCATCAAATGGCTTCTGCAAGCGAGGGTTTTTCCATCATTGTCATTACGTAATTTCTATATTTCCCCCAATCTTTATTTCTGGTTTCCTCATTAATTCCTTTAATTTCAGCATATTTCGTTGCTGAATTGTAATATATTAGCAATTTTTTCTGCCAGTCCTCTTTGGTTGGTACCTTGTTACTTTTCCAATTTAAACCAATCAAGTTTCTGGCTGCTGCTGTAGCATACATTACGATGCTTCTATCTTTGCGCCGAATTTCATCATGTAATATACCCAGGAGAAATAATTCTGGGTTCTTTTTAAATGAATACTTAAGAATTTTTTTCATTTCCCTATAAATCATATCCCAGTAGGGCTTTATTTCATTACACCTCCACCATATATGGATGTAACTACCTATTTCTTTTTGACATCGCCAGAACTTCTCATCAGCTCCTTTATACATTTTGGATAATTTTTGTGGTGTTAGGTGCCATCTGTGTTGCATTTTAATTAGGTTTTCTTTTAGGTCGTAGCTTGGCGTATAATTCATATCCCTGTTCCATAATTTCTCCCAGCTGTCTACCGTGATTGCCTTCCCCAAATCTTGTCCCCAACGGATCATTGTTGTTTTGGTTAATTCTTCTTTTGTTTCCCATTCCAATAATAAACTGTATAGATTTTTAATATATTTGTTCCTGCCAATTGTTAAAAAAATTTCGAATTGGGAGATTTCCTTATTGAATCCTATCTTTTTATCTATTTGGAATCTTTGATTTATTTGGAAGTACTGCAACCAGCTGCTTAGGAGATGTTTTAATTCGTTGTAGCTTTTTAATTTTAATTCGACCCCAACTTCTTCTAATATGTTCTCATAATTTGGCCAATTTGTGCCCATGTTACGTCTTTTGACCGCCACCACTTCCAGTGGCGATAGCCATTTTGGAGTTTTTGTTTCTAAGATTCTACGATATTGTTTCCAAATTTTATAGATGGATTTCCTGATAATATTGTTAAAAAATATATTTTGGGGTCTTAGATTTTCTTGTATTAAATAAAAATGCCAGCCAAAGCCAAGTCCTTCACCTTCTAAATCTAATATTTCATCATTTTTAAGCTCCACCCACTCCTTCATCCAATATAAGGCTGCTGCATTATGATAAAGCTCCAAATCCGGTACGTCCAGGCCCCCTCTGCTCTTATGGTCAATTAGCACTTTATATTTTATTCTAGGTTTTCTGCCTCCCCATATAAATTTGGTAATATCTTTTTCCATTCATTAAAGCATTTGCTTCCGCCTAAGATGGGTAAATTTTGAAAATAATAATTCATCTTGGCTAACACTACCATTTTAATCAGAGAGATGCGTCCCAATAATGATATTTTTAACTTCGTCCAAATTTCCATTTTCTTTTTGATCGCCTTCCAAATTTTTACATAATTTTCCTGATATAAATCAATGCTTTTTGCTGTTATTTGGATTCCCAAATAATTTATTTTCTTCTTAATTTGTATACTGGTCAATTCTTGTAATTGTTCTTTTTCCTCTATCTCTAGATTTTTTACCATCATATTCGTTTTTTTATAATTTATCTTAAATCCTGCCAATTTACCATATTCCTCGATTTTTTTGTAATGCCTTGGGGACGCTATTAATAGGATCTTCTGTTGTTATAATAACATCGTCGGCGTAAGCTTTAACTTTAAATCTTTTTTGTCCAATTACCACACCTTTAATATCTTCTTCATTTCTTATGCTTTGTAATAGTACTTCCAACACCACTATGTAAAGTAGGGGAGATAGTAGGGGCACCTATCTCCCCTACTTATCATCTTTCTTTGTGTGGATATTGGTATAGCCATGTGGCTTGTAAGTGTAGACCAATAACATCCAAACTTTTTTGAGCTGGAACAGTTTCCACAAGGTAATATAGATAAAGTTATATACACATATAGAAAACTAATCTTGTGAAAGGGCCCTGATGTAAAATAAGTGTAGTTGTCAGAATAACCATTCTGTGGACCAGACAGTAGCAGAAGGCTGATTTCTGAGGATTTATGTCAAGTCTCACCAATCCAAAGATTGCAAACTGCTTGCCAGTCTCAGTGGGTGACATTTCACCACCCTGTTTCCTTCTATGCCTAAATGCAACAATCCTTGGCGGCTTGCTAAGCTAGATCCCAAGTTTGGGTTCATTTCAGACCCTAAAGCAGGCACCCCCAAACTTGGTCCTCCAGATGTTTTGGGACTACAGTGATGGCCGGCAAATGAGTACCTGTACTGATTTTAATCTCCAGAATACAGATTTTAGATGATTTAATGTAAATAAGTTTATAGGGAATTTTTAATTACATCAACTTCTTCATGCGGATGTGGCTTATGTTGTCGTTAACTTTGCTGTCTGGTCTTTGACTGTAATAAAGATTGATTGATTTGATTGGCTATTTTGAAGCAAAAGTCCACGTTTTGACCTCCCAGAGTCATCACTCAAATACATTCTCTCAAATGGGATCGAGGCGATCTATTCAGAGCAAAAGGCAAGATTGATAATTAATAACACCCTAACAGAATATTTTGAAATCACAAAAGGAACTAGACAGGGTTGCCCTTTATCACCGTTATTGTTCATCATGGTCCTGGAAATATTATTGATCAGATTAAGAGACCTATCTACAATTAGAGGTATTAAGGTAGGTGCAAAGCAATTTAAAGTGAAAGCCTTCGCAGATGATTTAGTTTTAACATTGGAAAATCCAAAGGAAAGTGTTGCAGAAGCTATAGAAGTAATGGAGAAATTTGGTCAATTGGCAGGATTCAAATTAAATAGACAAAAAACCAAGGTTATGGCAATGAATATGACGAAAGAAGAAAAACAGGAATTACAGTTAAAACATGGACTCGACGTGGCTAAAAAGGTAAAATATTTGGGAATATGGATGACAGCAAAGAATATTAATCTTTACAGTGATAATTACGAACAAGTATGGAAGGAAATAAAGAAAGACCTGGAAAGATGGACTAATATGAAAATGTCATTCTTAGGAAGAATTGCAACAATAAAGATGAATGTATTACCTAAGATGTTATTCCTATTTCAAACTATACCTGTGGTTAAAGGTACGAGGCAATTCCAAGAGTGGCAAAAGATTTTATCAAGATTTGTCTGGCAGGGGAGAAAACCTAGAATAAAACATAAGATTTTGGTAGATAAGAAAGAAAGAGGTGGATTCGCCCTGCCAGACTTGAGACTTTATCATGAAGCGTCCTGTATCTGTTGGATAAAAGAATGGATAACTCTAGAGAATACGGACTTGTTAGATTTGGAAGGTTTTAACAATAGATTTGGATGGCATGCATATTTATGTTATGATAAAAAGAAATCACATACCGGGTTTACGAATCATGTGATAAGAAGATCTCTGTACGAGGTGTGGGAAAGAAATAAAAGGCTGTTAGAGACTAAAACACCCTGGTGGGTCTCACCAGCAGAGGTATTAACAGTTAAGAAAGTAAATATGGAAAAGAGGCGGGCCACGTATGAGGAAATCTTGACGAAAACTGAAAAAGGATGGAGTTTAAAACCTTTTGAGGACATTAAAGGAGTGTTAACAGGATGGATAGAATACCATCAAATAAATGATGTGCTTAAAGAAGATAGAAAAATAGGTTTTGAGGATAAAAGATCCAAATTTCAAATAGAAGTGCTAGAAGGCAAAACAAAGCTTTTGGCAAAGATGTATGATCTGTTGTTGGAGTGGTATACAAAAGATGAGTTGACAAAAGAAGTGATGATTAAATGGGCAAAAGATTTGGGGCATAATATTGAATATGATGCGTGGTTGAAACTATGGAATCAAACTTTAAGATTTACAGCATGTACTGCCTTGAAAGAAAATGTATATAAGATGATGTACAGATGGTATTTAACTCCAGTTAAGTTAGCTAAAATGTATAGAATGAGTGATAAAAGTTGCTGGAAATGTAAAGAGAAAGATGGTGAATTTTATCATATGTGGTGGACATGCGAAAAAGTTAAAAGATTTTGGGAAAGTTTATATAATGAATTGAAAAAGATGTTTAGATATACCTTTCCAAAAAAACCAGAAGCATTTTTGTTAGGAATAATAGGAGGAGAGATTAGAAAAGAAGATCAAACACTGTTTATGTATGCAACAACCGCGGCTAGGACTTTGTTAGCCCAAAAATGGAAATTACAGGAATTACCTACAATTGTGGAGTGGCAGATAAAAATGATGGACTATGCTGAACTTGCTAGATTGACATGCAAGATTCGTGACCAGGGGGAGACAAGGTTTCAAAAGGACTGGAGTAAATATGTGGACTATATGGAGAAAAACTGTAGATCATTAAAAACTCTCGCAGGATTAAAATAAACCTTACGAATTGACCAATATGTTAAAAAAGGAACTGCAAAAAAAAGGAATTAATAAGAAACCCGCATGAAGGGAGGGGGGGAAGTCATAGCTCGGCGGAGCAAGGTAAAAGTTGTGAATATAAGATCTTGTATAAAAGATTGGTTTTGTTAATTTGTTGAATTTGGAAAATTGGAATAAAATGTATTAAAAAAAAAAAACAAATACATTCTCTCAGGATGACTCACCCTATGTTGCCCCCCCACTTTCTCGGGATCTATGATTTTATGAACCAGCAAAAAGAAAAAAACGTAAAGGACCTCTGGATGGTTAAGTCCAGCAAAAGGTGACTATGGGGTTGCGGCGCTCATCTTGCTTTTCAGGCTGAGGGAGCCGCCGTTTGTCCACAGGCAGCTTTCCGGGTCATGTGGCCAGCAGGACTAAACTGCTTCTGGTGCAATGGAACACTGTGATGAGTGCCAAAGCACACAGAAACGCCATTTACCTTCCCACCACAGTGGTGCCTATTTACCTACTTGCACTGGCGTGCTTTCGAACTGCTAGGTGGGCAGGAGCTGGGACCAAACAACGGGAGCTCACCCCTTCGCGGGGATTCAAACTGCTAACTTTCTGATTGGCAAACCCAAGAGGCTCAGGGATGAAAGAGATGGACACACGTGGTCTTCCTCACAGCGGGAATTCCAAAGAGTTTTGGAGCAACCACTGAAAGTACTGTGCTACAGACAGCTACTAAGTACACTTTTCAAATGGCTAAAGCATAGAAGGACCTCTCCAGAAGATCTCAGTGTGCATGAGAGTTCATATGGCAGGAAATATTTCTGAAGAAATGATAGCTCCAATGGACTTTTTCTTCTGATGGTTGAATATCCTTTTCTTGTACCCTTTAAGTGGTCAAGCTGAAATACATAACTCTGAACTGAGCACTTTGTTGTTTCTAGTAGACAGCTATTGATCTTCTTTTCCAAAATAATAAATGCTTTGCAGCAGTCATCTTGGAACTAGGATGGAGTCTGTGGGAAGACTTTGAATCAGATGCAGCAGTTTCTTCAGCAAATCATATTCCTGTCTGACCAAAGTCAACTTCATTGCACTTAAATCACCTCTCCAGACATTCAACCACACCACCCAGCCTGATGTCAATTCTTTTCATATAGTTTCATGGCTTCTGTAGTATGGATATTCTATAAAGGTAAAATAAGAATGAGAAAATAACTGGGCATTTGTCTTGAGAAACAGTTAAGGATCATAGTCGATTAATTTTTAAAGGAAATTTAAAAGTACATGTCAAGAATGCATTGCAAGGAACTTTGAATGTGGACTGGTATGCTGTTCCTCCAAAGGGATCTAAATCAAAAATGTATGTTGATTCATATTATGATAGATCTTAAGCCCAGTTTTCAATGTTTCCCATTCAATGCTAGTAGGTGTGCTTGAGGGGAATGCATTTGCACCCTCCGTGGGGTTCTCTGTGGGCAGGCACACAGGCAATTGCTTACATACGCATGTGGCCATTTTTTTAAAAAAAAAAATAGACACCTGCACTTTCGCCCAAGGAAATTGCTACCTTTACCTCTTATAGTATACTTTGAACCTCTAACCCTAAGGTGGGGAGCCAGACCACATCCTTAACACCCCCAATATCTGCAAGTCAATAGGTGGGTGGGGGCCAGGTGACATCAGGATGTCAGGTGATTGGCCCATGCCAAAGTTCAAATGAGGTCACTGGAGTAGAGTCCCTAATTTGCTTGGATGGCATCTTGGATGCCTCTTTCTGGCAACTCCTGTAGTGGGAAATGTCTTGCTCTGCTTTCCTTTGGACCAGATCAGTGAGGCTGGGGGTCTTGTCATCTAGGCAGCTCTAGATCCAGGTTAAAAAAAAAGATGTAGAATAACATACGTAAGAGCCTTGCTGAATCAGACCAAAGGCCATCTAGTCCAGAATTCCTGTTCTCACAGTAGCCAAGCAGATACCTGTGAGAAGCCCCCAAGCAGAATGTGAGGCAGTCTGAATTATGCCCTTTTCTTCTTCTTACTGATGACTGTAGCAGTTAGAAGAAGACCATGGCTGAGATCTTAGTTATATTCGTCACACTGGTTCTCATTGCCAAAGAAAGTCCTCTCGATAGTAGCGCAGTGGAACACCTTCCCATCAGATGTCAAGGAAAGAAACAACTATCTGACTTTCATAATACATCTGAAGGCAGCCCTGTTTAGGGAAGCTTTTAAGGATTGCTGTTTTTATTATGTTTTTAGATATGTTGTAAGCCACCCAGAATGGCTGGGGAAACCCAGCCAGATGTGTGGGGTAGAAATATAACAACAGCAGCAGCAGCAACAGCAACACACATCTCTGCCCCCGTTGAATTCAGATTTCCCTGCTCTTTGGAAAATGCAGAAAGGGAAGAAAATAAAGATGTGGAAAAACACCAGCACAGAATTTTCTGTTTCCCAGCTTTTTTTTTTTAACGTGTGTGCTGACATTTTGCTGGGTGCAATCTATCCCCCCCCCCATCCACTGAGTAGGCTGCTGCTGTTGAGGCCATGTGTGACACACATGTACTTATTAAATGCTGTTTTCACAAGTTTGGTATATTGTAAAATTTGTATCTCAAAAATAAACATTAATATCTGTGCAAGGGTAAACCAATATCTTTGTGCATGTCCACAATGCAACTCAGGGAAGGTGGGGCAATACTGGTTGAGCAGAGGGGGAAACAACACATTCACATGTGAATATCTCTTGTAAAGCACTGCCCACCAGTGTGGAAGGGAAACACTGAGAAAGAGCTCAAAAGCACACACAGAAAAAAAATCTGTATCACCCCCCCCCCACACACACACTAACAATCTGGCATGCACACAAGCCTGTACATACAGGTCCCAGTTTCTGAGCACAATTTGTTCCCAGAAAATTGTTCATTAGGTGAGCGTTTGCATAAGGAGCGAACAATTTCCGCTCCTTATGCAATTTCTAATCCATGATCTCTCAACACGGTTTCTTCCTAAAATGGTTGCAGCCAATCAGCAAAAGAGAGAGAAGGGACAACGGAAAAACTGATTTGTCCAATCTCCGCCTTCCTCCATTTCAGAGTCATCTGAGATACAGTCAAACCACATATGTAATCTCTGGAAGACTTTCCCCCTGATTTGGACTTCTCGATACTAGCCTGCTGTGCCACACGCTGCCTCTCAGCTTTTCTTCTTAGCTTTTATTTCCTAAAGCTTTTTCTTCTTTTCTTTTCTAATTTCCTCTGTCTTCTGCTGGATGCTTTTCAGAACATGAAATTTGGTCTGAGAGCCAACAACATTTCCTATAAACAAATAAGAACATTTGAAAGGAAGAACAAATCCGTAAATGGAGTGCCAGAATTGTGGATTGCATGTTTACCTGGCTTCCCAGATGCGAACAAAAATTGGGTCTGAGAGCCAACAACATTTCCTGTAAACAAATAAGAACATTTGAAAGGAAGAACAAATCCCACAAGGTAGTGCCAAAATTGTGGATTGCACAACAAAAATGCATAATTTCTCTTGTTATCCTACACGGTAGAATACACTGCATTATGCTTATTTCATCTGGCAGCTTTTAACCTTTTTTTATACATTACATTTGCTAATACTTATTTTATGTATTGATTTTCACTCATGATCATAAACAGAACATTTGTATGTGCTAACTAATGAGTATGTGCCCACTCAAGCAAATGGCACTGCTTTAAGAAGATGCTTAAATGGTTTGCTGGACGGTCAAGACAACAGCCGGGCAGTCAGGGATAGAAAATCTTTTCTATCTAGGCTGAGTGTGTCCATCATTGCCAACCTTACAGGGTCATCAGGCTAGTGGTGGTCTGGGCCAGAAGCCAGAGCAGGCCAAGCAACCAGTGTGACTCTTTGGACCATAGACTACATTCCAGCCACAGAAGAGCCAGAGGTTTTTAAACCCACACAATGCATACGCCTCTCTCCATCCATCCATGCAAGCAAGAAGCATTGTCACAGCTAGGACTCAATCTAATCAGAATGTGGTGAGTGTGGAGTAGGGCTTGTGAGGGGCATGCCCCACTGAGAGGGAGGGGTTTGGCCTGGGGTCAGTCCTGAGGGCCAGCTGAAGAGGCCTGAAGGAGCACATTCAGCCCACAGGCTGGCGATTCTCCGCCCCTCCTGATCTAGGCACATCTTCTAGCATTTTCTTCAGTTGAATTCTCAGGAAGGGAGGATGTGATTGAAATTTCCTGATGACACAAAGTTAGGAACAAGCACCACAGGTATAGAAGATGACCAAAATATTGAACAGAATGAGGGTGGAACTACACATTCTGTGGGAGACCTGCATTCTGATCAGCCTAATGGTTGTACTATCACTATCATCATCATCATCACCATCATCACCATCAGTTTCCTCATCACCCCTTTTTTGTGTAACATTCTGCCTGATGAAGAATTCTGGAGCACCCAAAAGCTTCCACACTTTTGTGGTACGCATTTGCATTGGTACCAACCACTGTGGATTTTAGAGTATTTTCTTATGGTGGTCCATGACTACTTTCACTTTTCTTGGGCCAGTCACTGTCTTTTAGCCTAAACTTTCTCAGATGGATACCATGGATGCCACCTTGAGCTCCTTGGATGAAGGGTGGTCATAAACATAATAAAATCAATTCTCTGGCACTTTATCACTCTCAAACACCCCTTCAAATTGGCTTTTTAGAAAAGGCATCAGGGTTCTAAGGACACATAGCACACAGTTATATCCCTTTAAATGCCTGGATTTACAAACAGGGAACCAGAAGCACAGGACCAACACCAGAAGTCTCGTGTCATTCTTTCCCTCTTCCATAGCATGAATTCTTTTGCAGTGCTCATAGTTACTCTCCATTACAGCAATTTTGTTTAAGGTTAAAAGACGAGAGCTGAAATTTCATTCATCTCAGCAGGCTAATAGGGCTAATACAGATTTAAGCTGTCTGCTTCTATGAATGTCTCCTGTCAAGTTGTTATTCCTCCTCTGGGCAAGTATCTAAGTAACTCCATGGTGACATCATATGCCAGAATATCTTAGAGAGCTGAGTCTTCAGCATCCTTGCTTAATGAAGTAAGTCATCCATGCTGCCTTGCCAAAGAGGAGGTCAACTAGCAGTACTGTGAGTGGCAGCAAGCAATGGCTTTGTTGTGCATCATCTTATGCCTGTTACATTCCTTGAATGATATCATGGTTTCAGACATGGGAGAAAATATGCACTGATTTGGAGGAAGTAGTAAAAGTTATACCAATAATATTTTAAACTTTGATTTTGGTAGGTCAGGCTAGGAGGCAACTCTGATAAGAACAAGCCACCAAAAATAACAAGCACTTGTTCAAAATATTAATCTTGTTTTTGTTTTTTGGGAATGCTGCTTTTACAATCTGTATTAAGTGTTATATTCTGTCCCTGTTCTCCACTTTTTATGCTGGTTTATTGTTTGGTTGTACTGTATTAATATTTTAACATTTTACTATTTCGTGGAGCTGGCTTTATTGTAAGGTTCTTCATGGAGGATGTATGTCAAAAACTGGGGTATAAATTTTAAAATAAAATAAATAAATATCTCTCCTGCCTCCTATCTCTTTATTTGCTAGTTGAGCCTAAATCAATTCCTTTCTAAACTATGCTCTTTCCCCCACCCAACCTCCAAACCTTGTGACTGTGGCCTGTAACTCATTAGGACAAACTCCATCGTGGTCCATAATATTGCCATAGCTGTCAAGTTTTCCCTTTTCTTGCAAGGAAGCCTATTCAGCATACGGGAATTTCCCTTAAAAAGGGGGGAGAACTTGACAGCTATGAACATTGCATGTTTGCATGTTAACACTTGAGGCTCAACCCCAATGGCAGCAACCTGAAGAAAACTATGAGGAATAATATGATCACCCTGGCCTCATTGGCCATAGCCTCTTCTCAGGAGTCCCTGAAGGCAGGAAAAGTTGCCAACAATTTGGCTTGGAGCAAGTTCCCTGTGTCTCATGTAGAAGGGATTCCAAAACTGTGGCCCACAGCTTCATGAGGATCATCGGTACTATTTTTCTAGAAAAAGAGGTGTCAGAACACCTCCCTCATTCTCTTAGAATGGCAATGGTGCCGGAACAGTATTCTGGTGAGTTCTGGCTGAAAAAAGCCCTGAGCATCATTCAGGGGGCCTGTGGCATGTATGTAAAAAGACAATTAAAAATCATATGGCAAATTACAATTGCTACAACGGGCGGAAAAATCATTAAGTGGGCCCCCAAGACCGCTATCATAGAGGATTGTTGTACCTGCCTGCCTTTTTCTTAGACTTCTGCATTTTCTCCCATTTCCCCTACTCCAAGTCTTTCCATAACTTGATTCAATTCTGAATGGCCCTTCTCAATCCTGCACATTTACCTGCTTCCCACATTTTGGGGGCAGAGATGGTTTGATACATGTGAATCTCGGATGGTTGTTTCATGAAAAATGTGAATGTGCAGCAGGGAATCCCAACCATTTTTTATGCTATTATATCTTTCAAAATATATTTGGCTTTCTCCAAACCCTCCAAGTGCCCCAATTTTCTAGGAACAGTCCCAGAATTATGAAAGCCATCTTGGCTCCTGATGTCTTGGGCCCACTCTTATTCAACATCTTTATCAATGACTTGGATGATGGGCTTGAGGGCATCCTGAGCAAGTTTGCAGATGACACCAAATTGGGAGGGGTGGCTAATACCCCAGAGGACAGGATCACACTTCAAAATGACCTTAACAGATTAGACAACTGGGCCAAAGCAAACAAGATGAATTTTAACAAGGAGAAATGTAAAGTACTACACTTGGGCAAAAAAGAAAGAAAAAGAAAGAAAGAAAGAAAGAAAGAAAGAAAGAAAGAAAGAAAGAAAGAAAGAAAGAAAGAAAGAAAGAAAGAAAGGCACAAATACAGGATGGGTGACACCTGGCTTGAGAGCAGTACATGTGAAAAGGTTTTAGGAGTCCTGGTAGACCACAAACTTGACATGAGTCAACAGTGTGATGCAGCAGCTAAAAAAGCCAATGCAATTCTGGGCTGCATCAATAGGAGTATAGCATCTATATCAAGGGAAGTAATAGTACCACTGTATCAGACCTCTGGTCAGACCTCACCTGGAATACTGTGTCCAGTTCAAGAAGGATACTGACAAACTGGAATGTGTCCAGAGGAGGGCAACCAAAATGGTCAAAGGCCTGGAAACAATGCCTTATGAGAAACGGCTTAGGGAGCTGGGTATGTTTAGCCTGGAGAAGAGAAGGTTAAGGGGTGATATGATAGCCATGTTCAAATATATAAAAGGATGTAATATACAGGAGGGAGAAAGGTTGTTTTCTGCTGCTCCAGAGAAGCGGACACGGAGCAATGGATTCAAACTACAAGAAAGAAGATTCCACCTAAACATTAGGAAGAACTTCCTGACAGTAAGAGCTGTTCGACAGTGGAATTTGCTGCCAAGGAGAGTGGTGGAGTCTCCTTCTTTGGAGGTCTTTAAGCAGAGGCTTGACAGCCATCTGTCAGGAATGCTTTGATGGTGTTTCCTGCTTGGCAGGGGGTTGGACTGGATGGCCCTCGTGGTCTCTTCCAACTGTATGATTCTATGATGCTTTCAATTAACATCCTGTTCATCTCAGTTCAGTCTACATCAAGTCCTAGCCTGTATCTCAGTTCTGCAAGATCTTAATCATAGAATGACCACTCTGTTTATGGTTTGAGAGCATATACTTCATCCTGTATGTCTTTCATGGGTGGGCTGTGTTAGACCACAAACCACATGTGTAGATTAGATGTGCTTCCTTATTTTGTTGTGCATTGGACCATGAAATGCACTGAATCTCACATTATGCTGCATAGGCTCCAACGTAGATGTGAAAACATGTTCATAAGGCCATATCTGCACTACAAAAGGATGTGTTTTAATGCCATCTAAACTGCCAGAAATTACCTAAAGAGTCATGGAAATTGTGATACAAATGATTATTGTACAGTCATGTACTGTACAGAACTTCCGTTCCCAGGGGATGACAATTACATAAGTTTAGGTCTGTACTGTAGATAAGTCCACAGTCTTTTCCGCTCTTTTTTGGCACTCTATGGCCCCCCACAGTCTTCATAAAAATCAGGAACTGATCATCACTTCAACTTGATATAAAACTACAGCAGAATGAGAAAAGATTCAACACGGTGGACATAACAAGCCACATTGAGATAATGAGTAAAGAATATGACTGAAAAGGATGCCAAAATCCTATTAACCTCTAATAGGCAGCAAATGTAATTAATCCCCCCCCCCCAGAGTAGCAAGGAATGAGGTCTCTAGCAGGTGTGCAACTACCATGTTACTGTTCTTTAAAATATATATAAATAAGGCAGTCTTTTAGTCTAAAACACTTGAAAGGAAGACCAAATGCTGTAATTACTAATTAGCATTCACCAATTTATGCTTGCTAGGAAGCTTAGATCAAGAATTTTGAAAAACATTATTTTTTGGCTCTTGTGTAGAGATGCATAACTCAGCTCATCTTAAGCTTCTAGACTTGTTATGCATTATCTTTCGGGCCAAAGTATCCTTTGCGTTGGGGCTTGCCAATTTGTCAAAAGCAGCATCTGGCTGTGAATTGGAACCAATTTAGAGACACCAGTGCAAAGTTCCATGTTGATGAATGATAATCCACACACTTGCTTGCATAACACTGATAACAAGGCTATGAGATGGTGGGAGGAGAGAAGCTACATGCTGCTTGAGCTGCTCATGCAGTTTTCACAAATGCAGAAAGTATTCCAAAGTGAGTGTTATATTTTATACCAATCTGGCCTTTGGGGTGTCTACAATGACATCCTTGCTCCTCAGAAGGGGTGGGGCAAACTTTTAAGGAGCGTGGGGGCATCCTCTATTTCAAACTATTTGCGATTATCCATCAGCAATACATTGCAAGTTCTGATTCTTCTGTGCAACTATTATTACCACAATGAAATGGGCCTTTGGATACATGCCAAAAAGACAAATCCTTGTACAGTGCTTTAAAATGAAGAGGTGGGTTGAATAGTTGTATAGTTATTTGGGGGCTTTAAGCACTAAACACAACAAAATACTTTGGAATGTTTTAAAATGCACTGCTTTTTTGCTGTTTAACCTTCAAAGCAGATCAGGAGCATCTTCCCAAGAGTAGTGACACACGTGATGTGGCAGAGCCTTTGGTGCTGCTGCTATTTATGTGGAAGGAGCGGGGGGGGAACCACATGGTGCCCTCAGAGGCAGAGTTTGGAGCAATGGCAGAAATGGTAGCAGCACTGGCTGGTTGAGTTCTCTTCACCCACAGATCTAATACACCTTCACTGTGGCAGACAACAGCAGTGATGACCCCAGTCTTAGTGTTGTTTCAGCAGAATTCCCTGATATGAACCTTGTGCAGAGTATGAATCAATAAACTATCCATACCAAGAAAGAATTCAAAAGTTTTTCTGCAAATCTTTCAGCACGTTACAAAAAAGCATTCTAAATACAAACCGACACATTGCCCCTCAGCAACTAGCAATGCTCTCCAGTTTTCTTTAGGTTCCTACTTGTTAATATAGGTCCAATAACTATTCTCCCCTGATTCCAAAGACCCTCCATGCTCAAGGGTATTCCATTAAAGGAATCCGGGGGTGTGGATCTTGTCCAAAGCCTGGGGAGGAGCTAAGGCCATGCCATGACCCCAGCGGAAACCCGGGGGATGCTCGGGTCGATCCACCTTGGCAGAGCTCCCCCTACTGGTGGTTTACCCTTACCAGGCTCCCTGCAAGGCGGGCAGGAGTCATATATAGTCTGTTGACGCCAATGCCTAAGCCAATACTGCTCACATTCTGTAACCAATAAAGTTGTGGCCTAAATTTTGCCCATTAACATTAACCTTAAATTCTGTGTCCTTGTGTTATTCTCATGGGGGTGGCTTGGGGCTTTGACATGCAACTATTCTCCTCTGATCCCAAAGAGACCCATTCTCCTAGGGATGAGTCATCAATTAGGTTGACATCTGCCTGTCTTGGGAAACAATAGTGAAGTCAAACTGTTGGAAGGTAGAAGCACCTGCTGTGGCTATAGAGACCAATGTTTTGCACCATGACATTTATGCTCTCTGTGCTCCTACCAGCAGTCATTCCTCCTCCAGTTACTGCTATGGATAGTCATCAATGAACAGAAACACTTAAATAAAGACCACCCCCCTTTTGCAGCTTGTTTAATATGCATAAAATGTTATGTGGAGGTTTGCACTTGCAGAATATCTGTTGGAAGCATGGATGGTGCTTATGCATAAGCACCATCCATGCTTCCAACAGATATTCTGCAAGTGCAAACCTCCACATAACATTTTTTTTAAAATAAATTTTTATTGTTTTAAAAGATACAAGATAGCAATACACAGATACAATCATACAAAAGACACAACAAAAACATACAATTACGGAAAGAAAAAGAAAAAGAAAAAGAAAAAGAAAAAAAAGAAAAAGAAAGAAAGAAAAATCCCCTTACAGTATTTTATCTATCTCTTACTAACTTATGATCTAAATTCTAACTTACAGATGACTTCCAATTAGACTTGCTGTAATTTATCTTTACATTGTTTCTTTATGCACAGTTTGTTATATACACATCATTTTCTTTTCCCTTTTTTCCTCTATAGTTAATCTTTATGGTGTAGATTTCTTACATATTGGGTTCAGTCTATTTCTGCCAGTGGAGTTTATTTTACTTTATTCTTTCTTATATACTCTTTAAACACTTCCCATTCCTTATTGACTTCTTGTTTCATTTGGCCTCGTATTCTACCTGTCATTTTCGCTAATTGCATGTATTCCACCATTAGGATCTGCCATTCTGCTATATTGGGTGCTATTTTGTTTTTCCAATTTCTTGCTATTATTATTCTTCCTGCCACTAAACCGTACATGAGCAATACTCTTTGGGGTTTTCTTATTTCGTTTGGCAATAGACTCAATAGAAATACCTCTGGCTTTTTTTTAAAGTTGCACTTTAGTAGTTTTTTCAACTCTTCGTATACATCATTCCAAAAAATGCTAACCTCTTTACACGACCACCACATGTGCATATATGATCCGTTTTCTTTCTCGCACCTCCAGCATGTAGGTGATCTATTTTTATAACCCTAACCTCCACATAACATTTTATGCATATTAAACATATATTTTGCACCCAGCCTCCCTACAAAAGGAAGCTGGAAGAGACTTGGAGCTTCTTGGAGGCTTCTTGGGGGTTTAACAATCAAAATACAAGTAATGGCAGATTAGCTTCTCAGAAGGACGTGTTGCTATCTGTTGAATGCCCTCTCTGTTTGTGCCTGGTGATAATGAGCATCCTAAGGGTGGCCAGCACCCTCCCACCACACCCCCAAATCCTCTGAAACCCAGGAGTTTATGCATGCAGAGTTTATGTGTTGGCTTGCATTGCATGTTTATCATCCTTGGCAGACTGGTCTCGATTTGGAAAGACTCTCCAAAGGAGGAAAGCTTAAAAACTACTTCCTTAAAAGCCTGTCTTTTAAACATCTCCCTTATCCCTGAGTTATTTTGCCTCCTTATTCAAAATCCACTTAACTATGATGATAACAATTCAGTACAAAACTAGGAAGAATGCCGAGCCGTAACTCTTTTCAAAGACCATTTAACTGCACTACCTTTAAAATATTCACCAAGCAGGGAAGGTGGCGATAGGGGATGGATAGTGTGATGGATGACCTCTGCCTTTCTTTCCCCACAGCAGAGATATCACACCTTCAAATCTATGCAGGCAATCACTCTCAGTTCCTGTAATTAAATCACTGCAGAAGTCATAACTGTTTACATATTTGGAAAACACTTAAGCTGTAAAGGAAACACTGGAGCTGAGGCAGGTGAGTAGCACTAATTGCTTCCAGCCGTTTTGTGATGAAGAGAGACAGTCTGTAGAAGGAAAAAAGCAGTACAGTATGGCTAATCTTGTACAGAGCTGTGCTCAGAAATGGAAATCCACCAATACAGTATGCAGTGAAAAGAAGAAGAAGAAGAAGAAGAAGAAGAAGAAGGAGGAGGAGGAGGAGGAGGGGGAGGAAGAAGAGGAGGAGGAGGAGGAGGAAGAGGAGGAGGAGGAGGAGGAGGAGGAGGAGGAGGAGGAGGAGTTTGGATTTGATATCCCGCTTTATCACTACCCGAAGGAGTCTCAAAGCGGCTAACATTCTCCTTTCCCCTACTCCCCCACAACAGACACCCTGTGAGGTGGGTGGGGCTGAGAGACTTCAGAGAAGTGTGACTAGCCCAAGGTCACCCAGCAGCTGCATGTGGAGGAGCGGAGATGCGAACCCGGGTCCCCAGATTAGGAGTCTACCGCTCTTAACCACTACACCACACTGGCTCTCGATAACTGGGGGAAAGTAAGCTTCATCTTCATAAGGGAACTAATTCTGGAGGAAGAATTGTGAGGGGAGAGAAACTTTGTCTGCCATCATGGGGGGCTTGTTTCTCCTGTACTGCCCCACCTGCAGCCTAAGGAACCTTTAGAAGGGGCATTGTGTGTCTATATTTCAATGCAGGGATGTAGCATGGAGGAGCAGAGGACCCAGAGCACCAGGTGCATGGTTTTAGAGGTCGTGAGCCATGTGCAGCCAGCAGCGTTGGTGGGGAGGGCTGGCTGGGCACAGTGGCTTCTGTGGGCCTTGCACACCTTGCCCCCGCCCAGTGCATGTGCGCGTGCATGACATCCCAGGCACCACAAAAGGGCACAATGTGCTGTTTTAATGAGCTGAATAGAGTGAAAGATTATGAGTCATGGGGTGGGGAGAATGCGTGTATGAATTCAACATTGCTTAGTTTATTTTTTTGGTTGTTATTTTGTTAAAGTTAGTATTGTTTTATAGATCACTAGCTGGCCAGGCCACGCATTGCTGTGGCTCATCCCTGTGATTCCCCCCACCCTGTCCCGATCCATGACCTATCCTTGACCCCTCCTGCCCCCATCCCACACCCATTCCCCCTCCATTCGGCCTAGTCTGTAAAGGCGAGCCTCCATTTGGCCTAGTAGCTGTAGTACCAGTGTAGCTGCCGCTAGAAGGCGCTGTGTTGCAACCTCTTCTGCCTTCTATTTCCCATCTTCCCCGGCCCTCTGATTTCAGGGTTCCAAACCAGTGGGTTTTACCTTGTTTTCATGGCACAGGTGTGACATGTGGCTAATCTATGTGCATGGAAACACTCGCCTATACCCATGTGACGCTATGGCCAAATTTGACCGCAAACGGGCAAGCGGTTTGGGAGAATGCCGCGTTTTAACAAACTTTGGCCCTCTACATTTTTATATATATAGATGAATGCTATAGTACTTTGTGAATCCTGTAATATGATTTTGGTTGTAATTGTGCTGTTTAGCTTAATTTTTTTAGTTGTGTTACCAATAGTGCTTTATAGATTGTAATTGTACTGATGATTTGTGAATTATTCCATATGATTCAATATTTATGATGTTCTATTATGATTTGTTGCTTGAAAGCCACTTTGCAATTCATTTGAATGAAAAGCAGCATAGAAATATAATAAATCAAATCAAATGAGCACCCACAGTTGTATTGCATCCTATATAAAGGAAGACCAGACTGGAGCAGGGCCACACATCACCTGGACAGTTTTCTAGAGCCTGAGGCCAACAACTGTAATAGTCCTGCTTCTTGCTACTGACATTGGCACTTCCATTAACGAAGGCAAGTGGAGCAGGATCCGACCTGCTGGCTGTGATTGTCCTGTGGGTTCATACAGGGAGTAAGCCTTGCTAGATCCAATGCATCTTACTTCTGTGTAAATGTGGTAAGATCTGACTACACATCCTGACGCAGGCTGTTTTTTTAAATGTACATTAGCTCTCCTACTTTTGCCGCACGTTGAGAATGCTGCTATTGACATGAGGACAGAGAGAACCAGGCTCCTCAGATACAAGAACCAAGCAATGTTTCTAATGATAGCAATTACCACAATTAGCAGTTTAAGATGTTGTGATTTGAAATGTTGGTGCCTGGCGATTTCTATTAAGATGTAGCTGTTAATTGGACAATTAGTCCTTGCTGAGGGGGTACAACTGAATTAAAGAAAATCCAGCAGCAAATTGCAAAGACGGCCAAACTGAGTACAAGCAATGGTGAAGAGAATAAAAGTTTAAAGAAATACTGTAGGAATGGGGTAAACAATAGCAGGCTATGTAAGCATCTTTCCAATTAAATATCATCTAGGGTTGCCATTTTTTAGAGCAAAAAATAGGACACAGAGCCCCCTCCACCTTCCACAGTGCGGATGAGTTCAATCCCAGCATCCACCATAGAGATAGGAAAAGTGAAGAGTGATACTTGCACACACTCTTCCTGGATCTGTTTGCAAAAACCTGGACATTTTGGCAAATTCAAAAAAGTCACCCGGATTGAAATTTTACACCCCCCCCCCCAAGAGGACCTGTCTGGGAAAAATAGGATGTAGAGCAGGCATTCCCAAACTTCAGCCCTCCAGATATTTTGGACTACAATTCCCATCTTCCCCGACCACTGGTCCTGTTAGCTAGGGATCATGGGAGTTGTAGGCCAAAACATCTGGAGGGCCGCAGTTTGGGGATGCCTGATGTAGAGCAACCCTAATATCATTTAAACATTGGCAAGTCTTTGGTCTGATCCAGTGTAGGGGTGTGGTGGGGTTCTTAAGTTCTTATTTACAAATAAGCAATAAATAAATAAATGCAGCAACCTTCTTTTTTAATAATTTAATAAAATTTACTGTTTTACAATTTCAAATAAACATTTTACAAACTTTAAAATACTCAATGACTTCCCTTCTTCTCTTTCCATGGTTCATTTTACATCTCTGCATATTTCACAATAATCATTCAAAAAAATTGACTGCCCATCAAATGCAGTAAACTTCTTGTGAAGGTGGTCGCAAACTGGATCCAAGTGCTCTTGGAGGAAACTGAATTTCTAGATCCATTTCAACCAGGGGTTAGGGTCAATTTTGGCACAGAAACTGCTTTGGTTGTCCTGTATGATGACCTCCGTTGGGAGAGAGACAAAGGAAGTATGTCCTTGTTAATTCTCCTTGACCTCTCAGAGGCTTTTGACACTCTCGACCATGGCATCCTTCTGGAGCAATATGCTGATGACACACAGCTCTACTTCTCTATATCTGCAGCTGACACAATGGATGTGCTGGACCAGTGTCTTGCCTCGGTAATGGATTGCATGAGAGCCAAGAAACCAAAAGGCAATCCAGATAAGACTGAGGAACTTAGACACCTCAAGTGTTCCATTTTTTTCAGGACATTACGAATTGGGAGAAACTGCCCCAGCTTCTGTTCCCAATCCTGAATGTCCTGAATTTGCTCCCCTGCACTGGTCGCGTCAAAGCGAGGGACCAAAAGACAGGTGGCGTGAGTCCACAAACAGAAGGAGGCATGCCCTGTCTGCCCCGCATCAGGAGACGCGGCACAGGCTGGGCCAGCCTGCTGGCAGGTCGCACCAGTCACCCGCTTCTCTGGAGGCGGTGGAGGCCAGCGTGGCCTGCCTCTGGAGAAGCAGGTGGCTTGGTGTGGCCTTGCCGGTCTCCGCTGCTTCAGGAGAAGTGATGCAGAATTACTAGAATTTACATTTCACAGAAAGCAAGCCAATCAATTGCTCACCCAAATACAAACAAACAGCAAACAAACAAATACTATGGTAAGTAATGTTTATGTTACTTACCAAACTCAATATCATAGAGAAGAGGATGATCACAATGAATCAATGAACTAAAAAATGTAACAAAAATAAATTCAACATGGCACTTATAAGCTTCAGTAATAATGTATAACTAACTCAACAGAATGACATGGGGTGACTGACAGACACGGAGGTGGATAGGATTGGCTGTGGGTTGAGGGGTGATGAGTCACCGGTTGTTTACGTTTCGCTTGAGTACAAACTTCAGAGACAGACTTCAGCGAATTGGCGGAAAGAAACACCCCCCCTCCTTATCCACACATTCTCCACTACAAAGTGTCGAGTTCAGCTGCATTTCGTTGCGTTTGTTGACTGTACTAAAAAATTTCAATATATATTGTCATGGGTTCTTGCGACTACTCCAGAGTAACGACGCTCCCCATGCTTGTCTTTAAGCAGTTTTTATTGGTGCACTCTATTTACAGTGAGACAGGTGTGTAAAACATGTCTGCTCATTCCGATGCAGAATCCGGCACTGCCCCCCCATGTGATCTCCCCCAACATAGGAGTCTCGGGACAGTGAATCTCCTCCCCCTCTTTCTCCTGCATAATTCCGGAACCGGAGGAAAGGGTCTACGCTCCATGCTTTCCTTTTCCCTCCATTCCCCCTCTCTCTCCTCCCTCCTGTGTAGCCAGGGCTCTCCCATGCTGCCAGAGCCCTGGCACTCTCCCTCCACTTCCTGGCTTGCCTCCTCAGAGCCCTCGCTTCCATCACTGCTTGGGGAGAAGCTACTTCTGATGCAAGGGGGAGGTTCTCTGTACTGTCTCCCCCTTACACATATTATGTTGACTTGTTGAAGTTAATTAATTGTCAGACGAAGTTATTAAACTTGTTTTATATATTTCCCCCCCAAAATGTTTTTTATTTATTTTAAAAACACATATATTTGCCATATTGTCACCCCCCTCAGTGATGACACCTGGGTCGACCCGCAACCACTGCACCCGCCCTTCCTACACCACTGATTGGAGCAGAGCAATGGCTAAATTAATTCAACTGATTTGGGTGATCTGAGGCAAATTAATTGAAAAAAGTGATTTGGTTGAGCAATTGATTGGTTTGCTTTCTATGAAATGTAAATTCTAGTAATGGTTTCTAAATTTACACAAATGCACATAACCATATGTGACTATGGCCCTATGTGACAATCTCTCTCTAGCCTGATTTGCGCATTGCCATTGCAGTGTGGCAGCTGCTTCCATGCGCTCTAGTTTTACCATACAGCTGCAATGTCTGCAAAGCAGAAGGCCAAGAGAATGGCTTCCTTCCTTCCTTCCTTCCTTCCCATGCCAACTTTGTCCTTGTCTTACCCACACCATTTGCATTTGGAGTATTGCCAGCATAGGACAGGGCAGGGATGGGCTGGACTACCTGACAGTAGCCTAAAACTGGGCCTTTAGAGGCTCTTTTATTCTCTTCATTCTTTGAACTGCTTACAGATTAAGTCTAATTTCCTTCCCAACAGCAAGAGAGGGTAAATTTCTTTATGCAATGCATGCTGAGAAAGATAGGTAACAATTTCATTGTGAAATTAATAGTGCCCTGGTAGCAGGAAGGAATGCTTTCTGACCAAAATATCCCCTTGAATGCATCTCACTGTCTGACAGGCACTAAGGATTCTAAAATCTCTGAATCTTAAATTTCCTTAATGAGTTTTCTACTGGAGTATCACATGCTGTTCTGTTAAATTAGATGCTAACCACCTGAACAAGATTTAGCGTCAGATGGCTCCATATCCATCTTGTTTTGATGCAAAATTCAGAGCAACTGTGAAAAATGTACCCTTCCTGATATAAGGACATATGTAAAATGAAATTTAGCCGTCTCTGTTTACCCTAAGCCATCTTAAAGGTGTTTTTTATATAAAAAAAGTGCATGAAATTTTACTGTTTTAAGTGAAATTTATTCATGCATATAGTATGATGAATTTGGACAACTAATGAAATACTGGCTTGTCAACTCCACTGCCTGCTGCCATACATCCATGGCTACTATTCACAATTTAAATGTGCTAGTACATTTATAATTTTGGTGTGCAATGCTGTATAGATGTTTGGAATTTAGACAGAGAAATAGCAGTAAGCTCAACTACTGTAAAAACAAGTTTATATTAAGGCTCCTTTTTACCATGAAGGTTGCAGTCCTGTACAGACTTACCTTTGAGTGAGTCTCACTGAACTCAACGGGACTCAGTTGACATGTATCGGACTGAGGGATGGGCAGATTTCTTTCTCCCCCCCCCCAAATAATTGTTATTCATTTTATAATAACATGATAGTAAATTCCATCTCAAATATCATTTTTATATATACACTTTGGCTTTTCTAAGCCTGACTTCCATCAACCCTTCCTTATGATTTTCTTACCATCATTCTCAATTCTATATTTTCTCTAATTAACCACTGCTTGAAATATAATATCTTATCTTTTCACTAAATATCTTCTTTACAATGACTTTTATAAATTAACTTACAAAGCTTCTTGCAATCCTACCAACACATTTGTATAATTGCAATTGTCCTTCAGATAAACTACAAATTTAGTCCAGTCTTTGATGACTCTCTGGTCCCGCCGTCCTCGGATTCTTCCCATCATTTTGTCCATTTCCACATACTCCATCAACTTCATTTGCTATTCTTCTTTCGTGAGGGATGGGCAGATTTCTGTGCACGTACCCCCCTCCCAATTTCACTAGTGTTTCACAGTTTTCAAATTAAAGTTTATTCCGTTACAATATCTTGATGCATCTGGCTAGCAAGTTACATATAATAATTTTAATTATATGTACTGTTTATGCAAACCTTGTGCTGTAATGAAATATGTACATACTCCTCCGTAGAGAAGCCAGACTGGCTCCCTGCTTCTTTTCCCTCCGCTGGCAGGTGAAGACTTTCTTTTTCTAACAGGCTTTTGGGAACCAACTGCTTTGATTGAAAGGACTGGTGTTTAAAAATTGCAATTATTTGCATGTTTATATTTATACTGTATATAGTTTTAATTCTATCAATTCTTTCATTTAATTGTTTTTAAATGAAACCCCCCCCCCATGTTTTTAGCTGTGCTTATTATTTTTATCTGTAAACTGCCTTGAGTCCCTTTCAGGGAAAAAGGCAAGTATAAATAAATTTAATAATAATAGCAACACAGTTTCATGTGCTCATGTAAGCCATATAGATGCAGCACGACCTGCTGCTTCCTGGGTGTATCATAATGGCTTTTTAGTTATAGACTCAATGGCTCATGGGGCACCCTTATATTTCTGCCACTACTGAATACTCTCTTCTGCTCACAGCCACCAGCTGTACTTCATTTGAGGTAGCTGAGAAGGGCCTTGGATGAAGACCTCTTGCAGTTGCTATATGTGGGAAGAGGAAAGTCTTCAGGTCATGTGCTTACGGTAAGCAGTATCTGGCAATCTGAACCTACAGATTCTCATTAGTTGTAGGGATATCATCTCTACACAACAAAAACTGTGCCTGTTTGGAAGAGTCCAGATGCTTTGTACAAGGGAATGACGTGGTGCTTGACTTAATCCTCAGAGAAGCAATTCAGGTTGAAGCAGTAAAGAGGGAGCCATATGTTCTGGGAGCCATGGGGGTGGACTTCCCTGCTCTTGATGGCAGCAGCCAGGCAAGGAAGCACATCCTATGAAGATGACCCCCCCCCAAAAAAAAAGAATACAGGGAGACAGGGCAGAACTAGGTACCTGTAAGCCATTTTCAAGAGCGTCTCCATGTCACCCAGTACACAGAGAGAGAGAGAGAGAGGGAGGGAGAGGGAGAGGGAGAGAGAGAGAGAGAGAGAGAGAGAGAGAGAGAGAGAGAGAGATGCTAATCCACAATGCATTCCCAGTGCAGTAAGCCACCGTACATAAATGACTTATTCCCTCTTGTATAGTAAGTTTGTGCAGCAAACTGCTTATTAATAGTAGTATTTTCAGAACACCTAATATATCTAACTGTGCAAGTCGACTAACTCCAGCAGTTTCATTGGCAGTATAAATAATACATCCCACACAAGCAGATTTTTGTCTCTAGTGATATCATAATGTTTGTTACGGTTCATGTATAATACCGGCTCACTTAGAATAACACACATTTCTCAGAAGAAATATGCTTTCATCACAGGGTCTGATTTTCCCTGTCTCCTCTTCACTTTGGCACCACTGATTTCAGCTGCAAAACCCTTTATTTTAGCTGACGAGGAGAAAAGTGTCCATAAAGTAGTTTTTAATCAAAGCCACGGGTTTATCCCTCTGTATTCTTTCTTCTCTTTCTTTTTCTGAAGAACACATTTTATTACGGAGCCAAAAGGTACTGTTTACTTATGAAGATAAAAGACATTTTGTGCTGAAACTGCAACTGAATATAAGTGTCACACATTAAGTCTGCTTGTACCTGTTGCTTCACAGTGGGTCTAATGTCATTCAAAGAGAGGCAGTATGTTTAAAGTACAACACAGTCTGATATTGGCAGTATTAGGGGAAGCATTTTTACCCACAAGGGCACCTCTCAAAATTATCTGCATTGATGGCAAAATGCATGTCGTCTTGGAAGTTAAACCTGCCAAGCAGAAATACAATCTGTTTCTTTCAGATGTCTTGTGGCACATCCCTTTACTTAGTCTCTGCAAACTCAGAGGGATGAAAGAGTAAATGATAGACAAGCAGAACAGATATTTCTGTACACAATGGAAGGTGAAGATCATAGAGGTCCTCCAAGAATCATGGCAAATCACAACAATATATAAAATACAAAAGCCACAACAAGGATGTTGTTTGGATGGTGGTGAGGCAATTGTTCAAGCACAATGAGAAGTCGCATTGGCATAGAGATTATGGGATAAAAACCAGATTCTCTCTGACAGTGTTCATAAACTGATGTATCTTTTGTTCAGCAACCAAATCCTTCAGCTGTTTCATCAGAAGCAATTTGACTTCACACAGGCAGAATCCCACAGTTCCCCAGGGGCATATCACAACCTGAGGAGGGGAAAGTCTACAGTTATATGAATTTATATAGGAAACTTTGTCACGGGGCACCTGATACATTCTTGTACAGTTTCATATGTACTGTGCAAAGAAATGGATAGTCCCTGTTTATACAACTCTATAAATGTGAGGTTTTGTGGTGCAAGAGGGGGTCAGGTGATTTCAGCTCCTATGCACGCCCAATTTTGGAAGCAACAATTGCAACTCCATTGTTTGCTTCTTATTCCTGGCCACTATCCATAGTTGCCAAATGTAAAAAAAAGGTGGTGATGCAAAGGAGCTGTTTATGCATGTGGACTGGAAACATGCCTGCCAGTTTCACAACTGCCCACTGCCATGTCCCCTCACACTTCCAGTTAGGCGAATGGAAACAAACGTCAGCTTTGTTACTATCCTTCCCAGAGGCACCTGGCTGGCTCTAACAAGAAACAGAATGGCTCTCCTGGTTATGTTTGAGGCTCACAGGCAGAAGTGGATGATGCTAGAAAGCCCCTGGGCTTCCATATGGGAGTGGACTTCAGGATTCTGACGACAGGTGGGCAAGCAGCAGGCAGTGGAGATCTATAGTCAGAACCTCTGCTATAGAACTGTGGAAACCAGAGACACAAGTAGGTCAACCAACAGGGCCTTAGTTAGGGAGCCACAGCCCTGGACTGCTATTCCAGGTGAATTGTCCAGCTGGAGTCGCAGAGCCGTAGCTATGGGGGGGGGGGGTTTAGCCAGGTTTTGTGCCCCAGGTGAAGCCTCCAGAGGAGTGCCATTGAGGCTCCCAGCCTGTGTGTGTGTGTGCGCGCGCAAATGTGCATAGGGGGTACCAAACTGAGTCTTTGACCCAGGTGAAATGAAGCCTGGTTTCGCCCCTGGGGGAGGCAGGTGCCCAGTTCTGGGAGGCGGAGGTCTGTTCTGGGGCAAATGGTGCTTGCTCTGTACCTGTGGCGTGTGCTCCACAGAGGATGTGTTGTCCCGTGCTGCCTCTGGGACTGGTGTGGTCGTGAAGGTCGGGTCTCAAGAGCAGAGGGCATTTCTGGGGAGGAGTGGTTAGTGTCTGAGAATATGGGCAAGGAAACCTTGTTGGGTGCAGGGGTTGGAGGCACCATGATCCATCTTCATCTTCAGTAGCAGAGAGATTGCCCCTGGGGCTAATTGCTGAAGAAAAAGTCCAGGATTCATTTATGGATCACAAGTTCCTGGATCTAAATCCTGGGCCATGACCATGCTGAACCAGATAGACTGAACCAGACAAAGCGAGTTACAGTGGTGTCTCGCTTAACGAATGCCCTGCTTAACGAAATTTCCGCTTAACGAAAGGTTTTTTTCGAGCGGAGGTTACCTCGCTAGACGAATGCGTTTTACGAAAAAATCGTCTAGCGAATCGCGGTTTCCCATAGGAATGCATTGAAATTCAATTAATGCGTTCCTATGGGCAAAAAAAAAAAATTAAAAAAAAATTCAATGCATTCCAATGGGATTCGCTAGACGAATTTTTCGCTATAAGAAAAGACCCGTGGAACGAATTAATTTCGTCTAGCGAGGCACCACTGTAGTTGTTTCTGCTCTCCTGCTTTTAAATTCTTGCTTTTGGGGACCACGATGTGTGGAAGATCCGAGTGGGTGTACAAGTACTGCAGGAAGCAGATAAACAAACAAGCAAATCTGATTCTCCAGGGATTAAGCATATGGACAAAGCCAGATCCAAGTTTTAGGGGGCCCTGGGCAAAGTGCCCTCAGGTGGGCCTTGGCAGGCTCACCTGAGGGCAGCAGAAGGCAGCAACAGACACTAGCAGCCACTCAAGCCACTACTTCAATTTTCCACAATGCTCCACCACATTGTAGGGAATTAAACCTGGTTATGCTTCGATGGGCAGGCTGAGAAAGCCTCAGCAGTGTGCTCTTGCATTGCAGGTGCTGACACCAGCCAGCTGACACATGGACGTAGCTTTAATCTTTTGGGTCTATTGGCTAACACATGTTCTTTCTACTATATTACTTAGTGTACCATTTCCCCAAGCCAAGGCAGTAGGACTATTCCTCACTAACATGACAAAACATGGCACAAGAAGAAAGTTCCATTAGTAAGAGCAAGATGCTCAAGGCTTCAGTTAGCTGATTTGAAACGTTTGCTGCTAGTAAGCTGTGGATATAATATTATGCATGAATGACAACTTATATTTCCACTTGACTCACTTCAAAAGATTGATGACAAATGTCTCAGGTAAAGAAGAAAAATGGTACCGATTTTGGATAAATGCACATTACATCTTAAGGTTACACTGAGAAATGTGTCGGCTTTTTCTCTGTTGCTTAAGGCTATATATTTAATCCAACAAATAGGCCAGGGAATATATACCAGAATGTTAAACAGCATTAAAAGGGAAAATAGAGAGACAGAACATCTGTGAAGAAGTCATGTATCACAAGAAATAGAAACTTGTCTCTTGACCCAGTTGCAATAGGTTATAAGAGTGGATGCTCCAGATTACAGATCCCACCCACAACCAAGCTAAAATGCTTCCTAATCCACCAGGCTCAACAAATGTTAAGCAAGGGATGCTCCACCCAATCACCCAAAATGATTGTGTCAACTGTCTTGGGCCCCTAGTACAGATATTTGTATGAGATAATGTCACAGTGTGTCTCTAGCATGCCTTGCTTTGGAACTTTAGGAACAGTTAGGAACAGCTAGGTCTGAAAAAATAAGGACCGTGGAAAGTTCTCTATCCTGTCTATCATGCTCAGTCACTGCAGATTCCTTCCAGAATTATGGCAAGCTCTCCTGCTGCAAGTGTGTGGTGTTATGAAAGGCAAGCTAAAACAAACATTTATTTCAAAGTGAAGATTTTCTGTCTACCCACTTTATGAATTAAAGCCACTGCCCATAAATAGCAAGTTTCTATTTCTGCTGACTTCAATCACTCTCTGATTGGTATTTTATCAGACAAGGCTATACCAACATACTGCTTTAAAAAAAGATGGGCAGCTTTTTTTCAACTGATGGTATTTTTACACATGAAAAGAGAAGGCACATTCTATATGGGCCAGAATGCTCTTTTGCAACGCAAATGCCTCATTTTTTTCTTCCTAATTTTTTCTTTTACAATTTTCAGTTGGTGTGTGGGAATAATTTCTCTTATATTCTCTTAATTTCTCTTAGCTGGATCCACTCAGTTCTTTTAGAGATGTGATGTGCCTTAGCAAATTGGCTGTCCTCTTTGTTTCCATTGTTCCCATGGTCCTGTCCTTTCCATTAAACTAAATGGGCAAGAGCTTTGTGCATGCATCTAAGCAAACCCAGGGATTTCAATTGGGGTACTAGAAAGCATTCTTATACCCCTATTTTGCTCTCAAAACACATACCCCAATTAAACAGATGCTTTAAATACATCATATATCTACATATCAAGGGCAATATGTAGATATTTAGTATATCCATGAAATTCCTCCACATTTAAACTAATCAGCTCACACAGCGGCAGTGCAAGCTGCTATAATTGCAATAGAAAGCCAGTTATCACAAGAATCACAAGTGAAATTCTGTTTAAATGGTGCAATTTTATCACTTGCACATCTTGTTCAGAAAATTCTGGAGGTCTTCCTTCCTTCCTTCCTTCCTTCCTTCCTTCCTTCCTTCCTTCCTTCCTTCCTTCCTTCCTTTTAGAGAACAGCACAGTTCATATTCTATCTTACCATATCTGCATTCTTGTGATATTTCCATAGCTGCCAAGTTATCCCTTTTTTACAGGGATTTTCCCTTATGCTGAATAGGCTTCCTCACGAGAAAAGGGAAAACTTGGCAGCTATGGATATTTCAACATTTGTGGATTCTCAGTTTTTTGGAACATCCCAAAATTGTAAAACGATAAAGGCAAAAGAGAAGATGAAGACATTTTCTGACAAAGTATGTGGTCTGAACAGGCTGAAAACAACAAAGCAGTAACATTAAAAACCTGAGTATTAAACGGAATCAGAGTTGCTTGGGTGGAAAAATAATAGAAGCAACAAGGAGTATATTGCTCCTGATATGAGTGATTCAAGGTGGGTTAAGATATTAGGGAGAAGAGACAAATGATGTATGATTTTTCTAATTTCAATGTGAAATTTATACATTTGCAGTTGTGCTTAAAGGTCCTGAACACTGAGAATATTGTTAAAAGATGCACAAAAGAAACGATGAGTGAATGCGCATGCTGATGTGTAAATAAGCCAATTGCACATGTGATGCACAACAATGATTCAGCTCCTCCTTAGAGAAAAGTTGCTGCTTCTGAATAGGGGACATGATGTGTAAATAAGTCAATTGCAGATGATAACACAATGCACAGCAATAATTTAGATCGGTTTTGTAAACTGCCATATCTGCTTTTGCCAGTAAATGCCTGAATGCATGGGAGAAGGCAGAGTTTTCCACAGAAATAAAAGACCAGGTTTCATGTATTCTTAGGCAAGAGAGGGCACGAGAGCAACTCACACAACTGCTTTTCAGAGTGTCATTGTAATGACCACAGGGGGGAATGGTGCATTAGGAAGGTGTGTGAGATGCAATGACCCCTTCAGACATTAGTCTAAAGTGCAAAGAGTTGTATCAGTTAGCTGCATATTTGTGAATCACTCATACACTAGCTTTTTGTTACCTGTTCATTGAAAAGCTATATTATTCCGCTTGTTTTCTCACCAAACAAAGGGAAGAATTGACAGCCTGTTATTTCTGTTTCCCATCCTTTCAGCCTAATAGCATACCATCAGATCAGGAGTATAGGAACCTTTCATCCAGAGGAAGTCTAATATATTCATAGCTGTCAAGTTCTCCCTTTTTTAAAAAGGGAAATTCCCTTATGCTGAATAGGCTTTCTCGCGAGAAAAGGGAAAACTTGACAGCTATGATATATTTAGAACTGGTTTCCATTTGTGAGCAAATATACTTTTTATTCATTCCAGCAATGCAAAGCTTTTTCTTTTCTGAGCAGAATAAACGTTACAGCAAATATCTGAAATCAGGCTGGTAAGTTTCACTTTTAAAAGAAACACTTTCTGGGGAGGTGCTCAAGGAAAACAATCCCCCCTCCACCCTTTTCATTCTGTACAACAGATATCATGCTAAGCCAAACCTTGGCTCAGCTGCCATGCTAGGCTGAGTTGAAGGGATTGGGGAAGAAGACCCAAGCATGTGTGCTCTCCTTCCCTGAAGCCTGCACATTGGGTATGTTCACACTAAGCCATGGTTTGCCTTAGGGTTTTGTGCGAACAAGGCCTGTGTGAGGTTTTTCAGCTGTTGTGTTTGCTCTGATAAATACTCTTTTCAAAAGAAATAGCAGGCCACTTCTCTTACACATGGCCCGTTTAGTGAGCATTCATCCTGATTTGCTTGCACAAAATTTGCAGGAAAGGTATACAGTCCCCACTCTCTATTGGGCATTCATTCTGGTATGTTGGAAAGTCATACTTGTGTTGCATCAAGGAATCGTCTTTTCATACTTTACAGTGCATTATCCCTTTGCTTTCCATGCTGCAAAAAGTCCAAATATTTTCGAAGAGGGGTTGTTTTGCCAGAATGCCAAATTCAATTGTCCAACCTGAATGCAATTGAATCTCACCCTCAAATATCAGCAGTCTGGATGTGCCCTAACTTATTTGGAGGGATGCACCATAGGTTAGAATCAGGAAGCAAGAGATGCAGTTCAGTTGAGAGAGAAGGAGGCATCCCTCTCTGGGGATCTAAAGTGTAGCCAGGGCCAGCCCAACCATTAGGCAAAAGATGCTGGGGTTGGGGTTGGGGTGGGGTGCGTGGTGATGAGAGGTTGGAGGACAGAGCCTTTTTCACCCACAAACATATCTGGCTATAATATCCCTGGAGCTGAAATAAGAGTCAGCTACCAGTATGATTGGTTTCTGTACGTGGAGGGGGGGCATCTTGTCCTTTTCCTTGGGCAAAAAATGCCTTGGCAGGTCCTGGATGTAGCAATCATCCTGTATATTATTCTTCAAAACAAATTTTACATCTTCTTTTCCATTTGTTTCTGCTTCAGTAACTGGCAGCTATTATTTTGCAGTGTGATCGTGAATCAAGGCATCTTGTACATGTGTTTCAGTTCTGAACAGTTGCAGGCCCAGGCGTAGGGCTCCCCAGCCCCCAGCCCCCAGCAAATCAAAGATAACTGAGACTAGGTTTTTTGGATTGAAACAGGACACAACTTTATTGAATGCAGATGAAAGAGGTTTGGCTTGGGCATTGGCCTGCCCTCTGGAAGTGATGCTATGGTCAATCCAAGCAGGGGATCCTAAGACTTACATTAAATAGGGCAACGCCTGCAGGAACAGCTGTCTGAATCATAGAATCATAGAGTTGGAAGAGACCACAAGGGCCATCCAGTCCAACCCCCTGCCAAGCAGGAAACACCATCAAAGCATTCTTGACAGATGGCTGTCAAGCCTCTGCTTAAAGACCTCCAAAGAAGGAGACTCCACCACACTCCTTGGTGGCAAATTCCACTGCCGAACAGCTCTTACTGTCAGGAACTTCTTCCTAATGTTTAGCTGGAATCTTCTTTCTTGTAGTTTGAATCCATTGCTCCGTGTCCGCTTCTCTGGAGCAGCAGAAAACAACCTTTCTCCCTCCTCTATATGACATCCTTTTATATATTTGAACATGGCTATCATATCACCCCCTTAACCTTCTCTTCTCCAGGCTAAACATACCCAGCTCCCTAAGCCGTTCCTCATAAGGCATCGTTTCCAGGCCTTTGACCATTTTTGTTGCCCTCTTCTGGACACGTTCCAGCTTGTCAGTATCCTTCTTGAACTGTGGTGCCCAGAACTGGACACAGTACTCCAGGTGAGGTCTGACCAGAGCAGAATACAGTGGTACTATTACTTCCCTAGATCTAGATGCTATACTCCTATTGATGCAGCCCAGAATTGCATTGGCTTTTTGAGCTGCTGCATCACACTGCTGACTCATGTCAAGTTTGTGGTCTACCAAGACTCCTAGATCCTTTTCACATGTACTGCTCTCAAGCCAGGTGTCACCCATCCTGTATTTGTGCCTTTCATTTTTTTTGCCCAAGTGTAGTACCTTACATTTCTCCTTGTTAAAATTCATCTTGTTTGCTTTGGCCCAGTTGTCTAATCTGTTAAGGTCATTTTGAAGTGTGATCCTGTCCTCTGGGGTATTAGCCACTGCTCCCAATTTGGTGTCATCTGCAAACTTGCTCAGGATGCCCTCAAGCCCATCATCCAAGTCATTGATAAAGATGTTGAATAAGACTGGGCCCAAGACAGTCTGGGGGAGTGCTGTTGGCCCTGGGCTCCTGCTGGGCATGCAGACATGGTCACTCCCCCCGGATCCCTCTAACAGGATACCAACATTGGAGGGGAAGGCACAGACTCCAACCTCCCCTCCATCCAAGCATGAGATTGCCCCAATGCCCAAGCAAGTTGTGACAGTTGCTATGAGGTAGGCAAAATAACCAGGCTGGAGCCAATTTGCCTGGTGGACAAATTCCTACCTGGCCCCAGAATATGGCGACCACACTAGCCACAGCAAGTTCATAAAGTAAGCACTTGAACCGAGGGAGGGTATGTAGGGAACCCAGCAAAGAATGGAACAGGTAAGGGGCTCCAGGTGCGAGCTGTTTAAATAGTCGGGGTGCGGACCTGAGGGAAGCCTTCCTGCTCCATCAGCTCTGCCGCGCAGCCCAGCCCACATCCGTGCCTGCACTCCCATTTGCCAATCTTGGGTGCAGGCTAGAACCCGAGTCCTGATAAGCAGCGTGGGCTTACGCTTGCACCACCCATCCAGACAGGAGGCCAATCTTGGGATCCCACGTCCGGGCCTAGGAGGGGTCTCACCATCGAGCGACGCTGCCACACCGTGAAGGTAAGCAGACTTCTAAACACTTTCAGAGACTTTCATCTTTAATTCCTTTGACTAATTTAGTGTCATTCAGCTGATACAGGCATGGATATAAAACTCTACTTTTGTGCTTTTTCATTGGGGAATTATACAGATATCTATTTCATTTTTTAAAAGAGGTCCAATTCAGTTCAATTAAGCTATGTTACTATACATTGGAAAGTCAAAGTTTTGTACACCAAGTGTTCCAAACACTTCAATGGTGCCTCATGTCATATGAGATGGGATGACACAGGCAAGCCCAGAGTCTGCAACTTTTTCATTCAAGGCAAATAAAAGCTTTTGGGTGTGGGTGGATAATTCTCAGCAGAAATACTACACAGCCCCCTGCTCCATTGTCCAAATCATACAGACAGATGAAGAAAGAGATATATATAGTTTGATGGTAAGTGTTAGGGACCAGGAGTCAAGATTCCTTTTCTTCAGGTGATGAGGCCAAGGATCCTGAACAAGAACTAGATAACCCCAAGGGACCAGTGGCCCAAGGATTTGGCACTGACAGTTTGCAGGGCTCCACTCCAGTGTGGAGATGCTTCCAACTATCCACTGCGGGACATCACTCCAGGGGGCTGAGCCCCTTTAATTAAAGCAGTACCTTCCAGGGTGGCCATGGCTAATGATGAGGATGCTGCAAGGATGGGGCTCAGATCCATACCTGGTCACCTGGAATCCATGAAAGGGGAAACCGCAGCCCCTGCATGTGCTCCAATAGCTCTGATGGAGAGCTGTTCGGCAGTGGAATTTGCTGCCAAGGAGTGTGGTGGAGTCTCCTTCTTTGGAGGTCTTTAAGCAGAGGCTTGACAGCCATATGTCAAGAATGCTTTGATGGTGTTTCCTGCTTGGCAGGGGGTTGGACTGGATGGCCCTTGTGGTCTCTTCCAACTCTATGATTCTATGATTCTATGAGTTTCTGTGATAATGCAACCCAGCCTTCCTGATACCTGGGCCATTTCCCAATAACCTAAGAAATAACACTCATAGCCTCTTGCATCAACCTACCTGAAATCATAAGGAGACTTACTTATGAATAGGTGTTGTCAGGGGGACTCCTTACAGGCACTCTCCCCCAGTCATCCTGACCAGCACTTCGCCCAGTGACAGCACAAGCAGCGGGTCAGGAGTAGGGAATGAGGAATAGAGCGGGGTGGAGAGGGGGCTCTCAGACATGTCAGAGCCTAGGCACCGACCCAGCTGGCCAGAGGAGGAAGGACGGCGCAGCGAGGTGCCGGAGCCTCTGCAAAGGATGGGGAGAAGGAACGTAGCCCCTTCCGGCACCCTAATTGAGGCGCGCTTCCACACACAGGGCTAGGGGGAGGCGCTTTGGGATGCCCAGGCTTTTATGCTGGTCCAAGATGCGAAGGAAGCCATTGCCGGGTTCTGAATCAGACTAGGCAGTCATGTTTTCTGATATCTCTGCACTGTAAATAATATGCACAATAAAACTCTGAAAGACAGAGCGGACTGGAGCGTCTTTACTCGAGAGTAGCAGCAACAATCCCCTGACAGGTGTGGTTAGGATTGCAGCTCAATATGCGCGTTGAACAATGTATTAAGTTACAGGTAGGTAGCCGTGTTGGTCTGGGTCGAAGTAAAATAAAAAAATTCCTTCAGTAGCACCTTAAAGACCAACTAAGTTTTTATTTTGGTATGAGCTTTCGTGTGCATGCTAATTCTTCAGTATTAAGTGTTGACAACCCTTTGTTAAAGGTATACAGACATGAGCTTTAGTAAAATAAATCAGCTGGGATTGTAATTCTATTCTTTTAAAAACAGAAATGGCCAAGACTTGCTTGAAACATCTCTGCAGAGCAGACTGAGCAGGAGAAAACTATTAGAAGAGCTAAAGACTACCTCCACCTGCTTTTGCACAGCAGAGGGAATCATCTCAGGTGTGAGCTAAAGAGGAAGTTCAATTATATTTCCCCAAAAAAGAAACAAACCAGACTGCAAATGGCTTTTAGGTGCAGCAAGATGCCTTGAGGAGATAAAATGCTTGGTTTTCAAATCTTCTCCTGAACGCCATTCAACCAGCACAGTCAGGCAGTGCCCTATAGATACCTCTTCTTAACATCCCTCTAATCAAAACCCTGCAGCTTAAGGCAATAAAAATGCTTCCTTACAATTCCCAATTCAGACATGAAAAGCCTACTTTCTCATGGCCTTTTCTTAAAAAAGAGAGAAGAAAACACTTTTGAGGAGATTTGTAATGACTATACGAGTGTCTAGTGAGTCTGCTTAGGAAGCAAATGCTATAGCAATGGAACATCAGCTGAAAAGGCCCTGCTCCACAATGCCTCCATGAATGGTGGTGGTTGTGGGGGCCCAGTTGAGGATTTTTCTTATTGATCTTAAGGCACAAGCAGACTCAAAGAGGTGCTTGTTAAGGTATGTTCAGCTGCTGCTGCATAGAATGTTAGGAGACAGAACCTGCAACTTGAATGGAAGATGCCCATTGTGTGGAATTTTGTGTGAAAGCTGCCAGCTGGAATACTGTCCTAGTGCAGAATAACCAATGTGGACATGCTCTCCCTCCCCTCAAGAAACAAGCTGTGGCCAAACCACTAAGGCAGGAATAGTAGAAAAAATAGGTCTGAGGAGAATACATGGGAAAGTAAGAGTGGTTAAAAAAAATGGTATCTCATGTGAAATGATCTGGGAGATTTTGACAGTTAAAAATTATATTTGGGGTGAAATGATTTGGGAAGCATTGACTGTGATAGAGAAGAAACAAGAAGGGAGGGCAATAAAAGGTCATCAAATGTGGTGGCAATCTAAATTTATTTTAAAAATCCTGGGAGAAGACATAAAAAGATTTGAAAGGCATGCGGGATATGATTGTTGTTAAAAAATAAAACCCCAAAGTTATGATATTGAGATGCACAAGTTTTGATGTGTGTACGAAGAAGTATCTGAAGAAGTGTGTATGTACACGGAAGCTCATACCAATGACAAACTTAGTTGGTCTCTAAGGTGCTACTGGAAGGATTTTTTTTTTTTAAAAAAACGGATTATACAGTTTGAGTAGCCAGCCTAGGAGGACTGTGTTCATCTGAAGAGGCAGTGTGGAGTGGCACAAGAGCAGAGACTTCTGCTGTGCAAGACATTGGTTTGGCAAACAGTGGCTAAGGTGGTTGAACCACACACACACTGGACTGAGTCTAATGACCCCTGCTAAGGACTGAGAATCTAAAGCAAACTCTTTTTAAACTTTCCAAATATGTGGTCTCTTTCTATGCTAAGGGAAGTGGGGAAGTTTGGAAAAAAAACCTAGAAGGGATATTTTAAAGGTCTAATAGCCTACATTTCCATGCTGCATGTTTTGTGATTTTAATTCTCTGCTGAAGCTCTCTCACTGAATAGTACTTGCCCCAAACCTGGACCTAGAGATCCAGGGAAATCTGCTCTTATTTTACCTATAGTAGTAGCAGATCCCACCTCCATAGACCCTATATATTTATAAATATCACACATTATCTAGTGTGTATGAGGTAAAACTTTGATTCTTGGGGACTCGGTCAGAAGTTGAACATACAAGAAAACAAAACTTGAAATTATTTCCCCTTCTTTTGATTTTCTAACAGATGTTTAGTGCAAGCAGGATTCTCCAAAGTCACTTTGAATTCCACTTATTGGGCAGCGCCTCAGAGTGGAAAAGACCTAGGGGTTCATGCCATTGTTTCTCCCCAAAGACAGCCAACGACAACCAGAAAGTGTTCAGTATCCCCATCTTCCCAGGGGTCACATACCTGTAAAGCCCTGTGGGCCTTGAGGGGTAAGAGAAGAGGAGCTGAGAAGTTTCAGAAGAGATAATTCTCTATTTTGCTCCTTCCCTCTTTTGATTGTTCTGGCTTTTAGGTTGTAAACTGTCCTGAGTTCACTGGTAAATAACACAATTCTCTTTCTATTCCACTAAATAAATGAGAGCCATAAATGGATAAATATTGGGAGGGTAGACAAGAAGTACTTCTTGTATCAGATAGTTTATTTCCACATCCTCTCCCTCCATTCCCTTCTGTAGTCGAGTTAATCTTTGTGCCACTTTTCCATGGTGGGTGGTGCCAAAGCAGCTCAAAATAAACATCAAATCAACACCCAAATCCAAGCTCAAGTGTGAAAATTCAATGAACGGTATATTACAAAACATGTCAAAACAAATTCAGTACTTCTGCCTTCAGAATGCATGAATGAAATGTGATCACATTTCACTTTTCTTTTCTAACAGCAGCGATTTCTGTTGTATAGTACTTTCTAAATGGCATAATTCTAGATCTCAAAGATGGCCACAGGGGACATTTTAGACAGAGGAAGATTATTATTATTTCCATACTTTTAGAGGGATCCTGTGGCTAATGCTGATGGCCACCAACAGCAGCATAACCCCGAGGGAATGTAATTGGGAGGAAGTGAAAGGATACCACTTCAAAACAATAAGTAATGTAGAATGGTGACACAATCCCTCCACCGCTCATCTTAGCTGACCACCTAACAATCATGGTCTTGTGCACTGATTCGGCCCCAACTTCAGCCGTGCATACTTGAGATTTCCCCATAATACAGCTCCTTATGCAGCCACACCGGTTTCTTTAGATGCCTCCCACTTTTCTTGCTTGCTGGAATTGTCTGCATTTGGGCCTTTAAGGCTGCAGCAGATTAAGATCTACCAGCCGTCGTGATACTCATGCCATTGGAATAAAGCCTTACTTGGCTTCCGGTTCAGCGCCAACGTCGATCGGCGGGGTTTTGTCTCGATCCGTGACAGCCCGCCTTCGCTAGAGGGGGGGAGGGCAGCGGGAGCAACGCTGCGCCCCATAGAACCTCGGGTCGAGCGTCCCGGGGGCGAATTGCTCAGCGGAGCCCCAAATCCGGACTCCCCAGATCCCCTGGCAGCGCTAGTAAGTGCACCGGGGCGAGAAGGGTTGAAGTCGCGGGGGCCATTTTGAGCGCCATCGTTGCTCTAGCGAAGGGAAGCTCCAAGCCGGAGACGGGGAGCGCTGGATTCTTCCAAAGAAGAAATTAAAGAATTGGACTGTAAGTAACCTCACGATTTGGATTATAATACAATTTGGATCTGGGAGAGAGGGGAGAAAAGAGGAAGCCACCCCCCCCACGGCAATAAAAGAGACAGTAAATAGAAACCCGAAGCCGTAAATAGAAGATTTCAAAAAGGATCCCTCAAAGGCATCAAAGAGAATCCCCCCTAAATGCAGGGTAAAGGGGGAGAGAGACTGTGGCTGTGAGTGCCCTGCAGCAAGAGGTAAAGACTTTTCCTCGGGAGCCGGCAGCCCAGACAACCCAGTGAGTTGATCAGGATTTATAAGTCAAATTTTTATGGCAATTTGTATTTCTGGACTTTGTGGAATTTTTTTTTTTTGAATGCTGGAGAAATGTGAGTTCGAACTTTATTTTTAATAAGACTGAGGATTTATAAGTTGAATTTTTATTTCAATTTGTATTTTTGGACTTTGCGGAAATTTTCTCTTGGTTTAAATGCTTGTGAAATGTGAGTTCGAACTTTATTTGTAATAAGACTTGAAGAATGCAGCCAGCTTGTTAAAATGGAGTCGAGAAATTAAACTGCGTCATATTCCACCCCATGTGACAAGTTTTGGCCTTGGCAGGATTGAACTATGTCAACAAACAGGTTTTCGCCTGAGTTCCAGCGGTCTGTTTTGACCTTAATGTGGGAAACAAGAATAGAACTATGTCAAGAGGAAACACAGCGGCAAGAGTTACAACAACAATTTCAGATGGTGACGGCAGAATATGATCTTTTTGAAACTGAAGAAGATGAATGTGAGAATGACAATGATGGTGACTGTGATTTAGAAGGAAAAGATGAGGATGAGGTTTGTGATGAATCAACACAAAAGGAAGCCCACCATGGAAAAAATGATGACTTTACTCTACAAAAACTTGGATGGAGTGCCTTTCCTTTGAGGGGGGCACAATTGTTATTATTGGAACTTCAGAATGCCCACAGGGAAGAGAGAAGAAATATGCTGAGAAGAGAAGAAACCCAGGGGCCTCGTTTATTGGCCTGGATGGCAAAAGATTGTAAACAGGGGGTGGGGTGAAGGGAAAGTCAAGTTATGATTATAAGGACGGATTAACAGGTTTATAACTGGTCTGCAGATTATGGAATTTGCTGGATTGGGGGGGTGGAGCCGGTAATCGGGGATGTAAGGTTAAATTGGGAATAGATATAGTTTTAAAAGTGAAATGATGTTGGAAAAATGTAAAAATATGGAGGCGTATAGAGGGGTTAAAAATTAGGCATGGGAAAATAAAATGGGAGTTTGATTTTTCAGTGATTTAGATATCAGATGAAAATGATAATAATCAATTTATAAGTTGTATAAGGTACAAAGGTGTATTTTTATAAAATAAGAAATTGAAGATGATAAAGATAAGATGATAAGGAATTGTTGAAGATGATAAAAATGATAAAAATGATAATATTTAGTTTATGAAACTATGAAACTGTTGAAGATGAAAAAAAGAGATGAAAACCGGGAAAGGGGGGAGGGCGGGGAAGCCCACAAAATATGGTTTAATAATTATGAATTTAACAGTTACGATGAATTTTTTTTGTCTTTTTTCTTTTTTGCTATTTTTTTCTCTTTTTTATTTTTTGTGTTTTTTCTCTGGTATGATAATAGATGGTTGGATGGATGACCTCCTGCGTACTGCCCTGGTTTACTGGAGCTCCCTGGTGGCAGGGGGGGGGGCCTTTGGGGACAGGGGAGGGGGAGGAGGACAGAAATCCAAGCATAAAATGGACCATCTCTGACCGTTCATCCACATGGGTTACTTCGGTGGCAGGGGAGGATCCATGGAGGGGGGTGGGAAGGAGGTGGAAAAGGTGTTTATGTATGTACCGTTTTTCTTTTTTGTAATTTGTAAAATTAATAAAAATTATGTTTTTAAAAAAAGCCTTACTTGACTGTGTTGGTCAGTGTGCACTGATCTACACACATAAAACAAAGTCATGCACCAACGTCTTCCAAAAACCCATCCCAAACCCAACCCCCCAAAAGTCCCATGGCGATTGGCAAATGGTAATGGAGGCAGGACCATGATCCAAAAAATGTAGTATAACACCAACAATTGGGAAACACTGGCCTGCAAGCGCTCTAATTGGAGAACAGCCTTTACCAAAAGTGTCATGGACTTTGAAGATGCTCAAACTCATGAGGAAAGGGAGAAACATGCTAAGAGGAAGGCATATTTGGCAAACCCTCACCATGATCAACTCCTGTCTGGAAACCTATGTCCCCACTGTGGAATGACATGTGGACCCAGAACTGGTCTTCATAGTCACTTAGGGACTCACTGTTAAGACCGTGTTCATGGAAGACAATCTTCCTTGGCTACGAGTGATTGGCAAAGAAGATTTCGGCCTTCAATATTTTGCCATCCCTATGTGAAGGGTATTCCGTTAATGGAATCCAGGGACTTAAATGGTTTGGTCAACCCCTGAGAGGGGGTTGTGCCCGTGCCTGAGTCCAGGGGGACATCTAGGTGGTGGACATAGTCTGTACCTGGCTTTGCCTACCCAGGTGTTCACCCTTGGCTGACCTATGCTGGTGCCCTGGGTCAGCGCTACCTGCAAGGGTGCAGGGAGCTAGACAAACCAGAGCCTATGCAACCACACAGTGTGGAATGCCTGCATCAGGTGTGTGCCCTGGGGGGCAGGGCATGGATGGTGAATGGAGTCTGATGTGCCAGCCCAGCCCTCGCACCAAAGCTGCCGGAGTGGTCCCTGGAGCCAAGCGTGGCCGTGCTGCCCAGCCAGCCAATGAGGCCTTTGGCAGACAAATGTCCCAGGTACCTGCAGAAAGGAGTGCCAGGCCAGGCTGCACTGAGGTTGCCCCTTGCCTGCCTCTGTGCCCACTCACAATGTCCCTCTATGCCCACTCATTTTTTGGGGAGCACTCCAAGTGAGGAGTGAGCAAGCACTGGTTGGGCAGCCATTCAGCAAGAGGGCTGGGGCAGCGAGGCCTACCCTGGAGGCAGGCAGGGGAGGGCACGGAGCTGGGGACGGGGCCTGCCAGGATGTATCTGGGTCGGATGGGGATCCCCACTGAAGCTGGCATCTGCACTGGGTTGCCTGGGGTGCACCCCATCAAAATTGTGTGCCCAGGGCCATGGCCTCCCTGGTTCCCCCCACACTGTCCCTGCCTGCATGTGAAGACAGGCTCTGGCAGATTGATCAGACAAGACCAATAGTGGGTCCGACAATTAAGAAGGCGGCTTTTGCACATGTTTTAGAGGGAAGTGAGGGGCTTATGTGGCTCATCCACCTGGGAAGGTAGTCCATCTTGGAGAAGGAAAACGCCGATGTTAAATCTCCGCTACCTTGTGGGACATCTTTGGAAGAAGAAAAGGCTAAGGAGTCAACTCTACACAAATCCTGAGTGGAGTCCCTAAGGCGCTTGGATCGCACCTTGTACACCTCCTTCTGGCAACTCCTGAAGCCAAGCTGGTGCCAAACACCTTGCTCTGCTTTCCTTTGGGCCACACCCAAGTGAGGCCAAGAGGCGGGTCTTGTCATATGGGCAGCCCAGGACCTCCATACACATGGCCCAGGCTTGCACCCCAGGGAGGTCACTTTGGTGCTGCTAACACAGCAGCTTGACTTCACCCCTGGAGGCGCACTCCATTGTCTCTTGTGTGTGTGATGGTGGAGGGATAAAGATGTGATGTCACGTATGAGGCTCTTGTCTCAACACAGGGAGCAATTTATGTACCAGCATACTGTACTTTGTTTCCATAAATTCCACTGTCCTTGAGTAATTTTGAAGTAATGACGGGCTATATCAAACAAGAGTGTAATCTGTCATTTTTCATTCCTTTTACTGATAAGTATTCCAGGAAAACAGTTTTTTTTAATAAAAAAAATCTTTTTCATAAAGACTTCCTATTGACAAGATTGGGTTCTAATGCTTTCTTTCTTTTTTTCACCAAGACAAATCAATACATTTTAAAATGCTACATAAATAACCATCTTTCTGTAATAACCTGCTTTTCCAGGAAGCCCTCCTGCAAATTGCTCTTTAAGTGTAATCCACTCAGACACACTTTTCTAAAGATGTGTTATATCATACATTGTGGTCCTTTGTTTATACATTGCCTAGCCCCAGAGTCTAAGGGTATGTCTGTATGCCCTAGCAATTTTCTGCAAAAAGAAGAAATGAGCTCTCAGCCCTTGTCCTTCCCCCGGAATACCCCACTGCTTCTCTCTGTGGACATGTCATGCCCACCCCTGGGCCACCAAAAGATGTTCTGCTATCTGCCAAGCAGTCAAGCAGCTGCCACACCATCCCTCTTGTGCACCAACTGACTCCTCCTTATCAACCATGTTGCTTTGGAGGCTGTTGCTTTGCTCCTCACCCCACAATGTCTCGCTCTGAAGAAGTGCCCTCCCTAAATAAGGCACTGGGGGTGAATTGGCCTCAAAAAAGCACTTTGGGGAGAAAAATCTTGCTTTAGGTTTAATAGCCCAACTGCTTCTAAACTTAAACCTTCTCTGTTGCCTTTGGAGCAAAGTGGTGGAGCATCACAGGGGCTGTCTGAGGCTGCTTCACCCACAATGCTTTGCTTTGCACCCTGCCTTGGTGTGACGCACAGTGACCTGCTGCCACCGCCGATCCCAGCAACAATGCCTCCTAGGTCCAAGCAAAACCAGCAAATTTATCCAAATAATAAAACGATAGCAATAGCGAACTAGGCAGTGGTAACTGCTGACAGCTGCACAGTAGACTGGGGAAAACAGATGGGTCTATGAATGTGGGGTGGCAGCATGGACAAGCCAGGGTGGGCGGGGTGTCCATTGCCTGAAACCACAGACTTACTGTGGCCAATCCTGCTCATCATAGCTAGGCCCCCCACCCTCTGAATATACATAAGGGTCTGGTTACTTCTGTTTCAGTGTATCTGAAGAAGTGTGCATGCACATGAAAGCTCATACCAAAATAAAAACTTAGTTGGTCTTTAAGGTGCTACTGAAGGAATTTTTTAATTTTAATGCACTCATCAGTCACATTCACAGTTAACTTCATGCCTAGCTTTGCTCTCAAATGCCACCCAGATTCAATAAAGACAAAAGCTTAAAGCTTCCAGTTCATGGCGTGCTTTTCTGAATTGGGGAAAAAAGTTTCTGTTGGCTGGTGTTTTAGAAACATCAATAGCTGTGAAGGTGCTGTGTGGATTTTATGAGCTGCTTCTCAAAATCCAGTGTAGCCACAATGTCTGTTACGCTGAGGAGGATTGAGGTTCATGGATTCATGGTTCTCTCACACAAAAGGCTGACTAAAAAACCCCACAGCAACCACCACCAAGTGGTATGCCAAACTTTGCTCCCACCTTTGATGCCCCCTTCTCATCATGCTCCTACTGGGTGTGACTGTGACATAACCCTTTTGCTGCTTTCCATGGGCTTCTTTGTGAGATCTCGGTGCCAGGATGTGACTTCCAGTGACAAGAACCAAAGAGGGAATGATATTCTGCTGTTCTGTGAAATACATTCAGCTGAGTGGCTTGGCTGTTTAGAATCCTAATGCAACATCTTCCAGCCACCGAGCATCGTAGAACAGATTGTGTGCTCCATCCCCAGCAGAAAGATTTATGGGATTCTATTTTTAGGATTTAAAGATTATTTTATTTTATTTTTCTGCATCTCTGTGCTGTTCATTTGGCCAAACTGTAATATGCTAATTAAATCTTACGACCTGAATGATAAAATGCTTAGGGAGGCTCACTAAATGCCCAATTGGATGAATATTATACTAATCTTGTGGAGTCCCCTTACCCCAATATAAAGCATCTTGCATTCTGAAGCAAATGTATTGCTGAATGCTTAATACATTAAATTCACATTTATTCCCATTAGGGCTGACTATTCCATCTAGAGCCCCCTCCCTTCCAATGCAATGGAGTAGCGTCAGGTTCTGATGCCACTGATTTTAGTAGCCATTTTCAGTAAATAGGTATGAACACTTTGAAGCAGTGGATAAAAGAGCTGAAAAGTGATGCCCTGTTTTGCAAACAATGAACATGTATTCAAACATCAGGAAGAACTTTTTTATGGTAAGAGCTGTTTGATAGTGGAATGGACTCCCTCAGAATGTGTTGGGCTCTCCTTCATTGGAGGTTTTTAAGAAGATGTTGGATGGCCATCTGTATAATTTAGTTGGGATTCCTGCATTACAGGGGGTTGGACTAGATGATCCTTGGGGTCCCTTCCAACCCTACAATTCTATGATTCTATGAAGTTAGTAATTCCATCATTCTGCTCTTATTTCAGAAACGCAGGTGTTTATGATTACACCTTGTTACAAATAACATTGAGAACTTCATTGTGAGTCCCACAGCAAAGAAAATGGGACTGTCTAGTATTGTGGTTAATTCCTACTACTGAGCCTGAGGCTGAGGCCAACTTCCTAGGATCTGTTTTTGAGGGTATGTAAAAGTAAGGCGTGAAGAAGTCTAGTGTGTTTGCAAGCATATGAATTGTACAGGCACATTTATCAGAGAGACTTGGCTTCCTATCTGGATTTGCCTCTGCATAATGTCTCCAGTACCTCAGTGGGAGACTTCTTAGGACTCCACGTGCACCACCAGGAGGGCCTTAGGGGACACAGATATCACACAAGACATGCTAGAGCTCAACCCTGCTCTGTGCATGCATTAGATCACAGCCAGAATAGCTCAGTCGATAGAGCACGAGACTCTTAATCTCATGGTTGTGGGCTTGAGTCCCGCATTGGAGAGTAGGGGTTGTACTAGATGACCCTTGGGGTCCCTTCCAACTCTACAGTGCTAAAATTCCTCTATCTTTTATGTGCACTAAATATGTAGGCCAGCAAATGACAACTACCTGGATGTGAGTGTAAGGACAGGTCTAAAATGATCAGACCAGAAAGCTTGGTAAAAACTTTCTGGGAAATGATACGTAATGAATTGAAAAAAAATGTTGAAAATAACTTTTTCTAAGAAACCAGAAGCTGGTTTTCTAAGAAACCAGTGTGGAGATCCCGAAGAACCAGAATAAATTGTTCATGTACGTATGCGTCCACAGCTTCCTGAATGTTGCTGGCCCAGAGATGGAAAGAAAATAGTTCCAACCAAGGAGGAGTGGCAGGTAAAACAAATGAACTATGCTGAATTTGCAAAACTTACAGGAAGAATCAGGAGCCAGGAAGAATCAAACTTTAACAAAGAATTGGGCAAGTATAAAATGTATTTGAAAAATTATTGTAAACAATTACACTTACCGTATTAGTAGGTCTGACAGAAGACTTGCAGCAAAAACCTGAACCATGGACTGATTAAGGATTTATAATAGTTGGAGTTAGTGATAAAATGCAGAATGAAAATGTAAACATAAGGATCCACAAAAGGGGGGGAGTCAAAGGGGATATGATATATGTTGTTGTGGTGGTGGTGGTTTGTAAAATGGAAAATGGAAAAATAAAAATAAAAATTATCTGAAGAAGTGTTAATGCACATGAAAGCTCGTACCAATGGCAAACGTAGTTGGTCTTTAAGGTGCTACTGGAAGGAATTTTTAATTATTATTTTTTAAATGATCTGACCATGTTTCAGAAATCCAGCAGTCACAGAAATCCAGTGGTTGGCTCTTTCTGGTCCCATAGTGTTCAATGGGAGAGATTTTAAACACATTAATTATAAGCTTCCATAAAACCCAGCAAGGCTTTAAAAATGCACCTTTGACTGGATTATGCCTGTAACTCTCAGAACAGAAAGTAGGGACCCTGTATATCTTTGGCACAAGAGAGCTCAGTTCCCTCTGCCCCGTGGAGCATTTGATCCCAGCTCTGTAGAGGAATGTATGCTGTGGTTGCATCATCCACACCTGTACTTTTAGCACTTCAAGCACTATAATCTGCACAGTAATATAAACATCCCCCTCTCCGTCTGGTAGCTGGGCATACCTTCCTACAGTGGTTGAAATAATAGCCTATTTTGTCTCCTTTTTCAGTGTAGTGCCTTATTTTCTATTCCAAGTCATACTGGTTGCTTAGGGCATAATTGTTTGCTTTGCTCTTCAGTGCTGCCAGTTATTTTACAAAAAAAACCCCAAAAACCCAATAAAGCTCACTATCTCAGAGATCGGTATAATGCAGAGGTACTGATGGGATTCATTTTTACGAGAGCTTTCGCATTAAAAGCCTATTCATACAGTTGGTTACTAAGCCACGGAATATTCTGTTTGTTCCATGGAGATCAGAGTTTTGCAGAAGTTCCTGACATTACATTTTTAAAAGCCTGCTCGAACAACCAGAGAGTTGGTGGTAAGAATGTGCTCTGTGAATGACAATTTCCTTGATCAAATTTGCTTCTGACATTATTTGCTTCTGAAGCAGAATACTTATTTGCATTGCTGTCATTGCAGAAAAGCAGAGGGTGGGCAGTTATTTCTGCCCATACAAACCAAGCTGTGCAGCGACACTGGAACAGATTAAATATGCAGAGTTTCGGACAAATGGGCATGTGATCAAAATTACATTGATCTTTGTGTTAGCTAGAGTATGGTGGGGTTGCTGCCCCCACTTCAATCAAAAGGAGCCAGTGAGGACCTTCCATATGAAGGCTGTCCTCAATTCTGCACTGGGACTCATAAAATACATAAAACAGCTGGAATATTGCAGGTGGCTTTTGATTATACTCTATTCAAATAGCAGTGAATCTCAATGATTCCAGTTGGCACAGGGGCTTTGAAAATCTAAAGAGTGAACAATAGATCCTCAAGTAATCCTGCTTAAATTTTGCTGACTGTCTCAAAGTTGAACTGTCACTGTCAGGAGAGGAGGTAGCAGCTGTAAAGGATCCATCCTTTCTTGGGTTCATTTTCATGGCTTTTTACTTTGGATTCTGGAGGCAGTCTTCCTGAGGAAAAAGTTCCCGTTTAATTACCCCAACTTGCCACCTGTGGGGAGAGTCTGCTGCAAGACTACTCCAGGTCACAGTGGCTGGGCAGGCAGAAATCCACTCAGTCGCTGCATCATTTCCCAGTCCACCCACCTTCTAGTGCTGGGGAAAATGGGCCCAAGGCCTGTATTGGATAAAGGGCAAGGGGAGATCCTGGCATTGCTGTATAAAAACTGGCCTTTGAATCAGGGCCTTCGACCCAGATCAAAGGCCAGTTTTTATAGAGCAGTGCATTGCATCAGAACAGGACCTGGACACTGACAGAACTGCCTCCCGGTAAGAAAGCCATTGGCAGCAAGTGGGTGTTCAAGCTTAAGAAGGGGTCAGAAGGGGAGGTGCAACGCTACAAAGCTATCGCATGGGGCAGTTATAAACAGAAATGTGTAGCCTTATTGTCCACAGAGTCTGAATATGTTGCAGCAACAGAAGCTTGCAGAGAAATCGCCTGGCTGGATCAACTCCTGACAGACTTTGGCGTGGTGAGAAAGGAACCCGTCAGCCTGCTGGAGGACAATCAAAGCTGCCTAAAGCTGGCACAGAGTGAAAAGTTCCTTGCACACACAAAACACATTGGGGTCAGGTACCCCTACATTCGCCAGATGATCCAGGATGGACTTGTGGAGTTGTCTTATTGCAACACTGCAGAGATGGCTGCCGACATCCTGCCAAAATCCCTGCCAAAACAGAGTTTCCAGAATCTGCATGTCAAGCTGGGACTCTTGGGTGGTTGAATAAAATGGTTTATGTCTTTATATGTTGTGAATTGCCTAAGAAGGGGTTTGTGGGAAGTAAAACAGGAGCAGTCAAGTCACAACATTTCCTAGAGTGACCACATGGAGGGACACCTGACCAGGTCAGCAGCGGACTTCCTGCCACTGATTTGGGATAGACTTGTTGGGAGATTCATTCCCCGTGTGCAGTCAGTCATGGGTTTGTTGTCTAATCACATGGCTGGGTATGTGTTTTGATTCCACAGGGTGGGAAGTGACGTAGACAGGATGCTTGTCTTACATGTTCCTGAAGTGGAACTGTTGTTCCTTTGTTCTTTTTCTCTGCTGGATGATACTAGAGAGAGAGGGAGCCATGTTCCATGCTCCGTGTCTGTTTATGTGTAAATAAACTAGCTTAGCCAGAATGCTGAGTTGTTGTGGTCTGTTACGCAACTGTGCAAGTATCTGCAGATGCTAAGAGTGTGTTGATGTACTCCCACATCAATCACTGGAAGTCCGGGGGCTGAGGAAGGAAACAGGGAACATGCCAGTCAGGCATGTGTCTCTGCCAGGGGTCTCCTTGTGAGTAGGCCCTTTTCCTGACAAGACTTCCTCTGCATGTAATTGAGATGGGCGTAACCTGTCCAGGTAAAATATAAGAACATCAGCCATGTTCTCTCCTTTGACTACGCACTCAAATTGACCACATCTTAGTGAGAGTTGGAGAGAAAATGTAGCCTCACTCCATATGAGTAGACTCCACATGTATATAATACTTTTTCTAAGCCAGCCTGCCTCTTGAGTTTGTGCTGTATCTCAGGATGTCTGTAAGTAAACACTTTTCATACTTTTAAAGAGCATTGTGTCGTGTATTTCTTTAAGAGGGATAAAAAGGGGGAAATACCAGGAATATATTGTTTTAGAAGTTCTAGCGAACTTGATTGCCACATTTTGCTGTGTTTAAATGGGAATGTTACTCTGCTAAGTTTAGGATCTTGCCAGCGCAAGATTGGGATGGTATATTAAATTAATATAGCCTCTCCCACATCCCTGAACATTCCCACATTGTTGCAATAACCACATATGCCAGGCTGGAGCTTGCTGGTGGGGTCCATGACTCTAATGGCTGCTATTAGGGTGAGGCAAACTAGCTTTGTTCTCAAAGGTTCTTTCATTCCTTAAAGTGCAATTTTAACATAAAAGGGGTTCTGTCCAGCTTTGTTATCCCTTAATAAAGTACCTGCATTTATTTGTTGGTGTTGCTTTTTAGGGTTTATCCACACTTACCTTTCCTCTGCATTTCTAGGCACGGGCCACAGTTTAAAGCTCTTCACCAGAGTGCCCCTTTTTTGTCTCAGCACTTTCCCTGCAAAAACCTGTTCCTTAACGACCAGTTGAAGCAAGCAGGAATCTGCGGGAAATCTGAATTGCCATTTGTTCTGATTCAGCATTAAAGACCAGGTTTTCCTGGGGGAAGCAGTAAGGGGGGAAAGCACTTGGACACAGGAACCGTTACTTCTAAATCTGCTGCCTGGCTGTTTGGTTATTACCATACCTGCCAAGTCCTGGACGGAAAGATCCGGGATCGGCAGCACGCGACACCGGAAGTTGCGTGGACGCAACTTCCGGTGGTGCTTTGCCCTTCTATGGGCACCAGAAAATGGAGGCACCAGCGCTGGAAGTCGCTTCCACGCATGACCGGAAACACGCAAAAGCGACTTCCGCCGCCGCCGCCATTTTCTGATGCCCATAGAAGGGCAAAGTGCCACCGGAAGTCGCTTTTACGCGTTTCCGGTCATGCGTGGAAGCAACTTCCGGTGCTGGCGCCGCCATTTTCTGGTGCCCATAGAAGGGCAAAGTGGCACCAGAAAAATGGCTGCCGGCAGAAGCAGTTTTAAGGGAGAATATCGGGATAAAAACCTAAACGGGAGACCGCCGGGAAACAGTAGGAAAAAAGGGGTTTTCCCGGCGGAAACGGGATACTTGGCAGCTATGGGTTATTACTACTGAGTAACTTGTAGGCTTGGGGCTCAGAGGACAAGAAGTGGATCTTTGGCTCTTGGTGAATCCCAAGGGTGTCCAGAAACATATCTAAGTGTCCCTGCCTCAGGTCTGGGGGACTTTTCAGGGGTGGAGGCAGTCCTACTGAGCAGGGTTAGTTTCTCCTTGGGCATCATCCAGCTAGGTTGTAGCTCTGGAAAATTAACACTGGGTAGACGCCTGTTCCTTTGTTGCATGCTAGCCGGGAACTCTCGCCCACATGTTTTCACTAATCTCATTCTTTACATAATGAAACCCCACCACAGAAAAGTGTTTTCTCCAGCACAACACCTGTGAGGCCAACTGGTAGTGCAGAAGTCTTCAGCTACTGCTGGAGGTTGTTGCCAAAAGCCACAGTTGATCCTTAGCACTGAGCTGGAGTTGTGGCAAGGGTGGAGAAGGCTGAATATGATGTTGCCTTGCCAAGGCAAGGGCAAGTCGTCACAGTACTGGGTTTATTTCAGGACTGACCTGTCAGAATCTTCGTAGCAAGAAGCTTCATGGCACCTGTCAATCTCTTGGCTCAATGTTTCATACCCCATTTCCTTGAGGCCTGTATATGTGAGAGCCAAAGGCGCTGACTTGGCCAGGCCACAGGCTCAGACTCTTGGTTCAGTGCTGTCCCTCATTCAGCATGGCCTAATGCCTTACCTTCCAAGTCCCGGACTGCAGAATCCGGGACCGGCAGCTGTGTGACACCGGAAGTTGCGCCGACGTAACTTCCAGTGTCGCTTTGCCCTTCTATGGGCACCAAAAATGGCTGCCGCCGACTTCGAAAGTCACTTCTACGCATGTCAGGAAGTGCGTTGATGCAACTTCCGGTGTCGCTCTGCCCATCTATGGGCACCAAACATGGCCACCGCCGACACAGGAAGTAGCGTCTATGCACTTTCGGACATGCGTAGATGTGACTTTTGAAGCCGGCAGTGGCCATTTTTGGTGCCCATAGAAGGGCAAATCAGAAAAAAATGGCCGCCGGCAGGAGAAAATAACGGAGAAAAACGGGAGACAAAGTGATACGGGGGACCACTGGGAAAAGGTAAGTAAAAACGGGGGTTTCCCGGGGAAAACGGGGTACTTGGCAGCTATGCCTAATGCCAATGCAACAAGGGTTCTTGGTTTTCAGGGCCAGTGTCTCATTGAAATTCACCTTCTAGAGCACCAGCAGATGATGCTCTGAATGTCTCCTCCAAATCTGCTCCAATTGTAGCATCAAGGCCATTTTTAATTAATAATAAAAAAGGGCCATTGTGTTGGCCACCGGAGACTGTCAATACGAGGTTCATTTATTTATTGCATTTATCTTAGTGATGTGCTTGAGACAAACATCAAAAATCAACATTGCACAGTTATACCAAATTAATATAAAATAATAAAAATTAATATAAAGGCTTCAGTTATGATGGCAGTCATGGCCATATGATAGAATATTGAGGTCTGCCTTTGGGCTGTCTCTTGATCTTCTGCTTGTATCTGAAGATGCCCAGCACTCATGGGAGAAATGATAAATGGCCTCAACCCTTCCCTCTGTTGCTAAAAGTTGATGTTCCATTAAAATAAGGGCCTTGGGCAGCATTGAGTGGTCTGTGCCATTTTAAGCCAGCATTTAAATCAAGGATGGCCATTTTGTAGTGTTGGAGCAGCATAAAACCTGCAAAATTAGTTTGTCCAGCCTTTTCAATTTCTTATAATACTGGTTTCAGGCTGACCTATTGGTCTTAGATGGAAAGTGGAAATAGAGTTCCCACCAAAATTTTACTAAAGCAAAATTTGGAAGTTTCTTCTCGAGCAGAACATATGAGTGATTTAGAGGCAAGCCAAAATAATTTCCATTAGACTGGGGAAATAAGTTTTAGATTCTGATAACTTTGATCCTGAACTTGGCCATTGCTACTAACCTTCCTGTATAACCTGTTACCAAGGTGAAGGGAGTATCTGAACATATTTTGGATGTCTTCTCAGTTCTTATTGGATAATAAGAAGGCCAAAGTGGCCTAGAAAGCAGGACTGGAAAGTCCTAAGTGGGACACAGTGGTAGAGCTGCCTCAGTCAGAATTATTATTATTATTATTACTACTACTACTACTACTACCGGTATTATTATTACTAATACCCTGCTCATCTGGCTAGGTTGCCCCAGCCACTCTGGGCAGCTTCTAACACATATAAAACCACAATAAAACACATAAAAAACTTCCTGATAGAGGGCTGCCTTCAGATGTCTTTGGAAAGTTGTGTAGTTCTTCCTCTCCTTGGCACCTGCTGAGAGGGTGTTCCACAGGGCAGGCATGACTACTGAGAAGGCCCTCTGCCTGGTTCCCTGTAACCTCACTTCTCACAGTGAGGGAACCGCCAGAAAACCCTTGGAGCTGGACCTCAGTGTTTGGGTTGAACGATGGGGATGCTCAACAGTTCTGATGGTTTCTCTCTCTCTCTCTCTCTCTCTCTCTCTCTCTCTCTCTCTCTCTCTCTCTCTCTCTCTCTCTCTCTCTCTGTGTGTGTGTGTGTGTGTGTATGTGTAGAGAGAGAGAGAGAAAGAGAATCCCAGTGCACAATTAGGTGAATACCTAATGTGTACATTTAAAGGGAGGGAAATATGCAACTGAGGCTGCAAATGTGCTTTACTTCTAGCTTTCCTGCCAAGAAAAAAGCAAGATAAACAAGAAACTCAAGCCAGACTGTTTTCTTCCTGAGCAGTTGCCAGCTGCAATCTAGATGAACTGTATGTTCTCCCTCGAACATGCCCCAGAGTTCTTTGCAGCACAGAATCATTTTGCTGCAGACACTTGGGGATCTCTTGGCAGCACGGTTGATCTGGAAAGTGCACCCTGAAGGTTGAAACTTTAAAAAGAAAAACATTGCCTTGTACAAAGAGAGTCCCCTCCAGGTTCCATGAGGTCTTTTTGCCGACAACTTGCAATATGCAGGTCCTTTCTTGTGTAAAATGAACAACACAGTCTAGCCTTCCCACAGTTAACGGTGTTTGGAAATTGACATTAGCTGGATTTATAACATGATTGTTTTGCTTTTAATCCCATCACTGCAACAGAATCCTAGTGTTTGGGGTCCCCCCCCCCCGCACTTCTTTTGAAGATTTATAGTGCTTTGTCTGGAAGTTTGTAGCGCTCACCACAGAACAAGAGGGTGTTTCTAGATTCCGTTACAGTATTTCAAAGAACTTGTCAAATGTTGCTACATGATCCCCATGAATTTTCATGGAGCCCTGGCATTATAGGAACAAGACAGACTTCTGCCTTAATTTATTGCATTACTCCCCTCCCTAAAAACATCTAAGCAATGAAAATACTACAGAGGTTCCACAAGTACATAGCAAAATGCAGACTAATTAACCGTTGTGAAGACTTCACTGTGGTTAGTCGTCCTGGAGTCAGGAGAAAAGAGGTCACTGACTTGAGTAAAAATAGAAGCTAACCACTTTTTGCCTGAAGAAAAATAACTGACCTCTTCCCCTTAAATTCTGCTGTTCAAATATTTTGCATTAACTGACATTTTAAATATCTTCTCAGTTGTCTGGATAAGGCAGAATAATTGGGGTAGCAGACAGCAAGGACTCTAGGCTCTATGGACCATTGAAGAGTAGCAGTTGATCCTTCAAAATTATGTCCTCCTACACCTTCTCTTATTTCACACTTCTGACCCAAAAAGTGAAGTATTTGGATGGTATGCAGCAAAATTATCAAAGGCAGTAGAGTAGACTAATGTCTGAGTGTGAATGAAAACATTTTAAAGCCTTCCAGTTGGTAGAAGATGAAAAATGCCTCAATCACTCCCACTCTTTCTCAACACCCAACTCAATGAACAGAAGTGAGACCTCCCTCCTACCCCAGCTAGCAGTCTGGCCAGGAACAGTTGCTTCTCCAAATGAATTTATCAGCCCTGGAATGGGGAAAAACAGACAGCGCTGTTTCTTTTGTCCTGGAAAATGTGCCTGTGGGGTGAGCTATAAGAAGACTTGTTTTGGCACAGGCATGGCATCAGAATTTGCATGTGACTGCATGCAGAGACATAGGAAGCTGTCTTTTTATCAAGTCAGACCACTCACTAGTGGAAACTGCAGGGGGGGGGTCCTGCTGATGGGCTTCACACAGGCACCTGGTTGTTTACTGTGAGAAGAGGATGCTAGACTAGATAGACTAGTTCTGGTGTCCTCCTGAGCACAGGAACCCTCTTTGGTCCAACTGGTCAATTGCAGAAAAAAAGCTCAACAACTTTGGTGAAGGCTCCCCCCCCCCGCCCCAAAGCTCAACAACTCGGGTCAATCCAATGGGTAGATCATTGCCAGGTTTTTGTTTTAATAGTAGGAGTAGATTGAAGTCTCTAGGGAGCTGGGCTTGCCTGATCTTAACCAAGTATTTTGTAATCTAGAAGTATATTTTGCCTGACTTATTTCATTGCTATGTTTGGTTTGAATTGAGTCAGCAACTTTATGTAAGTAAACAATATTTTTTTATATTCTTACACTACAGGCTTCTGTGTTGTTATTTTGTTTAGAGGGATAAATAAAGGGAAAGATCCAGTCTTCCAAAGGCATCCTGGATAATTAGAGAAAGCTATACAGCTTTGTCCCATGTTTCCGTGTTAATGCTGCAAGGGGTGGTATACTTTTAACTCTGTTAACTAGACATTAATCTCACACAAGTGAGCAAAAAGAAGGATACCTAATAAATAGCACACCCTATCCTGCCTTCTAGATCCATCTCAACTCCTGGAGATGCTGGGGAATGCATTTGGGACCTTCTCAATGGAAAGCAGTTCCTCCACTTTCCTTCCCAGTGGAGATTGCCACACACCCATGCTGCTGCTGTGCAAAGCAAAATTGGGACAGGACAGGTTATCCTACACACAGCCCCCAAGAGGCATTAGTCCATCACAAAGCCAGATGTAGAAAGTAAGTACAGTGGGGTTGTAACTGGCATGCATGGTCCACAATATAGGCTTTGTTTTTTCTGTCAGTAGTATGATATGCAGAAGAAAAATCTTCCTGCGTCAGAACAGTGGGGGTCGCTAAGGTTCTTGAAGCACTCAGTTGTGTCAACAAGTTAGAAGAACTTCCTGACAGTAAGAGCTGTTCGACAGTGGAATTTGCTGCCAAGAAGTGTGGTGGAGTCTCCTTTGGAGGTCTTTAAGCAGAGGCTTGACAGACATATGTCAAGAATGCTTTGATGGTGTTTCCTGCTTGGCAGGGGGTTGGACTGGATGGCCCTTGTGGTCTCTTCCAACTCTATGATTCTAGAAAAAGTAAACTGGTCTCAAGAAATCAGACAGAAAGGAACATTCTGGATCATAAGAGCAGCTGTGCTGGACCATGCACAGGGCTCCTCAAGTCCAACACCCTGCTTCCCACAATGGCCTCCAGACGCAGAACGAAGCCCACAAGGAGGTTTTGAGGCCAGTAATGCTTTTCTGTTGTTTGTCTCCTTTAGCACATACTGACTCTGAACCTGGAATAGGAAAGACATCTGGCAATTGATTGCTAGATGGAACCTCCAGGTTCAGAGGAAGCCTGCCTTGGAATATGCTGAAGTTAGGGAGACTAAAACTAGAAAATCAGAACATACAAAAAAAGACCCCCCCCCCCATTGCTGCAAGCTAGATAGGTAAGTGGTCATGGATGTGTTTTGCAGACTTGAAAGAGCAAACCCCCACAATACACGGTTCTGATTGTCTTAGGTAGGATACCTGGATGTTTGCTTGGAGCTTCATCAAGCCCATGAACCCTAAAAATTTGAATCCTGGAGGGGATATGAAATTTTGGGGTTTCCTAGTTAATGAAGCTCTTGCTTGGCCTCTGAGAAAGAGCGAGAGAAAAGCATGACAAACGGCCCTTTAAACACAGGTCTTGCTGGTGATTTACTTACTTGTTTGTAAAACATTTGGGGAGGGGGGCGAAGAAAAGTTAGGGAAGCAAGCCCCCCTACTCACCTCACCCCATCCCAGTCAAGCTATGGGCTTTCTGACTGCCTCTGACTCAAGGAATGTGTTCACCTCACCATGTTGTTGTTGTTTAGTCATTTAGTCGTGTCCGACTCTTCGTGACCCCATGGACCAGAGCATGCCAGGCACTCCTGTCTTCACTGTCTCCCGCAGATGATGCGGAGCTATACCAAAATTGTCTAGCTGGCGGGGGAGTCTGCTCACCGTTAAATATCGGCATAACCCCTATTTACCGTACTCCATCCTACTTAACAACGCTTACGGCCGCGTCTCATCGATATGCCTTCCTTAAAGCTAGGTTCAATGTTTTTCCAACTAATGTGCTGAGACATAGATTTACTAAGGGCCAAGTCTCTTCAATGTGTGCTTGCGAAATGAAATCAACTGAATCTTTACACCATGTTATGTTTATCTGCCCTATGTACAGTTCGGCTCGTGCTAGTATATTAAACTCCATAATCCAGCCTATGGCTGATAATCCAGTTGACCTTCAGCTAGCCTGGGTTCTTCAAGATGTGGACCCTTATATCACTCTACAGGTTGCTAAATTCCTAACAGCCGTCCTCTCGTACAAGAGACGGAATGGAATGTTAGCTGATTATTGATAGTTATAAGAATTTTTTTTTTAATGACATCAGATATTGATTTTAGTTAGGCGCCTAAATTTTTAATCTTAATCTTAAACCTTCAAGATATGTTTTTTGAATTGTTAATATTTGTCCTCGTGAGCTGTGAATTGTGTTATATTATCTGTGGTTTGTATGAGTCTGTGGTTTTTATTTGATTTGTTTTGTTGTGTTGTGTTTTATGATGGGCGTACAGCCGAATAAACATATTTGAGCATGCCAGGCACTCCTGTCTTCACTGTCTCCCGCAGTTTCAATGCGCCAACCCACAGCATCTACCCTCTCACCACAAGACCAAGCAGAACATGAGCCCTTGCCCTGCGCTGGGAGAGGAGATGATGCGCACAGCCCTTTCCCCTCCGTTGGCTCACTGCCCACCCCACAGTCCTGCAACGGAGCGGCAGGGGTGGGATAGGGAAAAGAGGGGACTGCGCCTGTTGCCCCCCGGATCTCTCGCGTGCATCTGCCGCTTGGCACCGCTCTGTTGCAGGGCTTGGAGCAGGGAGGGAGCCGACGGAGGCTGGGAAGCACGTGAGCAAGTGTCAGCCAGCAGGCCTGTCCCAGCGCTATTTCTTTATGCCCATCAATTTTGGAGGCCCCCCCTATTTTCTGGAAAGATTGGGATTCCCTTGAGTCTGCCAGTACCTCCTTCTTTTGTGTGAATGGTGCCATTTTGGCTGCACACGGGTCCACACTGGGAGAAGGAGTTCACTCTAGGGAGAGGCTACTGTACGCACATGATGCGCACAGCCCTTTCCCCTCCGTTGGCCACCTCTGCTGTGGCTCCAAGTACCATGTGCAGCTCATGTAAAGCAGGGGCGTAGTGCTCTTGGCCCACGCCTGGGGTGGGTGCAGGCACACATGCGCCAGGCAGGGGCACAGTTCACGTGCCCAGCCCTCGCCACTGACGCCCTGGGTGGGCGCTCTTGCTCCGAGTGGGGGTGGGAGCGGAGGGGGAAGAGCATCCTCCGCCCTCACCCAGCCCTCGCTGCCAGAGCCCAGCAGGGCACGCTGGGGATCTCTGCAGGAGGTGCCTGCACTGCTTTGCGTGCCCCCCAATTGTGCGCCCGGGGCCACTGCCCCCCCCCGCCGGTGTAAAGCCGTGCTAAACCTGTAAAACCCTGGCTGTCATTTTTCTGCGGAATACTCTCTGTATCATCAGCTCCATTGCAGCCGATGCCAATCCTTGGTTGCCTGACCTTTTCCATGTTTTTTAAAAGTAGGATAGAGATGCACTGAGTTTCATCCTCATTTGGTTCATAATAAAATGTATGGAGAATTATCAGAGGTGCCTCTCAAATGTTCTGCTCTGTTCAGACCTCACCTGGAGCTCTGTGTCCAGTTCTGGGCACCACAGTTCAAGAAGGATACTGACAAGCTGGAACGTGTCCAGAAGAGGGCAACCAAAATGGTCAAAGGCCTGGAAATGATGCCTTACGAGGAACGGCTTAGGGAGCTGGGTATGTTTAGCCTGGAAAAGAGAAGGTTAAGGGGTGATATGATAGCCATGTTCAAATATATGAAAGGATGTCATATGGAGGAGGGAGAAAGATTGTTTTCTGCTGCTCCAGAGAAGCGGACACGGAGCAATGGAGTCAAGCTACAACAAAGAAGACTCCACCTAAACATTAGGAAGAACTTCCTGACAGTAAGAGCTGTTCAGCAGTGGAATTTGCTGCCAAGGAGTGTGGTGGAGTCTCCTTCTTTGGAGGTCTTTAAGCAGAGGCTTGACAGCCATCTGTCAGGAATGCTTTGATGGTGTTTGATGCTTGGCAGGGGGGTTGGACTGGATGGCCCTTGTGGTCTCTTCCAACTCTATGATTCTATGATTCTATATTATTGTGGGTACACTCAAGAAAACAGAGCACCTGACCAGTGGAAATTATTTCTATTATAATGAAATTTCTACATCACCCTTCATCCAAGGACCACAGGGTGGTTTACAATATAAAAACACAAAAATACACAACATAGTAACAAACAAAAGCATACAATACCCAGGGCAAAACTTCTCTCATGTAAGCCCAATCGAAACAGAGTTACTGCCTCTGTCTTTCAGATTACATCTGAACACGTAGCCTGTGGAAATGCATAATAAGCCCAAAGGTAGGCCTGCGTAACCCAAACTCCACCAAACTGACTGCATCCCATCACCCACATTTGGTGGCTGGCCAGGGACTTGACCCCCCCCTTTCTCCCCCAGCCTCTGGTTAGATGGGCTGCCATACATGGATTGTGGTGGTAGAGGAATGCATTTGGCTTTGTTGGCTGCAAGTTGTGCAGGCCAAAAAAACAGAGGATCCCAAGATAATTTGAAGGGAAAAGCACATTTTTACTCTTTATCCAAATGCAAATATATACCGTTCAGCGTAATGTGGCTGTTCAAATGCCATTGTTTCTCAAACCTGGCCAGAGTCCTTGCCTTGTTGTTAGAAAAATGGCATGCTTTGTTATTGTGAATTGGCTCCCTCAGCTGTGCGTTAGTTTCCTTCATGCACCCTTAAATAGAAAGATGAAATGCTTTTAAGGTAGCTATTTTAGTACCCTATTGCAAGCCCATTTTAGCACATGGATTGCCTTATAAATAAACCTTCGAACTTTTACAATCTAGGTTAAAGTGGCTTTGTTTTTTCCACCTCCCTACATAGTACCCAGAATATATTACAGTCTTATCTTTCTGTTCAACACAAGACTTTCCATTTTAGTTTACAAGCATATTATACATTCAGATCATAGCAAGAGTGAGAGAGATACATGTGACTATGCTAATGCTGTGCTGCAACTAAGTCTGGAATTAAATAAAACAGCCTAGCCCAGACTATAGCCCAGACTATGAGGCACCTGAGCACTGTGGGAATTCTTTCATTCTTAGCTTGGAAAGGAATAATGATAAATAAGAAATGTGATTTTGTGCCACTTTTATGCTTAGATTTCTAATTATCTGTGGTTTACATTTCTCACGTTGGAATTTATTCAGGTTTATTTTTCAGTCTATAGCCCACTGCATCCTGAAGGCTCAGAGCAGGTAACAAAAGGGGATAAAATTTTGTCACTTTGAGAATTCTCTCTTGAGGTCCAAGCTACGCATGACAAAGGATCACCAAGCACAACAATCTTGCATCTCCTCCCCACATCTCTCTTCTCATGTGTACAGTGAAAGATGCTGTGTGATGAGAAGTCATTACATGTAGATTTGCCCCTTTCTTTCTATAATTCACTAGCTGCTGCTGCTGCATACTGGGGCAGTTGACTGGTGAAACCACCAGTAGCCACTTGCCACTATCACTGCCATGACTTTACCCAAAGAATTCTGGGAATTGTAGTTTGGTAGCTGGGAATTCTATTAGAAATTCCTAGCTCCTGCCCCAATGAACTATAATTTCCAAGATTCCCTGGGGAGATGGGATAGCTATTAAACCTGTTAAAAAGGAATGTTTAACCCTTTCTCTGTCTGCTGAGCCTTGCCCCCTACCCCCTTTCCACCTGCTTCTCTCCCACTCCCCTCTTTCAAAAGGTGAATTCCAGTACCAGAACTAGGGTTGCCAGACTCAATAAAGGACAGGACTTCTGTGCCTTTAATTGCCCTGCTCTCTTTTGGGTCTGGAAACCTTAAAGAGAAACTAGCAGACCCTTTGCTTGGAAATTAAACCTGTGGGGCGGGGTGAGCTGGGGCAGGACACTCCGTGGGGCCTCCAAGGTGTCTGCCTGCCTGCCTCTTCCCACTCAGCCCCCCTACAGCTGAGGGGGAGGTGGCAGGCAGCGCGGAGCCTGTGGGCGCCCAAGCCACTGCATCACGCCCAGGAGAGATGCATGGCTCGGGCGCACTGCAGGCCCCATGGTGAGTGCCGCCCAGCATTTTGTCACCCCCCTCAGTGACCCGGGGCGAGCCACCCCTACCACACCATCCCTGCAAGGAAGGCAGAGATGTCACCATAATAACGTTCTGGGAGGGAAGTTTATTCATTGTGTTCACAAATAGTGGATAATGAATATTATTATAAATTCTTCTACACACAGGATTCCTGTGCTCATATAAAACGGGTTATAGCTCAACATCTGGAAGTGTGTGTCCCAAAAGCCAGTGCTTCTCCATCTAACATGGCACAGGAGGCTTCCTTGCATGAGAATGCCTTTTTAAGTCCTATCCAGAGACAGCAGTGGAAGCCTAATCCTGCCCAAATGATCTGAGCAACAGTTTCTAATTCCACACAGAGAGCCACATCGAACCATGTGCAGGTAACAAACAGAAAGAACAGCACTCTCAGAACTGGAGCACCCCAAATTTCAAATGCTCTTGAAGGGTTCCCCCCCCCAAAGAGAGAAAACTATCCTCATTTGAACCACACTGAATTGAAACATGCTTTTAATGTCACCAACTTCTTCATTGCTAAACAAAATGCAGGGTCTTAAAAATAAGCAACAGTCAAAACAAGGCTGAGCAGCATTTCAAATAGCAATTCTTTGTTGAGTCTTCCTAGTCTGTGCCAAAATCTGCAAAGAAAAAACAGAGCCCTGAAAAGAATTCTCTTCCATTGCATCATCAGAAGTAATGCCTCTAGTCCAAACACATGACCTACATAGCTGCCAAGTTTTCCCTTTTCTCACGAGGAAGCCTATTCAGCATAAGGGGAAATCCCTTAAAAAAAGGGATAACTTGGCAGCTATGATGACCTATCAAACCAAATGCATACCTGCCAAGTTGCTGTCAGAGAAATAAGGGGCCGGGCGGAAGTAGCAGACCGGAAGTAGCGCTGCCGCCATTTTGGAACTGGGCGGAGCATGCTCAGAAGTGACTTTGGATGCTGCTTTGCCCAGTTCCAAAATGGCCACCGTGCCAGAAGTTGCACTGCAGCCATTTTGGAACTGGGCAGAGCAGCATCAAAAGTCGCTTCTGAGCATGCTCCGCCCAGTTCCAAAATGGCCGCCGTGCCAAAATAACCCGGGGGGAAACAAAAAAATCCATTTTTTCAGCTAGGAACAGCTGGAAAAATGGGGATTTCCGGGGGAATACGGGAGACTTGGCAGCTATGCAAATGTGACCTTTCAAGCTGAATGCAGCTCATCAGCAGCAATCCCAGTGACTTGATATCTTGTTTTGTGAGTTTCAAGCAGCCAACAAAAACAGGTCTATCAAAACTCTGGTAGACTACCACCCACAACTAGTGTATTGGTTAGGTATGATGAGTCAATTGTGGTGCAGATCTATACTATATTTCTCAAAGCTGTTCTGATTCATGCTTTAATAGCAACAGCAATAATGAGTTGAATCAAGACACAGTCTGGATCTAAACCAATATTGATAAAAATCTAGGTGCTTTATCAGTCATAAAAGCAATGTCACATTAGAACTGACAGTGGCCCAGTTCAGATAACAATCTAAAAACCATCGTCTAGATTGGGGCGGGCCTCCAGATGTTGCTAGACTACACTCCCTCCCCACCACTGATGACTGGTCATGATACCTGGAGCTGATAGGAGTTGGGAGTCCATTTGGAGGGCCACAGGCTCCCCATTCTTAGGTAGTGGCAAACAAACTTGTATGATCTGCCTCCCTTCTTCCTATTGATACTTTGAACTTGCACTTCCACTTTAGAAGACACTTCTGTTCTCTACTGCAGCATTAGCTACCCCTCCCAGTTTGGTGTCACCTGCAGATTTGATGAGCATCTCCTCAATTCCTTCCTCCAAATCATTTAGAAAGACGTTGAACAACTAGAAGCCCAGAACAAAACCCTGCGGCACCCCACTTGTCACTTTCCCCCCAGATGATGAGAAACCGTTAGTGAGCACCCTTTGGGTTTGGTCAGTCAACCAGCTACAAATCCACCTAACAGTTACCTTATCCAGCCCAAATTTTACCAGCTTCTCTGCACAAATATCATGGAGGCAGATGTGCCAACTTACCAGGCAGATGGGAGGGCAGTGTTGTGCACGTATTTGATGCCACACTGACTTCTGTTGCTGCTGCTGCTGGGGAAAGAGGCCCCAGCTCCTACCATTGTTGTGTCAAGTGCTGCACACCACAGGTGTGAATGCTGAGCACCCCAAGTGCATGCCAAGTACCAAGTGCCCTGAGTGCCCCATGCACAATGTCAGGAAGAGCTGGGGCCTCTTTCCCAGGCCCACAGCAGGAGGAGGAGGAGGAGAAGCCAGCCTCAGAAGTCGTGGCTCTGTGCCCGCCCCCCACCCCCAATGATGCCCAGGTTTACCACAGCTATCAGCCAATCACCCATTCCCACCACCCTTCTGAGTAATACCCCTCCCCACCCTCCCACTATATATAAGGGCCTGGTGACTTCTGTTTCAGTGTATCTGAAGAAGTGTGCATGCACATGAAAGCTCATACCAAGAACAAACTTAGTTGGTCTCTAAGGTGCTACTGGAAGGACATAGTGTATCTTGATTTCAGTGAGGCCTTTGACGAAGACTCTCATTATATTTGTAAGGGGGAGCGCTTATAGAGAACAGCCCCCCCTCATCAGGTCGAGCTTTTCGCAGAGCAGCAAGTTCAGTAGCGGATTGGATTACAGGAATCAGGAAGTAGAGAGGGAGGTGAGAGGCTCTGACAGCATGCGAGAGCCTCAGCACCGTGTAGAGAAGGAAGCAGCTGGGAAGGAAATGATGGGATCGGTCACTGGAGAGCAGTCAGAAGGACGGCCCTTCCCCCCGAATCGAAGCGCATGGCACCCTGTAGGGCGAGAGGGAGGCGCTTTGGGGTTCCCAAGCTGTTATGTTGGGCGTGAAACAGGAAGAAGCCATTGTGAGGTTCTGACTCGGACTAAGCAGACATGTTTTCCAGACTCTTTGCACTGTAAATAATATGCACAATAAAAACACCTTAAAGACAAGGAGGTGTGGAGCATCGTTACTCAAGAGTAGCCACAAAAACCTCTGACAGCAACCTCGCAGTCTCTGAGGCTACTTTTGAGCAGGAAGAATGCAGATGCAGCAATTGTGGCTGCACAGGCAGAGGCGGCTGCGGCCCGAGCAGAGCTGGTGCAGGTGGTTGAGACTTCCAAGAGGGAGTTAGAAGCAGCCAAGAGAGACGTGGACGCGGAACGTCAAGAAGTTGATAAGTTGGTGCAGGAGGTAAGAGCCAAGAGCAGCAGGGAACAGGAACTAGTGAACCACGCAGCCCTGCTTAAGGCACAGCTGGAAGAGGGGAGGCTAGTGGATCAGAGGGGAGCCCAAGGGGGGTTCGGAAGAAAGGTCCCGTCCCTGGTGAGGAAGTTTAATGGGGATCCCCAGCACTACCTGGGTTTTAAGACGGAAATGAAGTATGCCTTAAAGCTGCAGGAGGGGGAATTTGCCAACGACACACAGAGAATTATTGCGTTTATTATTGATCACCTCGAGGGCCCAGTGAGGGATTGGGTGAGACCGCTTATCGCAGAAGAAAATCAAGTGATGCAAAATATGGATTTATTTTGCAAAGCAATGGATATGATGTTTTCAAGTGAGACACAATTAGACATGACCAGTAATAATAATATAATAATTTATTATTTATACCTCGCCCATCTGGCTGGGTTTCCCCAGCCACTCTGGGCGGCTTCCAACCGAATATTAAAAACAGTACAGCATCAAACATTAAAAACTTCCCTAAACAGGGAAGTTGTCTTCTAAAAGTAAAATAGTTGCTTATTGCCTTGACATCTCCTGGGAGGCCGTTCCACAGGCTGGGTGCCACTACTGAGAAGTCCCTCTGTCTGGTTCCCTATAACCTCGGTGCTAGAAGGCCCTCAGTGTCCAGGCTGAATGATGGGGGTGGAGATGCTCCTTCAGGTGTACAGGACCGAGGCCGTTTAGGGCTTTAATGGTCAATACCAACTAAAGGTCGTATATATGTATAAAATAAATATATGTATAAAATAGGCACATATGCTAGTCTCCATTGTGCCTATTTTCCTAAAGGAACACAGACCCTGGTGGAGGGCCCAGACCCCAGGAATCTTGTGCCCCACTCAGCAGAGATTGGGGTGGCATTAGCATTTTGTGTCAAGAGATAATAGGAGAGGAGAGGAGGGAGGAGCATGTGAGCCCTCTTGTTGTTGTTCCCATCACCATTAAACACACTGTTCTAAAACATGCCAGGAGCATCCATGGATCCATGAGCTGATAGTGCTCGGAAGATCAAGGGAGCAGAACTAGTGGGTTTCTCACTTCTGCCCCTTTCTTATGCATTTCCTTCACTCAGAACAGTAAGGCCTGAAAAAGACTTTTGCCTTAAAACTCATTCTGTGTGTGGTATGGTTAGACAGGGAATAATATACCAAGTTTTACTGTGGAAGAAATGTGAGCCCATGACTCTTTCTGTGTCAGGATGTAGCCTAGGTGCTTGTGTGCTAAAGCTTTACATTCTGCTGTATTACTTGTTGTTTGATCTGTTCTCTACTGTGGGCAACCTGGAATTTTAAGGAAAGAAGGCTTCATTCCGTGAATACTGATGTGACACAAGTCCCTCTTTTCCTTTTGCTGCTTCCTGTGAAATAGGAGATGCAACAGCTGTGGCAATTGCATTGGCAGACTGAAAAGTCAGACAGTCACGCTTTCTGCAATAAATCCAGCTTCCTATAAATTGGGAAACGTGTGTTCTCGTAATTTGGCCTAGCTAACTATTAAGCATGCGACTGAGTAGGAAGGAGCCTTTCAGGGTAATTAATTAAGAGCTATGTTGACAAAAGGTTACGATCTGATTTTCTGCTGCATGTACTTGCTTGGGCTCCTTCTCTATATGCTGTGACCTGCACCAGCGATGTGTGGACTTCAGAGCCCTTCTGATGACGCACAAAACCAGTGAACACAGGGGGAAATAGTGGCTGTACAGCAGATGGCAACGTCAGGTCAAGCTAAGGTACATTTATAGAAGCAGGGCTTTTGTCAAGGGGAATGCACCAGAACTCAGTTCCGGCATCTCTCAGGTGAGTGTCATTGCCATTTTAAGAGAAAGAGGGAGGCGTTCATGGGGAGTTCCAGCACCTCTTTTTCTAGAAAAATAGCACTGTATAGGATATACAGTGGTGCCTCAACTTACGAATTTAATCCGTTCCGATTTAATCCTTCGTAGGTCAAGAAATTTGTAAGTTGAAAAGCACCATTGGAAACGCAATTTCCCGTAGGAATGCATTGGAAATGGAAAAAATTGTAAGTCAAAGCAACCTCATCTAAAAATTCGTAAGTCAAAAAAATCCTTTCTAAAACCGCCGCGGTTTCCATTCGGATGTCGAGAAATTCGTAAGCATGCAGCCATTTGCCCCATTCGTAATTCAAAAAATTTGGTTGCATGATGCCAACAGCTGGTAGCCGCTGTTCTCCAGCTTTTAAACATGTCTGTATCTGTCCAACAGTGCAGAGCAAGCAAGACCTCTGATAGGCTGCTACCTGGAGTTGGTCAATGTACATCAAGCAGATGTGCAGGTGGCACAGTGGCAGAGGAACAAGTCATGTGCCAACTGGCAGAGGAACAAGTCATGTGCCAACTTGCTGAAATTTCAAAGCACTCAAGAGAAGACAGCCTGGGTTCAGGCAGGGCTACTATTTTAGATCAAGAACAGGGAAAGGGCTTTATAGAGGAAAGGCACTATATGCAAAGATGAAAGGATAAAGCACTGCAATTTTTAAAAGCGCTTGCTAGGATCCCCCCCTATATATAACCTCCCAAAAGCTATAGCAGTATTAGCACAAAAAGAGCTATCCCCTCTTTGGGAGTTTAAGCAATGAGAGAATTTTGCATGGATACGTTTGACACAGGCCTCTTTAAGGGGCAGATCTAATAAATGAAGATTCAGGGCTCCTAAACCTAGAGGGGCCCCAGAAGCAACTTTAATTGACATTGCTTAAATGTTTTGGGTATAGTAGACCCAATTTGAGCTTGTTCTTGTATATATTTCATCATTCCCAAAGATTGAGAGTCAATAGCACACTGAAGAAGATAACAGGGGTTACCTAGACCTTGATGTTGGTTGTGACAGTTCAAGCTTCAGGGCCCACACTGCTCTGTATGTAACTAGAGCCACTCTGTGCAGTAACAGACAGCTGGCCATAGATATAGTTGTTACTAAGGAGTAAATCACATGTTCTCTGAAATAGACTCCAAGTAAAGGTGTGACAGTCCGCAAGTCTGTACTTCATCTAAGACCTCCCTTTCCCAGGATGATTGAAAATCATCCCTCAATATCAAGTTTGGGGAGATACCTTCCTAAGACAGGTGAAAACCCTAGACAGCTTTCCTTGTTGGAATCCATGATTTGCAGGCAGCTTAACAAGTTTGCAATTAGAATCTCCACAGTGTGGAGGACAGTGTGGAAGACAGAACATGAAAGGAATCTGCCTAGAGATAAGGAGACCCAGCAACAACCAATTGATTGGCTGAGTTCCTTATATAAAGGTAAAGGGACCTCTGACCAATATATCCAGTCATGACCGACTCTGGGGTTGTGGTGCTCATCTCATGTTATTGGCCGAGGGAGCCGGCCTACAGCTTCCAGGTCATGTGGCCAGCATGACAAAGCTGCTTCTGGCGAACCAGAGCAGCACATGGAAACACCATTTACCTTCCCGCTGTAGCGGTACCTATTTATCTACTTGCACTTTGACGTGCTTTCGAACTGCTAGGTTGGCAGGAGCTGGGACCGAGCAACAGGAGCTCACCCCGTCGCAGGGATTCGAACCACCGACCTTCTGATCAGCAATCCCTAGGCTCTGTGGTTTAAGCCACAGCACCACCTGCTGTTATAGGCATGACCTATAACACTGGTGTGTTTGTGTGGAGAGTGTTAGTGTGGTGTGGTTAGTTCTGAGGAGTGCTGAGAGTGAAGAGGTCATGTTGTAAATAGTAACTTGTAAATAGCTTGTATGTTTGCTGCTGTAAATAAAACAACAAGAACCAAGTTACTATTCAGCAGTTTTTGTTCCTGTTCATCGTCCAGCTGGGCAATCTCAAGAGTTGCTCATCAATCGCTGCGGTACTCTGCTATACTCTGCTAAGCTGTGCAACAGGTGAAAGCACTTCAAAGGTTCAGATGGCTTCCAGAGTTTTAACATTGCTTTGATTTCTGTATTTTAGAATTTCTGTTTTTTTGGAAGCCGCCCAGAGTGGCTGGGGGAACCACTGGCGTGAGACCTCCAGACGGGCCAGCACAAGGCCTGCCACAACCCTGGCATAAGGCCTCCAGGCTACCAGCACAAGGCATGCTAGGCTGCCGCTGTCAGGATACCTGGCTGCCTGCAGGCCTGCTAGGCCACTGGCGCCAATGTTCTTCTGGAAGCTGGCACCAGAAGTGTGCTTCTAGAAGTACATTGGTGACTTCTGGAAATGCAGCCACATTGGCTCGTGGTGGCTCGTGGCAGCTCCTCCTCCTCCTCCTATGGAGGGGAAGCAGCCCTCTGCCCATGGCAGCAGCAGCAGCAGCAGCAGCAGCAGCAGCAGGAGCTGCCAGCATCGCTGGCCATGGAAACTGGGCTGCCACATGACGCCTGCATGTGATGTCATGACTTCACGTGCAAAGTCATGACATCATGATGTTGTGCATGACATCAGCCCCCCATCTCCTACCTGAGTTAGCGCACCTGTCTACCACCCAGAGGTACATCTGCAAACTCTGTCCTTCGGTTTTCCTAGGTAAGAATCAGAAGGTTTTCTTGAAAAGAGGGAAGAGGAACTTGTCCCACCATTCTTTGCAGCTTGATAGACCAGATGGGTGAAACTCAGCAGCTACCCATAAGATATCTGCAGTGATACCCAAATTGTGACACAACTGGCTCTGCAGTTTCTAGGCTTCCTAGAAGTGTTGACTCCTAACCCACCCACCCCCAATGTAATAGTCTATTTCAGGGGTTGTATTTTGTAAGACAAAGCATTCATGACAGCTCCTTCAATAGTGATGCCCTGTCAACTAGCAAGCCATTTTAAAAGTAGCTCACTGAAAACTATTCTATGTGCTTCAGCAATCAAAAAGATAATTACAAGAACTTTGGCATGCTTTATGCTCTGCTCTCCGTAGGGTGCCTGTTCTCCACTGGATACGCCTAGCCATTCAAAGATGGGTCAATACCACCATCCCTAGGAAGGATGTAACCTGCGGTGTTGTGTTTTGATGTCTTTAGACATGGTTTTCTGGTTCTCCCAGTAGGCTTATGATGCTGCCTGTGGAGCATCACTCTTCCCTTGGAGATCTAGCCAGTGTTGAGGACTTACTCCTGTTCTCTGATTGCTCAGTGCCGGCAGCGTGCTGGGTTTATGAGTGAATCAGTACTTCAAGCACACTGATGCCAGCTTGGAGATAGCTTTGTGACTTCTCCTGAAGTTGTGCTGAAAATACACAGCAAGGCCCCCCTCTGTGGCTGATACAAGCCACAGAAAGCCACGATCAGAGCTATTTGGAAAGAAACAAGAAACAATCTTCTAACCTAAGTACATCCTCTAAGCATAGAAACTTATGTAAAGCAACACTATCCATGCAAAATAGGCAGACAACAGTAGGCTTGGAGGAACCCAGCAATTTGAGTACAAAATCTTTTTGGGAGAAAAAACAAAACTGGGGGTCCTATTCCCAAAACAGCTCACTGAACTTAACTTAAGAGAGTCCTGGATCAGACCAAAGGTCCATCTGGTGCAACATCCTGTATTCACAGTAGCCAGCTAGATGCCAATAGGAAGCTGAAAAACAAGGACATGCATTACTATTTGTAGTATTCTTTTATGATTTATTAAATTTATATATGTACTGCCCTTCATCTGAAGATCACAGGGTAGTTTACAATATAAAAACACAAAAATACCATGCTAATAAACAAAAACACAATAATAATTGTGTGAAGCAATGCCCCTTTTAGTCTGTCCCCAAATTGCCCACTGTCAGCTTCATTATATGACCCTGGTGTCAGGATCTTTGTATCCTGTGGCAGGTTGATGCCTAACTTGAAATTTCAGGTTTCAAATTTAAGAAGCTTGGATTAGAGGGTAAGGCCTAGGGCCATGAAAAAGCAGTTTCCTTTCCTCAGTTAATTGTTGGCTGGCCCAACATTCACAGCACCAGCATCTCAGATATGATTCTAGCAGTCCGAAGATGGACATAATAATTTTCCAGGGTTGACATCTGCAGTGTCACTGAGCACAATGGGCAGAGGGGGCCCCTGAAGACACCAGGGTACTTAGCACATTTCGAAATTAATTCACATGGCCATCGAAAGAGGCTTCTCATAGGATTGTTAAGACCAGAATCTAAAAATACCGAACTGCAGGATGGAGATCTAAATCAGCAGAGGCAGTTTGGTCTCTTGATGCAAAGCCTTCCTCTCTCTGTTTCTCAGGAGGCTTCTGACACATCACAGCAGTCAATCGGTTGGAAGCTGGTTGTTGCCATGTAAGAAATGGGATGGTTAGAATGGGATTAGAACAAACTGGGCCAGAGGATGTGATCCTCACTGTCATCAGGAAGGGTGGTGACATTCTCAAAGCAATTTCAAAGTGATTTCCTAGTAAATCTTTAAAGAGATTTTCTAGTAAATTGTGTAAAGATGAATGGCATACTCTGAGTGGGGGTATGAAGAGCAAACTAGGAGAAAAGTATTGTTTCTTTACTGCTAGGCTTGTGGGAATGTGTTAGTATAATTGTCTAACCTTGTGTCTTTAAAGTACTTCTATTTTTTTTCCACGATAAAGGAAAACATTGATTTTAGAGGGAAAGAACACAATATAACTTTGCTTTTCAAGTGCAATGCAGAAGCTAATATATGGAGCCCCATATATCTAAACAGTTTCAAGGCCAAAGAGCTTTAAAATAAGACTCAATGCAAACTACCTTATAGGTTCATTTTCGACAGATAACCAGAGTCTGAAGTTCAAGGTAACTTCCTTTAAAAAAAGAATTGTTTTATTTTTTTCTTGCTTGTTTCCATGCTTATTACATACCAAAAAACAATACTGAAAAAGGGTGCAACTTAAGAGGGGAGGGAAAAGGAAAGGAAATAAAATTTACACAATCTGTTAATAAGATAAAAATTATGACATAAACTTGTGATTGCAATTTCATGTTACAATAAAAATAAAAATCTGATTATCTTTTATACCCGACCTCCCATTTATTCCTTAATTCTTTTTACATGAATTTACTGCCATATCAAAATACTATTTTTATTAATATTTTCACAATTTATAAATGTTTATATTTATATAAGCAACTAATAAAAACTGCTGGGATCACTGAAAAGCTGCTACAGATTTTAACATGGTATAATTTTGTTTAATATATATTCTGAAGGACTCCCATTTTGATACACAGGTCAAGGTAACTTCCTAGGAGCTTCTTTTCAGGTGAGAATATTACTGGCTTTTGTCCTGGAGAGAGTCCCAGACTGAGTTCTTCCTATCTCCTTTTGTTCACTCTACTACAGTGGAACCTCGGTTTATGAACACCTCGGTTTACGAATTTTCGGTTTATAAAAGCCATGGACCCATCTGGAACAGATTAATTCACTTTCCATTACTTTCAATGGGAAAGTTCGCTTCAGTTTCTGAACGCTTCAGTTTATGAACATACTTCCGGAACCAATTACACCCATGCTTCGGGTTAAGTACGCTTCAGGTTGAGTACTCTGCGGACCCGTCTGAAATGGATTAATCCACTTTCCATTACTTTCAATGGGAAAGTTCGCTTCAGTTTATGAACAGACTTCCGGAACCAATTGTGTTCATAAACCGAGGTACCACTGTATTCCAGTAGCTCATTCTCCTCTTCTGAGTCAGGGATCCTGCTCATGTTCCCCAGGCCTTGCTTTCAGGCCCTTCAGTACCTGATAAGACTGAAAGCTCAGCTTTTTGCATTGTGAATGTTAATAATATCTGCCAACAATTCAGCCACACCCTTTTAAAGTGGAAGAACTGTCTTTCAGAGGGTTGCTTTACTATGATGGTGAGCATCTCAGTGAAAAGCATTGGGTTAGTCAGCAAAAGCTTTGATCCTGCACAGATTTATTGCATGCAATTTGTTTTCTTGGTTGGCTGAAGTCAGATAAAATATTATAGAAGAAAGATAGAGGCTAACTGATTGGATCAAGTGAACACTCCAGAATACATTGTGGGTGAATAAATAATAATAAGTAATACAGTTATACACAAGGAGACTTTATTATTGTTTGTAGTCAGGATGCTGTGCACTCAATTGGGCCAAATCCCCAACCACATTGGGTCAATTTGTGCCCCGTCCAGATTGGGTTGAAGCAGTTATAAATCACTACAAAGCAAGTTGGGTTAACAATTTGTGCCAATTTTTAATCTGACACATTTTTTAATTGCAACACTGTATAAGACGAACACCAGGATGAGGCAAGGGAGAGTTGGAACTAGAACAATTTCACCCAACACAACACCCTCATTCATAGTGCTTGGGTTGGGGGAAGTGGTGAAGTCTTAAAACGGAGAACTCTTTTGTAAGTTCTGTCTCATAGAAAGTGTTTGATGGGGTTGGTGGCATTTGTTCTGCTTGTGTTTGCTTCCTATCATTTCCCAATCAATCCAAGTCTTTTCATTTTTTTGAAATAAAATGTTTATTCCCTGTATCTTAGTATTCCAACCCTCCAGTTTTGGCTCTAGTTTTTGGCAAGGCATATTTACAGCTGTGTTCAGTTTTCTGTGTCTGTCTTTATTCGTACGTTGTCTTGTGTGTGTGCTTTGTGAGTACATTGCACACAGCCCAATTGCTCGACAGCCACCAACCAGCAAGCTATACAACAGCCTAGTTATACAACACAACAATTTTATTCTGTTCTCATTGCTTAAAATGATTACTATTAGTACTAGTATTTATTAGCCATCCTAAAAAGAGAGAGAGACCATATCAGCCAGGCTTCTGACTTTAGTGTTTATTACTATTATTATTTCCAATTGCTAACCACGAACAATAAGAAGCAGGCAGCCTGAGTGGTGTGGGGTTATGTAATTTTATTTTTATATAACCATCCAGCTAAACCTTGTGGACATATTAGCCAGCTTGTGGCAGTATTATTATTACTATTGTTAATAATAATAATAATAATAATTTCCACCCCCTTGCTGCTGTTGCTGCTGGCAATGTACACCCAAATGGCCTTAATACATGACTAAGAAGGGGCATAGGAAGCTGGTTTATCACTGGCTGGACTATTAGTCCATGCAGAAAGCTGTTTTACACCATTGGCCTCTCAAACCCGTTATTTCCTTCTCTGACTGGTAGTGCCTATCCAGGGTCTCAGGCTAAGAGAGAAGGGCACCTGCCAGAGGCTGAAACTTGGGGTTTTCGGCATGCAAGGCAGATGTGCTACCATTGACTTTGGGCCCCATGCCTAGGAAGGGACCTATGGAGCTGCCTCCATTTAGGCCAGTGCTGCGTAAAATTGACCCATAGCAGCTCTCCAATATTTCAGGGAGAGGTCTCCCTTGATCCTACGTGGGGATACCGGAATTCAGCCCAAGGACCCATGTCCCTGCTGGCTGGCTACACTCTGTGAAATAGCTGGATATACCATCCTTCATCTGAAGACCACAGGGTGGATTACGAGAAGGGGGGGGGGGAATGACAGCACAGAATACTTAACGAAAAAACAAGAACAAACCGACATGCAAAATTCCTTATTCAATTGGTATTGAATCAGTCCCTTCACTGAACAATATCCATCCTAAATTGTTTTTACACATTTTCTTAAAAACTTGGCAAGAGAGATAGTTTTCAAACGATAAACTTTCAGTTGCTTTTCCCTGGAGGAAGATGAGTTCTCATACACTCCAAATAGCATTGACTTGGAAAGCTAAATTCACAAACAATTCCAGGGGGAGAAGATTCAAATTAAGATGAGAAATAATAACTACTTTGTTCAAAAGCTGTATTTTAAATTTACATATGCAATAGAGGCGGTGAAGAAAGTCCTCTTTGCCATCGCTGTCGCCGCTTGGTAGGTTCGATGTTGAGCTCTAACCCATGTCCGGTCCAATTCAGAATGAGTTTTCCACCACCAGCGCTTTAGCCATCTCAGCAATTATTTCATCGCCCTCAGCTCTGGAGAAAACCATGGGGCTATCTGGGATCCATTAAGTGGTTTCTTCATCTCTTCTCACCTGCATCCTCCAAAGGAGGTATGGAGTTTGACAACAGAATTTTTCTGCAGTGGAATGAAAATCAGCTGGGGAAAACTATTGGTGGGTATAGCAAACAAGTAAAACATTTTATCTGAGAGGCAGCCGTTTGATAACCAACCATCATCTCCATTGCTGCGCTGTTCTTGACTTTGAAATCACAGGCACTTCAGAGCCACAGGATTTCCTGAGAGTAGGGAAGCATGCTTCTCAAACTCTCTGGGCCCACCCATTTCCACCAGCCTCAATCCTCTTATTACTTTGAAGCCATAGCATTATTAATTTATTTAATTTATTTAATTGCCTTACATAGGAGTCATGAGGCAATTCACATAAAAACAACTAAAAATAGCTTTTAAAACAGTACAGAATCAACAACAGACCTCAGAAGAATTACTCACTGCTGATCTGACATCTCAAGGATGAATGGACTCCTTCTGTCCCCTGAGAAATTTTGCTGCCCTTATAATAAAAAATGTGTTACATTTCCTTCAAAATTCTCCCATGTTTTCTTCAGCAGAGATATCTGCATTTGCCTTGAATTTTGCATCAGGCTGGATCCAATGGTAATGCACCAAAGCCTAGTGGGAAACTGCTAGCCTTACTAAATAATTGTTTACCAGTGTCCCTCAAATGTCTTGCCAGAAAGGTATCTCCAGATTTGCCTTGAAATTCTACTTTAGGTAACATTCAATGGCAACTCTAGCACCAATATTTACTGCAGACGTCCCCAACCTGGTGTCCTCTGGGTAGTTCTGGGCTGCAGCTCTGCCATTTGCTGGTTAGGGCTGATGGGGTTTATGGTGCAAAATGGTTGGTGCTCTCCAGGGACCTTTCTTCAAAGTGAGATACATAGGATGAATTGCATTCTGATAGTTTCTTTTGCCCTCCAGACCTCCACTTATTAGAACTTTTAGAAGTTGTGTGGAAGTTTAAGGACGTCGTAGCCAATTCTGCATTTCTGCCACTGTTGAAATACTGCTCAACTTGGATCAAGCCAGCAGTGATAAATGGGACAGTAAATTTACTTGTTATGACTGTAGAATTGAGTGACTTTTGGGAAGCCTGCCTAGAAAACAAGCTCACTTTGGATTTAATTATTTTCTCGTTTCTCTAGATTCTTAGGCTGCCTGACACTAAGCTTTGACATAGAAGCCCGAGAGCCCTTCTATCTGCGAGTGAAATACAAAGTTTTGCGACCAGTTCAGCAATGAGCATAAATATCAGCCTACCATGTTTGTGAGAACTTCCATGTTCTGCTTAATATGTAGTAAAAGTTATAACCCCTTTCCCTCCTTTCCACAATTTAACTGGGATATGCAGTATATCAAAATAAATGGTCATAAAATGTTCACTAACAGTAACAGTCACCAGCAATTGGAAGCCAGTTGTAGCCTTTTTTCCTTGGAAGTGTGCCTTGTTGACTTCTGAAACAGGAAGAAAACCTGATGACCACACCTTTTGTCTGATATGTGTACTGAACTAAAGATAAAGAATTAAATTTGTGAGATTTCCATTTGCATGGGGGAAAAGGTCCAAAGCTTATTTCAGATATTTGTTCAGTTAAACAGTAATTACTTTTGTTGTCTTTTTCCAGAGCCAGGTTGGTGCAGTGAGCAGTGTAAGCCTTAGATTCAAATCAGTACAGTGGTACCTTGACATACGAATGCCTCGACTTATGAAGGTTTTGACTTACGAAGAGCGACAGCGACAAGGGGGAGGCAGCATCAGCCCAAAATCAGCTGAGGCTTGAGAGAAGCGGCCGAAATGCTGCTGCTGCTGTTGCTACCTCCCAGCCTTTTAGAGGAGGAAAACCAGAAAAATATTGTTTTTCTTGTTTTCCTCCTCTGAAAACTATGGTCTGTGCGTGGTATGGTCCAGTGCGTGTTATGGTCCGTAAAATATGGTCGGGGTGTGTGTGTGTGTGTATTAGCAATTAAAATTTAATCTTTGATGTCTAATGTAAATTGTGTATTGCAAAATACAGACAGTGGATTGCAGATAGGCAGGTAAGACCAGGACGACACGATGAGTCCGCTGATCAGCCAATGCAACCCTGACCATAGAGTATGTTGTAAGAATTTTGAGGTCATATATAAATTAAATGTTCATAGCTGTATATGTGGACCACATGTCTGGAGCAGTGCAGGAGGACAGTCCTGGGAAGAAAGAATATGTTTTTAAATTATTAATACACTCCTGAGCATTTGTCAAGAGATTTTTAAATCATCTCTCACAGATCATGTTACTGTAGGCTTCATTCTGACACAACCAGCATAAATCAGAAGTAAATGAATAGAAAACCAGCACATTGTTGCTACAATAGAGTTGAATCTTACCTGCTTTTGCCAGTTCCAACCCATCACTGTTTGTAACACCATAATCACATGCTTTTTCCATTCTTATTATTTTTAGAGTTAAATACATAAGGGATCTAACTGAATTTTCTCTCTCGTAGCCTAATCCCTGCTATTTCATAAGGCATAGGACTGTGTGTTCATCAGAAAATTATTCTGTTCTTAGATGCAACTCTTCCCTCATTGCATCAGGGTGCCTCAGAGCACAGTGCTTTTACAAAAGGGCAGTTGAGTGTCCTGATCTTTGAAGACCTTCAGACAGGCTAATTTTTTGGCATAATTCATTTGGAAATATTTCATTTTAATATAAAATATGAATAGAGCTTGGTTTTGCTCATATCATCTTTTTCTCAGAGCTGTTCCAAGTTAGTTGATGTTTAACATCTAGATTTAATGGGCAACTCTAGCAACACACCACAGTTTATAACCATTTTGGAAGCAAGGGATTAAAGATTATTATAGTTCTGAGACAAGAAAGATGGAGTTCTAATAAAATACTAACTTCTTTTTTATGTGAAAAGGACATGTACCAAGGGATATGTAAATTCAGACTGCATAGGTACCTGCTTCTGCTCAGACCAAGATTTACATGGTCTGCTGTGAAACACGAAAGTACTATTGAAAGTCTTTTTGTAAACATGACTTCCTCAGAAGTGCGCATGGTCAATGCCTTGAACTTGCAAGAGGCAAAGCGTGTGGGGTGTGGGGCATCCACTTCTCCTTGGGTGCTTTCCACCCGCCAAAGCCCCTCCTAGCTGTTGCTGAGTGGGGTGTGGATGAAATGGTTTTTGAGCTGGTGGCTTCCTATAGTATGAACTGTTGTGTTAGTCTTATGTGCTACAAGACTCTGTTATTTCCCCCTCTATGGTCATCCTTCTGCAGTGTGTCCAGAATTGCTTTGTTTTCCTCAGTACTCACATTGACTTTTCAAATCAAATCATTCCCCTGATTCTTCAGTGCATGGGATGCATTTTTCACTCCTGCAGTTGATGTTTTGTTTTTTGTTTTACTGTGGAGCTTTGCTTTCTCCCCCTGTCTCTGGAGTATTGCTTTCTGGCAGAATGCTTTGTTCCTGCTTACAGTTGTTTTTAACTTCAGTTTTACAACACTTTTATTCCCTCTAGACTTATTGTGTTCAGGAATGAGTAACTTCTGGATTATCCTTTCTTTGACACAGGTACTTTAATCTAGGCCCAAGGATACATTCACAACCAGGTATTGCAGATTGTATACGGTTTTGCTTGGTACAGCAAGTATACTGTTTTGCTTGGATCCTTCCAAACAGTTCTGTAAATTAAAAGTTCCTAGTTAATCACAGGAGAAAGTATGCCTACTGTCAACATAATAGCTATTATTACAACAGATAGAAAGTTGACCATGCAGTGTGTAGTTGACTAGGTGCAGTGTGGTGTAGCGTGGGGGAGGCCTAGGGGTGGTGGTCCCAGGCACAAAATTAAGAGATGGGCGCACAGCAACTTTTGGAATTACTTTTGGACTTTTTAAGTGAACTGCGTCAGATTGCAATTCAGCCTTTTAAAATAAACCAGAGCTGTACGGAACCTGAAAAGGAACCAATTTCAACAGAGAGTGTGGAGCCACTAAGCCTGGACAATGTAACTGAACCTAAAAAAGAAGAGGAAAACTAGCAAGGTGAATGGAGCATTGTGCCCCCAGTGAGGGGGGGGGAAACAAGACTTATATTTAAATCAATGGGCTTTCAATGAAGAAACAGCATGGAACATTGCACTCTCAGTGAGAGAGGGAGAGCAAGTTCCAAGCAGGGGTCAGAATCTATGGCCGAGAGGTGAGGTGAGGGCTCACCCAGCCTGCAAGTGAGTGAGGATGGGGAGCACTGTGTGGTGGCCAAGTCCCAGGTTGGGGAGGAGGAGTCTGCTCCCATGGAAGCTGAGCCAGGGTCGCAGCGTTTGCTGCAAGTGGAGCTATGGCACCTCCATGCAGTGCTCCTGGTGCTGACCTCACCAGCAGTGGGGGTCATGGCTAGCGGGCAACAGTGGGGTGCACAAAGGCAACCCCCAGCTCTCCCAGCATGTGGGGGTGCCTACCAGTGTGTCCTCAGCCCTGTGCCTCGCCACTGGGAGGGGAAGGGGGCACTACCACTCACTGAGGAGGGAGGGAGGTGGGAAAGAACCCGAGTGGGGAAGAGTCCCCCCTGCACACGCCTTTCCCCCAGCTGCCCAGTCCACCAGAAGGACGCAACACTTGCCCCACCCCAGGCACCAACAACTCATCCTACACCACTGACTAGGGATGGAAGAAATTGTTTCTCTCAGTTTCTCATTTCCCCAAGCTTAAATTCAGTTTTCCACATTTCTGCAACAGTTTTTGATTTCAGAGGACAGCCTTGCTCTTGCCCTCTGATCATTGCAAAGGCTAAAATTGGCTACACACAATAAATTCATTTTTTAATTCCAATTGAATTCTTCAGAATTTTAGTGTGATCCTACCCCCAATTAACACACTTCTGTGTGCTGTTTTGACTAACATACACATAAGCAATTTCCTCCAATATGATGCATATTTGTCTTCTTCCCCCTAGCACAGGCATCCCCAAACTTCGGCCCTCCATATGTTTTGGACTACAATTCCCATCATCCCTCACCACTGGTCCTCTTAGCTAGGGATCATGGGAGTTGTAGGCCAAACCATCTGGAGGGCCGCAGTTTGGGGGTGCCTGCACATGCAAACGTACAATTTCCCCATATGTGTGCATTTTTGTAAATGTTTGGTTGGATGGCGAAAGCCATCACAAAATTCAGATGTGTAAATTTTGAAGGATGACTCATTTTCACTTGTCATATTGTTTCAGAAAGTGCGGAGTTGATAAATTTGGCTTTAAATGCAAATGGAATCAAAATCCTCCTTTACCCTAGCAAAGACATTATCAAACAATTTATTGGCTTTTATATTGCTCACTGCTCTGCCTGATCACCTTTGGAACTATAGTAAGTTATGGCTGTGGACCTATGCTATAAAACATTTGGGTCAGAAAACCTGTCATACCCTTTAGACTATGATGTCAAGCTTCATGAACCTTATCTATGTCTACATGACAGTTTATCTTCCTGTAGCAGCATCTCCCACACTCTCTGCTTTGTATCAATTTGGTGGGAGTATAATTTTAAGCATAGCCCTATTCCCTTCCCATTTCTGTAGTTATTTTTAGAACAAAGAGATGAAAAGCTTCACAAAGGCATATTGTTACAAAAGTTGGGTGCCTCCCCCTCTCTCTGCCGGGAGGTAGCAAGAGCCTCGGGGCTCCAGTCACTCCCCAGGGTCTCTGCTCCTTTGGAGAACTGAGACACAGCGGAGACTGTTGTAGCTTCAAGAAATAGAGTTTATTCACCTACTTACACCTTCATTCTGCATGGAGGGAGTTCAGATCTTCTGCATGGTCATTTCAAGAGGGGCTTGTTCCCCACAGCAGGGCAGCCCTGGAGCCCAAGGCATCTCTCCCAGCCAGCTCTGCAGCCAGCCTGCCCCGAAATGGATCCCAGGCTCTCTTCCTCCTCCTCCTTCCCAGAACCCCTTGCTACCAGACTCTTTTTTCCTCAAACACACAAACCTTCCAACCCCCCCCGTCTCTGTTCACACCTCAGGGCATGAGGGAAGGACAATTCTCTTGCATTTCCTGTGGCCCTCAATGGCCCTCTGTTGTTCCTTATTGGCCCTAGCTTGGCCAGGTTGTTTTGAATTCCTCTGCAGTTTGTATTTCTCCCTTCACATCCCAAATCATCAAAATCCTACCAGGATTTTTTTTTTGGGGGGGGGGGTGTCCCTCTCTCAAATCTATAACAATATGTAGCACATATAACAATACCGTATGCTGAAAATGTAGACTTGGGGCTAAGAAGAGCCAAAGCTTGACTCTGGTGTCCTCCCTGATATCACACATATGTCTTGAACAACAGCAACAAAACTATCATCGCTAACAGATACTGAGGCTGCAATCCTATACATTTCCCCCCCTGGGAATAAACCCCATTGAACAAAATTGGACTTACTTCTGAGAAGACATTTATAGGACGGCACTCTTAAGATGAGCATTTATCCTGATTTGTGTGCAGGTAGGTTAGAAGAATTTTGGCATTTACCAAGGATTTTTTTTGCTAGTATAGAGTTTAGACGATGTATTTCCCCATCACTTTCCTTATTGCAGAAAGTATGATCTTTTGGAGAAATGGTTTCGTTGTGCAAAATCTCCAAATCAAATATTGCACAACCTCAATTTGCTGTTCTATAGTTGAATTCCACCCCCAAATGGTGACACTCTGGAAGAGACCTTACATTGGTTTTATGAGTAATAAAATCAATAACTGATATGACACCCCCCCACAGAATCCTGGGAACTGTAGCTTGGTGAAAGGGTGGGTGAAATGTCTCTTTTAGAGATCCTGAAGAGCCATCACAAAACTACAGTTTCCAAGGTTCCCCAGGGAGAAGAAATGTCTATTAACCAGTTTGCATGTGTGGTGCAGATATGTCGCCTCTTTAAAGATTAGAGCCTTTTAAAGTCGCACTTGAAGAATCAGGAAAAAGTTCCCCACTTTCCCTGGGTGCTTTACAGGCCAGTGACCTCTACAAATGACAGTAAGTCTCTGCTGAATGAAGGATGAAGGGAAAGAGGAAAACATTAAGATATTTTGTTCTACTTTTCTGTGGCGTGTTGGAAGCAATCACAAGATCTATTTGTCATGCCCCAGCGTTGCCTTTGTTTCCCAGTAACGTCTGACAGGTTGAATGAAGAAAGAGTGAGTGAAGATGAATGGGCAAAAGCAACGTTTCTGGTCTATCTACTGGTGGTCTAACTTGGCCTCATATGAAAACCGAAAAATTTGTGTGCGTGTACACAATCATTTTTTGTTAAATGAATGGAGACACATGCTCTTTCATCAGTGTGAAAAAGAGCACCCACTAAATCAGCTTTCTGAGGACTATTCTGAATGGCTACATTTTTAATTTCAGCTGAAAAGGCAAGGGGAGAGGTTTTTTTCTGCTTTAATTGTAAGAATATTACGCTAATTTGGTTCTTTTTGGTGCAATTGTCTCCCTTTGCTGCTGCTTAGACACCATTTTCTCCTTTTCCTACTGCCCCCCCTCCCATGGGTAATTCCAATGATGACAACAGGAAACTACAGAACCTTTACTTCTTTCCCATCCCCTTCTGGGACGGCTTCTGAGAACTACTTCCAGCCCTCTGTAGTTATGAGGGCTTACAAGAGTCTCAGACTTGGTCTAGCAGGGATGACTTGAAGCACAGTCTGTGCACACTTGTGGGACTGAGATAAATCCTATGAATAGATGTTAGAAGGGATAACATAAGAAACTGCGGGATAAGAGTGACCAACAAAACCGAGTGAAGGGAGGGAGGGAAGTCATAGCTCGGCAGAGCAATTGAAATTAAGATTAGGAGATATAAGCAAGACTAAAATTATGTGTTGTTTTTGTTCTGTTGTTTTTGTTTGTGTGTTGTTTGTATTTGGAAAAAATGAATAATTTTTTTTATAGAAAAAAAGAAGAAGCACAGTCTGTGCAGGCTGAGAGTTGTTTCCTTAGTTTGCCACTCCAGCAGTAAATTGGATGAGCAAACAAAATCAGCAATGATTGAATGGGCTAAAGATATTGGGCATAATATAATGATGGAGGATTGGGAAAGGCTGTGGAAAAAATCCATTAAATTCACTGCATGTAATGTATTGAAAGAAAATGTCATGAAAATGATGTATAGATGGTATTTAACTCCAGTAAAACTAGCTAAGATGTATCACTTACATGATAATAAGTGCTGGAAATGTAAAGCAGTGGAAGGAACTTTTTATCACATGTGGTGGACTTGCCCCAAAATAAAAGACTTCTGGGAAAGAATTTATAATGAATTGAAGAAAGTGTTGAAAAACACTTTTACAAAGAAACCAGAGGCCTTTTTATTGGGAATAGTCGGGAGAGAAATACCCAAAAAAGATATCACATTCTTTTTATATGCCACAACAGCAGCTAGAATCTTGATAGCGAAATATTGGAAGACTCAAGAAATACCAACGGTGGAGGAATGGCAGATGAAGATGATGGAATATATGGAATTAGCTGATCTGACCGGGAGACTCCGTGACCAGGGAGAAAAATCGGTGGAAGAAGACTGGAAGAGTTTTAAAGATTATTTGAAGAAGAATAGTATTGAAATAAAGTAGTAAGAAAGGGTTTTTGATGGACATATAATGCTGTAGCTTAAGAAATTAGTTTTGTGTTGAAGGAAAACATGTAGTATGTTATAAAGGTATTGGTTGGAACAAGGTATAAGTATATCTTGAATAAGGATAAAATGGGATATGAAGTAAAAATTGCTAAAGTGGATTGAGTAATGAACCGCAGTAAGGAGGATCAACACACTGATTAGAGAAGAGGTTAAGATCATGATTTTTTTTTGTAGTGTTTTGTCTTGTTAATGTTTGTTTTCTTTTGGATTATTATTATTGTTTGTAGTGTTTTGTCTATTTCAAATGTGTTTATAAAATAAAAATTTTTTGGAGAGTTGTTTCCTTAGGCATACCTCAAATCTCATTCTTTGCCAGGAGAATAGTGTGGTTGCTTGTCTGAGTACCTTTAAAGAAATGTTAAGGGAGAGCCGTGGTGTGAGTATCTTTCTATAATATCTATTTTTAAGCTTATTCATTTACATTTATTTTTGTGAATGGGGGAGGAGGACTAGGAGGAGGAATAGTGGGTGGCTTCTATGCTTCTGCAATATGTTGATGGCACACAGCTGTACCCCTTTACAGCTCCAGGTCAGGCAATGGATGTGCTGGACTGTTGTCTTGCCTCAATAATGGGCTGGATGAGAGTCAACAAAATGAAGCTCAATCCAGATAATGAGACTGAGGCATTGTTTGTGGGTGGTTCCCTAGACCAGCTTAATCCTGAGGCTCAGGTGGCCTCAGTGGTGCCGAGTGCCTTCCATCAGCTTCAACTGGCAGCCCAGCTACACACATATCGGCTCTGATATAACCTCTCGGTTAGATTACTGTGATGTGTTATACGTGGTGCAGCCCCTAAAGAGGTTCAGAAAGTTCAGCTGGTGCAGAATTCAGTGGCCAGGTTGCTCACTGAGTATAGTTTGAATATATTACACCAAATTATAGTTTGAATATATTACACCAATTCTGACTTGACTGCACTGGCTGCCAGTTAGCTTCCGGGCCCAATTCAAAGTGCTGGTTTCAAGTGCTGGTTTTGACCTATAAAGCCTTAAATGGCTCAGAACCATAATACCTCAAGGACTGTCGCTCCCTATGTAAACTGACCCAGACCTTGTGCTTATCATCTGAAGCCCTTCTTCATGTGCCTCCTCTGTGAGAGCTCTGGAGGGTGGCAACGCAAGAACAGGCCTTTTTTGTGGTGGCTCCCCTTTTGTGGAATGCTCTATCCAGGGAGGCTCACCTTCATTACATACCTTCAGGTGCCAGGTAAAAATGTTTCTCTATAACCAGGTCTTGGGCTGATTAACATTCAATGGCCTTTGAAATGTGCTTATGATAAATACATGGGTTATTGGTTTGTTTTTGTTTGTTTAATGTATTTTGTGTTTTCATTTTGTATTTTTACATTGTGAAGTGCCCTGTGATCTTTGGAGGAAGGGCAGTATACTAAATGCAGACAGACACACAGACAAACCCTGCAGTTCCAATAATATGAAAGTGTTAAAAGTTGCAACACAAAGTCTGTCTGTCTGTCTGTCTGTCTGTCTGTCTCTAGGAAGTTTTCAGATCTTAGATTGGGAGCTAGTACTGTACTATTAAGCTAGTTTATATTTGTTGTACAGATCTCCTCTATGAAAGAAAAGTTTGCTGACACAACTTTAAGAAACAGCAGCTGACAAAAGGAAATATTAAGATCTTGTTTACCCTAGAATGTGGTTCCAGTCTGTTGATTCCAACTGTCTGTGTTTTTCTGTGAATTTCTGAGAGCAGTAGTGGGCTAATGATGTGCCACAATTGTGTAAAAAGAAACCCCCCTCAAATATGGCTCAAAAGGATTTACATTTTCCATTTAATCAGTTGCATGCAGTGGACAGACTTTGCTATTTTAAAATGTGTGTCTAATATTATTTAAATGAAAATTTGCAAAACTTGGCTAATTCCATGGCACTTTTTGAGAGGGAGGTAATTGAATATCACCCTCCTGATCCTATACTCTAATGTGTCACCATTGTCTCTTATAGATATGGAATTACTGTACCAAAATACTTATTTGCATGCACAACAGAAGGATGTGTCGGCACTGGGTTTAATTTTCTTTCCAAGACTCTGAACTCATCCTCAGAGTTCTAATTTCATTTATTCATTTAGGCTTTTCTTACTCCAGACAGCCTCTCAAATGTTTTTTTAATGCACAGATAAATCCATGATTCCATCATTCCTCCTAGGTTCAACACAACAATCTAATTCCAGAATAAGTACAATAAGAAATAGGTAGTTTCCAGAATGAATCCTAAAGCTTGAACTCTTACACCCCCAGTTCCATGTTCAACAAACCAATTATCTTGCATGAGCCTCTTCTCATTCAGATAATCAGTCCAGTAGTTTCAGCATCTATATACAGTATGTGTCTAATTTGTATTCTGTTTTTTGCTCTAAGGAGCTAAAGGTGACATACATGGAATTATTCTAATTTAAACTCACAACAGGTAAATTTAGCAAATAAATATTTGGTGAGAAGTGGCAGCAGGACAAAAAAGAAGAAGGCACATATATCACAGGTAATGATGGCTTTAGTCCACAGCCAGCCTAATCCAACAGGCAGTGTAAAGATGGATGCATTGTTCAAGAGACCCCAGTATCTTCAGGCTAGCCTATAGCATCTTTCCTGTTTGTGGGGCAGGAAAGGTGTGCTACAGTTCCTAAATTTCTGATGGCTTCCCTGCATTTGGCAATCAGAGCATTCAATAAAGATGTCCAATGAGCTGCCAATTATTTAAGGTTCTACCATTGAACTATTAACATGATTTTGCTTTACAAAGGATACAGCCAGCATTACTTAATAATTATTAATAATTTTAAATTTTGAGCTTAGCATTTTTCATCATTATTTATCATTTGGTTTGCAGGGCAATGTGCCACTATTTCATCACAATGTAATTACAACAATAAAACAACAGATAAAATGCATAAGGCCACATCAGAACACTAACAATTTGAAATAAATCTGCACAGATTACAAGGCAGGCACCAGGCAAGCCTCTTTCGGGAGGGCATTCTACAACTTGGGAACCACTGCTGGGAAAGCCCTCCGTCTTGCAACTGAATAGCATATCTATGATAATGAAGGGACAAGGAGAAAGTCTCAACAGATTTTATAACACAGATTGTTGTGCTCCTTCAATATTTGGGTCCAAGCCAATTAAATTCTTGTAAAAGTGATGTAATACACAAACATCTGGGCAGAGCTGTCAACAATCTGGCAGCCATACTTCTGGCAGCCCATGTAGAACTCACTCAGTACTCCAGCTTGGAGGTCACCAGAGCACAGATCACCATGGCAAATACAGCCGAGTTAAACTGAGTCAGATAATTGGTCCATGTAGTTCAGTTCTGCTCATTCTGATTAAATACCATTCTTCAAGTTCTCAAGCAAAGAAGGTCTTACCCAGGACTGTTACCTGAAAATATTCCCTTCTAACCAGAGAGAAGAACTGAGCCTTTCTGCACAAAGACAAATTTAGAATGTCATCGCAAGAGCAAGGATTGCATTTCTCAGACATTTGTTTGAGTGTGAAGAAATCTGATTAATTTAATTTCAGATTGTCAATGCAAATATAAGTGCTATGAGTGCATAGATATATGTTGTTTTAGAAAACTTTATTCAATGAAAGTTAGATGTGTGTAAATCCCATCAATTGCAAAGGACTGGAGTATTTTTATTGTCCTTTGACAGATTTTCAGTTTGATTATTGGTGGAATTCCTTCTTAGGAATTGAGGAATTCCTCAATCTGCTAGTGGAAGGACATTTAATCTTGCCTGTGTGAAGGCTACCTTCATTTTAAGGTTTGGTAGGTCTACCAGATATCTTGAAAGAGAGAAGTTCAATGGAATAAAGGAAGCATACAAATTATTGGATTGACAAGTCTTGATTTCAGCAGCTTGTGATTGCATCTTAAAGTCTCTAAGCTTTTGAAGTATTCATTCTTCAGCTCTCTTGAAACCTTGCATCAAAAGAAAAGAGGTAGAGAATCCCAAACTCATGGCAGGTGACTGTATTTCAAAATTGTCAGGAGAAGATCTGATACCTGCTTAAAATAGTTTTTAACCAGAAAAAGCATGGCTAGCCTAAGAGTTTCAGCTTTCATGGGCTTTACACCCCATTCTGACAGTTTCCAGGATTCTTTGGAGGAAACTATGCCTGATTGAACTGGTATAATACTGGTTTCAATATATAGTGTGTATGGGGCCTTAGTGTTGGGTTGATCTTACAAGGGAGCTGAGAAGTAGTGGTTGTTCTCCCCCTCCCAAAAAAGTTTTTTCAGAACTCTGCATCCTCAATTGTTGCCCATGCTTCCTGATCTGAAAAAGCCCAAAGGAAGAAGTGACCCCTGGATTTTAATTGAAGCATGGAAGCCAGGAAGTGTTTGAGGACAAAAATACCCTTTACCTTTTAGAATAATCTTTCGAAATAAAAAGACCTCCACTTAAAATAAGTATGGTGATGAACACCTGTCAGGAACATGGTAGGCAGCCCCTATGAATTCCTGAGCTTACAAGAATGCCTAGCCAATGACATCATATTCTTTGTTGAGTGAATGAAAGAGCCTTTGCAAAAACCCCAAATCACCTTGAAATAATGGTAAATGCAACAAAAACCTTGTACCTGACCCATGAGAATTTCACTGGAATTTTCTCTCGCCTTGCTGATAATTTTCTTGTGCAATTTCTTTTCTTGTTAATTGAGGAACAATGGTTAAAGAAAGCAAGCAGAATAATTATTTTGTGCAGCACTAATATCAGAAGCCTTATTGAACTGTTCTGTTGTTTTGTTCTGTTAGAGTAAACTGCATGTGTGTAATTCATTTGGGGGAATTGCCGATCTTAGAAGATTTTATTTAGAGGTGATTTAAAGAAATTAATTTGTTTGCTCTCTGTGAAATGGCTGTCTGGTTCGCAGCAGAAGACTGGGGGTTAAAAGGCATGGTTTTGTGTTTTGGGGCTTGCATTTGGCAGGAACCTAGCAGTTCGAAAGCACGTCAAAATGCAAGTAGATAAATAGGAACCGCTACAGCAGGAAGGTAAATGGCGTTTCCATGTGCTGCTCTGGTTTGCCAGAAGCGGCTTTGTCATGCTGGCCACATGACCTGGAAGCTATACGCCGGCTCCCTCGGCCAATAATGCGAGATGAGCGTGCAACCGCAGAGTCGGTCACGACTAGACCTAATGGTCAGGGGTCCCTTTACCTTTACTTTTTTGTGTTTTGGGGCTTATACACCTTGTACTTGGTTTCTTGGGCAATATTTGCCATCTGGGAAATAGGAGCTTAGTTTGAAGCAGGGTGTACAGGTTGCAGCAGGAGTGGCTTTGTGGTTCAGACCCCACCTCTGTCTTGTACTCAGTTTCTCCAACAAGTTTTGCCTTTATGAAATGAATTATTGTGAATAGATTTCAGGTGGGGCAGAGAGCCAGAGGGCCCAGGACCCATTAAGTGGTCCTGAAGGTAGGAATCTATCAAGTGCTGAAGATGATCATCCAAATGTCAGGGACCAAATGGAGCAAACAGCACGCAAACCTAGTGGTGGGAGGAAAAAATCCTTAAATAAGAGGCTGGGGTGTGTGTGATCAATGGTCTCCAATGTCTATATACTAATGCACATGGCATGGGAAATAAACAAGATGAACTTGAGCTCTTGGTACAGCAAACTAAATACGACATAATAGGCATCACTGAAACCTGGTGAAGTGAGTCTCATGATTGGAATGAAGTAATAGAGGGATACAATCTATTTCAGAGAAATAGACCAAACAGGCAAGGAGGAGTGGCGGCATTATATGTCAGGGATGTGTATACCTGTGAAGAGATCCATAATTTAAAAGTTAAAAGCCAAATTGAGAGTATCTGGGTCAAAATTAAAGGAGAGAAAAATAACAGTGATCTCATTGTGGAAGTTTACTATAGACCCCCAAGCCAAACTGAGGACACAGATGATGCCTTCCTGGAACGGATGGCCAACCATTCAAAAGGAAGTGAGATAGTAGTAATGAGGGATTTCAACTATCCTGATATTTGTGGGATGTCAAACTCAGCCAAGAGCATAAGGTCAAACAGATTCCTCACTGGCCTTGCAGGCAATTTCATTGTCCAGAAAGTAGGAGAAGCAACAAGAGGATCAGCCATTTTAGATCTGGTCCTAACCAATAGTGATGACCTGGTTAGTGGGGTAGAAGGATACTGACAAGCTGGAACGTGTCCAGAGGAGGGCAACCAAAATGGTCAAAGGCCTGGAAACAATGCCTTATGAGGAACGGCTTAGGGAGCTGGGTATGTTTAGCCTGGAGAAGAGAAGGTTAAGGGGTGATATGATAGCCATGTTCAAATATATTAAAGGATGCCATATAGAGGAGGCAGAAAGGTTGTTTTCTGCTGCTCCAGAGAAGCAGACATGGAGCAATGGATTCAGACTACAAGAAAGAAGATTCCACCTAAACATCAGGAAGAACGTCCTGACAGTAAGAGCTGTTCAACAGTGGAATTTGCTGCCAAGGAGTGTGCTGGAGTCTCCTTCTTTGGAGGTCTTTAAGCAGGGGCTTGGCAGCCATCTGTCAGGAATGCTTGGATGGTGTTTCCTGCTTGGCAGGGGGTTGGACTGGATGGCCCTTGTGGCCTTTTCCAACTCTATCATTCTATGATTCTATGATTCTAAGTTTGCCGGAATCAGAAAATCATTTTGGCATTTTTGAAACCTGTAGTTAAGGGATACTTTGAACTTGTGTTTCTTGAAGAACATTGCCTAACTATGCATGACAATATTATTTTGTAATGGAGGAGAGTTTCAAAAGCAATGTATGGTACGGCATGGGGTGTGTGTGAAAGATTCAAAATAGAAAAGGTATTTTAGACCAAAGAGGGTTAAAGGCATTATTTGGATCTTTGCCTCTAAACTGACCAAAAGCCAGAGGACCCACACCAATCTAAAATATATTTTGTTTTGGAGGGTAACAAATGTGAATGCCGCTTCCAAAATTTTTATAAGTTCTCTTATCACTAATTTTAGATGGTCCCATCAATCATGTGGAGCTGTGACAAATCACAAGCGCAGAGTGGGTCTACCTCCCAACCAGAATTGTCATTTTAAATAATTAGCTTCGCTTCCCTCTGCAATCCCCACTAGTAAAATGAAGCATCTCTACTAATGAAGCATACGCTGTGCTATATTTTTTGCGGCATGCCCGCTGCACTATTTCAAGCTTCCTCAGTGTCAGTATATTGGCCAAATAAATCTTCCAGATAGGTAATAATACAGCACAGACTATAATAGCCTCTTGCTTCCTTGTCATATCATTTACCTATATTGCTTATCAGCAGCTGCATACTTGCTGAAAGGATATCTTATAGGCAGGTCTTCTTTCACCTTTATCATTCCCAAATGTAAGGCCTTTATTTTGGAAGGTATTATACGGTGGAAACGCATTACTTGAAATATGTTTGCAAAAGGCTAGTATGATTATGGAAAAAAAGAGATATGCCCCGATTCAAATTAAAGTCACATAAAACATATCCAGGTCATTCAGTTTCACAAAAGGATCGGCTGCTGAAATTTATTTCATCGTTGTACGGTGCTGGAAGGGTCACCTGGCTGACTGCCCTACTCCTAAGCAGCATTGCCAGCTCCCATGCAATCCGCAGTTTGCAAGTGGCACAGGTAAAGTCAAGAAAGTGCAATGAGACCATCATGATGAATTGCTGTTCTTTTGGGTTCAAGGATCACAAGTCATCAAGGACAATGTGTTTTTCCTTTAGAGGCACACCACACAGTCTCTTTCAGAGAGGTTTACATTTAAAGTTATGAGTACCTTCTCCCCACATCAAGAAAAAAGTATATCTCATGGTTACACAAAAAGGTCAGAGCTGCAGGAAAACAATGTATTTACATACTGAAGGTTTTCTCTCTTTTTAACTACTCAACATAGGTTACATACCCTCCAACATTTCTCCAATGAAAATAGGGACGTCCTATTTCGTAATAATAATTTTACTGGGTTGCCCCAGCAGCTCTGGAAGGTTTCCAATATATATAAAAACATAATAAAACATTAAACATTAAAAAACCTCCCTATACAGGACTGCCTTTAAATGGCTCAAGGGTAGGTTAACTCTATATCCTGCAATGTTTCTCTGATGAAAATGGGGGCATCCTAAGGAAAAGCAGGACATTCTGGGATCAAATCAGAAACTGGGACAGCTTCTGTAAATTCATGACTGACTGTCCCTGGAAAATAGGGACACTTGGAGGGTCTGAGATTGAAATATGTGTATGTTGGAAATAGTGACTCAAAATGATATTTCTTCATGGTATTAAAAAAATCAAATAAATTTGTTTTGACTTGGCACTCACTTATTTTTTATGTTAGCAATAAGGGCCACAGTAAAAATCCACTATCCTATTATGCTAGAATTTGGAATGCATGGCACTGTATTGTTTTTTTTATTTGCGCGCGCGCGCGCACACACACACACACACACTTTATTGCAGTCCATAGACCCAAAATATGCAGTACATTTTTAAAAAAATTACATTGTCGCTGTTGTTTTAATTTCATTTTTGTATTATTCCCTTGTATTCATGGATGCATATTTGTACTTACCTTCACACTGATGTGAAGCCACTTTGTGTCCTTCCTAAAAGAGGATCCTGGGAGGCCGGAGGGACATTGCTGGAACAACTCTTGGGTTGGGGCAACTGGCTAAAATGTTTTAAATGGTTCTAATTTTGGTTTCTCTGTTTTGTTTTTGTCAGGTTTATGTTGGTTAAATGTTTAGTTGGGTTTGGTAGTTATTTTAATTTGAGTATAATTGTAAATGGATTATTATTGTTATTATTGGTTTCTATTTGTTTGCCGCTCGTATAGGATATTTTGTTTTTTTAATGTTTGATGCTTTGTTGTGTTTTTATATATGTTGTAAGCCGCCCTGAGTGGCTGGGGGAACTCAGCAAGATGGGCGGGATATAAATTTTTAAAATTCTTATTATTATTAATTATTACCTGAAGGTCCTAAGCATTTGGCCACTTTGCTGTTATTTCACATGCTACTGATTCCCCCTTCCCTTCCCTTTCATTTTGATTTGCTTGCCACTGATTCTTTCTGCATTCATTATAATATCGGCCATGAATCCTGACAATGCGGTTTGCTTACTGATCAGACCTTCTGCCCAGAAGACAGTGCAATAAATCACTGGGAAACATGGTGTATGTTAAACATCTGTATTAAAATAGAAAGAGCTCTTTTCTCTTAGAGTTGTATGTTTTCTGTTTTCGTTTTTCAAAGGAGCAGTTGATACAGGTTTAGGAATTATAAAACCAGAGGTCAAGCTGTTTGATCAAAATAAAAAGAAAGCTGGTAAATACTTCATCTAAATTGGCTTATAGACCCATGTTTACACTGTCAAGGGGCCTGTGACAGAAAATGGAGAGCAAGTTCAGTAATAGGGCTGGTTTCAAGTACTGTCTATCAAATAGAATGTGAAAGATATGCGTGAAGAATGTTAAAAGTTGCCAGAAGTTAATTTAGTGTTAGGTTTCATGTTTGCAGACAAAATTTGTTTCTACTTAATGGAACTGGACATGACCTTTCTTCTTTACTTAGCTCTGAATTACTGCTATGTGTTTCTCCTGCAGCAAATGTGTAGGTTTGAATTTGGTTTAATTTAGAATATTCAAGAGGGCCAGTGGATTGCGATGTCAGGTTTGATATGATACCAGTACAGTACAATTCAATAGAAACCAAACCAAACCTTGGTGAACAAAAAGTATTTGTTTCAAACGAAAGCAAGAAATTGCCAACTTGGGAGCAAAGTTTTTTAAAGGCAACTTAACATGAATGGGTAAGGCTTCTCCCATTTCTGCAACTGACCTTGTGATGTGAATGCATGCAAGCGCTTTGCTGGTGGCTGGCCCACTTCTTAAGCTCAACTCAAGGTGCTAGCACTTACCTGTCAGGCCCTGAATGGTCCAAGACTCAGATGGTTCAAGGGAAGACTGCTCTTCTAACTAACCTGCATGCATGTTTAGGTTAGCAGTCAATGTCCTTCTCTAGATGTCTCTAGAAGCAGGCTGGGTGGCAACCAGAGGAAAGGCTTTTTTTGCCTGCTGCCTTCCTTTTTGGATTTCCCTCCCCAGGAAGACTGACTGTCACCTCCTTTGTCACTATTTAGGTATCCAATTAAGACTTTCCTGTTCACCTAGCCTTTTTAGATAGGTTGGTTTTTTTGACGTTTTAGTGACTATTGTGCATTAAGTAATTGCACACACTGAAACAATGGAGCAGGATATATACTTTTAAAACCAACCAGCCAACAAATTGCTTTTCAAAAATGGTAGCAGTTAGATCCATTGTCTTACGTGACAAACCAGGTTGCTACAAAGTATGAACTTAAGAGGAAACCACAGCCCAGCCTAGCTTTCTGCTGAATGTGTCTGTATGGCCCATGTATTTCCAAACATGTTTCATTTACACATTACACACCAGAGATTCTCAAGCATTTTCCTCTGGGCCAAACTTTCAGAATAAAAATCTACCCGCGCCATTGATTTTTTATTTATTTATAAGAAACACATTGCAAAGCAAAAAGAAACAACTCCTAGCAGTGCTTGATTTGCAACATAGAACACAACTACTTTATAATATGATTGTGGAAATTACAAAACAATGCAGTTACATAAGAAAACGAATCATTCCCAAAATATAATTATAAATGGGCCTCTTACATATTAAGTATCTATACAAACTCAACGAGAGATGTGAGCTTGCTTTTGCCGGGTAATCTCGTTTATATTGTCTAATCTGAGACAAACAAACTCTCATCTCCTTATCAACACCAAGAAGGCTTTCCCTTTCTGATCTTTCATATTTGTAAGAGTTGAAAATCCGTCTTCACGACAATATGTTGTGGAGAACTTTAAAACAGCCATTGCTATTCTCCGTTCAAACGGCTATTCTGGATGACCACTAGGATTGTCCTCAGTATCTATCCATATTCCACAAATAAATAGATTAAAACTTCGATACTATACTGCACAGAAATGCTGAAATGTTGATTGTCCTTGAATCTTCCTGGACATCCTCTCCTGCCATACCAATGTGGTACACCACACCCTCGGAGAACCACTGCAGCATTACACACATCGGATGTATACAGAATATATATATATATATATATATATATATATATATATATATATATATACACACACACACACACACACACACACAGATTGATATAGTGTAAATCTGAAGATTAAGATGAAAGGCGACTGCCTCACCACTGCAATAACAAAAGTGGTTTGCACCCAATGCCTGGAATAATGGGCAAAATAGCACAACAACATAGCTTACAAAATAACATTTAAAAATGAACATTTGGTTTGGCAACGAATAATTTAAAAGGGATTCATGTGACATGATTGTAGTTTCTGGCACCTTTCTTGCATACTGGAATATTGCTCCCTCCCCCCCCCTTCTTGTCAAGAAACTTATTTGTGAAGCTAAAAGAGTTTACTGAAGAAACTTGAAGAGAGTGGGTTCTCCAGTGGGGATAAATAATGCTGTTCCCCATATTTCTGAGCAAATCTCAATGGCACACTTGTCAAAAAGTGCCTTACACAAAACAGTAGTTGAGATCCTTCCCCCACTGAGATCTCTGTGAGATGAAGGCACAGTGAAAACAATATCTACATATATTTTTTGATATTTTAAGCACCCTCTGTTTCTTTTCCCTCCACTATGCCATACTGCTTTACAAAGCAATTAGAGAGTTCCCGGAGACACTAATTGGATCATAAAGTGCCTCCTTCATGTTCCTCCTAAGGAGGGAGTGGAAAACCAGAAGCAATTTCTGGCCTCATCTCCACATCTGTGAAATGTTTGTGAGTAATCTTAGAATTCAATTAAAAAAACCTCGAGGAGCCTTTAAATAACATTCTTTGAGACAAATAGTTAGCTGCAGCCAGACTCTTTCCTCACAAGACAACAGAAGCTTCAAGGGGCTCTTGTTGGAGGTACATCCTATTTCTGAACTTGTGCCTTCTGTGTGTGGACATCGAAGGACAGAAATTGGGGATTCAGAACTCCCTATTATTTTTTAGCAAAAGTGGGGAATTCAAACCATCCCTGAAATTCAAAAGTCTGTGAGAATTTCAGGTTTTCCACCCCCCCATCATTTCAGGGGGCAAGGATCAGCTGTTTGGATTCAAAGTCCCACTCGGTCATGGGCCATGCCCTCTCTCTCTCCATAGCTGCCAAGTTATCCCTTTTTTAAAGGGATTTTCCCTTATGCTGAATGGGCTTCCTCGCGAGAAAAGGGAAAACTTGGCAGCTATGTCTCTCTCTCTCTCTCTCTCTCTCTCTCTCTCTCTCTCTCTCTCTGCCTAATGGATCTCCCAGAGTGGTTGTGAGGACAAAATAGACACACGCACCTTCCTGAACTCCTTGGAGGAAGGATGGGATATAAATATAATTAATAATTAAGATTCCCAACCTACACCTGGACATATTTAACTATTCTTGTCTTCTGTTTAGGTTGCTTCAATAAATTGTTACCAAGGACGTGTATATTTTCTGTTGAAATTTCGGAAAGTCATTTTTTAAAAAATAATAATCCAAGAATTGCTTTGCCTTTTGGAGGAAAAAGTAGCCTCTTTCATAGACAATGGCACCTCTTGTTTTGCTCAGCAGAAATCTATTGTCCTGGGGTCCAGGTAAAGGGCTGATGGTTAAAAGTGTTAGACAATATTAGAAAAGAAAACCAATAGGGTTTCCGGTTTCCAGTTGTCTTAATGGCGCAGCTCCCATGGCAACGGCAGATCATACATAAACAAAAAGTGTCTTCAGACTTTGATCAGGTGACTTAGTGTTCATTTCCTGTCTCCTTGTGCATTTCATGAAGTTAGCCTATTTGCACATGGCAGAGTTTCTCATTGTCTTTTGAAATTTCTTTTGCCAGCTGCTTTTGTCAGAATAAAGCTCTTAACATAAGCTTTAACATATGAATTGAAAACTTGCAGAAAGTCCCATTCCTGTTATCTACTAATAGGGGGAAATGCTTCACAACTGCTGGTTATATATCTTTACACAATGCTTATTTCAGACATTTTGAAAGTGTGTCCCCTTCTTCGATTAAATGAACCACAGCTTCCTTAAAGAGAAGAAGAGAAAGAGAGCTCCCTGGTTTTACTGCATGGAGGTATTGATGGAGCACAGTATTAAAAAAAACCAGGTATATGGCAGGGGGTTGATTTAAATGATACACAGATGATTTTGGTGAGAGGAAATGTTTTCTAGCCAGTTACACTGTGAAGTTTTTAAAACATGGTCATTTGCCAGGTAAAATGTGCAGTAGATTAGTTGTCAAGAGTGCTGACAGATATTGGGGCCAATGTCTCCAGAGCTTTTGAGTTGGACCTCTTCAGCATCTAGGTCAGAGCACCAAGGATGTGTTGGCATTTCACTTCTCCCATTGCAAGAATCACCTGATCTTTTGTTTTGCGTTCATGTTATGAGAAAGGAGGGGGCGGAAGCTGCTCTTTGGTTCTTCCGTCTCTGGTACTAAAAAGTTTTTGCTCTTATCTATGTAGAGATAATATGGCTGCATATTATCTCCAATATATTCTCATGTATGTCTGTAGTGTTTTGTAGTGACTGTTAGAAATAAATTAGGTGTGCTTCAAAAAACCTCCACAGCTTCGTTTGAGGTGCTCACAATGAGCAGATGTGAGTCCATTGCACCAGGACCTGTTCTCCGGGAATGCTGTGTCTACGTTCCTGTGATCGGAAGGTCGGTGAAGGTGCTCCAGTCGCCTAGCCCATGCACGTGCTTAAGACGTGGGCTGAACAGGGCATACTGACAGGATGCACATGCAGAGGAACATCCAGTAGCCTGTGGTCCAAAATGAAAAAGTCCAAACTTTATCTAAAATTGACCACCTTAACTGATGTTAATGAGAACTAGGCCCAAAAGGCAGGAGGCTGGGAAAAAGTGTGGTATTTTACCCAGAGTAGACCCACTGAAATAAATAGAGTAACTTAATCATGCTCATTAATTTCATTACTCTTGCCACCCAATTTCAAGGCATTTCAGAATATATTTTTCTCTATAAAGAATTGCTCTTCAAGGCATGGGATGAGCTCAGTTTTACAGTTCCCACAGGTAGAACTCCCAAACCACAATGAAACCTGCTTAGATATCTCATCTCTTTAGTTTCTTCTGTCACTATTAAATTCTAAACATTCTCTTATTATTATTATTATTATTATTATTATTATTATTATTATTATTATTATTGGCCAAGTACATTTTCCAACATACTTGGAATTTGTTTCGGCTACATTGCAATGTAAACATACACACACTGTTCCACTCACAATACAAATAAGCAAAGAAACCCACCCATAATCATAGCTGCCAAGTACCCCGTTTTCCCCGGGAAACCCCCGTTTTTACCTACCTTTTCCCGGTGGTCCCCCGTATCACTTCGTCTCCCGTTTTTCTCCGTTATTTTCTCCTGCCAGCGGCCATTTTTTTCCTTTCTGATTTGCCTTTCTATGGGCACCAAAAATGGCCGCCGCCGGCTTCAAAAGTCGCATCTACGCATGTCCGGAAGTGCATAGACGCGACTTCCGGTGTCGGCGACGGCCATTTTTGGTGCCCATAGATGGGCAGAGCGACACCGGAAGTTGCGTCAACACACTTCCTGACATGCATAGAAGCGACTTTCGAAGCCGGCGGCGGCCATTTTTGGTGCCCATAGAAGGGCAAAACGACACCGGAAGTTACGTTGACGCAACTTCCGGTGTCACACGGCTGCCGGTCCCGGATTCTGCAGTCCGGGACTTGGAAGGTAAGCATAATTGACCTCCCCTTCAGCTACACATCTACAAATTTAACAATTTAATGGCACAAGGGGAAAAACTGTTCCTGTGCCTGGCCAATTTTGTATATGAAGACCTGTAGCGACATCCAGATGGGAGTAAATCTAGCAGATGATGGCAGGGATGTAAAGGATCTGCTGCAATTCTCTCTGCTCTCTTCTTAACTCTGGTAGCATAGATTGTCTCTATTGTAGGCAAGCTAGCACCAGTTACCCTTTCTGCAATTCTTACAGCTCGTTGGAGCCTTTTCTTATCTGTCTTGGAGGCTGTACCATACCAAGTAGTAATAGAATTACAGAGAACAGTTTCAATGATGCTTCTGTAAAACTGGATCAACACTTCCTGAGGCAATTTAAATTTCCTTAGTTGACGCAGAAAATACAACCTCTGGTGGACCTTTTTAATAACACTATTGATGTTGCTTGACCAATTTAACTTTTGAGAAATTATAGAGCCCAGGAATAAAAACTTAGTTGGTCTTTAAGGTGCTGCTGGAAGGAAATGTGTGCACACAGACAGTTGAGTTTAGGACAAGCAAAATAGGAGATTGAAATTTAAAACTCAAACCAATATATTCTTTATTAACTTATTTATAATATCATGCAATAAGCTTATAGAACAGAATAGAACAGAACAGAACAAAAGAATAGAATAGAATAATAGTTTATTGACCAAGTACCAACATACTTGGAATTTTGCTTCGGCTACGTTGCAATGTAAACGTACTTTATACAAACACTGTTGCACAATACAATAGCACAGCAAAGGAACCCCACCCATAACTGGCCTCCCCTTCTGCTACACAATTATGAATTTAACTGTTTGATGGCACAAGGGAAAAAACTGTTCCCTTGTCGTTTTTGTGTATAGAGACCTGTAGTGATGTTCAGATGGAAGTAAATCAAACAGATGATGATCGGGATGCAAAGAATCTGTGACAATTTGCTCTGCTCTCTTCCTAGCTCGGATAGCATAAAGTGTCTCAATTGAAGGCAAACTAGCACCATTTTCCCTTTCTGCAATTCTTACTGCTCGTTGGAGCCTTTCCTTGTCCTTCTTGGAGGCTGTGCCATACCAGGCAGTAACAGAATTACAGACAACAGTTTCAATGATACCTCTGTAAAATTGGATTAACACTTCCTGGGGCAAATTAAATTTTCTTAATTGACGCAAGAAAGACAACCTCTAGTGAGCCTTTTTAGTAATACTATTTGCAATTTAGATGTTAAAGGATACTTTTTAATATAAAATTAAAATTGTACACTAGTTATTTTCCCTATTCTATGCAAATAGTTCTCTTTCCCTTGGGAATCTTCCTTTGGCCAGCTTCTTGTGAACATCTGCCACCCTCCTAGAGAACTGCTGCTGGAGTCTCTTTCTCCCTGAAGATCTTCTCAGCTTTAGCCTTCAGTGATTTCAGCCGTGGAGTCCCAGTTTCTTTTCCCTTGAACAGCTGCCTGCTGCCACCAGCAACTCTCCACTTTGCTCCGCTTAGCCTCTTTATCATCCTCAGTTTTGCGCCACAAACTCAGACTCCCTCCCAGCCATGCTGCACTTCCCTTTTTATATACTTCAGTCAGACGTGTTTACCCAGTCAAATTAGTCCCTCTGACCAGCAGACATCTCATTGGTCTTAAGAAGTTAAAATGGAACATCCACTAAAAGACCAATCACCTTTTTGATTCTGTTGTTGTTTAGTTGTTTAGTCGTGTCCGACTCTTCGTGACCCCATGGACCAGAGCCCGCCAGGCACTCCTGTCTTCCACTGCCTCCCGCAGTTTGGTCAAACTCATGTTCGGAGCTTCGAGAACACTGTCCAACCATCTCGTCCTCTGTCGTCCCCTTCTCCTTGTGCCCTCAATCTTTCCCAACATCAGGGTTTTTTCCAGGGAGTCTTTTCTTCTCATGAGGTGGCCAAAGTAATTTTTTTTTTATTCTACTGAACAATATATAACCGTCAGCAGAAAACCTCATAGGAAGGGGTGGCCTGTCCTGTTTTACCACCTGAGGCAAATCAGGAAGATGCTGTCCCCACCCAAAGTATTGCTTATTGGGTTTTTGTGGCAACTGCTTCTGGTGAGATCTTGCTGGAAGCCATGCCACTCTCTCTCTCTCTCTCTCTCTCTCTCTCTCTCTCTCTCTCTCTCTCTCTCTCTCTCTCACACACACACACACACACACACAATGCAGGGCCATCTCAGGCAGGTCGGGCGCCCTGGCGCTGAGGCGTGGAGATCGCTCCGGCGCTCCCGCCCTCGTAGCGCGCAGCATGGCTTCCACACGGCTTTGCCACACAGTGCCCCCCTGCTGGCCCGGCGCCCTGGTGCCCCGCGCCACCGGGACTGCACCTGACATCATGCTACCGTGTTTCTCCGAAAATAAGACACCGTCTTATATTTATTTTTCCTCAAAAAAACCCCCACTATGGCTTATTTCGGGGTACGGCTTATATTCCTTGAATGCTTAAAATCCTGCTATGGCTTATTTTATGACTACGTCTTATTTTTAATGTTGCTCTGCTCTAAATACTGTTTGATTTGTGAACAATTATATTGTTCACAAATCAAACAGTATTTAGAGCAGAGCAACATTAACATACCTAACTTCGATTTTCTGGTGTTACAGTTTCTCCATGGGAGGTGTGAATGATTTGGGTGTGTGTGTGTGTGTTTTTTTTTAAGGGTGTGTGTGTGTGTGGGAGGTTTCCCATTATTTTGTAGATAATTGTTTTGTAAAGCTTTAAAATATGTTTATACTGTATGCCTAAGGTGCATTCAGAAGAGATAGGGACTTTCCTGCTGTTCATTCACTTTCGCATATAGCTTGCACTTCTTCTGACTAGTCCTACAACAGTTTATGATGGCTTGCAGGTATGCCAGGAAGTAGCAACCAGCTCACATTATTTAAGGAAGACAACTGGGTTCAGTATGGTCTGTCACTGGAAGACAAAATAGTTGGTAGCAGAAGAAGATGTAATCTTGGTGATGCTTTCAAGAACCAAAACCTAGGATATGGAGTGCTGACTTTATGCATATTTCCAAGACATTTTTGCTAATAACTTGCAATAACAGTGTCCTATGAAATGCATAAGATAAAGTGTTATTTATTCAAGTGGCATTAATTGAATCACAATTTCACTCAGGTTTTGTGCATTTTACAGAAAAGCTAGGCCTAGAAAACATTTAATTGCATTATACGAGGGTAGAAAAATTCCAAGGAAAGTATCAGATCTTCAGGTCCTTTAGTTAGCTCAACCTTAAAGGTAAAGTTAAAGGGACCCCTGACCATTAGGTCCAGTCGCGGATGACTCTGGGGCATACCTGCCAAGTTGCTGTCAGAGAAATAAGGGACCGGGCCGGAAATAGCAGACCGGAAGTAGCTCTGCCGCCATTTTGGAACTGGGCGGAGCATGCTCAGAAGTGACTTTTGATGCTGCTTTGCCCAGTTCCAAAATGGCCGCCGTGCCAGAATAAACCGGGGGAAAACAAAAAAATCCGTTTTTTCAGCTAGGAACAGCTGGAAAAACAGGGATTTCCCGGGGAAAACGGGAGACTTGGCAGCTATGCTCTGGGGTTGCAGCACTCATCTCGCTTTACTGGCCGAGGGAGCTGGCCTACAGCTTCCGGGTCATGTGGCTAGCATGAGTAAGCCACTTCTGGCAAACCAGAGCAGCGCACGGAAACGCTCAACGGAAAGCTCAATCTTATGCTCCTATGTATAACAGGACAAAAAGTCTGCTACCTTAGTAGGCATACTAAGCTCCCCATTCCCCCCTCCTCTCCCAATTTGGACAATCTGGGTTCTGAGCAAGTACCCTAAATCTTTGAGCTGCTGCTGATCAGCTGCCATCATTGCTTAGTGCTCTGTCCTGCCCTGTCCTGATGCCATCACCTCCTCCCCTTCCTTTTCTACCTAAAACAGATTGTGCACGGTTATTGTGGTACACTGCATCCTCCAGTTGGCCTGGAAGGAAAGTAGGGGGCAGAGCAGGCTGGCAACCATGTGCACCCACACCCAAAGGAAGAGGCAGATGGAGGAGCTGTTTGGATGGTGGAATCCCAGGGGTGGTGCCCCTGCAGGCGCCTCGCCCCCCCCCCCTGCTGCCAGCACCAGAGAAGCAAGGAGGAACCACCACCACATGACCCCAGTGAGCAAGGCTTCCATCGAGGGGCAGTGGCAAGTGAAGTGGTGGCAGTGGCAGGGGGTAGCAGTGGCGGCAGGGGATGCACCTTCCCATTTCACCTCAGGTGGCGAAACGGGGTGGCCTGCCCCTGAGCACAGCAGTAGCTGATCACCCTTGAGTGTTCACCCACTCCCTTTCCTGCATGTTTGTTGGCTGCCCTCCTAGTCCACCTGTTCCACACCATGCTAGATTTGCTGCTGGGTCTGGCCAATGCCGCAGTCCAGCAGCAGTCATCAAAGGAATTATCATCATCATCATCACCACCACCACCATTTATACCCCGCCCATCTGGCTAGGTTTCCCCAGTCACTCTGGGCGGTTTACAGAATAGATAAAAAATTGTAAAACATCAGACATTTTTTAAAATTCCGATACGGGGAAAGCAGTAGAAGTCTGAGTCAGGTTAAAAGGGGATGAGGAAGCAAGTGAATGTTAGAGAAAGGGAGAAAGAACGTCTGATGAAGCAAGAGAAAGAAGAAGGAAATAAATGAATGAAGTGGGATGCAGACAGGCAGAAAGAAAAAGAAAATAAACTGAAAGGGCCTCAAACTCTGGGATGCTGCGGAAGTGTTGCCTATGTGCCTATAAGGCCTTTATTATTTTAACTGCGCTGTCTCCATAGGTGGTGCCCGTGCCCCCCACAACTTGCTGTCCACACACTTGCACCTCATTTCTGAACTCCTGTCATTAACATATGCTGTTATTTTTTTCCTTCTTGCCCATATAATGGGATGAACAGGAAAAGAGGGTTTATTTTAGTTCTTTTATGGACTGTCTTAACAAGTCAAGAAAGTTGCAGGACTCTGCATGGCAGGATAACATGAACAATACCAAAACATCAATGCCGCATCATGGATAGGGTCAGTCTTAGACTGGGGGAAGCCTAGTTCACTTGCAGTTAAGTAAATCTGCCTGTTCTTTAGAGTTCTTCCAGAGGTGCTCAATAGCAGAAGATCTGGAATGTGGATCAAGGTAGCCTTGAAGATTAATGGAACTGAAAGGCTCGATTGTTAGCAAAGCATGGAAATTTGATACAGAGATAAGAAGGAAATAGTATTAGCAGCTGCATCTGAAGACTGGGCGGGGTGTGATAAAAGAAGAAAGGCAGTAAATCTCTTCACGGAATCCTTGCAATAAGGGATTGTGGCACAGTTTGAATACATATGACTCAGCTGATGTCACAGTCTTTCAATATACTCTGCCCTAACTACACAAGGTGTGGTGCTGTGGTGTAAACCACAGAGCCTTGGGCTTGTCGATCGGAAGGTTGGTGGTTCAAATCCCCGCAACGGGGTGAACTCCCGTTGCTCTGTCCCAGCTCCTGCCAACCTAGCAGTTCAAAAGCACATCAAAGTGCAAGTAGATAAATAGGTACCACTCGGGCGAGAAGGTAAACGGCATTTCCGTGCGCTGCTCTGGTTTTGCCAGAAGCGGCTTAGTCATGCTGGCCACATGACCCAGAAAAACTGTCTGCAGACAAACGTCAGCTCCCTTGGCCTGTAAAGCTAGATGAGCACCACAACCCCAGAGTCATTTGCAACTGGACTTAACTGTCAGGGGTCCTTTACCTTTACCTTTAACTACACAAGGCAGAAGTGTAATATGCATGGGGGACACACACACATATAACAGAAGCAATAGTATTCAATAGTATGTTTAAATCAGCCCGAGCATGATAGGACAGAGTGAAGGTGAGCATTGAGGATGGTAGTGGCAATGGGATGCTTGATGGAGACAAGAAAATGGGGAAAGACCCCACCACTACCGATATGTATGCATTCTGGATACCTTTGGGTTCACAGCCATTTTCATAAAAGGGCCAACAGCACAACGTGCTTCAGTGCTTCAAATAGTATATAAGGAATTAATTATCATGCAATGCACTGTGCGAATTCTGGAGGTGGGGGCGGGGGTGATGGCGGACGCAAACATGTCCTTTTACTGTTCCTAATCCTGGGTTAAAACATCATTTTGGCAAAGGGAACATGCCATTGTTTAGGTCCTTGGAGATTTATTAGGAGTGGACGGAGTCTAATCATTTCCAGGTTTTGAGAGCTGAAGTAGTGAGATAAAAGTCAAAACATGGAGCATCCAGTGCAGCAGTAATCCAAAGCTTGATAGAAGGAGGGATTTATTATATATTGGTAAAGGTGAACCACTATCATCTTGAAGGATATAAATTCCAAAGGCTGATGTGGTAGAGAGAGCTGAAAGTCCATGTAAGATGAGAGCTCTTCCTTCATGCATAAAAACAAGCTGGAAGAGATTTAGTTTGTGCAGAAAAAAGTTAATGACAACCTTGAAGAATACGGCTGACAATTCAAGGGTAAAGATGGAGATGTATGGGTGGTATAGAGAGACATGTTCGGACAGGATTTTGGGTAGTTCAATGCCAGCTTCACAAATCAAATTGCTAGCCAAAATTGATCAACCCAAAGAGGATCATATGAGGACACTGAAGCCATAGTCTACGGGAGAGTAAAGGCCAGTACTATTGCAGGTCTGCTCCATTCTAAAGAGACAGCACAAATCAGTCTCTTGCTATTATTTAGGCCAGGAATGGTGACCAGTGGCATTTGGGCCAGATCTGGACCACAAATAAATTTCATTTTGTCCATAGTCACAATTCAAAAACTGTGTGTGAGAGACAGATTTTTTTGCACTTTAAAGTTATCTCTTTGTTCTGGATTTTGTATGCAAGGCTCCAAACTTGCCCAGGTCCACATGCTTAGTAAAAATGGAGCAGCTTCTGTTAGGTGGTCTTGTCTTTATTACGGTAAAAGGCCTGAGTAAAGAACTAGGCTGGGTGGAGAGAATACACTTCCGTACAATCCATCTCCCTAACCATTGAGAATTGAATAATCTCCCTGAGAATTCAGAGGTTGGTAATCCCTGATTTATCCTGCTCCGGGATCTATAACTTGACACATATTTTCACAGCATGATATTCCCCACACAACAGAAGCCATGCTTGTGTTGGAAAATGATGCGCCATCGCGGTTGATTTTGGCCAGCTAACATCACAGCTCTAGGATAATAATAAAAAGAAAATTTTAAAAAGACATAGTTCATTTTTCTTCTGCCTTGGGAATAAAATGGCTGCATCTTGTGGTGGCGATTGCCAGCTACATCCATCTCCTCTGAACAATTGAATGTACTGCAGATGGCCACTCTTGATCAGCCTCAAGCACACATATCTGAATTAAGAGCTCAAGATCCCGGTGATGCCAAATAAGTTGCTTCTTTCATTCTTCTCGGCTTCAAAGCAAGCCGTGGCACAGCAAGCTTCTCTTGTACGCCTCTTCTCACATATCCACACACCTGCTCTGAATCTGGATTAAAAAGGCTATCTTGAGATGACATCTTTCCCTTTCTTGACTCTGATTTTCTTTTTTCAAGGTCTCCTATTTGGAAATATAAATTGACTTCTCCAGCCCCCCTTTCAAACCTGACATCAGATGGTTTTTGAATCATGTGCCTATTATGCTGCAGGTTAATCTGTCTCTTTGACTGAGTGCACGGAGGTTTAGCAGATAAAAAGAGGAAGGATAAACAATGAACAAAGTGAAAAGAGGATGAAAAAAAGAGTTTGGGAAATAGCTTCTTAAAAACATTCTCTTCAAAAAAAATTTAAAAAAATATATGAACAATATTCATTTTAGAAAAGGGGAAATGAGGAAATTTTAAACTCCTGGTTTGCAAGTACTTTTGCCTCTTAGATGGAAGGCAGGGGACAAGCTCCAGAATGATTGGCTTTCAATTCCATGATCATAAATGCTGTTCTCCCTCTTGAGATTGACTATGAAGGGACACCAGGAGAGGAACAACAAGGTTTTGATAGTGGGCAAGATTCACAACTGGAATCAAAGTCCTTCTGGATATATATATATATATTGTTGTTGTTTAGTCGTTTAGTCGTGTCCGACTCTTTGTGACCCCATGGACCATAGCACGCGAGGCACTCCTGTCTTGCACTGCCTCCCGCAGTTTGGTCAAACTCATGTTCGTAGCTTCGAGAACACTGTCCAACCATCTTGTCCTCTGTCATCCCCTTCTCCTAGTGCCCTCAATCTTTCCCAACATCAGGGTCTTTTCCAAGGATTCTTCTCTTCTCATGAGGTGGCCAAAGTATTGGAGCCTCAGCTTCACGATCTGTCCTTCCAGGGAGCACTCAGGGCTGATTTCCTTAAGAATGGATAGGTTTGATCTTCTAGCAGTCCATGGGACTCTCAAGAGTCTCCTCCAGCACCACAATTCAAAAGCATCAATTCTTTGGCGATCAGCCTTCTTTATGGTCCAGCTCTCACTTCCATACATCACTACTGGGAAAACCATAGCTTTAACTATACGGACCTTTGTCTCTGCTTTTTAAGATGCTGTCTAGGTTTGTCATTGCTTTTCTCCCAAGAAGCAGGCGTCTTTTAATTTTGTGACTGCTGTCACCATCTGCAGTGATCAAGGAGCCCAAGAAAGTATATATATGAGAGAGAGAAAATATATAAAATATATATTTAAGAGGGTTCACTCTGGCTGCTTGTTCAATGTAAGCATCAGGGATACAAGGGCTCCTGAGAAATGTACAGAAATGATCATGTACTGGGAAGCTGGGAAGGGACCACACTCTTGTGTTTGCTAAGTGGGACCTTTGAGGGATTTCTCCCATGAGCTTCTAGCTAGCTGCTCACCCCTGCTCTAAATTGTCCGGTTTCTGATAATTGGTTCTCATGGGAAACTTACAGATTCTTGCTTCACACAATTAACTCAAGGCAGTGTCAATTTACTCTTGGCAGAAAGCCAAGGTCTGCCTGGCCTGGCAACAACTCTCTCATTGGTTAATGACCAGCACTGAACTCTGTTATCTAGGAATGCTAGCACAGTTGTTTTGTGTGGGTGTTGGGAGTAGGAGTGCTGCGTATGGTTGGAGAGAGAGAGAGAGAGAGGAAGGATTTGTTTTGCTTTGCTTTGTATGCAGAAACTCTGCTGGTTTTATTTTATTTTAATAAATCCTGTAAATAGTTATTCTGCGTCTAGCCGACTAGTCATTTCCACCTCAACTAGCTTCTGCGCTGTGCAGGAAAACTCTGCTACGTTTGGGCTAAAGCCATTAGAGCTATGCCTGACACTTCAAAATTCTAAGATAAATAGATGGGGGAAATAGTTCAGTACAATGAGTCTGAGATTCTTCAATGAATTGCATTGTAGCTTGGGCTGCATATTAAAACTCGCTTGTTGGAGAAAGGTAATCCTGGGATCACTTAAGCACAAAGCTGAACTAAATATTTACAAAAGCTTATGCAGCTGATAAAATTGCCCATCTCCTGCTACCACCATGTTTTAGAGCTTTGCAAGCAATGCTTTAATGAACTTGAGCCAGGTCCATTTGTAAGCAAAAATATGTTGAATCAATGACACACCAGTCATCTATAATGATGTAACCAAACAAACATGGAAAACAGTGATTTGTTAATGTATAATCCTATGATCTGATTATAGGATGTTACATCCCGATTGCCAGGAAAAACAACACAATGGCTAAATGCAATCCTGTAGCTTGTTGAAAAATTCATAATGTTTTGAAAAGGTTACAACCCTTGAACAGCTAAAGGGCTTCCAGGATTATGTACAGAGGTCCATCTAGGAGCATGTCCCTCTATGACACGGAGTTCTATGATACAGCAGAGAGCAAGTGTTGCTGCTACTTCTGCAGTGGGACTGGAGGTGGGTCCCAGATTTGGAACGTTTGCATGGGCATGAGAATGTTGAGGATGTGGCAATGCTGCAGCAGCCGTATACAATGCAGCACATGCCTCCAGTGATTTCCGCTAGTGGTGGGGAGGAGGAGAAAATTGGAGACCTATGACACTAGACCACCATCTTGACTGTGCGTCCTGGAAGATCTGCTCCCTGCCTTGTAGGCCTTTTTCTACCTGGCCTGGGAAGGTAGAGTCCTGATTGACTCCAGCTCAACTGGAGTGCCAACTTGAATAAAATATTGGGGGCAAGCCCTGCTCCGCATAACCAATCACATGACACTGCACATGTACACCATTTGAATGGCAATGCCCATTAACTTTTTTGGGGGAGTGGCCTGCTCAAATATTGGATTGAAGGGAGCCGAAGGGACCTTGGCCCCTAGGACTTGACTCATATTCTCCAGCTACAAAACCTGAGGCTTCTGAACAGACTGTTGGGCTGGGGTTTTGATTAGGTTTGTTATTGTTGCGGTGTGTGTGTGTGTTGCTGCTGCTGTTACTGTTGTTTTGTGTCTTTATTTTAGATCTTGTGACTTATGTGGAAATTGTTCGGTTTGGTTGTGTATTTTTTAATGTTTTATTTGTTGTTTATGACTACTTTTGCTGTGTTGTAGTTATGTATATTTTTTCATGTTGTAATCTGCCTTGAGCATGGTTTGTAAAGGCCACATACAAGTAAAATTATGTATATATGTATCTAGCATTCAGGGGAGCAGTTCAGGTAGAGCAGTGTTCCTTGCCTGTCTTCTAATCACCAAGTGTTGCTGCTAGTTCCTGAGAGGGGAAGGGGTATGGCATGGGAAGTCAGCGCAGTGCAGTGGCAGAGCCCTTTCAGCACTTTGGCTGCCACACCGACACCACGCTTTCACTGACCTGAGCTTCCAGTGCCACACCCCTCCCCACCTCTCTCTCCCAAGAATGAGCAGCAATGCTCAGGGTTTGGAAGTCAGGTCAGCCATGCTGCCCAACCTGCATTGCCCTACTGATCACTACTGCAGTAGACAGTAGCAGCTAGCAAATTCTCTGCACAACAAATTCAATCCGAGTTGTGAGAACTTGGAATTTCATCAGCAGTATCCTTTAAAGCTCCTAATAATTCTTTAACTTTGCTGGTTCCAAGATGGTTGTGTAGAATGTGGGAGCTTTTCTGGACAAAATAACGTATTATTATGCGCTAACCAGCTGCATTTTTGTCCCAGGATTGGCACCATTAACCCTGTTATCACATCCAGCAACTGATCTGCTGTGGGCAAAAGATTGATATTGTTCTTTCAAAGAAACCCTAAAAACAGTTTTGTTCTTTTTTTTAAGGTAGGAAATCAGCAGCAGTAACATACACTTACAAAGCGCTTGAAATATCCAATATAAAAAAGCTGAAGATTATGTTAAAGAAGCCAGAGAAATGCTATTGGGTGACAGAGAAAAGACAGAACTCCTCAACACCTCCTTTTCCTCCTTTGTCTTCACCAAAAAAGGAAAGTGTTTCTGGTGATAACAGAATAAATGATGCAAGGAGTAACCCAAGATAGGAAAAGAAGTACCGTAGTAAGGTAGAGCAGTGTCTACTTTAAAGGAATTCAGATCTCCAGGGCCTGATGAGCTGCACCCAAGGGTATTAAAGGAGCTTGCAGATATAATTTCAGAAGCTTTGTCTATGGTCTTTGAGAATTCTTTGAGAACAGGTGAGGTCCCTACAGACTGGAGGCAGGCAAAGGTTGTCCCCATCTTCAAAAAAGTGGGAAAGGAAGACCCAGGTAACTACCGACTGGTGAGCTTGACTGGTGAGCTAGGAAGGTCCTAGAACAGATTATTCAATAGTTGATCTGTTAGCACTTGGGTAAAGGATGACTAAGGGCTCAACATGGGTTTCTCAAAAATCACGCCAGATCAACCTGATTTCTTTTTTGATTGAATTACAAACTTGGTAGATCAGGGAAAAGCTGTGAACATAGTGTATCTTGATTTCAGTAAGGCTTTTGACAAAGTCCCCCATGATATTCTTGCAAGGAAGCTGGTAAAATGTGGGTTGAATGAGGTAACTGTTAGCTGGATTTGTAGCTAGTTGACTAACCAAACCCAAAGAGTACTCATTAATAGTTCCTCATCATCCTGGAAAGAAGTGACAAATGGGGTGCCGCAGGGTTCTGTCCTAGGCCCGTTGTTGTTTAACATCTGTATAAATGACTTGGATGAAGGAATTGAGGAGATGTTCATCAAATTTGCAGATATCACCAACAGGAAGGGGTAGCTAATGCCAAGGAAGACAGAATCAGAATTCAAAATGATCTTAACAGCAAGCTAACAAAATGAATTTCAATAGGGACAAATGTAAGGTTCTGGGAAGAACCAGATGCACAAATATAGGATGGGACACACCTGGCTTACTAGTAGTACATGTGAAAAGGATCTAGGGGTCTTGGTGGACCACAAGCTTCACATGAGTCAACAGTGTGATGCAGCACCAAAAAATGTGAATCCTTTTTTTAGGCTGCATCAACAGAAGTATAGTGTCCAGATCAAGGAAAGTAATAGTACCACTCTATTCTGCCTTGGTCAGACCACACCTGGAATACTGTGTCTAATTCTGTGCGCCACAATTTAAGAAGGATGTTGACAAATTGGAACATGTGGAGAGGAGGGCAACCAAGATGATCAAGGGTCTGGAAACTAAGCCTTATGAGAAACACTTGAAGGAGCTGGGTATGTTTAGCCTCGAAAAGAGGAGACTGAGAGAAGATTGTGATAGCCATCTTCAAGTATCTTAAGGGCTGTCAAATGGAGGAGGCAGCATGCTTGTTTTCTCCTGCTCTGGAGGGTAGGACTGGAACCAATGGTTTCAAGTTACAAGAAAAGAGATTCCAACTAAACATCCGGAAAAACTTTCTGAAACTTTCTGATAGTAAAAGCTGTTTGACAATGGAACAGTCTCCCACAAGAGGTGGTGGACTCTCCTTCCAAATATTGTTTTAATTTTTTTACTGTTTCTCTACTTAGCTGTGAAATATGGCTGTTGGAGCTACCTAGAGGAAAAGAACATTATTTCAAAAGGGAAATAAGGATATGGTTCTTTTGCTTTGCAGGGATAAATCTGCTACCTTTGGTTATTCCACTCTACATTTTCTCCACCTCCTATTTTATTGTTTTTCGTATTTCCTAATTTGTACTTGAATAATGGAGAGGTGACTCTTTGGGCTGGAGGTGCAATTGTGGCCTAATTGCACATGCAGTTGCTCAGGGAAGCCAGTGGCACATGTGATGAGCAACAGAAATTCAGAAGTGTAGTGTTGCATGTGCTTTAGGATGAGCAACGGGATGCACAATTGTGAAAAATAATACCAACATCAACCTGTGTTAAGGTAGATGCGATTTGAAAGACAGTAGACCTTATCAATGCAATAAAATGTACATTAATTGCTAAAGGTTAATAAACTAAGCAGTAGACGCAACTGGCATGATGAGATGATTAAATCCATGCCATGACTTATTCAAAACTCAATTTACTTTAGTAGTACAATAATTTATTAGATCTCATCTGTGCCCATAGTGTCAGGAGGTTCAGAATTAACGATCTGCACAAACACTACATACAGGCAAACAAAATCTAATTTTAAAAATCTATTGGATACAGTTTTATTAAATTACAGGGGTGAACATAATTAGCAGACCTCATTATTTTCTTGCATTAAATTTATTTACAGTGATTTTATCTTTCCCTTGGATGGTAAGTTCTAAGGTATAAGCAAGCCTACTACAGTAGTGGTATTAGAAAGAAGCAATACCGCAAGGAAGTTTCTTGTAACAAGTTTTAAATATGAAATAAAAGGTACTTTGGGGGAGGAGAGAGAATTGTTTATACTGTTAATTTTAAGAAACAAATTATGATTTTAGCATCACATTTTGTATTTTAAAAAAGTAACTTAGCCCTGAAAGAAATATCACTATGTAATCAGTTGCAGCAGCTCATAACATATATGCATGACCATTATTTGATTATTTCAGTGTCAAGAAGTGACCTGTAAGTAAATATTTTTATTTGTTTGGCCATAAATCATGAGATCAAATGGAAAGGTTCCAAGAACTCAGGCCAGGAAGGAGATTAATTATAATTTCTTCAAACTGTTTAAAGCTTGAAGTAATGAGACAAATTCCAGTTAGAATAATTTTCAAATACAGGACAAGGCCTTGTTTCGTTTAGTCTTCATCAGCTGGAATATTAAAAGATCCTACGTTATAAATATATCTTATAGCATTATTATACATTTTATCATCTTTACATAGAAAATTATACATAGAAAATTATACATATAACAAACATAAATCATAGCAATACTAAAAATATTAATGCAGGATGAAATCCAAAATCAATAGTACTTTCATAGGGACATCATACATTAAATAGCTTGCATGTGTGTATATATGAATGAACCAGTATAGATATAAAACCAACAGAAATGTCAGATGATTGCTTGTCAGTTGAGTTAGTTCACACATTCATGTAACCAAGTGTTACACATACATTGTGTAGCAAAGTACCTCAAGCAAATGTTAACACCATGTTGGCGGTTAGAGGAAGGATGAGGCCAATCAAAAGCTCGAGGCCCAGAACAAATGAGAGTAAAAAGAATACAACTGACAACATAAGTTCATAAAAACTTGTGCCTGGGGAGAGATGTTTCACTGTTTTGCACACAATGCTGTCTGCAGCATTTTAAAAAATATACCCAAATACCTGAATCTCCCAAAGTGCTTCAGAAGTCCTGCTTCAGTTTGGGGCATTTCTGAGACAGCTCCATGTTTAAGTACTCCACGGACCCATCTGGAACAGATTAATCCACTTTCCATTACTTTCAATGGGAAAGTTTGCTTCAGGTTAAGTACACTTCAGGTTAAGTACAGACTTCCGGAACCAACTGTGTACTTAAACCAAGGTACCACTGTAACACCGACCTTCTTCAATAAGTGTCATATATTCAGGATAGTTTTTGATGAAAGCAGATAGGCAGTTTTCAAACTGCATATTCAAATTTTTCATCTTACACACACAGTTGTACATCCAGGTGTTCCCTCCGATGAAGTGACAGTGCTTATCCTCAGGTGTGCTGCCTGTTTATAGCACATATCTGCAACAGCACAACACTTTGTGGCCTTCCTATATATATTTTTATCAAGGTCTGTCATAGTTCAATGTTTCTGGCTGGAAATGATCTTGTGGGCAGTGGTGCAACCTTCATCCCATATCAAAGCAGCCAAAGCATTATGGGGGCAGGAGAGCATCAGGGTGCTTTGAATGCATTGCTATCAATTTAATCCTTAGCTGTCCAATGTGCAAACATGAGGCACAGTTTACCTTTGCCAAGTAGGATAATCAACACAAGTTGGCAGGCACTCTGCACAATATCCACCCCTTGTAATTGCTTTGGATTTGATCACTGATGCTCAGCCATGTCTTTGTATAATGCTCACCTGTGGCTTCCAGCAGTCCTTTAATTTTCTCTTTCATTAAAATGAAACTTTCATGGGAATGTGCAGTACTACCAAATACTATAAGTCCCCCTACCCTGCTTTCTCTTTCTCTTTTTTTCTCTCTTTTTAAAATCCCAATTGAGAAATTAAGCATTAGGGCACTAATAATAATAATAATAATAATAATAATAATAATAATAATAATAATTTATTATTTATACCCCGCACATCTGGCCGGGTTCCCCCAGCCACTCTGGGCGGCTTCCAAAAAAACAGAAATTCTAAAATACAGAAATATTGATAAGAGTTAAGGGGAAAAGTAGTTCATTGTTACCATCGGCTGAGATAAATGAGACATCAGACTGAGATGATATATTTTACTGGGCAAGTTTATTATTATTATTCACTTGCTTGCCGGGGGGGGGGCTGTATGCCACTATTCATGAAATTTCATAGCTAATGAGAAGATAAAACCATAACAATATCAAATAAAGGCAAACCAAACACACACAGAGAGACATCAGTACATCAGTTTGATTTTTTCTAGAGAGGAGCAAAGTCTCTCTAAGAAATTTCACTGATCTTGAATTGTGCTTCATAAATATTTATCCCAGGGCAGGGTACAGTGTAATTTAAAAAGCAAAGCAACAATAATATATACAATAAAACAAGTAAAAATCAATTTAAAAACAAGAACAAACAAGCCAGCACATTGAACTGGACTTGTAAGCAAACTGGCAACCACTGTAGAAATATTTTAAATTGTCTGGGTGACAAGCTGTCCCAGGTAAAATCCTGGGACTGCATTTGGAACCAGTTGCAACTGCCTCTAAAGGAAAACTCTGATCCTAAAACTCCCCTGCCTTGTGGTGATATCCTGCTAGCTAGTAATGATGAGAGGCTTAAACATACAATAGACCCCTAGATCTACTGCTCACCAAAACTGTGAGCAGTAGTTTATGATCAGTTCTATTGTACAGTATGTTTAAACATAGGGGTCTTCTTCGAGAGAAGAAAAGGTGAAGGAAGAAGGATGAGGGGCAGATGGCAGTTTATTTAAGTTTCATATAACTGTGTTGTGGCTTCCTGCTTCTAAGGGTTCAGTCAGACAACAAGAGACACCATGTGGCTAGCATCCGACAGTCAATAAGCAAAATAAAGCAACATCATTTGACTTATCCAAGGTGAGAAACACACCACTCCATTCGTCTATCCATCCATTTGACATTAAACGCCACCATTTCTATTATTTAAATGGAGCTTTGTAGCACAAATCCAGCACTAAGCATTCTCACAACTACATCTTAACATTTATTTAACCCCTGCTAAATCCTGTTGGGAACTCAGAAATAACTGTTGTTCCAGCCTCAGGCTGAGACTTCAGCGTTTAGGATTTGAGAAAGGGAGATGGCGGGCGGGGGGAGATGAGTCAGGTGGTGGCAGTGCAAGAGATGAAATCAGAATTGTAGAGTTGGAAGGTACCAGGAGGGTCATCTAATCCAAATGAAAAAAGGATAATTTGATAACATGAGTCAACAGTGTGATGCAGCAGCTAAAAAAGCCAATGCAATTCTGGGCTGCATCAATAGGAGTATAGCATCTAGATCAAGGGAAGTAATAGTACCACTGTATTGTGCTCTGGTCAGACCTCACCTGGAATACTGTGTCCAGTTCTCGGCACCACAGTTCAAGAAGGATACTGACAAGCTGGAATGTGTCCAGAGGAGGGCAACCAAAATGGTTGAAGGCCTGGAAATGATGCCTTATGAGGAACGGCTTAGGGAGCTGGGTATGTTTAGCCTGGAGAAGAGAAGATTAAGGGGTGATATGATAGCCATGTTCAAATATATTAAAGGATGTCATATAGCGGAGGGAGAAAGGTTGTTTTCTGCTGCTCCAGAGAAGCGGACACGGAGCAATGGATTCAAACTACAAGAAAGAAGATTCCACCTCAACATTAGGAAGAACTTCCTGACAGTAAGAGCTGTTCAGCAGTGGAATTTGCTACCAAGGAGTATGATGGAGTCTCCTTATTTGGAGGTCTTTAAGTGGAGGTTTGACAGGCATATGTCAAGAATGCTTTGATGGTGTTTCCTGCTCGGCAGGGGGTTGGACTGGATGGCCCTTGTGGTCTCTTCCAACTCTATGATTCTATGAAGAAAGCTTTGCTAAACAGGTAACCCTTGGAGACCTTGTGGAAGGGGTAGCATTTCCAAGCACAGAGAACAGCATGGTAGAAGTGAGAGGTGACAAAAGGAGTTATTTGTACAGGTTCATAACATTGGGAATAGCAATTCCTGATCATGAGAGGCATTAAGAGCATGGAATATATCACACTCATAGACCCATAGTTGACTTTAAAGTAGTGCTCAACTCTCATCCTCCAGTTAAGTGTGATGAGAGTTCTTGTGTAAATATGAGGGGAATTTGAAGTGTTCTACCAAAACACTGGTAGACTTCTGAGAGAAACAATTTCTATATTTTTTTCAAAAGGGATACTACCAAGATTTCACTAGCCTGTTTTGTTCGGCCTGTTTTGGACAGAGCTGCATTAACCCTGAAAGATCAGGTCCACATTTAGGAGTACTCAGGTGTCCTCTCTGGCAAAGAATGCTTTCTGCCAACTTAGGCTTGCATACCAACTATAATATCTCCAGATAATGATTATAACCATTAATTGACACTCAGTTCCATAGCTTCCAATCCCATTTCCTGTTGGCCATTACTTTCCACCCATTTAGAAAAAAGTCATACTGTTTCCTCTTCTCCCCCCCCCCCCGAGTGTTGTCAGATGCTTGTCAGCTTTTCCTCTGAATTCACTCCAGATTGTATGCAGAGTCCTTTCTCTCTCAGCTCTATCTCTGCAAGCTCAGTTTATTTCTTAATCTCTCTGTCCATGGTTTCATTCCACTCCTCCAACATCAGAACTCCAGCATTTGGCTGTTTCACTCCTCCAGATGCCTGTGTGAAGATCCTCTCCATTTGATCATCTATGGCAGGCACCCCCAAACTTGGCCCTCCAGATGTTTTGGGACTACAATTCCCACCATCCCTGACCACTGGTACTGTTAGCTAGGGATGATGGGAGTTGTAGTCCCAAAACATCTGGAGGGCCAAGTTTGGGCGTGCCTGATCTATGGCCTCCAGCTTTACACTTCTGTTGTGGCAATCCCCCATCAATATTATTTACCAAAGGCTCTGTGTCTTCTTTAGTCTCAGCATTGGCCTCCATTTTATTCACCATTTTATACAGCAGCAGGAGTGGCATAATACTTTATTTTTATAATTAAAACTAGAAAAGCATCACCATAATATGAAATGGACAGAAGAATATACCAAACCAACCACTTATATTCATCTCTGTTGCATATACTTCACAGAGACGTTGGCTCTTGTTTTCTCAGCCTAAAAAGCAGAGCTTGTTGCTGCAATTCTGAAGTCTTCTCCCTGCCTTGAGTCAGGAAGGAAGTATGCATTGTATGGCTGGTTCCCTTCCCTATTCTTGGCTGCATTTGCGGACTTTGCTGAGAAATTAGGTCGATCAATTTTCTCTCTCCATATGGCAACAAAACAACAAGCTGCTCCTTCATTAAGAGGTTGACAGAAAGCATTGCTTGTGAGAATGAAATATTTTTCTAAGTATGCTTCATATTGGAGGGATCCAACAGGCTGCATATTGTATCATATTCTAATAATTATGCTGAGACTTTAAAGTGTTGATATATCTATTTTACTCACTGGCATTTGTTGCTTGCTAATAACATTATCTCTTATTTTTTATAGTTTTCATTTATATACATTACAACAATTATTTAACCATTATTTTAACATTTTCAACTTTGACTCCCTTCCTTACATTTATTTTCATCCTTTCTTGCATACTCCAAATTGCCGTAATGTATTATTTTATTCATCTATTCATATATATATATATAGCCAGTTTTTACAATAATCCTGCCAATGTCTTGATTTGTTTACAGTTTGTTTGTAAATACTCAATAAGCCATTTCCATTCCTTTCTAAAGAGTTTGTTATCTTGATTTCTTATTCTTCTGGTAAGTTTCACCATTTTTGCATACTCTATTAGTTTCTGTAGCCATTCTTCTTTCTTTGGGACCTCTACTAACAACATTATCAGTACTGTTATTAATGTGTTTGCTATAGTGTGGGCATTAAATTACTAACACAGCAAAACATGAGTAAATGGGGAAATCACTCGTTCTCAGCCCCCTTCCATCTGTAATGGAGGTAACAATAGCAGACTTTACATGGTTGTTGTTGTTGTTGTTGTTGTTAGAATTCATGAGATTATGTATGTGAAGAACTTTGAGTACATGCTATATCATCACCATAGCTGCCAAGTTTTCCCTTTTCTCGCGAGGAAGCCTATTCAGCATAAGGGAATTTCCCTTTAAAAAAAAGGGAGAACTTGGCAGCTATGATCATCACTCATATGAGGATTTTTGAGAAATTCCTGAACAATCTTTACAACCTAGGGGTACAATCCTCCTCCATTTCTCCAGTGAGGTCAGGGCATGCTCAGTGGACATGCAATATTGAATATCAGTTGAAAAAATAAAAAGCAGAAAGTGTGTGTGTGGTGGGGGAAGGTAACCTTTAGTATCTTAGAAGAGGTCAACGCAGCTGGCTGGCACCCTGAAGCACATCTGGTAGGTGATAAGGACACACGCCAACATTTTGTGATAGGTCCTATTTGCATACCTGCCAATGGTGAGTATTAATTTTTAGCAGGGGGCAAAAAGAAATTGCCAAGCAAAATTCTTGGCTTGGTTAATACGAGGATCAAAGTGGAGTCATTCTCTGCCTACCACCATCAACAGTAATCAGGTTTTGAGTTATTTAGTATTGAGGAGGAAAATAAGCCCTCTGTGAAAGACCCCATGCAATGCTTTGGTGCACTGTCTTGGCAAAAAAGAAGAAAGAAAAGGGTTTGTTTTCAAAGCCGTAATAGCTTTGGCTCAATGGATTGTATTCCTGCTGCTCTCTCACTTTGCCTCTGTGGAAATAAATCTGATGGTGCCACAGCTGAGGCATTTCTGGGCATTTGCATTCATGGTGGCTTAAAAAGAAATAGAAACCAAGGAGTGAGGGTTAGAAGTGGGACAGAAGCCTTCAAAAAACAGTTCCCAGAGAGAAGTCTTGTCAGTCTTCACTGCCTCATGTGGTCTCTCTCTCCCCACCCCCACCCCTTCATGCCTCTCAACAATCACCATACAGGTCTAGGTATCCAGAGTGCACAAGAGTCCTGCTACTCTCCACATGGGAGAGCACCAGAGCTCCCTCGGTGTCCCTGGAACTGAAACGGGGGAGGGGGAGGGGTGGCCACTTAAAAAAAAATCCTGATCAGGCAGCTTTATCTTTGTACTCAGTCCCTTCTAAGGGTTCCTTCTGCACAGAGTGGACTGGAAGCACAATTTCTGAAAAATTCTCTTCTGAAATGGAATGCAACTTTTAGATTTCCTAGGTATTTACCCATTCACCTATATTGAACTTGATAATCATAGAATCATGTTGTTGTTTAGTCATTTAGTCGTGTCCGACTCTTCGTGACCCCATAGAATCATAGAATCATAGAGTTGGAAGAGACCACAAGGGCCATCCAGTCCAACCCCCTGCCAAGCAGGAAACACCATCAAAGCATTCTTGACATATGGCTGTGCTTAAAGACCTTCAAAGAAGGAAACTCTACCACACTTCCTAGATCTTTTTCACATGTACTGCTCTCAAGCCAGGTGTCTCCCATCCTGTATTTGTGCCTTTCATTTTTTTTTTTTTTTGCCCAAGTGTAGTACTTTACATTTCTCCTTGTTAAAATTCATCTTGTTTGCTTTGGCCCAGTTGTCTAATCTGCTAAGGTCATTCTGAAGTGTGATTCTGTCCTCTGCGGTATTAGCCACCCCTCCCAATTTGGTGTCATCTGCAAACTTCCTCAGGATGCCCTCAAGCCCATCATCCAAGTCATTGATAAAGATGTTGAATAAGACTGGGCCCAAGACAGAACCCTGTGGCACCCCACTAGTCACTACTCTCCAGGATGAGGAGGAGCCATTGATGAGCACCCTTTGGGTTCGGTCAGTAAGCCAGTTACAAATCCACTGAATGGTAGCATAGTCTAGCCCGCATTTCACCAGCTTCTTTACAAGAATATCATGGGGCACCTTGTCAAAGGCCTTGCTGAAATCAAGATAGGCTACATCCACAGCATTCCCTTCATCTACCAGGCTTGTAATTCTGTCAAAAAATGAGATCATATTAGTCTGACATGACTTATTTTTCCGAAACCCATGCTGAGTTTTAGTGATCACAGCGTTCCTTTCTAGGTGCTCACAGACCGTTTGCTTAATGATCTGCTCTAGAATCTTTCCTGGTATTGATGTCAGGCTGACTGGGCAGTAATTGTTTGGGTCCTCCCTTTCCCCCTTTTTGAAAATAGGGACAACATTTGCCCTCCTCCAGTCTGCTGGGACTTCACCTGTTCTCCAGGAATTCTCAAAGATTATTGCCAGTGGTTCTGAAATCACCTCTGCCAGTTCTTTTAAAGTAGTTCATCTGGCCCTGGAGACTTGAATACATCTAAATTAGCCAAGTATTCTTGTATTACCTCCTTACTTATTCTGGGCTGTGTTTCCCCTGCTGAATCATCTGCTCCATATTCAATTCTCATCAAATTTGAAGGTGACGCTAAACTGGGAGGGAGAGCTAATGCGACAGAAGACAGAACTTAATAATAATAATAATTTATTATTTATTATTTATACCCTGCCCATCTGGCTGGGTTTCCGCAGCCACTCTGGGCAGCTTCCAACAGAAAATTAAAAAACATTAAAATGTCACACATTAAAAACTTCCCTGAACAGGGCTGCCTTCAGATGTCTTCTAAATGTTAGGTAGTTATTTATCTCTTTGACATCTGATGGGAGGGCGTTCCACAGGGCGGGCACCACTACCGAGAAGGCCCTCTGCCTGGTTTCCTGTAGCGTTGCTTCTTGGTAAGGGAACCGCCAGAAGGCCCTCGGCGCTGGACCTCAGTGTCCGGGCAGAATGATGGGGGTGGAGACACTCCTTCAGGTATACTGGGCCAAGGCTGTTTAGGGCTTTAAAGGTCAGCACCAACACTTTGAATTGTGCTCGGAAACGTACTGGGAGCCATTGTAGGTCTTTCAGGACTGGTGTTATATGGTCTTGGTGGCCGCTCTCAGTCACCAGTCTAGCTGCCGCATTCTGGATTATTGGTAGTTTCCGGGTCACCTTCAAAGGTAGCCCCACGTAGAGCGCATTGCAGTAGTCCAAGCGGGAGATAACTAGTGCATGCACCACTCTGGCAAGACAGTCTGCAGGCAGGTAGGATCTCAGCCTGCGTACCAGATGGAGCTGATAGACAGCTGTCCTGGACACAGAATTGAGCTGTGCCTCCATGGACAGCTGTGAGTCCAAAATGACTCACAGGCTGCGCACCTGGTCCTTCAGGGGGCACAGTTACCCTATTCAGGACCAGGGAGTCCTCCACACCAGCCCGCCCCCTGTCCCCCAAGTACTTCTGTCTTGCCAGGATTCAACCTCAATCCATCCATCCTCCAATTTGTTCAAGATGACCTTAACAGATTGGCAAAATGGGCCCAAACAAAATGAATTTCAGCAGATAGATAGATAGATATAGATAGATAGAAAGATAGATAGATAGATAGATAGATAGAGGCAGTGGTACCTCATAAGATGAATGCCCTGCAAGACGAATTTTTCGCAAGATGAATGAGTCTTGCGATCTGATGATGACTCGCAAGACGAATTCGTTTTGTGAAAAATTCGTCTTGCGAACCGCGGTTTCCCATAGGAATGCATTATAATTTAATTAATGAGTTCCTATGGGCAAAAAAAAGAAATTTCAATGCATTCCTATGGGAAACTGCGATTCGCAAGATGAATTTTTCGCAAAACGACTTGCGGAACGAATTAAATTCATCTTGCGAGGTACCACTGTAGATAGATGATAGATAGATACTTTATTGTCATTGCACATAGTACAACGAAATTGAACGCCATCCCATAAAAACAAAAACACAATTACAGCCACACATGCAGACACATCGAAACTTCCGAAGATAATATTATTTAGTTATAGCATTTAAGATGGTTATAGCTCTTGGATAAAAACTGTTTTTTAATCTATTTGTTCTTGATTTAATTGTTCTGTTTCTCTTGCCTGAAGGCAACGGTGCAAAAAGACTATATGGGAGAAATGCAAGGTGTTGCACTTAGGCAGAAAAACCAGATGCACAAATATAGGATGGGGGACACCTGGCTTGCCCCCGTTCTACATTTGCAATTCTATGATTCTTGTGAAAAGGATCTAGGGGTCTTATTGGACCACAATTTTAGCATGAGTCAACAGCAAAAAAGCTTATGCTATTCTACACTGCACCAACAAAATATAGTGTCCCAACCAAGGGAAGTAATAGTATTGCTCAGTGTATCTGAAGAAGTGTGCATGCACACGAAAGCTCATACTAAAATAAAAAACTTAGTTGGTCTTTAAGGTGCTGCTTCCCGTGTGTTACTTGCACTTGACGTGCTTTTGAACTGCTAGGTTGGCAGGAGCTGGGACCGAGAAAAGGGAGCTCACCCCGTCGCGGGGATTTGAACCACCGATCTTCTGATCAGCAAGCCCTAGGCTCTGTGGTTTAACCCACAGCGCCACCTGCGTATAACTTAGGTCCCCTTAATTTCAGTGGTAACTAACTGGTCCCACTTCCTCCAATGAGACCTAAGATGAAATAACATAGTCTGGGGCAACCCAGTCAGATGGGTGGGATGCAGATAATAAATTATTATTATTAAATTATTATTCAACCCATGCTTATTGGGTTGCAGCCAATAATGAGTGAGGCTAGTGCGACGATCGTCCCACCGCCGCCCTCACTAAAACTTGAGATGATCCCACCTAATATGTGCGGATCCCACCAATGCGATGTGCCTCCCTTTTTATAACACTAGCAGAGTGTTGAAGGAAATTGGTTATTTCACAAACAACCCACCTATCCTTCTTGCGCCCAAATAAACTGCCTGTTTATGTTTGGGGTCTGCTAGTAATAGAAGTGCAGTTCCAGTTCTCCCAATAACGTGGCTCAGTATCCCTTTTAACTCCCGGCAAGTGTATCAGGAACCACCTTGTGCTCACAGTCAGGATTCCCTTTTTTTAACCTAAGGTTCACCTCAGCAGCCTGTTGCTACTTTGTGGCACCTTCCTCCTGGCACTTGTCTTCCCTGGGCTTGACCTTAAGGTTTTAAACTATTTTCCTGCTCCTCAGGTTTAGTCTAACCTCCTCTCCACAGTCACCACCCCTTTGAGTTAGGATACTTCACTGGAATAACTAGGCACATCCGTTGTTAATGTAACATTTAAGAAAGCTTTATTAAACTAGAGGACATGTAAAATGCGTAATGGTTTCATGCATATAAACTCTTAGATCATGTTCTTAGTTACAGATAACATTGGCTGAATAATATAATTCTAGTAAACTCCTCAGAACACTCTAATATCTCCTACTACTACCCACACACTCCCGCTCCCAAAACCCCTCTCAACTCTATCAACTCTAACCACTCTATCAACTGAAATAACTGCTCCCTATTCCTTTTAAACTCATGGCAGTCCCGCCCCTCAGGAATGGAATGCGTCCATCAACTAGGAGGTTGGGTTTAACTCTTTACACCCTGAAGTTCCATTGCAAACCAGCCCAATCCGCCACAGCTAGTTTCTAAAAAAAGGTGTTTAGTGCTTTGATTATTCAGTCAGACTGGAGAAATGAACTTGTAATCTGCCTTGCTTTTTGACCAAAAGAAAAAGAAACCCATACACTCAACAGGAATGTGAGTAACGAAAACCAACATGATTTCTAACAAATGAATAATGCAGGAAAAGTGATTTTAACAAATGGAGAACAAAGTAAAGCTTTTTATGATGAAAATAAATGGAACAATAAACTTTAAAAATTTCTTCTACATCCGCTGATATGAAAGTCACTGACAGTACAATCCAATCTATGTCTTCTCAAAGGCTGAAATCCTACATCTACTTACCTGGGAGTAGACCTCATTGAAGTTAATTGGACTTACTTCCATGTATAGCCATGAGTGAGACTGCACCGTGCATACACCTTTCAGAATTGCCAGTAGATGCTTATCTTGACTTTTCTTTAACACAACTTTGAAACTTGTTGGGAAGGAAATTCCACAACTTCTCTAGCAGCAACTGATTACATTGCCCAATCATTCTTATAGTCTGGATACTCTGCTACCTTTAAATCTAAAGGTAAAGGGACCCCTGGATTTCGAAAGCTGGATTTCGAAAGGGCAGAGGAACCAGAGACCAAATAGCAAACATGCGCTGGATTATGGAGAAAGCTAGAGAGTTCAAGAAAAACGTCTACTTCTGCTTCATTGACTATGCAAAAGCCTTTGACTGTGTCGACCACAGCAAACTATGGCAAGTTCTTAAAGAAATGGGAGTGCCTGATCACCTCATCTGTCTCCTGAGAAATCTCTATGTGGGACAAGAAGCTACAGTTAGAACTGGATATGGAACAACTGATTGGTTCAAAATTGGGAAAGGAGTACGACAAGGTTGTATATTGTCTCCCTGCTTATTTAACTTATATGCAGAATTCATCATGCGAAAGGCTGGACTAGATGAATCCCAAGCCGGAATTAAGATTGCCGGAAGAAATATCAACAGCCTCAGATATGCAGATGACAAAACCTTGATGGCAGAAAGCGGGGAGGAATTAAAGAACCTTTTAATGAGGGTGAAAGAGGAGAGCGCAAAATATGGTCTGAAGCTCAACATCAAAAAAACCAAGATCATGGCCACCGGTCCCATCACCTCCTGGCAAATAGAAGGGGAAGAAATGGAGGCAGTGAGAGATTTTACTTTCTTGGGCTCCTTGATCACTGCAGATGGTGACAGCAGTCACGAAATTAAAAGACGCCTGCTTCTTGGGAGAAAAGCAATGACAAACCTAGACAGCATCTTAAAAAGCAGAGACATCACCTTGCCGACAAAGGTCCGTATAGTTAAAGCTATGGTTTTCCCAGTAGTGATGTATGGAAGTGAGAGCTGGACCATAAAGAAGGCTGATCGCCGAAGAATTGATGCTTTTGAATTATGGTGCTGGAGGAGACTCTTGAGAGTCCCATGGACTGCTAGAAGATCAAACCTATCCATTCTTAAGGAAATCAGCCCTGAGTGCTCCCTGGAAGGACAGATCGTGAAGCTGAGGCTCCAATACTTTGGCCACCTCATGAGAAGAGAAGAATCCTTGGAAAAGACCCTGATGTTGGGAAAGATTGAGGGCACTAGGAGAAGGGGACGACAGAGGACAAGATGGTTGGACAGTGTTCTCGAAGCTACGAACATGAGTTTGACCAAACTGCGGGAGGCAGTGGAAGACAGGAGTGCCTGGCGTGCTATGGTCCATGGGGTCACGAAGAGTCGGACACGACTAAACGACTAAACAACAACAACAAAGGGACCCCTGACTATTAGGTCCAGTCGTGACCGACTCTGGGGTTGCGCGCTCATCTCGCATTATTGGCCGAGGGAGCCGGCGTACAGCTTCCAGGTCATGTGGCCTGCATGACAAAGCCGCTTCTGGCAAACCAGAGCAGCACATGGAAACGCCGTTTACCTTCCCGCTGTAGCGGTTCCTATTTATCTACTTGCATTTTGACGTGCTTTCGAACTGCTAGGTTGGCAGGAACCTTTAAATCTACTTCCCTTCAAAAAGAAATAATATTATACGTTGATTATATAAATGCCATTAGTCTTGTCATATGTTATCTGTTTGGACCCCTCCTGAAAATGATGCTAAAAAAACAGACACCCATAAACCTTTCTGGTACATTTGATGAGATACATTTCTCAAGACACTTTACTCGGTTTCCTGCTGAGACCCATGTGGCGAGATGGAGGCTGGTGTCTGAAAATTATTGTTCATTCCCCCGACCCCTCAATTGCTTGTCAATCAAGCAAGCAGATTCTGTTCTTCCATTTTTCGACTCATGGAGACTCAAGGTCTGAAATGTTTTATGAACAAAAACAAACCAAAACCTCACACACTTTTAAAAGCCAAAAATCCTGTTGAAATAGTTAATAACCATTGACCGGCATCTTCAGCCAAAACACCCTCCTCCAAATATCATTTAAAACGTGGGTATGGTTTTGCTTTCTCTGCTTATGGTGTTTGGAATATCTTCTATTCAATTTAGTGTTCTAAATGAACTCACATCATAGCCCATTATTGAAGAAAATGACCACCTGCCTCCCCCATATGTTGACTTCATTTATAAATACTTCCCTTTGAAGGACTTGAAACTCATTAAAGTGGCAATGCTTTCATCACACTGAATATAGCAAGCAGAACAAAGGATTTCAGGGAACATTATTTTCTAATTTGAAAGCATATTTTCCTTTTGCAGGTTCTGCTTTATTTTCTCCTCCTTGTCCTTCTACTCGTACTGCACCCCTTGGTGACATTCAGCTCATGGATTTTCTTGATTCCATAATAATCACATTTAACCTCCTCCCCCCGCCCACCCCGGTTTTCTTTCTCTTCCCCCCTTTTTCTCATTTGAATTCTTGCAAATGTTTTAGACCATTTTCTTTTCTCATTTTCTTCTGAACTAACCCAAGGTCCAATATATGGATTTCCCCCATGCATTCAGATTAAGAATGTTTTTATGAGAAATACAAATATTTCTGCAATATACATACATCAATACTTCCATATTTCTTATACGCACCAGAGAATCCTTACAGTTTAGGAATGTATAAAGACCCCTTGATAAATTCCCCAAATCTTATCCAAACTCGTTTGGCTTCTGTGTTGTCTTCAATTGTTCATGCAGAAAGCTGAGTGGGTAGTTAGATAAACCTTATTTTTGATGCAACCGGGCAACCAACCTCTCCAGCCAGATCATACCTCTGCGTCAGTTGCCTCGTGGGTCACAGCTGCTTCTCTTAAAGGGGCCATATTAATGCATACACACGGGACGCAGGTGGCGCTGTGGTCTAAACCACTGAGCCTCTTGGGCTTGCCAACCAGAAGGTTGGCAGTTCGAATCCATATGACAGGGTGAGCTCCCATTGCTCTGTCCCAACTTCTGCCAACCTAGCAGTATTACCTATTAATACATACATTACAGCTTCCTTCAGAATTCCTCAGATATTTTTCCAACTGTGTTGGTAGCCTGGCCACCATTTTCTACCCTTCACAATACTGGATTGCCCCCCAAATTGTGGGGAATATTTGGAGAAAATTCTACATACTGTTCTTCTTTTCCTAGAGGTGGTGGTGGAAGGAAAGAAATATGTCAGGCATTTTTTTCCAGAAATCATGCATTCTGAGAAATGTTGGCTCAGCTCTTGTCTTAAGTCTGTTCCTTCAAGACTTCTCAAAGAGACAGCGGTTCCTGGATTCTGCCTCTGATATCAGAAGATTAAGTCTACATCTGCATATAGAAGGAAGGGATTAATGGATCTTCTAAGCTGATTTCAAAATTAGGAGCTCCTAAACTCAGCAAATGCTGCCAAGTCTTAACTCCTGCAGGGCCATTCAGACTGTACTAGCCAACTGTTCAATCATTTTTTGCCGGCAAACTGTCAAAGTAAAATTTTTGCTGCTTTTCAAAAAGAAAACACGATCAAAGCAGCCAAAAGCTCTCTGCAAAATCTGAGTGCCCTTCACAATTATTTCAGTGACATCATACAGCTTTCCTTTTGGAACTGATGAAATGAAAGGATGAAAATCATATCTATTTAAAGGTGCTTTAAATTATTTGAGAGCTTCATGTGTCCTTATTTCTGCCTAATAATCCTAGATCTTAGGGTTAAACATACTTGTATGCTGTCGACCAGCTTTTGTCTATGTTTGAGATTTCTGTGATGCCCCTGGGACTTAACTTTGGGGACAAACAGAAATTGGATGCAATGGAATAGACTTATACTGATTTGTCCATCCCTACTCTTGACAGTGAAAACTATTCCTTCACCAACAATGCTCACACATTCACAGCAAGCTTAGTAAAATGCTTGGTTTGAACAGAGGCTGCTGACACTAAGCAGTAGGGGAGGCAACAGGGTGGAGGCATCTTTTTAACTTTTGCTGATACCTCATTGGATAACTCAGTATCAACACAGTCTTTGTTCAGTTAGCATCAAATTCCAGAACTAACTTTGTTCAGTTAGCATCAAATTCCAGTCACCAATCAGGAGTGGGAGTGTGGAATCAGCCTTTTCCCATGTTAAAGACTGATATGCAGGGGTAATATGCCGAGAGTCAAAAACAGGACCTGCAAGGCTTTTCCTTGCTCCTCTACATCCTTGCATATCCAGTGGTGTCACCCAGAGGTCTCCAAAGGTGTTGTGCATCCTCCAAGCATGGAGTAGCCCCCACCTCCTGCTCGATCCTTGGAGAACTTTGAGGAGGAGGAAGAAAACCCCTGATTCCCTCATCTAATCATGAAAAGACAAGGCCTGAGACTTCATAGAATCATAGAGTTGGAAGAGACCACAAGGGCCATCCAGTCCAACCCCCTGCCAAGCAGGAAACACCATCAAAGCATTCTTGACATATGCCTGTCAAGCCTCTGCTTAAAGACCTCCAAAGAAGGAGACTCCACCACACTCCTTGGCAGCAAATTCCACTGCTGAACAGCTCTTACTGACAGGAAGTTCTTCCTAATGTTTAGGTGGAATCTTCTTTCTTGTAGTTTGAATATATTGCTCCGTGTCCGCTTCTCTGGAGCAGCAGAAAACAACCTTTCACCCTCCTCTATATGACATCCTTTTATGTATTTGAACATGGCTATCATATCACCCCTTAACCTTCTCTTCTCCAGGCTAAACATACCCAGCTCCCTAAGCCGTTCCTCATAAGGCATCATTTCATGATCAACCCAAGAAAGAACAAACAAAAACAAAAACAAACAGATAAATTGGGAGCCATTCAGTGGACAACCAGGAAATTAATTCCACATTCCTGGACTGATTACAAATTTTGGAAAGGTCTTTATATCTCTACCAGCCTTCAAAAAAACTTAGAACAAACCCAAAGGAAGGTTCGTGGCTTCCTGAAATTGAAATCCCCTGCAGGGCATCTTACTTCTCCCTATAGATATCAGGATTTCTGATCTGAAATACACTATTCATACCATAATGCCATCGTTTGGGCAACTGTTTTGATGCTGTACGATAAGACTTCACAGTGGATCTAATTCAATAGGACAAAGAGTTGGTAGTTGCTGTTAAAAATTAATGTGAGAGAACATTATCTGTTTAATATGTTTAGAGAGATGTTAAGCTCAGGTGTATTTTTTGGCCTTTAAAAGCATTGTTAATTTTGTTAAGCCCATCAAGGCCTCACAGGGCTGTTCCCTGTGATTTCTAAAACATTTTACGATGTTTTCAAATACAACACAAATAATGTAGAGTGCACATTAAAGCAAGTTATATGTCCAACTCTGCTCACTAGCCATCTTGTCCTTTGCTTAAAGACACAGACCTGGTTCATCACCATCACCATCATCATTCTTTATTCGACCGTCAGTCAAAAAAGATACATTTCTCAGTATAAAGTTAAAACATCTAAGACATCTAAAAACTAAAATAAACACAGACCTGGTTGTAACCTTGCAAGTGGCAAAAAAATTAACTTCTGTCCTGTCTTATAAGAGATGTAATGGTCTCCTATACGAAAATTGAAACTCTTTTATTATATCCTATCCCTGATTTTGTATATTTCCCTAATATTTTATATCTATCCATATTTTATTATATTAATTGTAACACAAATACGAGTGCCTTTGTTGCTTCTGTATTTTTATGAGCTTAAAGCTGAAATAAACTGATTCTGATTCTACCTTTGCTTATTAAGAAAAACATAGCAAGAATATGAGCTAAAGTGCTTATCTGAGCTATTAAGGTAATGAGGAGATGGTTTATACAACCACCCTGTGCATGATCAGTGAATAGTAGCACACAAACGCTCATCAAAGACTGGACTAAATTTGCAGAATATTTGAAAGACAATTGCAGTCAATTACTACGTTATTAGGATTGCAAGAAGCTTTGTAAGTTAAATTATAAAAATCAGTGTAAAGAAGGAAATTGAGAGATGAACACGAATGTTATAATTTTAAGCAGTGGTTAAGTATTGAAAATATATAAATTAGTTATAATATTAAGAAACCCATAAGGAAGGGTTGAAGAAAGTCAGGCTTTTAGCCAAAGTGTATAAAATAAGAAAGAAAAAGGTAATGGAAAATAATAATTATTGTAAAATGAATAAAAATGATTTGGCAAATAAATAAATAAATAGTAGCACACAAACAACAGCCCATGCTCAGGGCACATAATGGTGCGGCCCATGCTCGTGATATCACAGCTTCCTATAAACAAAGGCATTAGGGCATTGTGAATATCCATTATTTTCTTTGTGATTATTATGATGGATAAGTGTTCCAAACAGGCATCGGATCTGAGACCATTATCCTTCATCTGCTAGGAAAACAGCAGTAACTGTTTATTCAGTACCTTCCCGCTATAGCGGTACCTATTTATCTACTTGCACTTTGACGTGCTTTCGAACTGCTAGATTGGCAGGAGCTGGGACCGAGCAACGGGAGCTCACGCTGTTGCCGGGATTTGAACCACCGACCTTCCGATCAGCAAGCCCAAAGCTCAGTGGTTGAACCCACAGTGCCACCCGCATCCCTTAACTGCTTCAAATAGAGGACTGTCCTCTGTAAAATCAGACACACTGCCACCATGTCTATATACACACTGCCATGTCTTTTGGTCTTTTCTGGACTGTTTGGACTGTTCATGAGAATTTCATTGATTTTTTTAAAATTTAGAATCTCACTGAAAGCTATTTTATTTCATAGAGAGAACGTGATAAATTGTGAACAAATTAAAACCTTAGGTTACATATTTAGTTCTGAATTTTCATTTTTGAACTTTATGCACCCTAAACCTTAAGGATGGGACAGCACAGAAGCTTAACTGAGAGAAATGAAATCTGACAGCGCTTGTGCTGTCCTCTCTGCTGCTGCTTTGAAGGACTTTTATTTCCGAGAGGATATGCAGAGTTTCATTGACACACTGCTAAAGATGCCAGACCTGCAAAAGTTTTGCCTCTGCCTCATACAGCTGAGTGTAAATAAAGTGCCACCACCAGTGTAATCCATTCAGCACATAATGTAGGTATCAGAGGTTGTATGAAATCACCAATCCCACAAACAGTTTAGAAGCACAACAGGCTACCTAGAAATCAGGGAGAGCTTTCTACCCAAACAGCTATGCAAGCTTCCCGGACCCATCAAACACTGAAGTCATGAATATAAGAACATTCTTCAGTAATGCATCTCATTGGAGAGTGAAGGTATAAGAAGACATTGTTCTCTGTTCTTCCCTGTATTTGTTGCTTGCAGCACTGTCTATGTTCCACTGCAGTTCGTCTTCCACCCAAAACTACAACTTTCATCTTGCTGCCCACTGGAGTGAAATCATGTACCTTATGTAAGTTACATAATTACTTACATATATTACAAATATTGCATTGTCACTGCATCATTGCATTTGTAGCAAAATGAACACAATGCAAATGGTGGGAGGGGGGGGTGTAATTAATTACATTTCACTTGTTGACTGAAAGCTATAATACTGTATTCACTGGGTGGCTTTCTGTCCTGGACAGTAACTGAACACTGGCAATTTCCATTCTTGCTTTTCTCAGAATTTTCAAACATCCTTCTTGTATACAGGGCCAAAGCCATTTAGGGCTTTAAAGGTCAGCCCCAAAACTTTGAATTGTGCTCAGAAATGTCACAGGGTCAAAGTTGGTTCATATGAGGAGAGGCGATCCTTGAGGTATTGAAACCTTCAGTCCTTTAAGGCTTCGTAGGTCAAAGTCAGCACTTTGAATGGGGCCCAGAAACTAATTGGCAGTCAGTGCAGTTGGGCCAGGATTGGTGTAATAGGCTCAAACCGTCTTGCCCCAGTGAGCAACCTGGCCATCGAATTCTACACAAAATGAAATTTACAAACCATCTTCAGAGGCAGCCCCACATATAATATGTTGCAGGAACCTCACCCAGAGGTTACCAGAGCATAGAGAACAGAAGTTAGGCTATCACTGTCCAGAGAGCAGCACAGCTGGGCCATCAGACAAAGCTGATGAAAGGCCCTCTACACCAGGAGTAGGCAACCTAAGCCCCAGGGGCCGGATGCAGCCCAATCACCTTCTCAATCCGGCCCTCAGATGGTCCAGGAATCAGCATGTTTTTACATGAATAGAATGTGTCCTTTTATTTAAAATGCATCTCTGGATTATTTGTGGGGCATAGGAATTGGTTCATTATTATTTTTTCAAAATATAGTCTGGACCACCACATGGTCTGAGGGACGGTGGACCGGCCCATGGCTGAAAAAGGTTGCTGATCCCTGCTCTACACCATCGAGGCCACCTGAGCCACAAGTGGATCCAGGAGTACCCCCAAGCAGGGGAGCCAAATCCAGAAGGCCCTGGGGTCTAGGCACCTACAAAAATTTGTTGTGGGTGCCCAGCCTTTGCCCTCCACCTGGTCCAGTTGCTGTCATGGCACCAGAGCACTCATGCACCTCGCTGCCATGATGCAGTGACGCGATGAGATGTCATGGTGGCACATGGCGTTGTGATGTCATGCCATTGTGGTGCAGCATGTGAGTGTTGGGCACCCACAGTGTGGAGCACAACTTGGCACCGCTGCCCCCCCCAAGCTATTGTACGCTACCCACTCCTTCAGAAGGAGTGTGATCCCAACAAGAGCTGGCCATCTTGCATCTACTTTCCTCACATCATGTCACATATACCGTGTTTCTCACATTTTAAGACACCGTCTTATAACTTTTTTCCCTCAAAAAAACACTGGGTGGCTTATTTTCAGGGAATGTCTTGTTTTTATTACGTCAGGAGCAGTGCCCCTCTTGCTCCCTGGCTCCCTGCGGGGCAGGATTCTTGACTGAAAGAAAAGGACGGGCAACAGCCACCACCAAACTCCGTGAGAGGGAGTCTGAGGGAAGGGAAGTGTGTGCGTCCCTGGCCCAGCCCTCTCTCCCCGGCCCTGGGATGTTCGTGAGGGAGGGAGGGAGGGAGCTCCTCCGAAGGGCTGCTCTCTCTCTCTCTCTCCTCCCAGGTGGGGACTCACTTAATAGCAATCTGCTACACTGGAGCTTCTTAAATTTAAACCAGTACAGTATAATGGAATCTATCTGTGTGATGCAGTACGTATAGCAAATAAGGATCTCTACCAGCCAGCCCAAGACTTAAGAGCGAAAGTTCCAACAATGTAGCACTTTGTAGCACTGATAGCAAAGAGGCTACCGGCTGATAAGAGATACTGTAGAAAACAAGGCAGTTGAGCAGCAATTAAAATGGTAAATGGTAGCAATTGTAGCAATTGAGCCAGCAGGAAAGCGGGGTGAGATAATCTGCTGGTCCTAACTGCTTCTCTTACCCACAAAATGTTAACTTTTAGCAGCTCCTAAACAGCGAGAAGCCACCGGCAGCGATCCCGGTACCAGTAAAAATCCTTAAAGGGGCAGCTCTACAGACAAGCAATAGAAAGAAAAAGAATCCTCACTTTTTAAAAGGTTTTTAAAAGGGGGGAAGGTGGGGGGAAGCGAGAGGTGGGCTCTGTGTGTGTGTGTGTGTGTGTGTGTGTGTGTGTGTGTGTGAGAGAGAGAGAGAGAGAGAGACACGCAGGGGAGAGAGAGAGAGAGAGAGAGAGACGCGCACACAGAGTCTCTCCCTAAAGGGGAAGGCAGCGTCTTCAATCGCCCCTCTTTTCTTCCTCCTGTTTCATCTCCTCCCCACCGCAAATGCCACTTTTCTCCTCTTCACTCACACAGCCTAGCTAAAAAAAAAAAAATCGAACGGGAGGGGAAATCACGAGTCTGCAGCAACCAGCAGCTATGGCTCTTCGGTGCATTTTTACAAGCTTTTAAAAGAAATACGTGTCTTTGGAGCGACAGCAAAATGGGGAGAGATTTTTAGGGGGGGGGAGTTTGCTGGCGGGAGGGGGGAAGGGTCTATCACTATGTCTTATTTTCGGGTTATGGCTTATATCGCACAATTGCTTAGAAATCCTGCTATGTCTTATATTATGCCTACGTCTTAAAAAAGGAGAAACACGGTAGTCACATATAGTGATCTGCATAGACACTTTGAAGCTAAAAACTGTGGTATTAGCCTTTCAGAGTTAATGAATTGCTTAAGATTCTGTGACTCCATGCCTCAAACAAGGGAATAATAATATTAACTGCTGTTGATGTTCTGAAAGCACTGAGTGATGAGGTGTTAATTCATCATTTCTTTACTAGCTGTTAAGTCCCCTGCAGCCTTGCCAGAATACCTGTATTAATGGCCTAGGAAGAGCAATAAACAGGTGGTATGTTGCATCATGGCAACCAGAAAGAAATACATAACGTATAAGGAATAAAAAAATCAGTAGTCAGGACAATTCTGATGATTAAAATCTCAACACAGACTAGAGGGGTTTTTACTGCCTTGCTGGAGAAATAAACTGCAGAATCTATAAACTGCACAACTCTTTTTTTTTCTTGTTTAAGGAAACATATAGGGCTATCCATACATGCACACCCCATTTGTTGATTTCCCATCACATGGCCACTTAGCCCTTGTTGCTTGTAGCTGAATGTGTGAGCTGACTCATCTAGCAAGTCATAATAAAAAAAGGCCCAGAAGCTGCTTAGATGTGAAAGGTGGGGTGGAACCTTGCTGGAAATGAGCTTAAGATGCCCACTCCTCACATCACAGCTAGGCTGCCTAGGGAAATTGCAGTACAGGAATGAAGAGGTTCCTGTTATTGGAAAGGTACATGAAAGTGGTGCGCTTCGAATCCACCTGGTATTTCCTCTGGGCACAAGTGAGATGCTTTATGAAGGTTCTAGCCAGGAGGAGGAGGCAAGAACCACAGCAACCAAACATCTCAGGGGAATGCAGTCCTATCCTCACCTGACGAAAGGTCCACATTGTTATATGTCTTAAGCAGGGTTGTCATATTCCAAAGAGCAAAAATCCTAATTCTGAGTAGTCATAGTGCAACAGAGGCTTGCACTGGATTGCGAGCCTCGCACTGGCTACGGCTGCTACAGAACATGCTCAAATGACAAATGTGCACGTTATAAAAAGATGCTGCAGGAGCAGAGAGGTGTGTGGGGCACTGCTTCTCTCGCCGCCCGACCCTTCTCCTTTTCCTGCGTTTCTTTTTTGCTCTCTCTCACCTTGGCGGGGGCTGCTGTGGCAGCGCTGCTTCCGCTGCAGGTCCCCGGCCTTGACAGTGCTGTTGGCCACTAGGCCTCCTCTCCAGCAAGCGCAGCATCCATCCTAGGGTCCCAATCACCGCACAGGTAGCCAGCAGCTCCTAGGTTGGCCAGTGGGCCCAGGAAGCCCCCCCACAACCTGCCCAGCCGGCCAGCCAGCAGCCGCCACCCAGCACTCCATCAATCCCTCTCCCCTGGAATAAAACGAGGGAAGGAGGGAAGAGGAAGCTAGTGTGTATGTGCGCGCGTAGGATCCCCCCCCCATGCGCCAAAAAAACATGTCCATTAGAGATGAATCCAAGTACCTCAGGAACAGTCTCCCAGCTTCTGTCTCTTTCCTTCACACATTCCCCCCCCTTTCCTCCCAGAGGTGGCACAGGGCACAGCCGCTTCACAAGCGAAGACCTCCCCTGCAACAGCCACCGCAGTGCTTCTGCTTCTGGGGCACAACACCTGAGTGTTTAATCACCTGAGTATGCACATGCCTTACTCATATATATATAAACCCAAACCTGGACATTTTGTGTAAAATGCAAATATCCCCCTGGATGCAGGGGCGTACAAAGCGGTGTGTGTGTGTGTGAGAAGATAGCCCACTGCCTCCCCGCAGCTGTAGAGCGGCAGAGGGAGCGCACGCAGTCAGTGTGGGCGCCGCTCGCACCGCGTCTGCATCCCGTCCATACGGGTTGCCACTCACACAGTGACCATATGGGTTGCCGCGCCTGTGCAGTCCGCACGGGCTGCTGCTTGTGCATGGCATCCATACGGGCGTCTGTACAGGCTGCTGCTCACGTGTGGCGTCCGTACCGGCTGCTGCATGTGCACAGTCCGTACAGACGTCACACATGCATCACCAGGTAGTTTGCCCCGCCCCTCGGCGTCCCGCCCCGGGTGATGGAGAGGGTTCCTCCACCACTGCCTAGATGAGCTTGCTGCCCCCCCAAAAAGGACAGGTCCAGGAAAACCTGGACATATGGCAACCTTATCTTAAGAAGAGTTTAATAGTTTGTTCACCAATGCAACATTTCCCCCTTAAGCTCTACAGATAAAGGGTATCACAGTCATGAGTCAGCCACAGGTGTGGGTTCAATTATCACAGCCCCGCAGCTGTGGACAGAGCTGACTGTGGGGGGGGGGCTGCCCTGTGCCTGCTAACTTAGCTTGCTATCTGCAGGTATGGTGAAGTTTGCTGTCCCTTCACTAGTGAGGATTTAGCTGTTAATCTGCTTGGCTTCTGTATGTGGAATTGGGGGGGCGGAGTGCATCTTGTTCTTTGCCTCAGGCAGCAAAATGTCTTGGGCTTCCCCCTGGTTTCAATGGGTGATATTAAACTAAATTTAATTAAGAGTAGACCTATTGAAATTACTGGTAATGGGCCTGACTTAATTTCAATGGGTTTACTCTGGGTAAAATTCAGCTGAATTCAACTGTTCTCTATTGCTGAGCTCAGATTCAGGATGGTCGTCATGTTTTCTAGTGATTTCCCAGAAGCTGGAGGCAGGTTGCCATTACTACACCACTGTATTTCAATGTCCTTTTCTCAAATGCAGATAGTTTGTGCACTTTCAACCTGCTGCCAATTAATTCCATCTTGCAGTCACAGTGAATACAGCCAAGCCTTGCTTATCAGGGAATTAAAGCTAATGTATGCAAGTAATTAGAATTTCTCAGTAATAAGCAGGCAGTGTTTTAGTTTAATGCTGATTAACTACAGTCAGATAAGACTTCTATACAAATGATTCAACAATTTGGTGAAAAGGTTGAAGGACACAGAGTCCTTGACCCTGTAGCAACATAGCTGAAATTTCCTAAGCTATTGGGGTGCTTAAATCACAAAGCTCAAAGCTCAACCACATTGCAGCTAATCATTTTGCAAGATGCAGAGAATGATAGTACGGTAAGAAGCATTGCCATGGATAGCATTAGCGATGCTCTTAGGATTGCCAACTGCCCAGCAAAAAAAAAAAAAAGGTCTGTCTTGGATAGGTGTCATTTAACAGTACCTGGATCTGCAGATATCAGTAAAGGATGGAGATAAGCAACCTCAATTGCCAAGGTCTGCCAATCAAGATGCCATATAAATGGTAGAGGAGTTGCAGACAAGCTGACAATCCAGTCCTTGGATCCAGTCCTTTGGAAAGCGACAGGAGGCAGAATGGCATCTTACACAGACTGCCTGAAAGTAGAGCTGGACCCACACCTGGGAAGAGGATGACCCCAGCCTTAGTAGCCCAACAAAGACTGGCCAAAGGTGAATGTGAGGCCAGCACCTTACTCACCTTGGGAGACACCAGTGACAGCAGCGGGCACCACTGGGCCTGCATGGCAGAAAGCCTCCCCTTTGGCACTGGGCACTCAGCTTCTATGCAGGCATTGCACACACAAGCACAAGAAAGGCCAGCGCACCTGCCTGCCCAGTCCATTCCCAACAGCAAGGGCTGGGGGACTGGCTGGGCTCCCTTGCCCGTTTGCTTGCTCACTCTGAGGCCGCCTCAGCTCCTGGCAACCAGCACCCCCTGGCCAGCCCCAGAGGCACCATTCGCCCACGGAGCTTGTAGCCAGGGCTGCTGCAGCAAACAGCCATGCAAACCTTCGAGAGGCAGAGACGCAAGAGGCCATCAGAGGTGGGAGGGAAGGAAAGAGGGACAGAGGCCAGGTTTGACCATCCTTCAAGGCACCCCAGAGTGTCACGGCGCACTGGTTGAAAACCCCTGAGTTAAGACATTGAGTCAACAAGTAATATGCCTTTTGCTTCTTACTTTTGAAGAGATCAGTAAACTGTTGGAGTCTGTGGATGGAGCAAGCAAAGTGGCACTCTTTCTACTGGGTTGGTGCTTAAATTTCCATGTCCTAGGTATGAGCTTCAGTAAGCTGGCTCTAGGACCCTCCCTGGATCAGTAAACTCTGAGGGTTTGGAATCTGTCACCCTGAACCTGCTAGGGCTTATAAAACACATGTTTAATGTGCATAAAATGCTATGTTTGTGTGCATTGTGTATAAAATGTGATGTGGAGGTTTGCATTTGAAGAATGTCTGTTTTGCAGAGGACTACATGTAGCAATTGCAGAAGGTGCTTAAAGAGGATAGGGTCTTTGTTCCATTCATGTGAATCAATGACTCATCCCCGAGAGTCTTGGTCTCTCTCAGAAGCTGCCAGCATATTGAGGAAGCAACTTGCTTATCTAAATCTCTCTCTGGGACCAGACAGAGAATACCTTGGACCTTGAATAGTTCTTGGACTATATCGGGGTCAGCAAACTTTTTTAGCAGGGGGCCGGGTTGCAATGGGGTTTTTTTGTAACAAACTTAAAGTCAGTTTGCAGTTAGATTTTGGAACTCTTTTCTTGGTGTGGAGAGCTTATTGAGTCATACTCTGTTCAAGGTCCGTCCAGGTCAGGGAATTCCACATAGATCTAACAAGGCCTTCCGTGGGATCCTCCAGATCCTCTTGTTTCTCCATCAAGATCTGGCTATCACCTCCAAGGCACCTCCAGGGGACTCATGTCGCAAGGGCACCATTGTAGCCATGGGCACCTTGTGGGAGACCCTTTCTGGAGCTATGCACAGGTTGCCAGTCACACCACCTTGCCTTGTGAGCTTCCAGTTAATTCCACACTCAGTCACAAATCCTGGGGTGAAACCAAAGCTGAAAAATAGTCCTCCATTATTAAGAGTCACATTCCCTGCCCCCACTGCCATTAATATGCACTTGAATCGCATTAGCTCTTGGACCATAGAAAGAAATAGATACAACTTAAGGTGTTTTCTGAAACTCCAGGAGATGAATATGTAATCAAACAGTGAGTTGGAATATAATAATAATTTCCCATTACAAATAATTATAAATCAAACCCATAAAAACTTTAGGTGTTGTTCAAAACACATAAAAATCCCTGCCCATAAACTCACATTCAGGCTACAATCGTACTGGAGATGGGAAGAATACACAACTCCTAATGTATGTGCAAAGCTCCTTACTTCTTCAACAATGAAAATACATTGCTTTTTTTAAATTATATTGTCATTATTGCTCAGTTCTAGTTTAAGCTTTCTTCCCACCTTACTTTCTTCTGTCTTCTGCAGTTCTGCATATTTTATAATGGATTCATCTTCCTGTTTTGCCTGCAGTTACAACATCTTTAATACACAGTTTAATGTTGCGTATGAATTCATTTGACAATATCCTGTTTACCAAATATCGCATTGGTTTCATAGATATGTAATTTGAAGGGCAAGAAAATTGGGAGAAGCACACTCTGTTGCATTAGAGACTTAACGTGAATGCAAAGAACACCTTCAATAATTGATACGACACTGTTTTCTAAAATGATGAGGATATACAGTAAAAGCACAGAGTTTCTTTTATGTAAAGTAGAGATCCCTGCTCCCATATGTGAGAGAGTAAGGATGGAGGAGGAGAGAGGGTGGGGTTGAAGAAGGAAGAGAAAGCTGCGGAGAGTAGAGAAGGGAGGGTAGAATGGGAAAGAGAAAAAACGGGAAGTTATAGCACATGGAAGGAGGAGGGAAGCTAGAAGTAAGGCTGCAGGTTGGGCAGCTGGGAGGCAGAGCCATGCCTAATTTCTGCCTAATTGTTAACCCCTCCATTGCAGGCTTAGATTATATATACAGTCATACCTCGGCTTAAGTACGCCTTGGTTTGAGTACTTTCAGTTTAAGTACTCGTGGACCCTTCTGGAACGGATTAATCCACTTTCCATTACTTTCAATGGGAAAGTTCGCTTCAGGTTAAGTACGCTTCAGGTTAAGTACAGACTTCTGGAACCAATTGTGTACTTAAACCGAGGTACCACTGTATGTGTAAACAGTGCTATTTTTCTTTAAAAAATGTTTACTCATTTCCTACTCATATTGAAATACTGCCCTTCAATGAGGCCAATCTTGGATTCACAAAATGTTTAGGGGTATGTTTAGGGGTATGTGTATCCCTGCGTACCCCCAGAAAAAAGTGCTGTGCTTAAATGAACAATATATCATAAAGATACCGCAGCCTCCACTGTGCCTCATCCCAAAGGAAACATAAACTCTGGGTCAGTGCCTAGAACCTCCAGAGTCTCACACCGCTCAGAGATTGGGGTGTCATGCAACAGTATTTTCTACAACAGCAATGAAGCTGAGCCATTTGATGACACACCAGTCCTAAACAATTCAACATGCACTTTTGATCATAGCCATTTTGTAAACCACTTTGAGGTTGATGTTTTTACAATTAAGTGTTGTACGAATTTTATGAAATAAATAATAAATAGAAAAGAACAGATTGCTGAATTCTGAGTTTAGGGTTGACCTGTAAGGCTTCAGTCTGGTGTGGAACTGGCTCAGAGGATGGATGTAGACAGGGCTTTTTTCAACTGGAACTCACCGGAACCCAGTTCTGGCACCTCTCAGGTGGGTACCATTGTCATTCTAAGAGAACAAGGGAGGTGTTCATGGTGAGTTCCGGCACCTCTTTTTCTAGAAAAATAGCACTGGATGTAGAGAGAATTAAAATGTTAGATTGCTGTTGTGTTTGAGCAGCCTATGTTGCTTTCTGTCTTGTGCTCATGCTGGGGGGGGGGGAAGCAAGTGGCTCAAGTTTACTCGTTGTCCATTTCCACCTTAAAGCTTTCTTTGTACAATGCGGCAAAGAATGTAATACTTCCTAGTGCACTACCAGATGGAGGGATTCATGTGTGCTGTGGAGGCTGGAACAATGAAACTGGTACCATCAATTTATATGAGGAATCTCTCAACTGTTCGAACAGCATGGGTAGCAAATGTGGCCGAAAGCCCTCAAGGGGTAGCACCATAGGAAACACCTCCTCTTTGAAGCAATTCTATTTATTTCATTTTATTATTTATTTACCCTGCCTTTTCCCCTGACAGGGACTCAAGGCATCTTATTGTACATGTTGAAATAAGAACAGCTAAATACATAGTGGGGTGGGGAATGATAACAATAATAAAAAAATCAATAAAAGGTTAATAGAATTAAAACTCTCTCTCTTAAAACATATAGATAATTACCACAAAACCTGCATGACATCAGCCCCCTCATTAAAATCAGTCAGTTCCCAAAAAACCTGTTGGAACAAGAAGGTCTTCGCCTGTTCAGTGTTACTGTCAGGGAGGAAGTTGGTATCTAGAAACATGTTTCTTTCTTACAGCTGAAACCTTCAGAGTGCTTATTAATGCCATTTATACCAGAGACTATGGCCCTGCAAGTGTTTCTGGACTCCATTGCCCATCAGCCCCAGCCAGCATGGACAGTAGTCAGGAATCATGGGAGTTGTAGTAGTTGTGGCCCAACAACATAGGAAGGGGTTATAGGTCCCCATCCCTGATTTATACAAAAGCAATCAAAAGTATCTTATAAAACCACATATTTATCCTGATTATATATTGAAGAAACAATATTCAGCCACACAACCTTTCTTTGCAATCGCCCGTGGTACTTTTAACTTTTCCCTTACAAGAAGAAAAGAAGCTGGGAAGGGATTATCGTGAAAGAGGGAAACAGCCAGAGGGGAGATGCTGAAGCAGCCACTGCCTACGTCCCTCTGTGTGCCCCTGCTCATTCATTCATTCATTCATTGTCTTCATGCAACACAATTTCATTTGCTGGCAACCCTACTGGCTCCATATTCTCGAATTGTGTATCACCGCCATAGCTGTCAAGTTCTCCCTTTTTTAAAGGGGAATTCCCTTATGCTGAATAGGCTTCCTCGTGAGAAAAGGGAAAACTTGACAGCTATGATCACCGCTACATTTTCTACAATTCTGCAGCACTCAAAACATTTCTGGCTATGAATACTATTTAATACGTACAGAGCAGTTCCTGTGGCATTTTCAAATGATAACAATCAATATGATAATGGTTAAATATATTGGGATCTTCAGCAAATGCAGCAAATAGGAAGTGTAAGTAGTATAAATCTGAACGTTATTTCCTGTCAGTTCAGAAAGACATCCATAGATTTGAAATTAGCAATTATCAGTAACAGCCTCTAAATAAATAGAAGGACACGTACTATTGACTTCTATAATGGGGCAGAGCTTGAGTTCATGGTGATGCTTCCTGGGGAATTAAAAATGCATTTTAGACTCAATCAATACAGTGGGAGGGAAATCTCATGTAGCCGCTGAAGAAGGGGTGGACCATTTGTAAAACATTAATATTACTTCTGGAAATATACTGCCAGCTGCAGTTGAATCTATCTCACTTTTCATGTAAACACACAAATAATACAGTTTGCATTACAACTGAGTCAAAGCGACTCAGTGTTTTGTGACTATTTTGGTAGAGCCGAAAATCACCTCACTTTGTAAGTAATTTTTGTCGTTCCATACAAAACTACTTACGTACTTAGTTATTTACATTAACCTCTCTTGCTGTCAGTGATACCATCATAGAGCCAAATCCGATTAGCCACATATTTATTTTATTATTTTTATTTATTTTACATAGTGTTGTGTTACCATCCCATTCCCTAATTATGTGATGGTTTGGGTTCAGACATGTGACCCGTCCTGGAAGGCGTTAGTAGCAGGCAGTGTCACAGTACTGAAAGCAGGGGAAGCAACATGATTTGAGTTTGCTTTTTTTTTTAATGAGGGGGAAATTAATACCACCAATATTTGCAGATTCTCTTCAAAAAGAAAAAAAGAATAAAAGGTAGGCTATTCAGCACAGTTCATGATTTGGTTAATGAATTTTTGCATATCTTTTCTGCATTTTGCAATAATAGTGAGAGGAACAAGGGGAAGGGTGTTATGGAGTCATAATTATTTTTAACCAATCTCAGTGGTGCGTATTTCCCGAACTCTTTGGAGGAAGGGTGTGGTATGGGACAAATTCACAAATGACCGGATGAGGACAGCTCACAAGTGTGGTTGAATGCACATAGATCAGGCATCCCCAACCTTTGGCCCTCCAGATGTTTTGGACTACAATTCCCATCTTCCCCAACCACTGGTCCTGCTAGCTAGGGATCATGGGAGTTGTAGGCCAAAACATCTGGAGGGCCGCAGGTTTGACATGCCTGACATAGATAGAAGGCAGGGAGCCTAAATAGATCCCAGGTGGATTGGTTGAGTATCCTGTGAATAAAAGTATAGTGGAGTATCAGAATTTTTGATGGAAGATGTGAATTTCACACACACACACACACACACACACACACACACACACACTCCATTTCCATTTAGACAAAATAAATCTAAACAAAACTAAAGCAGAACTGTATGATTAACAGAGGCCAATCCTAAATAAATGGTGCCTTGTCAAAACTATTTATTTAAAGCCTTAGTTTGAGTCCAAGAACAATAACAACACCATCAAACTGTTTCCCTGGCATTATTCCGTATCGGGATAAACGACTTGGCCAATCCGGATTATTGCCTCATAAAACAGAGCAGGAGCACTATTATCACTTAACTGCACCTGAATTCCAGGGAAACTACTTCATTCAAAGGGTAGTAAACACAAGGAGTGAATTGTCAAGTGCATCCACTGAAGCAAATAGCATAAATGAGAGTTAGAGATGCTCAGCACATTCATGAATAAAGCTGAAGGGTAGACAGAGGGCACCGAAGAGTAGGATGAATTAAGGTAAAGAATTTGATGTTTGAATGACTAGGGACCATGAAATACTCCTTGGCCTCAAATTAAGTGTTTGCAGGGTTCTCATCCTGCTACAGATTGTAAAATATGGCATAGCATCAGCAGAACCTTGAAGGCTGCAAATTTCAATACATTCCCTTTTCAAACTGGGCATTCTAAGTAGCACACCTCCCCTAATTTTCCTCAGCTGCACTGATTATTTGCTTCCTGGTCTGATGCAAGGCGCTGGACAATACTTTCAATGGCAAGGCTCTTGGGTCTCTAGGAATGGGGTCTTTGTAGGTTCGTTTCCATTCACAAAGATCTCCAGGTGCTGCTCTGCTAATCAATCTCTTAAAATGTCTGGTGGTGCCTACGCCTTAAAACTCCAGTCCCAAGGGTTTCAAAAGGCTCCCACACTCTGGACGGTTCTCACCTAATAGCACTAAAGACATTTTAATTTCAAAAAACTTTTCCCTTACCAAGATAAAATGTAAAGAATTATGGTAATGACTCGAATGAGGGCAGAATTTTGAATCCCCCAGTTTGGAAAACCCTGGGCTGCTGTGATCCAAGGGTGCTCTCAATTTCACTTTGTGCCAGCTCTTTCATCTGCCACCCCTTCCTGATTTCCCAGATTTTGTCAGATTTAGCAAATCTGGCACAAGAAGGAAAAGGAGAGGAAATAGCAGCTGAAGCTAAACCAATGGTCTCATCTATGTTGTCCCTGCATTGCTGGTGTAAACGCTGGGGAGTGTAATATTTTATTCTTCCTGACTCTTTGACCAAGGACTCAGCTAGAATAACAGAGCCTGTGAGTTTCCCGGAAGCCTCTGTCTACTTGGACTGGAAGGATTACAGCCCTCAGTCAGATCCAGCAGGGCTCTCTCTTCTGTTTTTGCCTAACATACTTTATGGCTGAGCATCTTTTAAAAGACACTTCCAGACTGGAACATGCAACTGCTCTTCTGTATTCTACTGCCTAGCCAGAGTCCTTTTAAAAGAATTTGCTCTGAAATTCCATTGTCTGCATCTTTTCCTGGCATTTTTCTTCAGAAACAGAGCTCTATATATCCCCTTGGACAGAGGGAGGTCATAGAATCATAGAATCATAGAGTTGGAAGAGACCACAAGGGCCATCCAGTCCAACCCCCTGCCAAGCAGGACACACCATCTCTTCAGTCCTTCTTTGTAAGATGGTATTTTTAAATCTTCAACAACAGCTCTCTTGTCTCTTCTCACAAAAGTTATAGTCTCTGTCAGATAAAGTAGAGAGAGAATGAGGCTAGATGGCCATCTGTCATGGATGCTTTAGTTGAGATTCCTGCACTGCAGGGGGCTGGACTAGATGACTCTAGGGACTCCTTCCAACTCTACAAGTCTATGATTCTATGATTCTGTGATCCTCCACCCCCACCCCTGCTCCCCAGTAGTCCTCCAGGTTCCTAAATCTTTTGAATTAGTGTTATGAAATGTGCCCAGGCCATAGTTCTACCTCCCTCCCCTGTAAACTTCTAAGATTTCATTGTAAACATTCTGTTTCTGCAGCTGCTGTAAGATTTGCCCATCTGTTTGGAAATCCTACAGGTTCTGTTTTTTCCTGTTTGGCTCTCTATACATCACACCAGCAACTTCAATGCAAAACAAATAACGCATATTAAAATTATTTATTTATTTATTAAAAATGAATTTGAACCTTGGAACATTTTGAAATGCAAGATTTGCTTACATAATTTGGGTCTATACTGTGTGTGTGTGTGTGGTTTTTTTTACACAAAACTTGACATTATTCAATTCACTTTCAATATACGTAATAATTTCTTCCATTTTGACTTCCCATCCTTACGTCCATGATGTTCCTGTTGTATTCCTTTATCTGCTGCTATAACTGTCATTTATTTTCTATTGTATTGCATCTTATATTTATTTATTCTCTTTTCCTTTATTTATTCTCTTTCCCTTGCCTATAATTCAAATCCTGCCTGCAATTTCATTTGACTATATTTTTTTCTCAGATAGTCTGAAAAGAACCTCCACTCTTTGACAAAGTTCTCATCTTTTTGATCTCTTATTTTTGCTGTCAACTTCACCATCTTTGGACTTCTTCTTTCCATTTCAGCACATACAGGATTCTGGCTGTGGTAGGAGCATCCATAAACAACTTAACCATCTCTTTTGGAACCTCTGTCCCTATACTGTAATCTACAGAAGAAATGCTTCAGGCCTCTTGGGAACGGCTGTTTTAAACATCTTTTAAAATTCATTATGTATCATTTCCCAGAAGCCTGTCACATTTCTACAGTTCCACCACATATGAAAAAGGACCCTTCTGTCTGTTTGCATTTCCAACATAGGGGGGTCTATTAGATGGGCAGAGTGCTTTCTCTTGGCTCTGCACCTTAATCTCCTGAACTCTTCCCACAGTTGACATCCAGGAGTTTGGGCAGCCCTAAGCACGAAGCCCCTGGGTTGGCCAGGCCTGGGACTAGGAGCCTGGCATCCTGTCCTTGCCTTGCCAGTATCGTTTGGCTCCTGAACTTCAGGCTCCAGCTTCACTAGCTTCCAGTTCCAGCAAAGTTCCTCAGGTACCATGGGGTAAAGAACACGCACTCCCAGACCAGACTCAGGGGCAGAGCTCCATGGCTTTAGTTTGGCCATGACCACAATCAGGCCTTAGAATAAAGTTGGTGGAGTCTTTATTGAAGTTGAATTCTACAGACTATCGACATCAAGAAACCCCCTCCTTGCTTTATAATTTTTGCATGTGGGAAAAAACCAGGAGGAATAAAGAGATCTTAGCTTTCAGTTGCTAATTAGCAGATACCAAACTGTTAAGTAACTGTCAATTTTCCTTTTTAATATGGATATGTGGAAATACTTGTCCTAAAGGGGACTTCTGACTTCCTAATAATTATCCCATTACCTCTCGTGGCACTAAATTAGCTTTTAATGAAAGCATTTTAGGAGGCAAAAAGGGAGCTATGTTTCAAAGGCTGACTGCTGCAGCCTGTCACCAAAGTCTGAATTGTCATCTCTGAGCTCCCACATGCTCTTAAGAGTAGAATAGCTATTGCCAGTTTAATAGTCACAGGGATTTAAAATAGGGCAGGAAAGAGCCTTCTAGAAAGCCCATTGACTTTCACTGCAGTGCCTGCAAAGAGATGCTGCTTGATCATAGCTGCCAAGTTATCCCCTTTTTAAAGGGATTTTCCCTTATGCTGAATAGGCTTCCTCGCGAGAAAAGGGAAAACTTGGCAGCTATGTGCTTGATTCAAACTGACCACTCTTCATCACAGGATCTCAGGGCCATTCACAGGATAAAAATCCAAGATATAAACACAAGTAAATAGTGAAAACAAAAACAACCAAACAAACAATAACTCCCCCTCCTACAAACACATTTAAAAGGCTGTATTAATCAGCCTTATAAAACCAAAATATATAAATACAAATTAACATATAACACTTAAGAACAGTTTAAAACAATAATTAGTCCAGCCATTTTTGTGCTGGAGCTGGGCCCCAAAGCAACATACCCATAATATATATTTATAAAAGGTCTTTATAAAATACGAAAGGTATCTGTAATAGAAAATAAAACTTGGTTCCAGGGACTCAGCTACATTAGTAAAGAAACAACGATTTGAATGCGCTATAAACATGCAACATCAGATGGTGCCAGAGAGCAGGAAATTTTTATATGGGTTTTTCCATAGGGTTCTTTTTGTTATAACAATCTAATTTCTGACTTATTTATAGTGTTTTCCCCATGTGTGTAGTTCCACCCCAAATTTACCATTTCCCAATAAGCATCTGGAGGGCAGACAGACAGAAGTGGGAGACAAATGGCCAAAGACATGAATATAGAGAGACACCAGCCCTTCAAATGTGGGCGTGGTCACGCTGCTTACTGACCATCTGCCATGCAGTAACATGCAGAGAGCCACAGGCTGAGGGTGGGAGAGAAAGAGAGAGAGAGAGAAGGAAAAGGGATTATGGCAGTAGCCCTCCACCCCAGCTCTGTGGATTCATCTCTGTGTGTAGGCTCTATGAGACCTTCAGATGGATGTGCCTAGGTCAGGGATGGGGGCTGCTCCTCCTTCACACCAGTACATGAATGCAGGAAGGAGGCCACAAACCCCAGCCCATGACTGACCCCAATAGTTGCCAGTCATGTACCCCTTTAGCCTTTGAGAACCAGTAGTTAAGATGGGCATCACAAAATGGGTCTGCCTCCCCTTTGGCCCCATAGAATTCAGGCGGCCCTCGCCCCTCATTCATTACATTCTATTTGTTATCCAAAAAGTTGTTGTTGTTGTTGTTGTTGTTGTTGTTGTTCTTCTTCTTCTTCTTCTTCTTCTTCTTCTTCTTCTTCTTCTTCTTCTTCTTCTTCTTCTTCTTCTTCTTCTTCTTCTTCTTCTTCTTCTTCTATGGAGCTACAGTTAATATTTTTGGGCTTAAAATTAAATTCCATCTGTGTTAAGGTCTGGAAACCAAGAGGAATGGCTGAGGGAGTTGGGTATGCTCTGTCTGGAGAAGGCAGAGAGGTGATATGATATTTGAAGGGCTGCCCCATGGAAGATGTAGCAAGCTTGTTTTCTCCTGCTCCGTGATTGGATTCAAATTACAAGAAAGGAGATTCCAACTAAACATCAGGAAGAACTTCCTGACGCTGAGAGCTGTTCAGCAGTGGAGGAGACTACCTTGGGAGGTGGTGGACCCTTCACTGGAGTTTTTAAACAGAGCTTGGAGACTCATCTGTCCGGGTTTCTTTAGCTGCAGTTCCTGAATTGCAGGGGGTTGGACTAAAGGATCCTGGCATCTCTTCCAGTTCTATGATTCTACATGGGTAAGGCATCAAAGTAATTTTGAGGGACACAAAAGCAAAGAGCAGATAAGAAATATGGGATTTCTCAGGAGTTGTGGTGGTTGCACACATATACTGTAAGTGAAATTCCATGTGATAAGCTCTGTTTTGCAGCTGACTGAACTATCACAATTGAAAAGTCTCTGGTGCCGGCCAGCCATAGCAGCAGACCAGAGCCCTGGATGTTTTTGCTTCCAGACTGACTGGCTGCTTGCAAATTCTGAAAGCCTTTTATTCCAACTTATTCAAGACACACCAGTCCTTTGGCAGTCACTCAGAAGTAGAGGGCTATGTGGTTGCCTCCCTTCTGACAGGGAGATAGAAAAACCTTGCTTGCTTCTCCTCCCTGTGGAATAACCATTCAGCTCCCTGGCCCTTAATCTGTTTCCTGGCTTTTTGATTGGCACAGTGGTGCTTCAGGTGTACTTTGGCCTCTACTTCCAAAGAAGCCAACAAAATGCTTTCATATTCTCTGCCTCATTTCAGTCAGGGCAGCCCTGTCTCAGGGAGACTTCATCCCTCCAAGTACTTCGATTTTCAGGTAGCAGCTACCGGGTATGTCTCTTTCCCATCCCACTGTCTGTGTTACTTAATTCTAGCTGTGTGGGAAGATGGAAGGTTTCAGCTGCTCAATGGTGAAGGTGCTCTTCTTTATATGCAAATAAGCACTTACAGCCCCTCCCCTCGCCCTCCCCTCCCCCTCTTCTCCTCCTCCTCCTCCTCCTCCTTCTTCTTCTTCTTCCTAGTTCTTTAAAGCAACTCGTGAACCAAGAACTTATACATTGACCACTAATAAGGAAACATATGCTGTAGATATTTTTCTACATTTATTATGCTATCTTTGTGATATACAAATGACATGAGAAAACTTGGTATACTTGTTTGTATAACATTATTCTTGTTTATAAAACCCAATTGAAGAAGAAGAAGAAGAAGAAGAAGAAGAAGAAGAAGAAGAAGAAGAAGAAGAAGAAGAAGAAGAAGAAGAAGCACTTACAATTATTTCTTGACTATTATTTCTACTTAAGAATTCCATGCCATGGATTCATTAAGTGATCTTGGATTGTTCGATTATTGCATACTCACCAACATTTCTCCAGTGAAAATAGGGACATCCTATTCTACATCAGAAATCTTTTTCTGCATTTGACCTCGCTACACACACACACACACACACATGTCATATACACCTCAACATTGGTCATCTTGAGCCAAGTGCAACCTCTCAGCCTTACCTACCTCACAGGAATGTTGCAAAGAAAAAATGTGCAAGGGAAGGGATCATGTACAACACCTTCAACAAATAAATGGAATGAAATAAAATTTTAGGGGTAAGCTGCCTTGAGTCGCTGGCATGGAAGAAGGTGGTGGAAATAATGATGCTGTGTGTGTGTGTGTGTGTGTGTGTGTGTGTGGAAACTGTGAGAATGATCAGTAACATACCAGAGAGTAAATCCTATGGAACTCAGTGGGACTTAGTTCTGAGTAAAAATGCTTAGAATAGCAGTGTAAGGCTGCACAGTCTTTACTCAGTTACCTGAGAGTAAGCTCCATTGAATACAGTGGCAGTAGACAGTGTAAGGCTCCATTTACAAGAAAGGATTAAAAACTCCAGGTGTATCCTAAAAAAACGGCTGGCTGCTGAGCTGCTGAAACTAATGAATTTAAAGTGGATTGGTGACATTTTCCTTCAAAATTATAGGAAGGGCTTCTTGTGCCAGCTTCACCATTTCCTTCATTGGGTGCAGGAATTTTATTTTCAATATAAACTGGACTCCATTTTTGAACTTCCATACCCATACAACTTTTAATTGTTCTCTGATATGTGGAGGGGAGGAAAAAGGAAAACCGTGACATTTTGGGATCAAATCAAAAACCTGGACAGCTTCTGTAATTCCGGGACTCTCCCTCAGAAAGGCCTGGCAGAGCCTGCTATGGTAATGTTGGCCTTCGCCAGCCCTCCACTGCTGTGACGGGCTTGATATTGAGGGGCCCAGCCTACGCATTGAAAATTTAGTGGGTGCCTAGGCCCCCATGGCCCTGAAGAAATGGTGCCCTTGGAGACACTTGTGTGGCATGTTATTGCTGTGCCATGGTGTTCTGCAGATTCAGTGAAGTGTATGTATGCAATGCACATGTATTTGATTTGCCACTTTGAAACAATTTACAGAGGTGCAATGAAAACAGTGAAAAGTTGTTTTAAAGAACAGTCCAGGAACCCCAACAAAAGGCAGATTGAGAAATTCCACAAAATGAAAACCTGAGACCAAGACCTTTTCACTCCCCAAGTCGGAATTTGCAAAAATGAACATGAAAATAGGTGAGTCACTTCAGCTCAATTCCACAAACCAATATAGATTTCTGTCTAATGCTGAAAGGTTTATTGGCAATAGGGTAACTTTGATGTGACCTAATGAAAGTCTTCCAAATTTGTAATAGGACCAATAAAACATTATCAAAGTTCATTTTTTTTATTGCAATGTGAGGTTTCACAAACTCAGATGCCTAAAATATAGTTACAGGGACATTCAAGTAAATGGAAAAATCAGGCTGAACATTATTTTACTGAAAGGGTAATAAATGTATATAATGAGTGACCAAAGGAGGCTATGAAAATAAATAGATAGTATGGGATTAAGAGGCAGCTTTTCAGTATGTGATCTCTCTGAAACATGACAAGGTACGGCTTATGGTGAGAAACACATAAAATGAGGACATGGAACATATTTTTATTTGATTTCTTGACAAGTGAGGATGCTTGAATATTTATCTACCCTATTGTTACTGCTCGCTTCCTTATTCTTCAGTGTGTAGGTTTATTCTGTGCCATTATTTCTGTTGAGAGGCAGAACACAATGGGTGAAACGTGGTAACATAGCAAAGAGAAAGGCAGGCAATAGTTGCCCCACTTAGAAATAAGGCAGCAAAAGCCCTTTCCAAAATGTACTGCCATCTTCTCTTGAATCTGACCCCAAAAATCTCTACTCCTGTTACTTATTAAAATAAATTGAAAACCTTAGGTGAAGGGCAGCCTGAGAATGAAGTGAATAACTTACTGTTCACAGGAGAGAATGGGAGGCTAAAAAGCTTTTTGTGTTCCTCTTGGCTCCAGTGGGAGTGCTTGGTTGGGTATAGCTAATGGACTGGGGTCTCCAACTCTTGTCATAATCAACATATGTTTCTGTTAAAAATTTGTTGCCTACTAGGGCTTTATATCTGAAAAGATCCAGACCAGGAGGATCTGGTAGCCCTAGATTTTTGGACTGAATAGTCATTATTACTGATTAAATAGAAATCTTATTTAACAGTATGAGAAAAGTTGAAACGCCTCTGTTAAAATGAAAATTATCTATAATTGTTCTTCTTTTATATCATACCATGTTTTCCTATGAAGAGCTTGCAATTAAATTAAAAAAGGCATGGGTGGGGGAAATCAAGCACTGTTTATAGTATCATAGCTGCCAAGTTTTTGCTTTTCTCGCGAGGAAGCCTATTCAGCATAAGGGAAAATCCCTGTAAAAAAGGGATAACTTGGCAGCTATGTAGTATGCATCACATACTGTGTTATGGTATAAGGCAGCCCAGCTAGTCATTTTTGACATATTGGTAGATGATTTCTCTTGGCTTCGACAGTCACAAGAAAGGCTGGAAATGCCTGCGTTAATTATTATGGATAAAGATGACTAATAAATAACTAAAGGAAAAACATTTTATGTTGTATTCAGTTCAGTCTTAGTCAGAGTAGACACATTGAAATTAATGAATCTAACTTACTCCTGCCTATTAACTACTCAATAGGTTTGGCACTGCATGTCACCCATTAATTGCATCACTTTTGAGAATCCTTTAATACAAATTTTAGAAGAAGGGCAAACTCAATGTGACATAAAAGAGAGGTGGATATTTTTTGGATGGGGCTGCTTCGCAAATGGTGCAGGCAGGAACGGAATGGATTCTTAGATCATGGTCTGCAGTTTCTTGAAGATGGACTTCTGGCAAGTGATGGGCTGCACCTCACAAGGGTTGGGAGGAATGTTTTTGCCAAGAATCTCAAAAACCTCATCAGGAGGGCTTTGAACTGACTTATGTGGGGGAGGGAGACAGTGGTCCTGAAGGTAGGAATCTATCAAGTGCTGAAGATGATCATCCAAATGTCAGGGACCAAATGGAGCAAACAGCACACAAACCTAGTGGTGGGAAGAAAAAAATCCTTAAATAAGAGGCTGGGGGGGTGATCAGTGGTCTTCAATGTCTGTATACTAATTTCAACTATCCTGATATTTGTTGGATGTCAAACTCAGCCAAGAGCATAAGGTCAAACAGATTCCCCACTGGCCTTGCAGACAATTTCATTGTCCAGAAAGTAGGAGAAGCAACAAGAGGATCAGCCATTTTAGATCTGGTCCTAACCAATAGTGATGACCTGGTTAGTGGGGTAAAAGTGGTAGGATCATTAGATGGGAGTGATCATGCTCTTCTGGAGTTTATTATACAGAGGAAAGGAGCAACCAAGCATACTAAGACTCAAATTCTAGATTTTAAGAAAGCCGACTTCAGAAAACTTAGGGAAACGCTGGGTGAGATCCCATGGACAGCAATACTAAAAGGGAAGGGTGTTCCCAATGATGGTTGGGAGTTTGTTAAAAGGGAGGTATTAAAAGCACAACTTCAGGCAATACCAATGAGACGGAAACATGGAAGGTGCCTAAAGAAGCCAGGGTGGCTATCTAAAGAACTTTTAACTGAGTTAAGATTTAAAAGGGATATGTACAAAAAATGGAAAAAGGGGGAAAGCACCAGAGAGGAATTCAAACAAATAGCCAGGACATGTAGAGACAAAGTCAGGAAAGCTAAAGCACAGAATGAACTCAGGCTTGCTAGAGAGGTTAAAAGCAACAAAAAGGGCTTTTATGGGTATGTCCGTAGCAAAAGGAAGAACAGGGAAACAGTGGGGTCACTTAGAGGAGAAGATGGTGAAATGCAAACAGGGGACACAGACATATCTGGCAAGTCTCTCGCGGAGAAATCTGGGATCGGCAGCCGCGCGACACCGGAAGTGCGTAGCCGCAACTTCCGGTGTCACTTTGCCCATCTATGGGCACCGAAAATGGCCGTCGCCGGAAGTTGCGTCTACGCATGTCCGAAAGTGCATAGACGCAACTTTCGGTGCCGGCGCCGGCAATTTTCGGTGCCCAACAATGGGTAAAGCGACACCAGAAGTTGTGTCTAAGCACTTCCGGACATACGTAGCCGCGACTTCCGGCGCTGGCACCGGCCATTTTCTGGTGCCCATAGATGGGCTAAGCAGCACCAGAAAAATGGCCGCCGACAGGAGCCAAAATAAGGGAAATTAACGGGAGAGGAGCTGAAACGGGAGACTGCCAGGAAACGGTAAGGAAAAACGGGGGTACTTGGCAGCTATGGACAGAGAAAGGGCAGAACTCCTCAATGCCTTCTTTGCCTCAATCTTCTCCAAAAAAGAAAACAATGCCTGACCTGAAGAATATGGAGCAGATGATTCAGCAGGGGAAACACAGCCCAGAACAAGTAAGGAGGTAGTACAAGAATACTTGGCTAATTTAGATGTATTCAAGTCTCCAGGGCCAGATGAACTACATCCAAGAGTATTAAAAGAACTGGCAGAGTTGATTTCAGAACCATTGGCAGTAATCTTTGAGAATTCCTGGAGAACAGGCGAAGTCCCAGCAGACTGGAGGAGGGCAAATGTCCCTATTTTCAAAAAGAGGAAAAGAGAGGACCCAAACAATTACCGCCCAGTCAGCCTGACATCAATACCAGGAAAGATTCTAGAGCAGATCATTAAGCAAACGGTCTGTGAGCATCTAGAAAGGAACGCTGTGATCACTAAAAGTCAGCATGGGTTTCTGAAAAATAGGTCATGTCAGACTAATTTGATCTCCTTTTTTGACAGAATTACAAGCAAACAAGATGAATTTTAACAGGGAGAAATGTAAAGTACTACACTTGGGCAAAAAAAAAAAAATGAAAGGCACAAATACAGGATGGGTGACACTTGGCTTGAGAGCAGTATATGTGAAAAGGATCTAGGACTCTTGGTAGACCACAAACTTGACATGAGTCAACAGTGTGATGCAGCAGCTTAAAAAGCCAATGCAATTCTGGGCTGCATCAATAGGAGTATAGCAGGCATCCTCAAACTTCGGCCCTCCTGATGTTTTGGACTACAATTCCCATCTTCCCCGACCACTGGTCCTGTAAGCTAGGGATCATGGGAGTTGTAGGCCAAAACATCTGGAGGGCCGCAGTTTGGGGATGCCTGGAGTATAGTATCTAGATCAAGGGAAATAATAGTACCACTGTATTCCGCTCTGGTCAGACCTCACCTGGAGTACTGTGTCCTGTTCTGGGCACCACAGTTCAAGAAGGATACTGACAAGCTGGAATGTGTCCAGAGGAGGGCACCAAAATGATCAAAGGCCTGGAAACTATTATGAGGAACGGCTTAGGGAGCTGGGCATGTTTAGCCTGGAGAAGAGAAGGTTAAGGGGTGATATGATAGCCATGTTCAAATATCTAAAATGATGTCATATAGAAGAGGGAGAAAGGTTGTTTTCTGCTGCTCCAGAGAAGCAGACATGGAGCAATGGATTCAAACCACAAAAAGAAGATTCCACCTAAACATTAGGAAGAACTTCCTGACAGTAAGAGCTGTTCGACAGTGAAATTTGCTGCCAGGGAGTGTCTCCTTCTTTGGAGGTCTTTAAGCGGAGGCTTGACAACCATCTGTCAGGAATGCTTTGATGGTGTTTCCTGCTTGGCAGGGGGTTGGACTGGATGGCCCTTGTGGTCTCTTCCAACTCTATGATTCTAAGTATTCCCCTTGCTGCACGATTACTAATAAGAGAGATAGGGCTAAACCTGGTGCTAGTTTTCTAGAAAAAGAGGTGCTGGAACTCACCATGAACACGTCCCTCTTCTCTTAAAATGGCAATGGAGAGGTGCTGGAACTGGGTTCTGGTGAGTTCTGGCTGAAAAAAAGTCCTGGCTAAACTTCTCCTCTTCATCACAATGGGCACGATCCAAATCAGGTGCCTCCCAGCTATCTAAGTCAGTCACTGCCTGTTAGACTCCTTAAGCACATATCTGAAGCTAGAATGCCATGCACCACAATGTGCATCACAACACATTTACCATTTTACCCAGTTTGATGTGAACTTTTTGGAGCTCCTTTTTGTTCTTCTCAGCCTGAACAATCTGAACAGCCTGAACCAGCAAACTTGACCACCTCACTGTTCACCACAAACTTGATCGTGTATGAACAAGGTAAAAAAAATACACTTCCAGCCAGGCCGGTCTTAACCACCTTGAGCGCCGTGGCGCAAAGGTCCCTCCGCTGCTGTCCCCCAACTCACCGCGGAAGCAGAGGGTGCTGAGGGTGGGCCAGGCTCAGGGGTGGGCCGGGCTGCCTGGTTGTCCTCCGGGGCGCCGGCACCGCCTCCTCCTACGCGGAGGCCTCTGCTGGGGGGGCGGTGCCACGCAGCGCCCGGCCTCTTGTCCTCCTCATGCCCCCGACCCGACCCGCCATGCTGAGCCCGGGACTCAAACCCGCGGCAGGCAGGCGGGAGGGAGGCAAGGAGCAGGGCGAGCGGGAGGGCGGCCGGGCTGTCTGGCTGGCAGGCGCAAAACTTGAGCGCTTTCATTTGTTCATCCCTGCAATTGAAAGATACATGCAGGGCACATTCATTTTTAATCTCCCTTTGAACATTTTGAGGAAGACAGTAATGTGGTTGGCCAATTGCGCCCTTTCCCAGAGAAGATGTGGTGGGTGATAAAGTGAGTGAGTGAACCTCATCACGTCTCCCAGTGCCTTTTAGTGCACAGGACATAAATGCACAGGCAACTCTGTGCCAGCATTCACAACAAGGAAATACTGTAGAATAATCCTGAGACTTCAGACTGGGAAAATTGACATGTTGTACATAAGGGCTGGAACGAGGAAAGCAAGATACTTTCCTTTTGTCTTAACTACAGGAATGAATTAGAAATATAACTTTATGATTAAATCTAGGAAAAGGCATCTCTCTTTACTGCAGGGGCTCGGAGTGTAAGATGCAATGTATGACCAAACTGCGCCCCCTCACTCCATGTATTCCAGAGCTTTTGTCCACTTCAGGCACTTACTTACTTCCCTGTCAGCCCTCTTAGGACAGACCAAGCTACTCAGAGCTTGTTGAACAAAAACAAGTGGAAAATAAATGCACATTCTTAAAGAAGCTGAGCAAACCTGAAGGTCTAAGCATCTTACAAGAGAAGAGAGTAAGACAAAGGAGAGAGTAAATAAACGGCAAATAAGTTGGCCTCGCTTCTACACACACCCTCCCTCTTTTGTGATCTATGACTGCCTTCCTCGCATCTTCTCTGCACTTGTTGCTGTTTGGACAGTTATGAGGGCCCTTTCGGAATCCTTTTGTTCTACAAGCTGCAAGTATCAATGAGGTGTAATTTATTACTTCCCAGCTGCACTCTTTCTAGTTGTTCAGCATTGCCTCTACTTTTAACAATGTGATGAAATGTTTTTCTTAATGGAATCCAAGTCAGTATCTAGCATGTTGGAGTCATGGTTAAATGTCACAATGACAGCTCTCTCTCTCTCTTTCTTCACTTCTTCAGAGAAATGGAAAGTGACCTGGTAAGTAGTTGTTAATGGAGACAAACAGGATGTAAGCATCTTCTCTGGAATTAACACTGTGGAATAATTGGCATGCAAGCTATATGTTTTTATTAAATATTGTATAGCACCAAAAATCTAAAAGTTGGGTCTAACAGATTCCTAGGTAGCTACCACTGAGAGATGAAATATTTATAGCAGCAGTCTGGAGAGCAGTGACAGGAAAATAGGCACTTTCATTATTCCTCTCTCTCCCCTCCCCCTCCCACTGAATCCCCTTGCCTGATGCAAAAAATCTTTTTGCATCTTTTTGGCACCCTAGGATTTGGATGCCCCAAAGAGAGCCAAGTATCTTGTAGCAGTGGCAAGAGCCCATGGGGTCCCAGGCATCCACACAAGGTCTGTGTCCCTTTGGAGCAGGCATCCCCAAACTTCAGCCCTCCAGATGTTTTGTACTACAATTCCCATCTTCCCCGACCACTGGTCCTGTTAGCTGGGGATCATGGGAGTTGTAGGCCAAAACATCTGGAGGGCCGCAGTTTGGGGATCCCTGCTTTGGAGAATGGAAGACACAGCTGAGACTGTCGTGCTTTAAGAAATAGGGTTTATTTATTCGCCTATTTACACCATTAGTCTGCATGGAGGGACTCCAGATTTTTCGGCATCGTCATTTCAAGAGGCAGCAGGGAAGGCAGCCTTCAGGCTGCTTCCCTCAAAGATGGATCTCAGCTCTTCACCCTTCTTCCCACCCCATCACCTTGGCAACCCTTCAAACCATCCCTGTTCACACCTCAGGGCAGGGGTGGGGGTGGGGAAGAAGTTTTCCTGCATTGCAAGGGCCTCTGTTGTTCCCTTAATGACCCTATCTTAGCCATGATAGTTTGCATAAACCAGCCCAGGAATTCCCTGTCTGGCACAGTTCTGCACTTTAATCCATATCTCAGTTCAATCAAAACCCTGGCATTTATGAATTTCTAGGGTTTACCCCAAATCTATAACACCAGAGAATCAAGTATTTGTAGCAGTTTATATTTTAGCTGGGGAATTATTTGATCATGCTTATGTTGGGAGAAAGGGGAGACTAATTTTTAAGGCTCCAATCACTTCTAGTATAGTCACACTGGTTTTTTTATTTATTTGTAGTGTATAGTGTACTAGAATTTTATTTCTGTAATTGGCTTTGAGATTTCTTGCAGAAAGCAAATAATATACTTTATAATTAACACACACACAGACAAACATAAATAGGTTAATTTCAGTTTCTTATTTTTCTAACTTTGGATTATTATTATTATTGACAATTATATACTTCTCTACACCCGCAAGTCTCAGAGCAGTTTGCAATATAAAATCACATTATATTATGAATTTATATTGACAAGACCTTCTCTTATCCTCACTGATGGGGTCCAAAGGGAAGCAGAGCAAGACGTTTGGCACCAGCTTGGCTACAGGAGTTGCGGGAAGGAGGTTGATAAGGCGCTCCCCAACCATCTGAGGGACTCCCCTCTGGATTTGTGTAGGGTTTATTCCTTAGCCTTTTCTTCTCCTGAAGATGTCCTACAAGGTTTACTCCCAAAGCATTTATCATGAATGTGTACAGTTGCAAGGTAGCAGAGGTTCAGGATCAGAGTTTTCCTTCTCCCAGCTGGAAAAGCTTCATCTGCCCCTCATTTCACTCTACAGCGCCTGCAGGAACTGCCTTCTTAACCACTGGACACACTCTTGGTCTCATTCACTCCAGCTGGCAGAGCTTGTCTTCACATGTAGGAAAAGTCCCTCACTCACTGAGGGTTTGAGACCCATCAGCTGCCCTCACCTGGTTTAGCTGGCCAGTCAAAACCGTTCCTGGGGTGTGGCTGCTATCGCCTGCTGACAGCTTCTAGGAGCCACTGGTGAGAGCCGAGTGCATACATGGTGGGGCCCAAAGGTCGACAGCTACCGCAGAAGGAGCATGACATGTCCCCTCCACCAGAGGTGCCACCCCCCCCCAATAACACCCCATACATTCCCAAATTGGGTAGGTTTGCATTAAAATGTGAACCAAAGTGATAAGAGATATTATACCATGGAATATGCCTGCAACACTAATGTTTTTACACAAGCATCAGTTTTACTCTTCCATTTGGCTTGGTGAATAATGAGCATTAACTTTGAGATGGCTGGGTTGGGTGTTTTTTTAAGGCAGCACAGCTGTGCAGTTTGTTCATCAGCTGCCAGCCCCCCCCCCCGCCTTTTAAGAGCACACTGTTATTGTAATAAACTATTCACAATGATTCATTAATTATCTACTAACTGCAGATAGCTGGCAGTGTATCTACATCAGCCTTTCTTTCCTTTACAGCACTTAAGGCAGCTCTGAGCCAAATGAGTCCATAACGCTGGTAATGCCCAATTTCACAGAGATCATTGTCCAGATGATCAATCTCCCTGTGATTGGCAGGGGAGTGGGCTGAGCTTCTGAGGAGGAGAGGACGTTCTCCTTCCTTTCTTTTTCTGAGGCAGGAGAGGCCCCGTTCTTCACAGCAGCAGTTCTGCTGTCACTGGAGTCCCCAGACAAGATCCTTCTTCTGTGCGATCAGTAGTTCTCTGCTCACCTACCTTCTCCTCTCTTACCAGGCAGATGAGAGCTTCATTTGATGATCCCTAGAAATACTTTTATAGAAAGGGTGTTAAAGGTAAAGGTAAAGGGACCCGTGACCATTAGGTCCAGTCGTGACCGACTCTGGGGTTGCGGCGCTCATCTCGCATTATTGGCCGAGGGAGCCGACATACAGCTTCCAGGTCATGTGGCTAACATGACAAAGCCGCTTCTGGTGAACCAGAGCAGCGCACGGAAATGCCGTTTACCTTCCCACTGTAGCAGTACCTATTTATCTACTTGCACTTTGACGAGCTTTCGAACTGCTAGGTTGGCAGGAGCTGGGACCAAACAACGGGAGCTCAAGAATAAGTGGAGAATCACAAAGAATAGTGGAGGCCCCTGCCTGATATCAATAGGCAGGGAGTTCCAAAGTTTTGGTTGGTGCTGCCACACTAAACTATCAAATTCTCAACAATGTGGTGCAAGTGTTCTGTGGCACCTCGAAAAGTGCCAGTTTGGCCGATTGAAAAGGTGACATGGGTAAGGCAATCTCGTAGGTAAACTGGTAATGTGGCTGGTCTGCAGGGGCACCTACGCGTTGGCTCTCTGGGCTTAGGATCCTCCATGCAACTGGGAATCCTGCTCACGTAGGAGAAGCTCTGGAGGGGGCTTCTGAGCACCAACAAATGGAATTATGTCTCAGAGCTTTCCAGCCATGCTTGGGTATATGATTTGCTTATCACAAGAGTAAATTCATACACCAAATCTTGACTTTAAAGAAATGGCTGGATACTTAAAATGCCATTGGTGTGTACAAACATGGCTCTTTTCCAGCCTCTTGCTCCTTTGGAAGGAAGGTTGACCACCCAACACATTTGCCATTAATGACCTCTCATTTCTCTCCCTCTTCTCATTTTAACCAATCTTCACTGGATGCTATTGCATATTCATTCTGAATGTGATTGTGTTGTGTCTTCATTTGAAAGGGAAAACTGAATATACAATTAAGAGTTATCAAACTTTATTCTTGCAAGGGGCCAGTGTCTGTTTTAGTAGGTGCAAAATAGGCAGAAGTACCTTTCTTGACATGATGACAGTGAAAGTTTCACTGTGGTGGTATATTTTTTTTAGTGTTCAAATGGCAAGATGAAACAGTCCTGCCTATTCTTCTTGTCCTCTTGAGCACAGCAGTTTCTTTTCTTCTTTATAATTACATGCATACATACAAACCAAATAATGGAGGAGTAAAGGATACAACTGTGTGTAACAGGTACTGTGTTTTGGCCCCAGTGTGGAGCTGCCAAGTCTCCCGTATTCCCTGGGAAATCCCAGTTTTTCCAGCTGTTCCTAGCTGAAAAAACAGATCCCCCCCCCGGTTTATTCTGGTGTGGCGGCCATTTTGGAACTGGGCAGAGCATGCTCAGAAACGACTTTTGATGCTGCTCTGCCCAGTTCCAAAATGGCTGCAGTGCGACTTCTGGCGCGGCGGCCATTTTGGAACTGGGCAAAGCAGCATCAAAAGTCACTTCTGAGCATGCTCCGCCCAGTTCCTAAATGGAGGCAGCGCTACTTCCGGTCTGCTACTTCCGGCCGGTCCCTTATTTCTCCGACAGCAACTTGGCAGGTATGGTGTGGTTTAGTGGTTAAGAGCGGTAGACTCGTAATCTGGTAATCTCTGCTCCTCCACATGCAGCTGCTGGGTGACCTTGGGCTAGTCACACTTCTCTGAAGTCGAGAGTTGTTGGAGCTGCGAGACTGCGACCTGCCGGTAAGCAAGTCTATGCGGAGGTGAGGAGGAGAAGCTGCGGTGGTTGCAGCAAAGTTTGCTCCCTTTCTCTGAGCCCCCGTCACCCCCCTGGTTTCTTTTTTTTTAATGAACTTATTTTAAATTTTAATTTTAATAAACTCATTTTAAATTTGGGTCGATCATGGGCTGCAGCAAGCGTTTGAGGGAGAAGGAAGAGCCTTTGCCCCTCCCTAAGCCAAAGTTAAAGAGAACAGACCTGCAAAGGGGCAAAGGAGGGAGTGGCCAGGCAAATTCTCAGGCTGAAGTAGAAACCTACAACCGCTTTCTCCCTCTGGAAGACCTTGAAACATCCCATACCCTGAAGGCACAGTGCTCTTTCTCTCAATCAAGAGTCCAAATGAGTACACCAAAAATCAAGCAGACCCTTTTGGCCGAGGAAGCAATGCCAGACCCAGCGGAATGCCTCAGAAGTGAGCAGTTGCATTTGATTATCAGGACTCTTCATTGTATTTTTAAAAAAATGGATGCAATATCCTTACAAGTATCTAACCTCATGCAGAAAGTTGGGAACCCTGAACCCAATCCATTACAAAGTCTACCCTATGAAAGAAAGCCTCCAGTTGACCAACCCCCCAAAGTTGAAAACAGGAGGAAGCATAAATATTGTTCAAATAACCAATTAAATAAACAAGTGTTAGTCCTGCATCCAAAGAAAATCTGCCTTTCAATTTGGAATGGAACAAGAAAATGGCTAAATTTAGAAGGGGCAAAGGATTGTTTAAGCAAAATTTTAAAGATCAAGCACCAACAAATTGACCTACATGCGGTGCTTCCTCTCTTACAGCGAGATGGCCTCCTTAAAGTGATACTAGCCTTTCATTCCTCAGAGATTCCTTTTGAAATAGTGCGTCGGAAAAAGACTTTAGCTACAATTAACATCATCCCTACGAGGGTGTTTGTGGACAACACGATTAAACCTCTATTATGCAGAGTTGCCGGAAATACTCCTCCAAGAGCAGAATGCCCTATCATATCAAGAAATGAGATTGACACCCAATCTTCCCAGTCAAATCTACCCCCTCTCCGAACATCTGAGGGGCCTGATCCTGATAATCTGCAAACATCCCTGGATGAAAATGCGCTTATCATCTCCTTTGGTGACCTCCCGCTGAAAGAGCAAGCAGAAACAATACAGAGACTTGATATGCTCAAATCACAATTTCTGCAAGTACATAATAAAATTAAGAACCAAAATAATCTGGTTGCAACGTGTCTGTTGGAAACAGATGACCTCCTTCAATTTAGCCCAATACCTAAATCTATGGTTGCTCGGCAAGCTCCAGTGATGCAGGCGATGCCTGAAATGAACACTGTCCTGCGAGAGGCTTCTCCACCACCCTTACAAATAAATCTTGACCCACTTTCTCTGGAGATCCCAGTGATGGAGGATGTCCCTACCCACCGACATGATCCAAATTACCCTTCGACGCATTCTTCTATGCCGGATCTTGAACCTTCTTCTACATCAGATAAAATAACATCTAACCTACAAATGAACATTCAAAGGAGCTCTCTTTCAATATCTGGTCCACCAAGGGGAACTCGGTCACCCCAACAAACACGGGATGATCCTACTACTATATTACAAGACTTTAGGGAGGATTTGATTGAAGATCCAATGGGCCATATAAATAAAATTATCCAACCTCCAAAGGAAATTCCAGTTAGTGGTACTACCTCTGCTGACCCTTTCTTCACTCCCCTGAGTAATGCCCCTTTACATCTATCAACTTTTTCTGAAAAGCTGATTATTCCAGGCCAAGGAGTTACCTCTAGTGGAACGAGCGTACCAACCTCACAGCTAAATCATCCCAACAAATCTATTCTGCTAGGATGTTCTGCTCGGTCGCTACCCTCCCAAAGAAAAATTACAGATTTTTTTGGGGCTGAAATTCCCCTCAACTCAGAGCCCCTTCCCCACCTGAATTGACTATCAAATAACCAACCTAAATACCCCCCTATGCTATTTTTATGTTGGAACATCGCAGGATGGAGGGGGAAGAAATTCGATCCTGACTTCTTGAAATTTATAAACTCATTTCAGATAATCCTCCTACAAGAAACCTGGGAAGAGGAGGCGATTGAGATAAATGGTTATGATCTTATTTCACTTCCAGCATGCCCCTCTCCCAAAGGTGGACGTTCTAGAGGGGGCCTGACGATAGCCATCTCCCTCAAACTACAGGCAAAACTCACGCTTGTAAAATCATTTCCTCCCTACGCTATCACAGGCTTGATTTCAGGAGGAAAATTTGAGTTACTGATTACAAATGTTTACTTCCCCCCTGGGGGCCAACTGTCAGATCTCCATCTTAAATGGGAAACCCTCGAGGATCATTTATCTTCCTGTTACACCAAGTACCCGAACGTCCCCTCAGTATTGGGTGGTGACTTTAATGCTCGTACAGGTGCAAATTGGGAGGCTCTAACCAAGGACAAGTGGTGGGTTCCCTCTGGCCACCAAAACCTGGACCTATTTCCCCTTGCACAGAGACTATCGAAAGATGATAGAGTGAACAAAGCGGGTGTTCTTCTGTATCAACTAATAATCCGTCTAAACCTAATTATTTTAAATGGTAATTGTCCCCCTGATATTCCTGGAGAATTCACCCATTTGAGTACAATCTCAAACAGTGTTCTCGATTACTTAATAGTCTCTAGGGATTTATTCTCAAATTTTCTTTATTTTAAAATAGAAAATGTTCAGCTAAGTGACCACCTCCCCTTGGTTGCCAAACTCTCCTTGGATTGGCAGCCGGTTGAGACTATGCATCCCACACATTTGGGAATAAATGCTGTCGCCCAAGTGAGAGGAATAAAATGGTCCGTAGTCCAGGCCCAAAAATATATGGAATTCTTCCAAAAAGAAATAGTTCAAATTGATATCGTTCCCACGTTAGACTCATCTGAATATAACAATACTTTGAATTTATTTTCCTCTTTCATGGAAGATTTTACGTCCTTTTTTACAGTACCAGCACATCGGGTAAATCGGATTCATTTTAAGGCTGGTGCTCCTTGGTTTAATCTACAATGTAAGCAGGCTAGATCTTACCTTTGTGCCATTTATAATGATTACAAATCATCTGGTGCTTTAGTATTGCCTCCGAATTATCAGCAAGCAAAAACTGCATATAAGCAGGTACAGAAAATTGCCAAATATGAGTGGCAAAAAAATCGATGGCAGGCGCTAATTGCTGCCTCCCGATCTCAAAGTTCACGGGAATTCTGGCATCTGGTTAATAGAAGATCAAAGAAGTACCCTTTGACAGTTATCCCTGCCCCGGTTTGGGAATTATTTCTAAAGAAATATTTTTCATTGACAGAACCTTCTACTCATTCTTCTGATGATTTAATCAAGCACCTACCCATCTGGCCAAATACTGAACCGGATGAAATTTTAGACTTAATCTCCAAACTAAAAACTGGTAAAGCCCCCGGGCCCGATCTGGTCCCAGCGGAGGCCATAAAACTTCACCCTGCCTGGTGGGCAAAAATTCTTGCTGTTATTTTCGATGCTATAAATGCCACTGGTCTCGTACCAAAAACGTGGAAGGATGCCATCATAGTCCCAATCTATAAAAAAGGTTCCCCTGACGATCCGGGGAACTACAGAAATATCAGTCTTTTGTCAATTATTGGGAAAATATATGCACGTTTTCTTTTAACCAGACTTGTTCAATGGTCCAATGAAAACCAGCTGATTGGCCCTGAACAAGCTGGATTTAGACCAAATCATTCAACTACGGACCATGCAATAGTTCTGTATCATTTAGCTCGGAAATATTCATTCCCAACGCGAGGCCAGCTTTGTGCGGCCTTCATAGATCTAAAGGTCGCGTTTGATAGTATACCTAGAAGGTTATTATGGGAAAAACTGGCACGCTGGGGCATAGATGGAAGGCTACTGTGGCTGATGATTCAACTCCATGAAGGGTCGGCTGCCAGGGTGAGGATCACTCCTGCTGGTGACCTTACAAATCCTGTATCTATCAATAGAGGAGTCAGACAGGGGTGTATTTTAGCCCCTTTCCTGTTTAATTTATTTATCAGTGACATGAGGGCACCCTTAGCCGAATCCCAACTAGTCATCCACGCCCCCCGCCTGGCAAATTATAGATGTCCATTGCTGTTATACGCGGATGATGCCGTGATTCTCTCTTTCTCGAGAGTCGGACTTAGGAGGGCCCTTAAAATTTTTGCTTCATATTGTAAATCAAATTTCCTTACTATAAATCAAGCCAAATCAAAGGTTTTAATTTTTTCAAGAAGTCGGAAAACCTATAAGTGGGAACTGGAGGGGAAACCCATTGAACAGGTTCACAAATTTCAATATCTGGGTGTCTACTTCCAGTACAACATGGGCTGGAAGGCACATATCGCATATACCCTAAATAAGGCCAAAGCTCTTTCGTTCGCACTGTTGCGCTTTTTCTTTTCTGACGGAGCTCTTCATGTCCCATCAGCCTTAAAGGTATATAATGCTAAAGTGATCGCGACAATGGCCTATGCTGCCCCGTTATGGGGGGCCTCTGTAAACCTGATGTCCTTGGAGATAGCCCAAAATCAATTTCTGAGACGTCTGTTAAAACTGCCCCAGTGTGTGAGCAATTCAGCCATTCGCTTAGAATTAAAAATCCCTTCTCTAGAAAACGCCCTATGGAGGCGTATTTTTTGTTATTGGTTGTCCTTGCGACACAGACTTTCAAAACTCTATCTTATCCAATGTCTCTGGCGAGACAAATTCGCTAGCCCATGGGCAGAGAAGATACATACAAAAATCGTGTCCTATGGACTGTCTCCATCGGACCTATTGAAACTAGATCTCGCCTCGGCCAAAAGAACACTTACGCAAAAACTAGATGAGTTTGATCTCCAACAAAATGTCATAATGGGAAGTGGTACATGCTCACCGCTGAATCTTGGTATACGGCTTACACCGCAGATTCCATCTTATTTGTCATCTTTATCTGTTGCGGCCCACAGATTTGCTTTTACTAAAGCAAGATTTAACGTTTTTCCATCCAACGTTATGGGCAATAGGTTTACTAAAGGACAAATTTCAGCATTATGTGCATGTGATAACAAAACTATAGAATCTCTCCATCATATATTATTCTGTTGTCCCTTGCACACGGACTCCCGGACCAGATTTCTACTTCCCTTAATAACAGAAAGTTTGACTGAGAACTTTGAGTCTCAGTTAACATATCTGCTACAAGACAGCGACCCTAGCAGAACACTGCTAGTAGCAAGATATTTGGTTACAGTTCTCTCATACAAAAGGAAAAATGGTTTACTTCATGATTACTGAAAATCTGTTCTATTACCCGATTTATAGCGGAAACTTGTCGAAACAAACGTACTGTTCCATCTATTTTATCCAAGGAATTATTGCAAATTATATCTGTTTATATGTATTGAATTTTTAAGTCCTTTTAAAACTTTATTTACTCTTGCTTTATTTTATCCTGTCTTGCCCAGTGTTTTTGTACATTGTGTTGCATAAGATTATATTGTGGGCCTTTGGCCGTAATAAAGATTTCATTTCATTTCATTTCTCTGAAGTCTCTCAGCCCCACCCACCTCACAGGGTGTCTGTTGTGGGGGAGGAGGGGAAAGGAGAATGTTAGCCGCTTTGAGATTCCTTCGGGTAGTGATAAAGCGGGATATCAAATCCAAATTCTTCTTCTTATATGAGAATAAGAGTGGAAAAAGAGAGGAATTGTTGTTTTTTTGCAGTGGTTTTTAAAGTGGTTTCCAGAGTGAGCTTGAAAGACAGTCAGATCTAAATCCTTATAGAGCAGAGAGGCTTTTTTATTGTCAACATGCGTCACAGTGAAATTCTTTAGGAATAGTTTGGAGAATTCACTGAGCAGTTTCTGCAATTAAAACTTGATAACATCCTTTTCATCCCTGGAATGTATTAGAAAGAAAGGAGTGGGAAAACAGAATAACAATCCCAGGAGCAAACTGCTCTTCAGGATCCCAGCAGAGAGGGCTGACCAGGCATCTTGAGATGCATCTGGAATAAGGACAATTAGCAGTAGAAAACGTACAGCTGTACAGCAGGGGGCCGGTTGCCTTAACATTATTATAAATATGTATTATATTGATCTTTGCATACCAAATTCATTTCTTTTGACATACATAGAGCTGGCTTGTCAGCTGGTTTGTTAAATTATGGAAGGATTCATTAATAAGTTGGAATAAGTCAGTCCCCCCATGTCTTTGTGTTTTATACTAGCACCTCTGTGCTCCCCGAGGACATTGTGGTTTGAATATTTGGGAAATCCAAGTGTTCCAATATACCTGGGCAGTTAAGATTTTTCAAACTTGATATGCAAAGGTCTGCCTGTGTGGAAATGGGAGAAGGGTATGGAGGGGCCAGGGACTTACTGAACACGCCCACCTTTCTAGTGGTTATTATGGTGTTCCATTGGGCAATATGTGAACAAGGAGGACTAGTGCCTTCAAAGCTTCTTCAAAGCTTTTTAAAAGGACGCCAGAGTTGTGAATTTTGTCCACACTACCATACAGCAGAGTTCACACCTTTTTTTTAAGGCAGGGCTCTATGGCAGACAGAAGTTTGACTGGTGTGTCTTCCAAAATGTAAATGTAGTGATCATAGCTGCCAAGTCTCCCGTTTTCCCTGGGAAAACCCCTTTTTTCTTACCTTTTCCCAGTGGTCCCCCGTATCACTTCGTCTCCCGTTTTTCTCCATTATTTTCTCCTGCCGGCGGCCATTTTTTTTCTTTCCGATTTGCCCTTCTATGGGCACCAAAAATGGCCGCCGCCAGCTTCAAAAGTAGCATCTACGCATGTCCGGAAGTGCATAGACGTAACTTCCGGTGTTGGCGGCGGCCATTTTGGTGCTCATAGATGGGCAAAGCGACACCAGAAGTTGCGTCGGCACACTTCCTGACATGCGTACAAGCGACTTTTGAAGCCGCCGGCGGCCATTTTGGGTGCCCATAGAAGGGCAAAGCAACACCGGAAGTTACATCGACGCAACTTCCGGTGTAAAATGGCTGCCGGTCCCGGATTCTGCATTCCGGAACTTGGAAGGTAAGGTAGTGATAAGGAAAAAGTATACCATAGACAAAGAAAAAGGACTGCCGCTGCAACTTGTCCCTTCTCGCCCCTTCTCTGCCACCCATTCAATTTCACCTCCCACAGAACAACACGAGAACCCTGTTTATACCACAGGAAGCAGGAGCAGAAGATGGATGAAGGGATTGAAGGAGAGTAGAGCAGCGAATGGCCCCCCATCAGAGCCAAGCGGAGCTGCGATAATAATAATAATAATAATAATAATAATAATAATAATAATATATTTGTATCCCGCTCTCCCCAGCCGAGGCCGGGCTCAGAGTGGCTAACACCACAAACATCTGCCCACCTGTGCAGGGGGGAGCCTGGCTGGCCAGCACAGCCCCTGGCGGGCAAATCCCCCTGATGCCCACAGAGAGGAGTGCCAGGCTGGGCCACACTGCACTGGGGTAGCCAGTCCGTTGGCTGGTGAGGATGGACTCTCCCTCAGCTGGCACTGCCCCCTCTGCAGTGCTGCTTCCAGGTTTGGGGAGATCCTGGCCAGATGCCTCTGGGAAAAAGGCCCGCCCCTCCAAAGAAGCAGAGTGGGGCCCCTGGGCACCGCACAGTACGGCAGCGGGTATCTGCACGGGAGCACCTCATTTCCCCCCTCAAAATCTTGCACCCGGGGCCACGGCTCCCCCCGCCCCCCATGATAGCTGTTACAAATGTAGTCTCGATTTAAGTTTTAGTATGATCATTTCAGTTGACGAGCTGGAGAATGAACCTTTGGCAACATTGCGGCTTGTTAAATTGAGGGGGAGAGGATAATTTGAAAGATTTAGGGCTGCCCTCATTCAACCGACAAAAGAAATGAGGTGAATTCAACAGGTGCAGCATTACTCATACTCAAGTTGCAGTGGTGGGAACTGCTGGGCTGCTTGGATGTCTGTTTGTCACACACTGTGGAGAGCAGAGAGACACAGTGGCTGGAGGGGAGAGATTTAAAAACGGAAGAAAAGGAAACTGGTGTTCAGCAAAGCTCCCTGTGTGAAGATTGCTGGCCCTGCTGAAAGGCCCATAATCCACGCAGCCTGAATGAGAAATAAATAAATAAAGAGAACAGTTTGTGTACCATAGGGATAGTAAAAGGTTTTTCCGGCCTGAGCTCAGTCAGCCGCTAGCCTTGATTCGTAACCCTTTGTAAAGAACTGATCAGAGCCACATTTGGGGCACAGCTTGACTCAGTACGGCATAAGCAAAGAAGATTGCAGACTGTGAAATCAAGCGTAGTTTGTTATTTGCATGTCATTTTCTGTTCCAATTCTTGCAGCTTTGCCTGGGGAAGCATCACCCTGAGATACCTAGGTCGACCTTTCCCCCCACGGTATAATCCTGATACTAAATAAATAAACAAGCAAGCAAGCAAGCAGGCTACTATTAGAATGGTGATACTTCCCACAAATCTCAGCTGTGTCCCAGAAACAGCAACTGCCCAGCCTGTGTCTTTTACAGAGAGAGGGTCAATAGGCAAGACATTTATTTCAGTTGCACTGAGGAGGAATATGGGGAAGGGGAGAATTTAACTTTTAATATCTGCTGGCCTGCTGGGGACTTGTTTGACACAAGGACCCTGCCACAAAAAACCAACAACAACAACAACCAAAAAACCAGTGACAATCCTAGCTATTGATATTGTGCTAAAGATTTTTTTAAAAAAAAACTTTTTCTAAGTGAAAAAATTAATCACTAGAACAGTTGTGAAATGATGTATGGCGTCGTGAAGGAAAAACAAATTGACTATAGCAGTGGTTCCCCAAACTCCCCCCTCTGCCCCCCGCCATGGATAATTTGAAAATTGTTGAGGGTCTTGGCAAACCACTTAAATATTACTCTGCCTGTTGCAGCATTTGTAATCCCATGGAAAGTCAAATGGCAATGTAGTAAAATGCAATATAACAGTAGTTCCCAATTAGCTAATTACCGAGAACCCCCTATTTTTCAAAAGCCAAGCCACGGACCCCCTACTTTTAAATTTTTTTCTAAATATGGTAGTTCCTGTGCAAAGCAATTTTTTGAAGAAAATGTGAAGTAGCCCCTAATAAGCATAATAACTTTCTGGCAGTAAGAGCTGTTCAACAGTGGAAGGGACTCCCTGTGGATTCTCTTTCCTTGGCTTTTTTAAAGCAGAGGTTGGATGGCCATGGATGCTTTAGCAGTCTCCTCTTTTCCAGGCTACGCATACCCAGCTCCTTCAACCATTCCTCATCAGGCTTGGTTTCCAGACCCTTGATCATCTTGGCCAGGGGTCAGCAACCTTTTTCAGCCGTGGGCCAGTCCACCGTCCCTCAGACAATGTGGTGGGCCAGACTATATTTTTTTTTGGGGGGGGGGAATGAACAAATTCCTATGCCCCATAGATAACCCAGAGATGCATTTTAAATAAAAGGACACATTCTACTCATGTAAAAACACGCTGATTCCCGGACCGTCCGCAGGCCACATTGAGGATGCGATTGGGCCGCATCCAGCCCATGGGCCTTAGGTTACCTACCCCTGATCTTGGCCATCCTCCAGCTTGTCAACATCTTTCTTAAATGGTGGTGCCCAGAACTGAGCACAGTATTTCAGGTGTAGTCTAACCAAGGCAGAATAGAGTGGTTATACTTTTGCATCACACTGTTGACTCATGTTAAGCTTGTGGTCCACCAAGACCACTAGATCCATTTCACATGTTCTGCTAGTATGCCAGGTGAAATATACTCGGAGTCAAGAGTGAATTTCATGCTCTTTATTCAGCTCATAGTCATCAAGCAGGAGAAGAGAAGACGAATGGCTCTTTTCCCCAAACCATCTGCTTATATACATTATTTACACAATGGGCCTTGCGTGATTGGCTACTTCAGGGCTACACCTGTGGGCCAATTATATTATGGATTGACTTCTGCCTGCAGCCTGATTGGCTGCTCCTACAGGCCAATCAGGTAGCAGATTCACTTCTGCCAGCCGCCTGATTGGCTGCTCCAGCAGACCAATCAGGTTGCGGATTCACTTCCACCTGGAGTTGGATTGGGTAGCTCCCGCTGATTCTGAATCCTATTGTTCTAGGATTCAGCTCAGTACATAACACCCCTCCCCTCTAAGTTCCAGTCCTGCCCGGGAAGTTGCATTCGTAGTCCCCAAGGTCTGCTGGCCGCCTCCGTGTGCGTTGTGGCCTGGGGTGTTCCTTGGTCAGGGGTTCTGGTTCTGGCTCGTGTTCCGAGGCTGCTGGCTGTGCCAGGGCTGTCTGGTCTGGCGCCACTGAACCACTAGGTTGTAGCTCTGGTTCCGGTGTCCTTCCAGCCTCGGGGCGCCCCTCTGTGCCTACTGCTTCTGCTTCCCCTGCCCACCCCTCTCGCTCTACAGGCCTCACTGCCCTGCTGTCCCCTTGGGACCCCTCTGTCCCGCTCTCCTCCCGGGTTCCTCCTGGGAATCGTCGTCGTAGCTGGTCGCAGTGGCGGCGCCAACATTGCCCCCCCTTCCGTTAGTACCTCGTACGACACGGGACCGGTCACCTTGGTGACTGTGGCGGGTACCCATGCTGGGCCTGCCCCAAAATTCTTTGCATACACTGGGTCCTGGGCCACAAATGTCCGGGGGTTCCTGCCTTTCCCCACCACTACCTCATCCTGAGCTCTGTCGGGGTGAAGTCGGTCCAGTCTAGTTGCAAGGCGCCGGCCCATTAGTAATTCAGCTGGGCTCCGGCCCGTCGTTGTGCTTGGGGTGCTGTGCTGTGCTAGAAGAAATGCGGCAAGGCGGTATTCCCAGTCCCCTTGTGTCATGCGGCGGAGGCTGTCCTTGGTGGTCCGCACCATGCGCTCCGCTTGGCCATTGGTGGCAGGGTGGAATGGTGCTGAGCGGATGTGGCGGATGGCGTTCTGCGCTGTGAAGGTCTGGAACTCCTCTGACGTGAATGCGGTTCCATTGTCCGAGACGAGGGTGTCAGGGAGCCCGTGGGTCGCAAACAGCTTACGTAGTACCCGGATGGCTGCCGCCGTAGAAGTGGATGGTACCAGTGCGACCTCCAGCCATTTGGTGTAGGAATCCACCACTATGAAGAATGTTTTTCCCTGGAAGGGGCCAGCGAAGTCCACGTGCAAGCGTGACCATGGATGTCGGGCGGACTCCCAGGGCTGGACTGGGGCCCTTGGGGGATCCGGGCGGGATTCTTGGCAGGTCTGGCAGTGTTGGACCCAGGCCTCTATCTCTCTGTCAATCCCCAGCCACCACACATAACTCCTGGCAAGGGCCTTCATCCTCACTACCCCTGGGTGTGTCTCGTGTAGGGCTGTGAGGACCCTTTTGCGGAGGGGCTGGGGAACAACAACCCTGCTTCCCCATAACAGGCACCCCTTGTGGGCCGACAGTTCATGTTTGCGGTTTGTGTAGCCAGCGAATTCTGGCCCGGGGCTGCTGCTGGGCCATCCTCGCCACACCCAGTCCAGGACCCGGGAGATGACCCTATCTTTTGTGGAATGGTGCGCAACTTCTTGTGCCTGAATGGGTCGGTCGGGAAGCAGCTCCAGGGTCATAACCTCTTGCGCAGGCGCTGGGTCGGGGCCTGTTTCTGGTAGTGGTAGCCTGCTGAGGGCGTCTGCGTGGCCCATCGCCTTCCCAGGGCGGTGGATTAGTGCATACTGGTAGCCGGCAAGGAAAATTGACCACCTGAGGACACGTGGAGACAACACTTGGGGGGTCTGCTTCTCAGGGGCAAACAGGCCAAGCAACGGCTTGTGGTCAGTCACTATGGTAAAGGGCCGCCCGTACAAGAAATCATGGAATTTTTTTACGCCCTTCACGATTGCCAGACCCTCCTTGTCAATCTGTGAGTAGTTTTGTTCGGCTGCAGCAAGCGTCTGGGAGAAGTATGCCACCGGCACCTCTCTTCCATCCGGGAGTTGGTGTCCCAGGACAGCGCCGATGCCATAGGGAGAGGCGTCGCATGCCAGCACCACTGGCAGCCTCTTGTCGAAGTGTGCTAAGACCGAGTTCGAGACGAGCAAGTCCTTGACTGCCTGGAATGCGGCCCTTTGTCGCTGGCCCCACACCCAAGGGGCCCTTTTATCTAGGAGTCTGTGTAGGGGCTCCGCTACCGCTGCCTTATGGGGAAGGAAGGCATGGTAAAAGTTCAATAGTCCCAAGAATGACTGAAGTTCGGGCTTGCTCTTGGGCGCTGGGGCCTCACAAATGGCCCGTACCTTGTCACCGGTTGGATGGACCCCTTCTGCGTCCACCTTAAATCCCAGAAAGTCCACCTGCGGCACTCCCAGTAAACACTTTTCCCGCTTCACCTTGAGGCCCGCCGTCTGGAAACGGTGCAGGACGGATCGGAGGCGGTCCTCAAATTCCTCTGGTGTGGGCCCGGCGATCAGTACATCATCGAAGAAGGGGGTGACGCCAGGAATCCCTTTAAGGAGAGAGTCCATTAGATTCTGGAATATGCCTGGTGCCACGCTAACGCCAAATTGCAGCCGCTTAACTCTGAATGCCCCTCTGTGCGTCACAATCGTCTGAGCCTCTGCTGTGGCTTCGTCCACAGGCAACTGTTGATACGCTTGGGCCAAGTCCAGTTTGCCAAAGATTTTTGACCCAGCCAGGGTGGCGAGGACATGGCTGACCACTGGCACTGGGTATGCATGGGCCGTGAGAGCCTTGTTTATGGTGCATTTGTAGTCTGCACAGATGCGGACCGAACCGTTAGGCTTGACGGGTGTGACAATTGGAGTTTCCCAGGGGGCGTTGGGCACCGGCTAAAGCACTCCTTGCTCCACGAGCCGGTCCAATTCCTCGTCTATGCGGGGTTTCAGGGCGAACGGGACCCGGCGGGCCTTGTGCCTGATGGGTCGTACAGCGGGGTCCAGCTGTAGGGCAATGGGGGGTCCTGTATATCGTCCCAATGCCCCATCGAAAACCCCTGGAAACTCTTTGCATATGGCGTCCACGTCCACTTGTAAGCTAGTGCGGTTCACCCCGGTAACGGCTAGCCCCAGAGGTCCAAACCATGCCAGTCCCAGTAAGCTAACGTAGGGGCCCTTAACTACCAGCAAGTCCAATTGTTGCTTTCGCCCTCGATATTGCACCCTGAAGGTCCCCACCCCCATAGTAGGGACCTTACGTTTCTGGAAGTCCCGGAGGGTGAATGGGGCCGGCCTTAGTTTGGGACCCCCATTAGGGCACAGTTCCCTTAATGTTCGGGCCGAGATTATGGATAGAGTTGAACCCGTGTCCAGCTCCATGCGGCATGGGGCTCCCTCTATCTGTACCTCTATATAAATTTTCTCTGTGCTGGGATGGGGCAACTGGAATACCTGGTAGTCCGTGATCTCCGTCGAGTTGCCTTGGTGCATGGTGCCGTGTGACCTGGGGCTCCTGGGTCGGTCATCTGATGCTTGTCGACGGGTGAGTCGAGCCCGACACACCCGGGCGATGTGTCCCAATTTTCTGCACTGCCTGCACTCTGCGTTGCGGAAACGACAGGTCCTCCTCTCGTGGTTCTCCCCGCAGCTTGCACAGTTCCCTCCTTCTCGTCGAGGCTGCTGTGGTGTGTGTGCTGCTTGAGTGCGCCGCTGTACTCGGTGTACTTCCTCCCTGTCAGATTCGGATTCGTCGGTGAGGTCTTCGTGGTAGACCCTCGGTTGGGATGGCGGGGCCGGTCGTGCCTCTTGCGTTGACCTCTCGGCGGCTTCGGTTGCCAGGGCTTCCTCCAGAGCAATCTGGAACGTGAGGTCTTTTTTGGCGTAGAGGCGTCGTTGCAACATCTCGTCCCTCAGGCCACCGACGAGGCGGTCACGAAGCATGTTCTCCAATTCTGAGAAGTTGCATAACCGGGCGGCTTGGCGGAGGGAGGTCACAAACCCAGTTATGGTTTCCCCCGGGGCTTGCCGCTTTGCGTAGAAGGCATTTCGTCAAGCTACCACCGAGGGCTGTGGTGAGAAGTGCTCCTTCAGCCGTTCCATTATTGTTTTGTAAGAGAGGGTAGCGACATCTCTAGGTGCAAGGAGAGCCCGGGCGATTTCAAACGTCTCCTCTCCACAGATGCTGAAGAATGTCGCCCTCTTCATGGCATCGTTGGTGACTTCTTTCGCTTGCAGGAGGAAGTTGAAACGGGCGGCGTACCCTTCCCAGTCTCCTGATGCTGGTTTGAATGGCAAGAAGCTGCTGTCGGTTGCCATTCTGGGTTCCTTGGGTCCTGGAGCTGAAGCCTGGATGCACGGTGCGATGCAGCGGTGCAGCAGGTGGCGGTGCTGCGGTGCAGTGCGTGGTGGCGGTCAGCTCAGCAGGATCCCATCCTCGTCGCCAGTGAAATATACTCGGAGTCAAGAGTGAATTTCATGCTCTTTATTCAGCTCATAGTCATCAAGGAGGAGAAGAGAAGACGAATGGCTCTTTTCCCCAAACCATCTGCTTATATACATTATTTACACAATGGGCCTTGCGTGATTGGCTACTTCAGGGCTACACCTGTGGGCCAATTATATTATGGATTGACTTCTGCCTGCAGCCTGATTGGCTGCTCCTACAGGCCAATCAGGTAGCAGATTCACTTCTGCCAGCCGCCTGATTGGCTGCTCCAGCAGACCAATCAGGTTGCGGATTCACTTCCACCTGGCGTTGGATTGGGTAGCTCCCGCTGATTCTGAATCCTATTGTTCTAGGATTCAGCTCAGTACATAACACCAGGTGTCCCCCATCCTATATTTGTGCATCTGGTTCTTCCTGCCTAAGTTCAGAACCTTACATTTGTCCCTATTGAAATTCATTTTGTTAGCTTGCACCCAGTTCTCTATCTGTTGAGGTCATTTTTAATTCTGATTCTGCCTTCTGTGGCATTATCTACCTCTCCCAGTTTGGTGTCATCTGAGAATTTGGTGAACATCCCCTCAGTTCCTTCATCCAAGTTGTTTACAAAGATATTGAACAACAATGTGCCCAGGACAGAACCCTGCAGCATTCCACTTGTCATTTTCCCCCAGGATGGTGAGGAACCATTAGTGAGATCATAACTCTAGATTACAACTATATCTGGTTAAACCATAAGATCAAATTTGATTATTCACAAACAAGGTGGAGACACATACCCAGTTTCTTCATTCCCATGTGGCACTAGGACTGGGGGTCTAATCCTGGCCTTACAATTGTCAGCAGGAAGGGGGGGAAATTATGTGCACTGCAGCTGCATCAGCTATTTATAGAGATTAGCACAGCAATAAATCACTGGATTTATAAACTTCTTGCAGCTTTAATCCACTTGTATAGGATTAGCTAAAAGAGGTTTTTAAGTGGCTGGGATGGCAGATCTATCTTCACAGTATGACACAGCAGCCTTGGAGTTACAAGACCAGTTCCTATGGGAGCCATGAAAGATAATGTGGGGATTTAAAACAAACCTCTCCAATTTTGCTTGTCTTCATTCTTCACACACTGTGCCTCAGGTAACAAGCCACGCGGCTGACAAGATTTCAGTGCCATTTCTTTATTACATTTTAATCTCACCTTTCCGCCAGGGGAATCAGGGCAACATGTAGTCCATACACAAACCCACCCACATAGGTTTATTCTCCTGACAACCTGTGACAGTCACTCCTGTCCAAGGTCACAGAGTGAACTTCATGGTTTCTGCAAGGTCCCAAGTTGGTTCCTCAGAAGATATTCCTTCCAGAAACAATCCTACACAACAGCTAATGGGATTTGCCTATTCTCAACCCCTGAATTCTCCAATAACACTGGAACAATGTGTTAGAGTCAGTGCTTTTTTTCTATAAAAATGTTTAGGGGTACTCTCATTTTCCTACTCATATTGTCATACTGCCCTTCAATGCAGCCAAACTTAATTCACAATGTTCAGGGATATGTACCCCTGTGCGCCCCCCAAGCTCTAGTTAGAGTTATGTGAAGCAGAATTCTTGATCTGGACCTTGTGCACAATAGGAATAAATAAGTTCTCCACATCAAAAAAGTTTTACTGCAAACTATCTTTAATCTTGTTACACACAACCCACCCACCCCCCCATATTACAAATCGACACATTGCTCTTAAACAACTAGCAGTGCGGTCCAGTATTCTTCAAGTTCTTACTTGTTAACATATTTTAAGAACTATTTTCTCTCTAGTCCTAGAAAGAGATTCAGAAAAGCAAAAGTTGCTTCTTTATAATGCTGGCAGCATTTGAGAGAGACTCCCAGACGAGTCATCAATTCACATAATATTTAAACAAAGACTCCGCCTTCTTGTTGGAGCTTTAGCTGCAAAAGCACCTTTCCCCCTTCTGTATTCGCTATAGTTCCCTGAAAAACATACAGTCTGCAAATACTAACCTACACTAAACTTCATTACACAACAGACTGTTCAAGTGTTCTGATTTTCCAGGGGCAGTCCTGGTATTACAGAAGCCACCCCAGTTTTCGACTTGATCCTGGAATGTTCCACTGTTCCTTTTTCCTCCATGTCTTAGAGAACAATTAAAACTGGTTTGTGTGTGTAGGTGCAAAAACAGAGTCCCATTTATATGGAAAGTAAAATCCAGCTTCCTGATGTAGAATAGGATGTCCATATTTTCATCAGATAAATGTTGGTGGGGGATGTACACAATGAGCACAAACATAGCATTTTGGGCATATTAAACTTGCTTCTTTTTAATAATAATAATAATAGTTGCTGTTATTTATATGCCCCCAGCCACTCGGGGCTTCCAACAAACTAAAACACAATATGACATCAAACATTAAAAACTTGCACAATCTGCCAGTGCCACGCAACTGCCCCACAGGATTTCACCACTGAAGGCGGTTGCTTCACTCCGCCTCATGGGCAGGCTGGCCCTGGTTGAAAAGCCGGATGAGAATGTTTGAAATGAGTGCCTCCCACTAGTTGTTCCACCTGGCCTTTGGGTTGGACTTAGTCTGACCCCTGTGTTTTCCTCCCTCATGGCTTGGATTTATGGACTACTTAAAATGAGGCTGCGTTTTAAATTTTAATATTGTATTTTAATCTGTATTTTAATCAATTGCTTTTTATGTTTTATTGTAATTTTATTGGTGTGAGCAGCCCTGAGCCTGGTTTTGACTGGGGAGGGCGGGGTATAAATAAAAATTTATTATTATTATTAATTATTTATTATTATTATTATTATTATTATTATTATTATTATTAGTCCATAAATGGTTTTCCTCTTGAGGAGAAGCTTCTCAACCTCTCTTCTTCACTTGCAGGACTGAATTCAGAGGAGTCGTGAGGAGTCTGACTCACCAACTCATTCTAGCTCACAAACACCGGTGGCCATTTTCTCCCTTGGGATTTCTAACTCCTTTTTAGCCTAATGGTGTGGCAGAGCGACAGGAGCCTGCAGACTCGTGAAATGCATGGGGAAATAATAGCGCCTATTGTCACTTGGTAAACCTGCTGCCTGTGAGATGTGATGAAGTCAAGTAATATTAGACCAAAAAGAGAGAGAAAGTTTGGTTATTTTATAATTCAGAGCAGGGATTTTAGTGTGGTTGCTCCCGTTCTGTGGAATAGCATTTCTGTCAAGATGCGACAGGTACCCAATATAGGCCCTTTTTGGAAACAATTGAAGACATCCTTTTTTGAGAGAGAGAGAGGTCTTCCCATCCATATAAATGGTTCTTTGCCATGTATGCTTATATTTTTATTGTTTCAGTTTTGTTTTACTTGTATTCAATTTTTGTGGGTTTTTTTAACTGGGTTTGTTTTTGTTTTTCCTGTTTTTTTGCACATTGCCTTGAGACGTCTGTGTAGAAAGTGATTAATAATAATAACCGCCACAACAGCAACTTGTAAAAGAGACAGACTAATTCATGCATGCACAGCTGAAGTAGTTAACCAAAATTTTACAGAAAGTTATGCTTACAGCAGTCTCCCCTTCAGCTATTCTGCATTGTCTGAGAGAGACAAGGTCAGTTTTTTTTTTTTTTTTGGCCAGAAGCTATCATTTGTCTGATGGGTAAAATCTGAAAGAATGCTCCTTTGAATATTTGAAAATGCACTTTAGAACAAAGGAAAGGGCCTTACATCGGTCTGCACTTTCTCCATTAGCTGTCAGTGAATCTCCGGGATCTTAAGAGGCAGAGGTCTTTCCCATCACTTGCTACAGGCCGTGGTCACTTCCCTCCTATTGAGCATGAAAAGCCACAGGAATTTTTAAAGATTTAAATGCTTATATTTTTAAAAGTTTTAAAAACATAATGGCACTTCCATCAGGTGGGAGAAGCAGGAGCAGCTGGAGGGAAGCTGGAATTGAGAGAAAGATAGGAAGAGGGGAAGGACAGGAGAGTGAGAACAGGGTGGGGTGAGGTTGGGTGGGAAATTAAGTTCTGTTGTTGGTTAGTCGTTTAGTCGTGTCTGACTCTTCGTGACCCCATGGACCATAGCACGCCAGGCACACCTGTCTTCCACTGCCTCCTGCAGTTTGGTCAGACTCATGTTGGTAGCTTCGAGAACACTGTCCAACCACCTCGTCCTCTGTCGTCCCCTTCTCCTTGTGCCCTCAATCTTTCCCAACATCAGGGAGTCTCCTCCAACACCAGAATTCAAAAGCATAAATTCTTTGGCGATCAGCCTTCTTTATGGTCCAGCTTTCACTCCCATACATCACTACTGGGAAAACCATAGCTTTAACTATACGGACCTTTGTCGGCAAGGTGATGTCTCTGCTTTTTAAGATGCTGTCTAGGTTTGTCATTGCTTTTCTCCCAAGAAGCAGGCGGCTTTTAATTTCGTGACTGCTGTCACCATCTGCAGTGATCAAGGAGCCCAAGAAAGTAAAATCTCTTATTGCCTCCATTTCTTCCCCTTCTATTTGCCAGGAGGTGATGGGACCAGTGGCCATGATCTTGGTTTTTTTGATGTTGAGCTTCAGACCATATTTTGCGCTCTCCTCTTTCACCCTCATTAAAAGGTTCTTTAATTCCTCCTCACTTTCTGCCATCAAGGTTGTGTCATCTGCATATCTGAGGTTGTTGATATTTCTTCCGGCAATCTTAATTCCGGCTTGGGATTCATCCAGTCCAGCCTTTCGCATGATGAATTCTGCATATAAATAAGCAGGGAGACAATATACAGCCTTTTCGTACTCCTTTCCCAATTTTGAACCAATCAGTTATTCCATATCCAGTTCTAACTGTAGCTTCTTGTCCCACATAGAGATTTCTCAGGAGACAGATGAGGTGATCAGGCACTCCCATTTCTTTAAGAACTTGCCATAGTTTGCTGTGGTCGACACAGTCAAAGGCTTTTGCGTAGTCAATGAAGCAGAAGTAGATGTTTTTCTGGAACTCTCTAGCTTTCTCCATAATTCAGCGCATGTTTGCTATTTGGTCTCTGGCTCCTCTGCCCCTTCGAAATCCTACTTGCACTTCTGGGAGTTCTCGGTCCACATACTGCCTAAGCCTGCCTTGTAGAATTTTAAGCATAACCTTGTTAGCGTGTGAAATGTGTGCAATTGTGCGGTAGTTGGAGCATTCTTTGGCACTGCCCTTCTTTGGAATTGGGATGTAGACTGATCTTCTCCAATCCTCTGGCCATTGCTGAGTTTTCCAAACTTGCTGGCATATTGAGTGTAGCACCTTAACAGCATCATCTTTTAAAATTTTAAATAGTTCAGCTGGAATATCATCACTTCCACTGGCCTTGTTATTAGCAGTGCTTTTTAAGGCCCATTTGACTTCACTCTCCAAGATGTCTGGCTCAAGGTCAGCAACCACACTACCTGGAGTGTACGAGACGTCCATATCTTTCTGGTATAATTCCTCTGTGTATTCTTGCCACCTCTTCTTGATGTCTTCTGCTTCTGTTAAGTCCTTACCACTTTTGTCCTTTATTATGGTAATCTTTGTACGAAATGTTCCTTTCATATCTCCAATTTTCTTGAACAGATCTCTGGTTTTCCCCATTCTATTGTTTTCCTCTATTTCTTTGCATTGCTTGTTTAAGAAGGCCCTCTTGTCTCTCCTTGCAATTTTTTAGGAAATTTGCATTCAGTTTCCCGTATTTTTCCCCTCTCCCTTGCATTTTGCTTGCCTCCTCTCCCCCGCTATTTGTAAGGCCTCGTTGGACAGCCATTTTGCTTTCTTGTATTTCCTTTTCCTTGGGATGGTTTTCGTTGCTGCCTCCTGTATAATGTTACGAGCCTCCATCCATAGTTCTTCAGGCACTCTGTAAACCAAATCTAAATCCTTAAACCTGTTCCTCACTTCCACTGTGTATTCATAAGGGATTTGATTTAGATTGTGTCTTACTGGCCCAGTGGATTTTCCTACTTTCAGTTTAAGCTGGAATTTTGCTATAAGAAGCTGGTGATCTGAGCCACAGTCGGCTCCAGGTCTTGTTTTTGCTGACTGTATAGAGCTTCTCCATCTTTGGCTGCAGAGAATATAATCAATCTGATTTTGATGCTGCCCATCCGGTGATGTCCATGTGTAGAGTCGTCTCTTGTGTTGTTGGAAAAGAGTGTTTGTGATGACCAGCTTGTTCTCTTGACAGAACTCTGTTAGCCTTTGCCCTGCTTCATTTTGAACTCTAATTCCAAACTTGCCAGTTGTTCCTTCTATCTCTTGATTCCCTCTTTAGCATTCCAATCCCCTATAATGAGAAGAACATCCTTCTTTGGTGTCATTTCTAGATGGTCTATAAGTCTTCATAGAATTGGTCAATTTCAGTTTCTTCAGCACCGGTAGTTGGTGCATAAACTTGGATTACTGTGATGTTAAAAGGTCTGCCTTGGATTCGTATCGAGATCATTCTATCATTTTTGAGATTGCATCCCTGTACAGCTTTTGCCACTCTTTTGTTGACTATGAGGGCCACTCCATTTCTTCTACAGGATTCCTGCCCACAGTAGTCGATATGATGGTCATCTGAACTGAATTCGTCCATTCCCGTCCATTTTTGTTCACTGAGACCCAGTCACATTTTAATGCTAACCTACCTAATTTGGACTTTCTGAAACAATATGCAAACCGAAATACAGCTATCCTTAAAAATTCTCCAAACTTTGGAAATGCAGCTCTCTAACTGAATAGTGCACACAATGCTTAGATATTAGGGGAAAGCTTCCATAAAAATGAATATATTTGTGAAAATTACATACATAAATGCATTATATTAGATAAATTGCTTGCAAAAATGTGTTGCAAAAATTGCATATTTTTATATATCACATTGTTGTGATAACTATTTTTTAAAAAGAAAAGGTGACAAACTGACATAGAGAACTGATGCATGGTAATTAATTAAGAAATGGACAGATTAGTTCATACCTAGGCTGCAGAGGGAACAGGATGGGTGACAGTGGAGTGAGTCCCCTGGAGCGCCTCTGGAGCTCGACGGTGGGCAGGGGTTGTCCTGGGCTGTCACTTGCTGAAGATCCAGGACTGTGGAGTGCAGGATGGCACCGTGCAAGTATAAATCCTGGCTGTAGCAACAGCCACAACGATTGAGATATTCCAGAGAGCGCTCTTCCTGCTCCCTGTGCCCTTATACCTTAACAGAAGAGGACAATGACAGGACCCCTTGGGAGTTTGTGGACTTTCCTTCCTCGGAGGACTTTAAGCAGAGATTCCTGTATTGCAGGGTTGGACCAGACGGCTCTTGGGGTTTCTTCCAACTCTGCAATTCTATGAATCAGTGGCTGGATCTATGCACATTAAAAATGCTACACAAAAACACGTTATAAAAGCACTTAATGGAAAATCCCATTGGCGACAGATCACAGCTTTAAAGTGCCGTCTGGTGCCGCACCATTTATAACACAGTTATAACTATATAATTGACGAGTGTAGATTAGTCCTATGATTCTATTATCTTGCCCCTGAGTAAAGCTGAGAAAGTCTTGAATGATATGAGAGGAGTCTCCAAGATGACCAATCATGGTGCTTTTTCCACTGATGAAGATCATGATTCCCTCTGACATTATGCTCAGGTTAGTCCAACTGGATTTGATGATTAATGGACCACAGAAGCTTTCATTTTGACTTTGTACTATAATGCACCAGCTGTTTTTAATGTTCTTACCAGCTCCTTATTATAAAATAGCTTCAGGGTTACTTCTGGCAGTATCTGCCACTGGTGCTCTTTGCCAAAATTGAACTTCTCTACAGATTATTCTTTTTAACAGAGTAGCAAATTGCTTGAGGCAGTAGGATTGCTTAATTATGAAAGTATTTAACTAAAAGTTTTTTTTATGTTCTGGAGGAGGGTTCCATTTGATTAGGAAGTACCCTTGCAATGCTATGAGTTATTACAACTTTATCAAATTGTATGAATTGTTCTGATGAACTTGCTGCTGCTGTTTGCTTTATTTATACGCTAGTGTGTTTGATAGCATAGTGATTGCAATATTTGTTGTTCTTTGTAATGCTGTCATTATTATTGTGAGCCACTTTGAGCTCAACATTCACTGCTTGGAAAGAAGAATACAAAGATCAAATCAAAATTGGGGTGGAACCTCTCCCCCTCTCCATGGGAGCCATCGCAGAGTGAGCCTGAAGAGTGACAAATAAGTTGAAAAAATGGAGAATGTTTTTGTGTTTCATTTTAACAGATGAATAAAACAACACATAAAGGGGTGGGTGGGGTGGGAGGATAACAACAGAAAGGAGGAAAACAACCAGCCTGAGCTGGAAGAATAACAACACAGTGGAGAGGAGGCAAGTGGGTTCTGCTTTGAGTGAAGGCAGAAATGAACTGAAGGACCAGCAGAGAAAGGCGCCTTCATGGCGGGGAGCAGGAGGAAGCTAATCTAGACAGACCAATGGTCATGGCAGCTTTCACCATATCGTCATTAAAACTTGGCAGGTCTGTCTGGTGCAAGATGTAGCATACAGGCAACTGAGCATTCCTGAAAGTGTTCAAAGGCTTTGTGCTACCTCCTTCTACTCTGTGTGCTCAGCTATGTCTCTGTATGCCATGTAGCCCCTTTGCTAAATTAACATTTGTGTTAGGAATAAAGTTTGAATGCAGAACTCTTTAAGTCTCAGGCTAGCACTCAAACCATTCAATTATCTAAGGGTTTAGGAAATAGAAAATGGGATTCATTCAGACATTAACCTATTTGCTTTCCCTGTGTCTCCTCACTGATATTTTTTTTTTTAAAAAAAAATCTCAAGTGAACTCGAAGAATTTGCCAGCTGTTCACCTTCAAAAGGAGGTTATTTTCTAGTACAGCCATAGAATAAAGGTGTTTCTAATGAGATAACTAGTACTTGTGGTGCAGTTGTGTGGATAAAGCTCTGTACCATCTTCAATTTATGTTTATTTTATTTAAAATCAAAATATTTTACATGAATAACCGTCCCCAATCTCCAATCCTGCTAAGGAATTTTTCAGTCTGAGTGCCAAACAAAATTTAATTGAACTGCACTACTTTAGAATGTAGGTAGAAGGATATTTTGATTGACTGCCTCCTCATGATTGAACACAAAAACCTCAGAAACGCCACTCATAACTAGAAATGGGCAAACAGCCCCTGTTTAACCCACAAAAATGAATAGGCTTAACAGATTTTAAAAATATGCACACATAGGTGAGCCCTATAAGTAAAGTCTGGTGGAATGCATCATTCATCACTGATTTTTTCTCATGGATAGAAGTGATCAGTTTTGTTACCTGTTGACTTTATCTGTGTTCCTCAGACTGATGATTTCAAACTGTCAGGCTCATAATCATGTTTCTTGCTGGCATCTGTCTGTCTTGGGAGACAATAAAGTTAAGCTGTTGGAAGGTTGCAGCATCTGCTGTGGCTGTTGAGACCGATGCAGGAGAAACAGGTCGTGTTGCAGCTGGGGCAGGTGAAGTGTCCAGCTGTGCTGCTGCAGACGCACCATGGCATTTGTTCTCTCTGCACTCCTCCCCGTGGTCATTTCTCCTCTGGTCACTGCTACAGATACACAACCTGCCTGCCTGCCTGCAAGGGATTCCCACATGGCAGGGTTGTTGCTGCCAGCCTTCATGTCATGTTTGCAGACATCTTTGTGACTTGAAGGGGTGTGGGCAGATGGTAGCCCAGGTCTGACGGACTAAGTAAAGCAAGCAGGGCTAATGCAGGTGCTGCACCAAATGCAGCCCTCTCCAGGGTGGCACCCTCCCCTTGCTATACCCCTAGCAGGAGTGTCTCCTGCATAGCTCCACTGCTCCAAAACAAGCCTTGCAGTTCACCCCAAAGCATAAGTGGGGAGCAGCAGTGGAGAGGGTGGGAACAGCCCGATTTCAGGCTGCTCCTGCCTTCCCCATTCCTCTGCTACTAGCATCTCCCTTGTGGTTTGCCCAAAAGCGGTGGGGCTGGGCAGGAGCTAGTGAGGGGTGGGCCAGGGAGTGGCATGCTGAGTGTCGCCCTCCCCGGGTCGAACCCAGGGCGGATTGCCCCCCTTGCCCCCCCTTGCTACGCCCCTGCCTGCCATCTTTCATTCTGTGGACATGGCCAAGCCATGCTGAGAATGCTCTTAGATGTTACTGAAACAAGTGCGAAAACTTGCCACAAGCAAGTTGTTTCTGGTGGCCATTATGTCCATCCTAGATCTGTGTGCATTCCAGGTTCCTATGCAATATTTTTCTTTACAGCATCGGACTTTCCTTTCGCTTCCAGGCATATCCGCAACTGAGCGTCCTTTCGGCTTTGGCCCAGCCGCTTCATCAGCTCTGAATCTACTTGTACTTGTCCTCCGCTCTTCCTCAGTAGCATGTTGGACGCCTTCCGACCTGAGGGGCTCATCTTCCAGCGTCATAACTTTTATATGCCTGTTGTCTTTGTCCATGGAGTTTTCTTGGCAGGGATACTGGAGTGGCTTGCCAGTTCCTTCTCCAGGTGGATCACGTTTAGTCAAAACTCTCCACTATGACCTGTCCATCTTGGGTGGCCCTGCATGCCATAGCTCATAGCTTCTCTGAGTTATTCAAGCCCCTTCGCCACGACAAGGCATTGATCCATGAAGGGGGAGTTCCAGAAAAACGTCTACCTCTGCTTCATTGACTATGCAAAAGCCTTTGACTGTGTCGACCACAGCAAACTATGGCAAGTTCTTAAAGAAATGGGAGTGCCTGATCACCTCATCTGTCTCCTGAGAAATCTCTATGTGGGACAAGAAGCTACAGTTAGAACTGGATATGGAACAACTGAGTGGTTCAAAATTGGGAAAGGAGCACGACAAGGTTGTATATTGTCTCCCTGCTTATTTAACTTATATGCAGAATTCATCATGCGAAAGGCTGGACTAGATGAATCCCAAGCCGGAATTAAGATTGCCGGAAGAAATATCAACAACCTCAGATATGCAGATGACACAACCTTGATGGCAGAAAGCGAGGAGGAATTAAAGAACCTTTTAATGAGGGTGAAAGAGGAGAGCGCAAAATATGGTCTGAAGCTCAACATCAAAAAAACCAAGATCATGGTCACTGGTCCCATCACCTCCTGGCAAATAGAAGGGGAAGAAATGGAGGCAGTGAGAGATTTTACTTTCTTGGGCTCCTTGATCACTGCAGATGGTGACAGCAGTCACGAAATTAAAAGCCGCCTGCTTCTTGGGAGAAAAGCAATGACAAACCTAGACAGCATCTTAAAAAGCAGAGACATCACCTTGCCGACAAAGGTCCGTATAGTTAAAGCTATGGTTTTCCCAGTAGTGATGTATGGAAGTGAGAGCTGGACCATAAAGAAGGCTGATCGCCGAAGAATTGATGCTTTTGAATTATGGTGCTGGAAGAGACTCTTGAGAGTCCAATGGACTGCAAGAAGATCAAACCTATCCATTTTTAAGGAAATCAGCCCTGAGTGCTCCCTGGAAGGACAGATCGTGAAGCTGAGGCTCCAATACTTTGGCCACCTCATGAGAAGAGAAGAATCCTTGGAAAAGACCCTGATGTTGGGAAAGATTGAGGGCACTAGGAGAAGGGGACGACAGAGGACAAGATGGTTGGACAGTGTTCTCGAAGCTACGAACATGAGTTTGACCAAACTGCGGGAGGCAGTGCAAGACAGGAGTGCCTGGCGTGCTATGGTCCATGGGGTCACGAAGAGTCGGACACGACTAAACGACTAAACAACAACAGATCTGTGTGCATTTCACAACTGTGCAGATCCCCCTCCCTCCCTCCCTCTGGGATTTCTGTCCACCTGGGAGGGAATATGTTATGGTGGGGTGGGGTGGGGTGGGGTGGGGGACATTTTGACCATTCAACCCTTATTTGAATAGTATGGTGAAAAAGAGACTTACTCCAAAGCAAAGCATTGAAATTCTTAAAGCTATTGCATTCAGTAATTCAGCCATGATAGCAGTTACAGTGGCCTAAGGTAACCCTAATTATTTTCCTAATTGTTTTGTTTATTCTTTGCTTTATTAAATATAAGACTAATATAGAATCAAGTAACTGCTATGAAATTACAAATACATTCTCACTTATATGCTGTGTTTCTCTTGATTTGTCTCGGTGTGTACTGTTTGTATACTCGTTTTGTTTGGAATAATTAATATTCTACCATCTCCATAGAAATCAAGAGAGAACTGTTCTTATATCTTCTTATATAGATACAAAGATGTCTACAGTGAGGTTTAACAGAGGGGCCCCCCTTCGCACAGCACTTTAGCCAGCCACTTTGTGAAAGACCGGACCCTGTCTTAAAATGGGGTGTGGCTTGAGGTTGTGGGGGGAGATTGGGGCAAGTGGTGAAGGGCATTGGTCATGTGTGGGGGAGGGCAATGGAGAAGGAGGGGCTGGTGAGCGAAGCAAGTGGGGTGGCAACCCCTAGTGTGTATGTATGTATGTATGTATGTATGTATGAATAAAAGGGTACCGTATTTCAATAAAGTCATCCGCACCATGTGTGCTATTCAGAGCACACACCCTTTTTGCCCATTTTTCTGATTAAGCAGTTGTCCATACATTCTGCCTCCATTGTACGGCATGTAGATAGATGTTCAAGTCCTTTCCAGTTTTGAGGCGTCACACCGACACCCAAAGAAAAGTAATGAGTTGCTTGTACTGTAGATTGAGCTGGTCTTTTTTTGAATATTGTCAATAAACCCAGACATTGATTACATTGTACATGCCAATTTGTAACATTGCTTATTTCTACAGATACTCTCTCCCAGAAGGGTAGCACTTGTTCACACAGCCACCACATACAAAATGTCATCCCAACTAATGCCAATGTTTTTGTTGTTCTAATGATTGTTGACTGTTCTGAGTGGCTTTGTTGACTGAAGATTGGGGCTGTAAATTCTTGAAATAAACATAAAGAATTCCATCACCATGTGAATATTCATTCCCATTAGCTGCACACAATGAGACCTGCTTCCCTATGTCGCTCTCCCTTCCTGGATTGGGCAATTATATAATTGCTATCTTCTTTCTTGCAACATCTTCCGTGACTATATTCAACTTTTTCTTGAATTTCTAACAGGGGTTTCTGAAGCAAGAGCTTCTTTCCTGCTGCTGCACATTGGGAATAAGCTTTAGCCTGCATTCTGTGCTTTTAAGGCACCCTGCCTGATTTCTGGCTTTATTGATCACCTCTGGTTTAAATGAAAACCAATTTAGACTCAAGGAAACTTGGGGAAAGAAAGAAGCCAATAAAAAAGAGCCCTGGAATAAAAATGTAAAAAAGCCTCAGTATTTTGGCTCTGCTTTCCTGCTTTATGCAACTGTTAACACCATGCATTAAGGTTCTAATAAAAATACATCTGCTTCTATTTTAGAAGTTTGTTTAAACAATGACCTTTTACAGGGAGAAGGAGCTTAAATAAAGATAAATGGAGAGGGATGAAAGTTTATCTGTAGAGGACAAGAGCAAAAACCCTTAAAAGTTTGATTCCAGTTATCCTCTGTCTGGACCACTTGTGCAATGAAGTCAAAGTAATTTACTAATTTTGTAAATTCACATGTTATCCCCAAGGATCTGGAAGGACATGGGCATCAAGCCACATGGGGAGTTGCTACAAGGCCTCATAAGATTCTACCCAGCTTTCCTGCTGTGGTTCAAATTGTCTTAAACAAGGTGCAGACCACGTTACCACATGTGGATACTCATGCAAACTGATATCTATGGAGTGTGACATCGGCTGCCCTAGAGGTATATTATGTCAATCAGGTCTGAACTGGGGCCCTAGATCCCATTTTAGATCAAGTTTCAGGAAACTGTAGCCAGAGCAGGAGCAGTTGTGACCTTCAGGCTCATGATATGACAGCTGGGGTGGGATGAAACGTGGTCAGGTAAGGGCCAACTGATCTGCTTCAAAGTTCCCTCTGTTTTGCATTCTTGCAAGTATATCTGCATGTAGGGCTTTGTTGAATACCTCCCTAAGTGCCCTTTTTGGCCTACATTCCTATTCTCCAAACCGTTGGCAAGTGATTTGTAGATAGCAACCACCAGCCATCAAAATCCCTCAATGCCGCTTTAAACAAGCATCTTCTAGCCACCATTTTTTAAGGAAAGAAGTATCTTTCAGTGATGGCTCCCAGCAGGGCTGGCCTGTCCATTCAATGGAGTGGTTCCTCCATGGGCACCAGAGAAATGGCTTCCAGAAAGAGCTCAACAGAAGCCACTGCCATGTGATCCTAGCAAGTGAGGCTGCGGCAGCAGGAAGAGCACCATCCTGTTTTGCCTCAGGCGGCAGAATGGGGCAGGACAGCCTTGGCTCCCAGTTTGCATAGCTACCACAACAAGTTGTCTTTCTCTACTTTCCTCTCTGCACCACTGAACTTAAATATTATTATTTTGTTTCTTTATCTCTTCTCAGTCAGTCTAATCCAATCAAAATAACTTGGTGCCACTGGATTACTACGTGATCTGCAAGCCCTACTCAGAGAGACTCACTGAAATTAATGAGCCTAAGTTAAAAAGGTAAAGGGACCCCTGACAATTAAGTCCAGTCATGAACGACTCTGGGGTTGCAGCACTCATCTTGCTTTACAGGCCGAGGGATCCAACGTTTGTCCGCAGACAGTTTTTCGGGGTCATGTGGCCACCATGACTAAGCCGCTTCTGACGAACCAGAACAGTGCACGGAAACACCGTTTACCTTCACGCCGGAGCGGTACCTATTTATCTACTTGCACTTTGACATGCTTCCAAACTGCTAGGTTGACAGGAACTGGGACCGAGCAACGGGAGCTCACCCTGTCATGGGGATTTGAACTGCCGACCTTTCAATCTGCAATCCCAAGTGGCACAGTGGTTTAACCCATAGCACCACCCGCATCCCCCCCTGAGCCTAAGTTATGCCCATTAACTTCAGTGGGTCAAGTCTGAGTAGGAAGGCTCTAAGGGCATGGCGCTTGCCTTTTGGGAAAGTAATGCTGCTGTTTCAAAGAACATGGTCTGTCTGGGTGCCCACCAGCCTCCACCACACACTGTTCACAATTATCAATAGATATTTTAAAAAAATGCTTGGAGTCTCCAGTACAATCTCCTCACAAGGAAACTGACCATGTAAAAAGGTGTGTCCCTGGAACTTCCTGCTACTCAGCAAAGTCATGGGGCACCAAATTTGGAAAAATCTTACTTTAGATCACACTTCTCAGTTATGCATCAGGGCTGGTGTAAGGCACCCATTTTTTTTTTTAAATGAAAACCTCTGACTGGAGAAGTGTATATTCCTCTCAAACTCAAATCATTTATTAAATATAAAATCAACAGTGGCTTTTCTACAAAGAGGTGAGGACCACAATAATTTCAAAGCAGCTATTAAAGGGTTTTGTCCAATTTTGTTCCTTTCTTCATGCAGCATGGGCACCCTTAATAAATGTTTCCCCCCTCCTTTCCATGCAAAACTCATTAAGATAACAGTTAACAGGCAGTAGAGGCGAATTCAGAGGGTCTATAATGAATACAAGTTTGAACTGGAGTGAATAACTTCAGTATTAGCAATTTAAATTTATAGTTTGAAAACAGATGCATTGCTTCAAATAAATTACCACAGGAGACAGCAAAATCACCAATTATCAGCTCCCTTTCTTGGGCAAATCAATGTGGAGGTAGGAAAATAGTAGCCATTTAAAATGATGAAATGTCAAAATTACAGCCATTATTTATCATACTTTTCTTTTTTAAAAAAATTAAGAATAATTTGATGTGATTACTTACTATTTTCCTATTTTCTGTGCTCCAGAATCAATCCAAAGCTACATCTGAGAGAATCTGATTCAAATAGCTCTCTCTCTCTCTCTCTCTCTCTCTCTCTCTCTCTCTCTCTCTCTCTCTCTCTCTCTCTCTCTCTCTCTCTGTGTGTGTGTGTGTGTGTGTGTGTGTAAATAAGCAAATCATCTGCTGGAGAAGCAAGTTGGATGCCTATGTGCTCCCAAGGAAGAAGCAATGGATTCCTCCACCAGCAGTTTCAAAACGACAATCACAACCAGGAGCTGGGTCAGACTAATGAAGAATAGTACTCTTGACAGCTGCTTCCTTTCTTATTTAAAAAAATATTTTGGGGGGTCTTTCCCTTTTTCAGGGACAAAAAATAGGTGCAAGACACCATGTGTTGTAGTAAAGGTAAAGGGTAAAGGGACCCCTGACCATTAGGTCCAGTCGCGGACGACTCTGGGGTTGCGGCGCTCATCTCGCTCTATAGGCTGAGGGAGCCAGCGTTTGTCCGCAGACAATTTCTGGGTCATGTGGCCAGTATAACTAAGCCACTTCTGGCGAACCAGAGCAGTGCACGGAAATGTCGTTTACCATCCTGCTGGAGGGGTACCTATTTATCTACTTGCACTGCGTACTTTTGAACTGCTAGGTTGGCAGGAGCAGGGACCAAACAACAGGAACTCACCCCATCATGGGGATTCGAAGCGCCGGCCTTCTGATCGGCAAGCTGTAGGCTCAGTGGTTTAACCCACAGCTCCACCTGCATCCCAGATGTGTGGTAGTAGTTAGTGCTAATTGTCGCACAATAGAGAGACAAAGGGGGTGTAGAATACAGCACTAGATCCGTAAAGATTAACCATAAAATCAGAAAACTCACTTAAAATGCCTGCAAATTCAACAGGGAGAGGGGCCTGTCTGATCTCAGCTAGGAGGAACTTCCACAAAATTGGGCCCACCATCCCCCCTTTTAAATAGATTTTATTAAAATTTGGAAGAAAATACAAAGATTAACATTAGATCTCTTTTTATCAAAACTAAAAAGCTAATCTAAATAAAAACACAGGTGAGAGAGAGAGAGAGAGAGATGAAAAAAAATAAGGAGGGAAAGAGAAAAAGGAAGAAAAAGGAAGAAAGAGATGAGCCCCCCATCGCAGTCTCAGGCATGGGGAGCCAGTAATCCATTTGGTATGAAGAAATACAGAGCAGAAGCTAATTTGCAGTAAAGAGGTCACTATATTCTTGCCAAAGTAAGGTAAGATAGATGTGTTCTGCTGGGGCTGTTTTTGGAACCTCTGTAATGGCCTCCTGTTTTCAAAAGAGGAAATGCTTCCAAGGAGAGACACAGAAATGAATGCTGCTGAGCCCAGGCACTGTTTATGCAGTACAGAGTACATCTTCATAACTCCTTGTTAAAGGGAAAATTTGCAGCCAAGGCCAATGAAATACTTTGACGTGCACAATAATCACTTATTATCACCACCATGATGGTCTGGTGTCCTTTCTGTCCCCAGGCAATGGAATTCACTTTCATATTTTGTTCATTTTGCAATAGCAACTCATGACAGCTACCTGATGAACTGGCCTCTGTGAGATCTGAAAGTGATTTTCTTTGCTTGGGGACAGAAAAGACACCAGACCATCACAGTGGCAATAAAGCGATTGTTGTGCGTGCCAAAGGGTTCTGTTGGCCTCTGCCTCAAAGGGTTTGCTTTGGCACAGACATCAACATGGTATTAGCATATATAGTCAGAAACAAATCCCTGCTGTTTGCAAAGAAAAATGCAAGAGTCACACCTTCATGGTGGCTGGTTCTATGACACAGTTTGCAGAAGGAACAAAATGTGAATGCTCCTCCCATGCAAAACAGCAGCAGGGAAATTTGTATTGAAAAGACTGCAAAAGGAAAAAAAATGTCAGGTTATTCTACAGGCATGTAGAAGTAAAACAACTTTACTACCAGGAGGAAAGCGGGATAAGAACAGCTACACAACTTCTGGACTACCGTGATTGCTGATCGGCGAGAGAATCTTGAGCTCCAAGATTCCCTGCCGCTGTAAGGGGGGGGGAGCCGCGAGAGCGCCGCGGACCCTCAAAGGATCACCGGATCGAGCGTTCTGGGGATGCGGGGACTCAGCTGCACCTTTTTCTGTCTCCTCTGCTCCCTGGTAAGCCCTATTAAGGGAGCCAAGAGCGAGCAGAGTGGAAACGTGGTGCCTTGAGTGAAACTGCTACTCTCGCAGCGCGAAGCTCCATGCCAGCATCCTGTGGAGTGGTGGATTCTTCTAAATTCAAAGGATTTGAAGACATTGGACACCGTGAGTAAAGGAAAAGAATTTTTTTAAAAAATTAATTGGAAAGAATTGGGCACGGGAGGAAATTAAAAAAGGAAATTGATCTCCTACATTGAGAGAACTGTGACATAATTAATTTGCCCGAAGCCGGAAAGGTTGACAGGAAGCTTTCAATTTCCATTGAGGAAGTCTACAATGTTAAGTCTTTTTATGTTTTCTTTTTGTTTTTTGTCTTTTTGTTTTTTGTATTTTGTAGTGTATGAAAATGAATAAATATTATTGGGGGGGGGAGAGCAGTTACACAAGTGGCTACCAACCTCTGGACATGGTACCACCTATTTCCACACCCTCCAACATTTCTCTGATGAAAACAGGGACATCCTAAGGAAAAGTGGGAGATTCCGGGATTAAATCTGAAACTGGGACAGCTTCTGTAAATCTGGGGCTGTCCCTGAAAAATAGGGACATTTGGGGGGTCTGTATTTCTAGAAAAGCAGCATTGCTCTGTTCAGGAGCTCCCCACTATAAATAAGCATGTTTCAAGACAAAGCTAAAGTTGTTAGAATTGGAAGGTACCAATTGTTAAAGATGCACTAGTTGGCAATCGTAGACTTGCTAGAACACTATAAGAAAGATACACTAACCTAGGGAGAATAACCAGAATGTTACCCCTTCCCTTCTAATATTAATAGCTCAACTCAATAGTTCTGATATATAAAGTTCTAATATATCTGTCTTCTTCATCAATGGCCTTTTAATAGTACCTGTATAAGACATTCATGCTTCCATAACAAGATAATCGCTAACAGCAAAGGTCATAGAACAAAATTGTGTTGACCACAGGGTAGGAGGCATGGGGAAGTCTCTGACAAAACAGGCAATGAGTCCAGGGTGAGTTTCCTCATAATTCAACGAGTGGACCAGAAGAGCCCAGTCTTCCTTCTGGTCTGCCCATGAGCCACGCCTGGCTGGTAACCAGACATGATGAGCTTATTGGCTCTCAGAGGAAAGCCCTTTCCTCATGCCATTGTGGTTGTGCCTGCTACTCTTCCAGCTGTGCAGCCAAACTAGACCACTCTCCTCTGCTACCATCAGCCCAATGCTGGGCCAAAAGGGGGGTCCTTAGCTACGGTGGGAACCCAGGTCTTGTAAAAACTAGGATGTTGCAGATAACCATCAATTGGTAGTGTGTCCCTGAATATTTTCCTCTTCTACAGGTGTACATTTGAGAACTTGACACATGTTTCTCACTGCAGCACGACCTCCACTTCACATGTTCCTGCATCCTGTTCTGAGGCTATCTTCTTTCCAGTTCTTCCATCTGTTTCACTCTTGATTGTACACCTTTGTCTTCTGATGAGGACTGAATATTTATCAGCAGAAAACTATCAATATTTGCTCAATTTTTTAAAAGCATACAGTTTTTAGAAAGCTGTTTTCATGTTTCCTTTAAAAATGTCATTTCAAAAGCCAATGTATCCAGACAGTTTATTTTTAACTGAAATTTTGTTGTTTCTTTATTCTTTTTGCAAAAACACACACAACAAAACCACTTCTAATCAAAATAATGTTCACTCTAACAAAAGAAGCAGAAAATCAATACACATATTTGAAATCACATTAACTTGAGAAAGTGCACTTGCAGTCTAGCCCGTGTTTGGAAAGATATACAAATTTTGATGCATCACACAATAGAGTTTTTATTGATGGGCACTTACTCGACATCCAGTTAAATTATTATTTAGAAGGAGAAAGTCATATAGAATTACCCACTGCATTTATCTACTTTGAAGTTATTTATCAACAAGTTTCCCTAAACATACTTCACAAATAGTATTTCTTTAAAACAAAAGCAGACATACACACCTGAATTCAGAAGAAATTGGGCCAGTTTCAATTTGAAAATACAGACAGACAGATATGGTTCCTAACTTTTTGCTAGACTTTAATGTTGTTGTTGTTGTTGTTTAGTCGTTTAGTCGTGTCCGACTCTTCGTGACCCCATGGACCATAGCACGCCAGGCACTCCTGTCTTCCACTGCCTCCCGCAGTTTGGTCAAACTCATGTTGGTAGCTTCGAGAACACTGTCCAACCATCTTGTCCTCTGACGTCCACTTCTCCTAGTGCCCTCAATCTTTCCCAACATCAGGGTCTTTTCCAAGGATTCTTCTCTTCTCATGAGGTGGCCAAAGTATTGGAGCCTCAGCTTCACGATCTGTCCTTCCAGGGAGCACTCAGGGCTGATTTCCTTAAGAATGGATAGGTTTGATCTTCTAGCAGTCCATGGGACTCTCAAGAGTCTCCTCCAGCACCATAATTCAAAAGCATCAATTCTTCGGCGATCAGCCTTCTTTATGGTCCAGCTCTCACTTCCATACATCACTACTGGGAAAACCATAGCTTTAACTATACGGACCTTTGTCGGCAAGGTGATGTCTCTGCTTTTTATGATGCTGTCTAGGTTTGTCATTGCTTTTCTCCCAAGAAGCAGGCGTCTTTTAATTTCGTGACTGCTGTCACCATCTGCAGTGATCAAGGAGCCCAAGAAGGTAAAATCTCTCACTGCCTCCATTTCTTCCCCTTCTATTTGCCAGGAGGTGATGGGACCAGTGGCCATGATCTTGGTTTTTTTGATGTTGAGCTTCAGACCATAATTTGCGCTCTCCTCTTTCACCCTCATTAAAAGGTTCTTTAATTCCTCCTCGCTTTCTGCCATCAAGGTTGTGTCATCTGCATATCTGAGGTTGTTGATATTTCTTCCGGCAATCTTAATTCCGGCTTGGGATTCATCTAGTCCAGCCTTTCGCATGATGAATTCTGCATACAAGTTAAATAAGCAGGGAGACAATATACAACCTTGTCGTACTCCTTTCCCAATTTTGAACCACTCAGTTGTTCCATATCCAGTTCTAACTGTAGCTTCTTGTCCCACATAGAGATTTCTCAGGAGACAGATGAGGTGATCAGGCACTCCCATTTCTTTAAGAACTTGCCATAGTTTGCTGTGGTTGACACAGTCAAAGGCTTTTGCATAGTCAATGAAGCAGAAGTAGACGTTTTTCTGGAACTCTCTAGCTTTCTCCATAATCCAGCGCATGTTTGCTATTTGGTCTCTGGTTCCTCTGCTCTTTTGAAATCCAGCTTGCACTTCTGGGAGTTCTCGGTCCACATACTGCCTAAGCCTGCCTTGTAGAATTTTAAGCATAACCTTACTAGCGTGTGAAATGAGCGCAATTGTGCGGTAGTTGGAGCATTCTTTGGCACTGCCCTTCTTTGGAATTGGGATGTAGACTGATCTTCTCCAATCCTCTGGCCATTGCTGAGTTTTCCAAACTTGCTGGCATATTGGGTGTAGCACCTTAACAGCATCATCTTTTAATACTGGTTTTTAAATGCTTAAACTGAGTAACAGTAAACAACAAACATACCAGATTTAACGTAGTCATTGGAGGATTGCACAATATCTGTAGTACCCCCAACATTTGCATTTGGCAGCTGGATATGTTTCATATTCCTAAGTGCTATTATCAGTTTTTTACAGAAAGATAGTATTAGATTTTTAGACACCAGCCATGCACAAAGCTGAAAAGCTGGATAAATATGAAATATCAAGAATAATATACAACCATAAATATACCGGTATAATTTTCATTGATATAGATTTATCTGTGTTGCTGCTGCCTTTAAATTGTGATTGTAAATTATATGTTACTTATTTTGATTTAAATACAGGATGATGCATATGTTGTTATTGTCTTTTTAATTTTGCATGTTTGCACCATCATCATCAAGGTATTATAAAAAGCATTCAAGAATCACTTTTTTTAAAAAGTGGCTTTGGCATGAATGCCTAATTCTAGGAACATTTTATTGTTTGAAGAACAATTGTTACTTAGGGGTCAGGTCATGAACCGTTTGTGTGGAACCCACTTTGCATTTGGAATATAGCAATATTGAGCATAGCTGCCAAGTACTCCATTTCCCCCGGGAAACCCCGTTTTTACTTACCTTTTCCCGGTGGTCCCCTGTATCCCTTGAGGGGAGGCATTGGCCATACGCTGAGAGGTTGTCATTGCTCTTCCCTCCAATGGCGGCGAAACGGAGGGCGGGCTCTCTGCTTGAACATATGTTCTCCAGAGCCAGCCCAATCGCCAAACATTCTGGATAACCCTGAAGTCTCCCAGATCCCCGGCTAGGGACTGGGAAGGAAAAATGCCCAAATGCCTGAGCCAAGGTCTCCCTACATCTGAATCTTAATAAAGTTGTGGCCAATTTTAATCCCATAGCAAGTTGTCTTGAGTCATTATTCTGCTCAGGGGTCGCCTGGAGTATGGGGGACTCCGCCTGGATATCACTGGAGATAAGGGAACTTTTCTTTCTTCCCATGGTGATACAATGTGAGAATTGTTTCCCACGATGCAAACAGAAGCAACTTGCTGTGCCAGCTCTCCAAAACATGAGCACCTGTTGCTTATGGGGTGGGGGGGCATAGGGGAGGTTGACATGGGGCAAGTGCGCCAGCAGGCAGCAGATTGGCTCTGCTGATGCATCTGCACTGCACCAACCTCCTTGCCATGTGTAAGGGGACACTCTACGCCCCCCCCAGTATCACCCACCACAAATTGCTCTCTGGGAAGGAGCCTGATGATATGTTATTCTCTGATATTGCTTATTGCAATTTTATTTGTATATTTGATGTTAATTGTTAATCTGTTTTGGAAGGATCTGAAAGGTGGAATATAAACAAATACACAAAAGTCATGTTGTCAGAGGGTCATCATGGCTACTCTAGAGTAACTCCGCCTGAGTCCAGTTTGTCTTTAACGACTTTTATTGTGCAAGATATTTACAGTGCAGAGACAGCTTAAAGCATGACCTCTCAGTCCGAACCAGAATCCGGCAATGAAGTATGTCTGTTCCTATACCAGCAAAGTAGCCGGGGCACCCCAAAACGCCTCCCCCTTGACCTGTGTCGCGGTGCTCTCCTTAACTCTTGTGCTGGAGGAGCAATGCCCTCTCAGTCTCCGCCCTGTCAAGGCGGCGGCAGGGCTCTCCAGCATCCTTGAGCCCTTGCCTGCATCTCTCCTCCCCTGAGCTTTCCCATGGTTCCACACGTTGGCTTCTTTCTCCCTCCAAGTCCTTCCCCTTCCCCCTGGCTGCTTCAGACCTACTGCTGCTCCCTGTGCTTGGCGAGGTGGACGTTAGGATGATGGGGGCTGGCTCCCTGTAGGGAGTCACCCTTACACATGTAAACAGATATTTCCACAGGTTAATGGGGTGCAGCAAAGTCTGTCCAAGATGAAATATGACAATTGAAGCTGCATGAGGATTTGTGAATAATGGAGCCTGTAAAAACGATGGAAATTTAAAGGTTTGTGAACAAATAGTCCTTATCCTTCATTGGTAAAGGGAGATTACTACATTTCAAATAATTTAGAGTGTTCCTCGTGTCAATTATTTCACACAAAGAAATTGTGGGTGCTAACAATGTTAATTTTTACAATTGTCTTAAAGGATTAATTTTGAAGGAAATTAAAGAATTAAAGGCATATTATGTTGGTTAACTTCTCTGATAACTTTGATTGGACTGGTATATGAAGGGTCATAGAGTTTAACTGGTATTAATAAAATCCTCTATTGATGTGATTCCCTTCGTTAACAGCAGTAATTATAATACTGGTTTCTGTATATATAAGGTAATACACCTTAAATTATTAAATGTCTGCAGTTTGATAACCTTATTGTCCTCCCATTCATTGCACATAAATGATCATTCCCTACAATGTCTGTAGGAAATGAATGTGATGCTAAATGGTACGTAGCTCAGGTAATTCTAGGAAATGTGTAAGTATCTGTTCAATATGATTATCAAGGGGCATATTTTAGGATATGCTTATATCAGCTGCAACACATTTGGTTTGTCTGCAATTTTAAATAAAGTAGTTTTAAATGGGCACCTTGGCATGAGTGTGGCAGGGCAGTGTGTGACGTGGCCATTTGGCTAAGATTTCTTCCTCATGGGTTTTGATGGATCTCCAGTGGCTAACAATCCCTCCTGGTAACTTCGCTGGAATTTAGTAAGCCTAGAGTGTTGGAAGTTTTGTTTTTGTTTTTAATTTCTTATGCCCAATTTCCAAGAAATATTTCCTTAAAACAGCACCCCCAAATTTCTGATAATGTTTTTTTTCTGAGTTTCAGTTGGAGTTACACTGCATTTTGGGGCCTTTGGATACAATATTTGTCCCATGTATTTTAGGCACAGGGATTTTAAATTTGTATCTGCATTTCTTCACATTTAACAATTACATTAAACAGTTCTACGTCCCACCTTTCCTCCAACACAGAGCACAGGGCAGTTTCCAGCAATGACACATAAAATGCTTTAATCACAATAAAACAACTTTAAAACCAATAAATCAGAATACAGTACAGTGCAGTCAGCAGCAACAACAATCTCTCTCTCTAGAATTGCACCACAGAAAATAGTATCATCAACATCAAAGTGCTGAGTCAAATAAAAATGTCTTCCTTTTCTCCCACATTAGAAGCAATGAACATTAAGACCAGAGCAAGAAAACAATACCGACTTTCCCTGTCAGTTTCAATAAGGCAAAGGGTATTGTACAGTTGTATATTATCTTGGAATTCATCATTTGGAACATCACAAAAATACTGCATCCTTCTACAGATTTATTCAGTGATTGATATTAACACATTCTTGCACAATATATCACTTTAGATAAAGTAGTTCTATTCCATATTTTGTTAAAGCATTGAAATGAATGAGGAGCCATTCTCACCCCCAGGTGGTCACTAAACAAATCCTAGCTGCAATGATAAGATCGATAACCGTTTCAAAGTCAATCCTTTTGCTAACATAATAATAAGTTTTTTGGACCTAGAGAACAAATAACCAGCCATGTCCCGGCCCAAACCTTGATTTTTTTAACCCAGAAAATTATAATTACCGTACTGGGGAATTCCAGAATATATGCAACAGCTCTGCTTGTTCTGCTTTACACAACCGCCAATTACTTTGTACCATTACATAAATCTTGCTTCTTCTATATAATGTTAAGTACTATACAGAGTTTCAATGAAATTTTCCTTAAGGTCTGCTGAAATGAGTCTTGTTGCTTTCTTATTTCAAATTCATTGCTATTTGCAGATACTTAAATTCGGACTTAGACCTTTTTCTCACAAAGATAATTGACTCAGCCTCAAGTTGTAGTCTTAACATATTTTGCATATCAGAGACCCTTACAATCTTTTGACATTCTTAATGTCTTTGTTTCTTGACCATACCCACAGTGGGGTAGATCAGATGTCATTTGGGGGTGAGGGGCCACCACCAATAATGCCCTCGCTTGCCTCATTTTGCTCCCAGCCCCTTTTTATGGATGAGAGTGGCCAGGACTGTAACATGCAAGTCAGTCAGTAACAGGAGCATCACAATCACATATCTTTAAAGTGGGAATAATAGTGGCAAACTTCACAGAGTTGTGATGGTGGTGGATGAATGAGATAGGTAGAGAAGCGTTCAATATCAGCGCAATGTTTATGTTCCTATTCATGGAATTTTATTTCAAAACAGAATTTGTATTTCACATTTACCGCTGGCTAAAGTATATTTGGTGACAGTAGCACTAAATAATAGCAATAGGTACCACCAATGTACATGGAGCTTTAATAATAATTCTTACCATTTCTATGGTGGTTGGATGGTGCCTTGTATGCCTCCTTCCAGCAACTCCTCCAGCCATGCCAGTGCCAGATGCCTTGCTCTGCTTTCCTTTGGACCACATCAGCGAGGCTGAGAGGGAGGTCTTGTCATCTGGGCAGCCCAGGACCTCCAGACACGCTGCCTAGGTTTGCATCCTGGGGAGGTCACTTCAGTGCTGCTAACACAGCTGTTTGACTTCACCCCTGGAGGCGCACTCCATTGTCTCTCAACATTTGGTGTTCAGAGTGCTTTCATTATCTCAGTTAACTTTTTTTAAAAAAACCTTGTAAAGTAATTGAGTATACTACATATATACCATATTACAAATAGGAAACCAAGGTTGAAAGAACTGTGGCTTACCTATGGCCTCCAAAAGGTTAGGCTAACTCCTTTACACCTACATCTACGAAACATTAACATTTTACTTTTTATGAAATTTAGCTCAGTATATTAAATGAGTTTACTCATATTTATTCCTTGTTGCCCTTCCATCTTCTTCCATTCATCTCTCAATATGTGGATTGCAATCTCCTTGGCAGCCAATCAGAGAGAGGCCCTCTGGTGGAATCCTGAGGAATGCATCATCAGACTGGTCTGGCTCACCTGTCCGTCACATCCATCTACATTGGTGCCTCACTAGACGAATTGAATTTCAATACATTCCTATGGGAAACCGCGATTCGCTAGATGAATTTTTCATAAAACGAATTCATCTAGCGAGGCAACCTCCACTCGAAAAAATCATTTCATTAAGCGGAAATTTCGTTAAGCAGGGCATTCGTTAAGCGAGGCACCACTGTATTCAAATTGTTCAGTTGTTAGTTAAACTTGCATTACCCAAGAAGAACATTCTGAGTCTAAGCAATGCAATGGCTGTTTGGAATGTTACCTTTTTAATATGTAGCCTGTCTGGAAGAGCCTGTGTTTTTAAGAGAAATTGGCACATTCAAATAAGAATATGTAGAGATGAAGGATTCAATTCACCATTCATCTTACACAAATTTCTTGTCATGCTTAATTTACCAGCAAAGCTATAAAACATTGGTTTCTTCATTTATTTCTCTTAGCCTTGGAGGCTGAGAGACTAGTTTATGAAAATCACACCCTTAACTTTAGTTAGAAGGTGGGGTGTGTGAGTGTGTGGGGTGCAATTAAAATTCTCAGGCAAGGCAACAAACAATTTATATGAAGTGATTCCTTTACACACTGCATCTTCCCCACACACCTTGAAATTGCCTGCACAAAGCATTTCCAAATCAGACCCCATTTTTCCATTGTCAGGCTGTTGTTGTTTATCATTTATGAAGCAAACAAGTTACTCTTTGATTTTCATGAGCTTCAGTGATCCTGTGGGCCAGTGAACAATATTCATTTTGACTGGTAAGCTGAATAAACACAATTTTGAAGTCATAGCTGGAAAAACATTTATCAATACCATAGTGTCACTTTAAAGAAGTACCGTAGCTAATACTGTTGCAAGCCACCCCAATCTCCAAGTGGTGTGAGATTTCAGGGGTTCTAGGCTTACCCTGGGTTCATGTTTTGTTTTGGAAATGAGGCACAGCGGAGACTGTGTTGTCTTTACAATGGTAGTTTATTCACACATATATACAACCTGAGCCTGCGATGGAGGGGTTCACAGCATCAGCATCCCATGAGGTTCTTGCTTCTCCCATAGCCATAGCCTAGGATTCAAGCAGACATCAAACATTGCTCTCTCCTGCTCCCTGCTTTCCTTCTTGGTGACTACCTGCTCTAAATTTGTGAGAGGGGATCCCACCCATTTGCCATGCAGCATAAGCTCTTTAATGCTTTGTTCTCTTAATGGCCCATTCCTCAAGGACTTATCACCTCAAGAAGAAGCTGGTCTGGCTTAATTAGCTGTTAACATTTGTTAGATTCAGAGATTAGAGGAGCATTCAGCTTAACCCCTGAAACTTTGATTAAATTTGAACACTTACTGGATCCAGGAAATTAGAAGAGCCTGGCACCCACAAACTCATAACAATACTCTGAAGTCACCCAGAGTGGCTGGGGCAATCCAGTCAGGTGGATAAGATAATAAAATAACCGTTGTTGTTGTTGTTTCTTATGCAGCAGCAAATAGAAGACAGCCTACATGTCACCCCATTACCATTTCCAGGCTATGACAACAACTCACTTCAATTTGAGGCCTTATAATTTTTGCTTTGAATGCTTGCTCATTTTTTATTGTGTCTTTTCAGCTTATAAACCTCCCAGTTGACTCTCTAGAATCCTCCTGAGCTGAAAATAATTGGAGTTCTAACGTTCATTAGCAAGTGTTTGACTAGCTAAGCCAAGAGTGTCACAGTGTGCTTTGCACTGGAGATCCAAATTTGCGTGTGGAGAACTTTTAACCACCCCCAAGAAATAAATTCAGACAACACTCAAATTTTGGTTTGGTTTTTGGCAGAATTTAGGCCACAACTTTATTGATTACAATCAAGTGAGTGGTTGCATAGGCTCTGGTTCAACTAGCTCCCTGCACCCTTGCAGGCAGCGCTGACCCTGGGCACCAAGCATAGGTCAGCCTTGGGTGAACACCTGGGACAGACAGCAAGCAGGAGCCCTGCTAGGAATCCACCCAAATGTCCCTGGACTCAGGCCCCGGGCACAACCCCTCACAGGGAAGACCAACCATGAGTCCGTGGATTCCTTCTTAAAGGAATACCCAATGCATAGGGATGGCTAGGCATCCTGCCACCCCTATCCACCTGAACCAGAGCCTATCCGCAACCTTACAAGTTGCTACATGGCAGGCGAAACCCAAGTGGCGCCAGCCAATCAGCCAAGTGGGGAAAATTTCTGCCCTGCCCCTGTCCCAACGACAGGCGACACACGATGGCATAACAAGGTCAAGTGCAAGCCCTAAATCTAGGGAGAGGTGGGCGGGTCTTCCGATGCACTGAGCCCAGAAAAGGAAGCTCAGGGGCACGTGCATCGGGTTAAATAGTGGTCCCTCGATTGCTTTGACTGGCGTCCCTCTGACCCAATTACTCCCAAGATCGAGGGACCACCAATAGGGTGTTGTGGCTATCCAAACTGTCCAACCCACAACACAGGGTCTGGTTGCCAGGTTGCACCACAACTCTTGTTAGGGAGGACCCGATTTAGGAGATATGCAATGTCTCCCATTGCAGAGCCTGCTGCAGTGGCACTCAACATAGACAAATCATCAGGTACAGAAATGTTGTGAACTATTTTGTGTTTTCTTTTTTCTCTTTCAAAATATAATCTCCCCCCCCCAGATAATATTTATTCATTTTCAAACATTACAAGTTACAAAAATTCACAAAATTCACAAAAACAAAAACAAAGAGACTAAAAAAGAAAAAAACATAAAAAAGAAAAACATATCAATTCTAACATTTTAATTAACATTGTAGACTTCCTTGATTCCCCTTGCGCTGGATCCATTTTTAACTCCAAATTAAGCAATTTTCATTTATTATCTTAAATCATTCTAACCCATTTATGCATACAATTCTTATTTTTATATTGTTGTTGTCAATCCATGAATACAGCTGGTTACATTGGTTACATTGTACCTTTTTATTATTATTCCAATAAAAATATTTGTGTTACACATTATGGGGTTTATTTCTATTCTACTGGTTTCTCTATTTCATACAAATCTTTCCTACGTACAACATAAATTTCTTCCATTCTTTTTGAAATGTTTCGTCACCCTGTTGTTGAATTTTCCCAGTTAATTTAGCTGTTTCCGCGTACCTTCTGTGGCCAATCTTCCACTGTCGGCACTTGCTGTTGTTTCCAAACCTGTGCTAACAATAGTCTCGCCACTGTTGTTGCATATAGAAACAATTTCTGCTCACTCTTTGCAATATCTTCTCCAACCATACCCAACAAAAATGCTTCCGTTTTTTTCTGAAACGTGTATCTAAAGATCTTCTTTAATTCGTTATATATGTTATCCCAGTAGGTTTTGCCTGGTTTCCTGTAACCTTGCTTCTCGCAGTGAGGGAACCACCAGAAGGCCCTTGGTGCTGGACCTCAGTGTCTGGGCTGAACAATGGGGGTGGAGACGCTCCTTCAGGTATACTGGTAGCACTGGCTGAACAGATACCCTGGGAAGCCAGCCCTCTTCTGCTGTTGCTTCCCATCAACCAGTATTCAGAGATGTCATTTACCCATCATGACTAGTAGCCATTGACAGAGATTGCCATGGAAGCCCCATCTGCTGATGGCTAGACAGTTTTGCTTTGTCATCTCTTGTTTCTGAGGGTAAAGGATGCTTGTGTGAGAAAGAGGAAGGCGATGTGTGTGAGTTAGACATGTCTGATTGATTTAACTTGGAATAAGCAGAGTTACCGGTAAGTCTTAATTTGGGGGTAAATAGCTTAGTGTATTCCAAGCCAACTCAAAGCCAACATCGGAGGGGTATCATCCATTGCTAATTGAAATTATGAAGCACATGTGTTCTAGATATTTGAGAATGGGCCATAACTTTTAAGGGGAAGTGTGAAGTATTTCAGAAGCAATTATAACTTTCTTTAACTCAAGATTTCTCCTGCTGCTACAGATCTGTGATTTTATGTGGACACCAGTTGGGAAGAAAGGTGCTTAATAAGCTGCAATAAATAAATTCATAGTCAACAAACATGCTGTGGTTAAAATTAAAGTTGTTAGCATATGGCATATCTGATATTATTGTTCTCTCAGAACATCCAGCTCAATAAAGATTTGATACGAGATGCTTCCTTTTTCTTCCTCCCAGAGCATGCTGATTTCTTAAAAACAAAGAGAGAATATGAAACGCAAACAAACAGCTTTTAATTACATTGCAACCAAATACAAGGCTATAAATTTCACCCTTGTGGTGTGAATATTTGAGAGGTGCAAAATCTAGTAGATGGCTAAATTCCAATCTGCATCTTAGTGGAAGAGGTAGGGAATAAGGTCATTTAACAAGCAAAGCAAGAAGGCGATGACCTTTCCTGTTCTTTTCATACCAGTTTCTGGGAGGCAGAGGTAGACTCCCATTAAACATAACAGTTCTATTCAGAGAACTGCTCCTGATGAACTTTCCCCCTCACCCATGAATTTATCTAATCCAGGCATTCCCAAACTTCCATCATCCCTGACCACTGGTCCTGTTAGCTAGGGATCATGGGAGTTGTACGCCAAAACATCTGTAGGGCCGCAGTTTTGATCTAATCTAATCCTTATAAATCATTGCCATAAGAAGAACCATTCGGAGAGGGAACAAGAGAAGAGAGGGTTAGGGGATCCCTTCATTTGCATAGATTTGCATAATACTCCTTTGGCATGCAAATGAGCTCATTGCCTGCGTCTGCGCACTGCTCCCATGTTGCCGCCTGTCTTCATGCAGCTGTTGCTTCAGAGTTCTAGCTTGGTCAACTCTTCCTGTGTCCTTTGCAAAGTCACACACACCTCTCTGCTTCTCTGTGTGACCTGCAAATTGCTCATCTTTAGAGCAAAAGGAGTCAGGGTAGGGAGCTGAATGGAAGGACCGCATGCTGTGCCAATGGAACTACATTGTACCTGCTGCTAGGGCAAGCACATCAGATTTCGTTATTTGTTTGTAGCTTTGATCAATTTCCCCAGTACTCCATAGCAAACCTTGACTGATCATTTAATGAAAATGTGTTGCTTTATGATGATTTGTCAATGACAATGCAAAACTCAGCTAATCATGTTATGACAGTGACATGAAAGGTGAGTGGAGTTTGCAGGTTCAGCTGTGGTATCATTTGGGGTTTATTGGAAATATATATATTTGGCCTTGATCCTGAAAGTGCTTTATTTGGCAATTAACTTTAAGGACATGAATGAATCTATCAAGCTAAATACAATTACTATGTGTAAATCTAAAGTTCTTTGGAATGACAAGGTTTGTGAGTTTACTTTATGGCCGTAAATTCTCCAGCGTTATAAAATGGGCCTACCAGTTCCATTTCAGGATCAGCTTGGAGATATAAAACATGCAAGGATTAGCACACCTAAAGAAAACAGATTCCAGGTGTATGAATTCATTTGATAGTGTAAAACATAACTACCAAGAGACTAAGCCATTCACTAGACAGTAGTCCAGGCACCCCCAAACTTCAGCCCTCCAGATGTTTTGGACTACAATTCCCATCTTCCCCAACCACTGGTCCTGTTAGCTAGGGATCATGGGAGTTGTAGTCCAAAACATCTGGAGGGCCACAGTTTGGGGATGCCTGCATTAGTCTGTTGGCAATAATAAAGAGGTTTTTTTGTAAGTACACTTTGCAATTGCCACTCGAAGCCACCAAGCCCAAACTAACAGAAAATTTAGATTTTTCTGATGGACGGGGCCATGAAGCAAGGTAAGATGACCACCTCAGGCAGCAGGGTTCACAGGGGCAGCAGATCTAGATGAAGCTTTTTATTCAAGGCCTGCCCACCCATGAGACAAGGTGAGGCAACCACCTCAGGTAGCAGGATGCAAAGGGGCAGTAGAGCCACCTGTCAGTCTTTCTTTTCCCTATGTTCCTGACGTAGACCTTCACCCCTTCCTCCCTGGCATGAATTGACTCCACTGAAACACAATGGTGTTGAGCTAGTTACTTTTGGACTCAGGACCTAGCAGTCTTCTAGGACAGGCATCCCCAAACTTCGGCCCTCCAGATGTTTTGGCCTACAACTCCAATGATCCCTAGCTAACAGGACCAGTGGTCGGGGAAGACGGGAATTGTAGTCCAAAACATCTGGAGGGCCGAAGTTTGGGGATGCCTGTTCTAGGAGGCCCCTGTTAAATGGCCCATATCTATTACTTCAGTTGTGAAGCACCCAATTTACTTTTCTCTTTTTCCCCTGCCCGCCTCATCATTCCATGCTTTTGCTCTGAGATCCAACTGTACCAGTGCTAAAAACCATTGGCCCCAACCCAACTTAAGCTGCATGATTAAGCCTGCAATCCTAAGCATGTTTGGGCCATAGTGAATTGCCGCTAATCAAATCAAACTATTTGCATAGCCAACAGGCCATAGCATCTAAAAGAGACAATACATTATGAATATGGATGCACATAAAACCTTATAAAAAACCGATAAAATAGGCAGGGTTATCATTTGACATGTAACCCTCTATCTCATTGCCCTCTCATGAGACTGACAACCATCTCTATTATAATATATTCTGGGCAAGTTAAAAACGAAATCAATGTGGCTGCGGATGAATGCCCAAAGGTGATAAATAGAGGTAAATTAATAATCTCATTCCTCAAATCTTTACACAATACAAATGAAAGTCAGATAAAATCCTAAGTGAAAGGCCGAGCAAAAGGCAATATTATTGTTCAAATAGTGGCCCTCAATCTCATTGCCCTCTCAATGAATCTGGCAACCTTCTCTGTTGTCTGGATGTTCCAATCAGCTAAGAGGGAAAACAATATGGCCTTGGATGAATGGCCTGAGGTGGTAAATAGGAGCGGCGTGATGATCTCATCCCTCGTGTCTTTATAAAAGGGGCAGGACAGGAGTACATGTGACACTGTCTCCAAATTACCAACTCCACATGGGCAGAGTCAATTCTCAACTGAGATTTTTTGGAACAAAAATCCTTCAAGAACAGCTGAGGGTAACATACAGGGGCGTAGGGAGATGTCACGACACCCGGGGTGACAAATTGCCATGCACCTGGGGGCGCGACGTCGCTACGCAACGACACATGCGTGACATCACCATGGCCCCATGCTGACTGCGCACACGCTAGATCTGGTGCTTGCACAGTCTGATCGGGGTGCCGCTGGCCTGCGCCGGCTCCATGGCGCGCCACTCGCGCACAGCGACCTGTTTAGGGGTGCCGCCGAGCATGTGCGGAACACCGTGGAGCTGCCACACGCCAGCGGCACCCCGCACAGACTGCGCATTTGCGGGTGGAGGTGAGGGGCGGGCCAGGGAGGCCGAGTGTCTGTCACCCCCCCAGGGCATCACTCGGGGCGGACCGCCCCCCGCTTGCTCCACCCCTGGTAACATATCCAATCTTGCCAACGTGAAGTCTCATCTATATTTCCTAAGCATGTCTTCTCAGCAGTAAGTTCCACTGAATTAAGTGGGGTTACGCTCAGTTAGGTGGTTTTAGGATTGCATCCTAAACTTTTTTAAAGTTTATTTGCTTTAAGTAAATAATCAACTTGTCCTCTAGAGTGCAATGTTTCTTAAACAGAGCGATTCAGATGTAAAAGCTTTGTGATGCTTCATCTACCGGCAAGATGGCTCATTCAGAAAGGCAAGTCAATCCTTGATGCTGCAGTTGTTAAGCCATAGGCATGCATGTGTGGCAATGGCCAGCCAAATGCCTCAGGGTGAGGGCTCAGCTACGTGCTGCACTTTATAGGCATAGGTCAGGGATTTCTAGGTCTGTGAACCAAGGGCAAAACTCATTGTTTATTGCTGAATTGGAACAGCAATCTGAGGAAAAGCCAGTTGATATTTGTTCTGATTCTGTAGTAAACAGCAGATTTTACTGGGGAAAGTGGCAGGACAAAAAACCACCCCAAAATGATTGAACATGAACCTTGAAATCCAGGACCTGTGCCTAGAAAGCATGGCACATGGATGACAGACCCTCCAAGTGTCCCTATTTTCCAGGGACAGTGCTGGACAGAAGCTGGACAGGTTTCTGATTTGATCCCAGAATGCCCTGCTTTTCCTTAGGACATCCCCATTTTCATTGGAGAAATGTTGAGAAATGGGATGAGCCATGTTTCACAAGCATGGCATAATGGCAAATATGCCTTGCTGATCTTGCAGCTTCAAATAAGCAGAGCACACTGTCCAAAAAGGGAAGCTGCAGTTCAGCCTTCTAGCAAGGTATCCTCGATGAAATCAAATAACACCATGTGTGGAATCCGTCTGCTTTCCAGTCCACCATTTCTGTTCTTTTACAACACTTTTCATTCAGCCCAACACTATCAGTAGGAGCTAAATGAACTTCCAAGTCATTAGCTTTCTAAAGCAGTTGACAGTTCTTACCAGAAAAGTGCTGGTTCACCGGAAATATATTCTGGGCAAATTGTGAACATTCAGTGAGACAACTATTTGCTAGATAATGTTTTACAGGCAAATCCTTTGAACAAATAAGAGAATAATATTCTGCTCTGCTTGGCTGGTTATGTGGAAGCAGCTTTCTCAAAGCTTGACCAGCAAACCAGAGCAGAACACAATCATGTATTTGTTCTCTCACTGGAAATGTCTGCTTATTTTGATATTTGGAGGAGAACAAATCGCTCCAAGGGATGAATCCCCTTGCCCTAAACCTGCATGTTGGAAACATGTTTAATGCACCAGGGGCCTTAAATCTTTGGGACCAACACCTTTCCTCCCATCACAAGAAGTCAGCATATCTGCGAAAGAAATGCCAGGCTTAATTGTGTGACCCAGAGGCACCATTTAGGCAGCTAGAAGCCCTGCCAGCTGGTTCAAGTGACTCAGGGAATCAGTAAACTAAACCTGCTGCTATGAAGCCTGAGCCTCAAAGCCATTTGTCTGTTGGTAAGAAGACTGTGCTGGACTAAATGCCTGTTCTTCACAAGTAGAGTAGTAACTATCTAGGAAAGCTGGCCATTAACCTCACTGGGTTAGGCTGTTGTGGCCTCTGGCCCACCTCCTTAGCACCCACCATCTAGCATGTGACAAATTTTAGACCATGCTGCTTGGCTCTGCCAACAACGAGCTGATCGATCCCTCCCTCCGGAGAATGGGACAGTGGCTGGCAGGACATGTGGGAGAGACTCATGCCAGTTCCAAGCTCAGGACACAATTATTTCCATGTTCTTTAAGCAAAGAAATGTGAATATAGGGGAGAAAATATATTAAAATGCATATATTAGCCATAATGGCATGCAAAAATGCATTATATTTGAGGAAATTGCTTGCAAAATATGTAGATGAGGCAAAAGTTGCCCATCACATTGTGCATATTCTGAGAAATGTGCAGCAAATCCTGAGGGATTTTCATAAGGATTTTCATAAGGATCTCAATGTGGAAGCATGATGAACTGAGCTTAAGACTGAAAGAAACAGAAACTGAGAGAACTTGAGATTGACAGATTCATCCCTCCCTAGGAGCAAGGTGGAAGGGGCGGCAAGGTCCCAGGGGAACATACTGTCAATGCAGCAGACACCACAGCCTGCAGCCCCTGAGACTGACATTCTTCCAACAAACAACGCAGCTTCACCTCCTGGTGCTCCATCCCCAAGCAGCAGCTGTGAGGAATGTGCAGTATTCCAGCTTGATGGGCACTTACCTAGCTAGCACTTGTATAGCTTTTTCAGATGAGGCATTAAACATTGAAAGTGCCTTGCAACCCAGCTGGTGCTTGCTGAATATCTTCTTGAGTGCATTGGCAAAGTGATGTACTCACGAGGCCCAATCTCCATGTTCAGCAAAATCATACAGTGAAGCCCTTTTGATAGGACAATGATTGGGGGAGAATTCATTTGCTCTGCTTTTTGCAGCAGAAAGACATGACGCCAAACTCCCAAACGTGCTTGTAGATTGCGATGCAGTTGGGATTGCACACTTCTCCAGGTTTTGCAATGCAATTTAAGTGTGTGAAATGTGTATGCAGATACATATCTATCTATCTATCTATCTATCTAATCTAATCTATAAATGTAGGCATTGCGTGCATAGAGGTCACAGCCTTTCTCTGTAACCGCTGAACTGTAATGTAACAAATTTGGCGACAACGTTCCATGCCCATCAGTGAGGGATCTGGCATAATTTTTTTCCCAAAAAAGCAAACCTTTCATACCTAAAATAATGATTAAACACAAAAAGTGGCACCCAAATTAGACGTCACCAGCAGAAGACGTCACCAGCCCACCGCTGCCTGCAAAGCCGCGCCACCAGATGACACCACAAAATTCCACAGCAACCAACTGAAAACAGGCCTTTTGCAGCAACAAGGCCCAACCAACTGAAAACAGGCCTTTTGCAGCAACAAGGCCCAACATTGCCAAGTGGAGGTAGGGGCCTGCCTGTGGGGGGGATGGGGTGGCCGAATAGGGGGCAGTGATAGGTAATGGGTCAGAACAGGGTGGGGGGAGACACTGGGATGAAACCTGCCCTCTCCACAATATCTCGCCTCGGCTTTACAGACTAGGCTGAGTGGATTTAGGGGCCTGCCTGGGTGGGGGATGGGGGGCGAATAGGCCACAGCATAGAATCAACTGAATGTGGGCCTTTTACAGGGCCGTGCCTTTGGGCAGAATAAATGTTATTTCACATAACACATGTGGGTAGGGTTGGGACAGGACAAAATTTTACAGAGCACGCGCATTGGGGGAATGATTGTGTGCAAAATGAACGGGTCACAGGGATAACCGGGGGGGTTGACGGAGAAGTGGGGGGAAATCACAGGGGTAAGTGGCGAGCTTAGGGGGAGGAGAGGGGGGAAATCACAGGGATAAGCGGGGGTGGGGGGAAGAGTGGATAATAGGTCATGGATCAGGACAGAGTTGGGGGATTCACAGGGATGAGGGAGGGGGATGAGGGGGGGAATCACAGGGATAAGCCAGGGGGGTGAGGGGAGGAGTGGGGGAATCACAGGGATACATCCCTGTAGGGGATGCAGGGTAGGGGAAATCACACAAATAACCCACAGCAACGCGTGGCAGGGCCAGCTAGTCTTACATAAAATATGTGCGCACAGTACATATTTTGCAGATGAATGCCCTGAAGCATAGGGTGGAATCAGTTTAAAACATAAAGCATATTTTACATAAAAGGAGGATGCAATGTAAGTGCAGACTTCCATGCATTCATTTTTTTTTTAAAAAAAACTTACCTCAAACAGGCTGGAATTAACCTAGGATTCAGTGCCGGAAACACTGACATGGGATGGAATTAACTGCTCCATCCATCCCTAGATGGAACCTGATGGAAGACCTTTAAGCTGGTTCTGGCTGATAGCTAGCCAGGAAGCTTTGTTGTTGATGTGGTTTGCAGTTCACCTTTTGGCCAGTGTTATGTGGTATGACATAGCATGTGGTATGTGGTTTATTCCTCTGACCATTCATTCTCATCTTGTGTTCTGGGAAACCTGGTGATTCTTGGAGGTTTCTCAGTGAAGACTTCAGTAGTGGCTAAGCAGCTTCCCTGAACGGAAACACCTGAAGCTGCCTTATACTGGGATCGGTCCACTGATCCTTCTCAGCAGACCAACAGCTGGTTTCCAGTATCACAGGTCAAGGTCTCCCCCAGCTGTGCAAGCCAAGATTATTTGGGTTATAGGTGCCAGAAATTGAACCTGTGATGTTCTGCTTGCAAAGCAACTTAAGTGGGCTCTCTGCCCACCATGAAAAGCTTCCAGAGTTTTGCTAGTCATCATTGTGCAGTAGATGTACTCCCGGTTCACACAGAATGAACAAGAGACCCAGAAGCGAGGCGTGGCCATGTGTGTGAGAGAGACCTACAACATTATCTGCTGCATGAGGATTAGGGCTCAACTGTTAGGCAGGGTGGAGTAACCACTTTGGGCAGCTGCTTTTGGGTGGCATGAGAGTGAAGCCAATTGTTAAAATGTATTTATCACTTGACTGTCAGGAATGGCAAGAGGTGCTTGAAGACATCTCTGCTGCAGGTTGCCAAAATAACTTGGCTGTCTTTGGGTACAAAGGCTGTCCTATGGGTACTACATACTTGTGGAGCCTCATTTGCTGATCCACCTCTTGCAGCAAAATATCTTGAATGAGGCCTGGATGAGCCTCTTGAAATGTAAGAAGTTTGACCAGAGCCATAGCTGGGGCTGGGGATGGGCTAGCCAGGTTTTTGTCCTAGGTGAAGCCTATAGAGGGGCACCATTGAGGCTCCCAGCCTGCATGTGTGTATGCAAATGTGCACGGGCATGTGTGTGCCAAACTGGGTCTTTGACCCAGGTGAAATAAAGCCTGGTTTCGCCCCTGGTTTGACAACTAGTGCCTCTTACCACAGGTTCAAGAGCTGCTATGGATTCAGATCCTACCACAAATAAGAACCGTTGTGTAATGATAGCTGTGAGAAAACTCCTGTGGCTTTCTAATGATTATAAAAAGGGCAGTTCTGACATGTTGATGCAGTTGCCAAGAAAGCATATATTTAGTGACCGTTCATTATGCATTTCAGCTTCAGTAAACAAACCAATATTTCTGACAGTGAAAAATAATGGCTCTCTAAGCCCCTTTCTTAACTACATCTTTCTAAGTATACAAGTTTGTTAAAATCTTGCTCCACATGCTCTGCACTGGTGTTCCTTGCCTTGGATGCAGAAATTTAAAAACAAAAAACACAACAATCCCACAAGCAGTAATGATACAACTTATGAAGATTAATCAACCATAAAAACTTTAATTGAACACATGAGTGTAGTCATTGCTCGATTAATTGCTTCTCTGAAATAATCAGCATCCTACATATATCAGAATAATATTCAACAGAGGATTGTACCTTATCTACAAAGGACAGGGACCGTCATTCAGTCAACCATCTCTTTGGCTCTCCAATTTGTTTGGAGCTCCAGCACTTCTCTTTGTTTCCCCAGATAAAGAGGTCTGAGTCTTACAACCAGAGCTGTAAAAGGGGCACTGGGGATTTACAGCAGAGGAGGGGCAGCAACACTCCCTCCCCTGCTTTTATCTCCTCCAAGACTGTTCTGGTCAGGGCCAGCCCCAAACATTTTGGCACAAGGTTAACCACAAAATGGTGTCCCCCTCCCTGTCAGGGAAGAAGGGTTGAGTGGAGATCTACATTAGGAACAGTGGGGGAGGGGTAAAGATCAATACTGGGATCTGCTGCCCCTGCGGATTCTGCTGCCCATGGCAGTTGCCTCACCTTGTCTCATGGGTGGGCTGGCCCTGGTTCTGGTTTACTTCCAATCATTGAATTCTAGAGTTGGAAGGGACTCCGAGGGTCAATCCCCTGCAGAAATCTCAACTAGATCATACATGACAGATGGCCATCCCACCACTCCTTAAACACCTCCAGTGAAAAGAGTCCACCACCTTCTCAGGGCTCAACAGAGAGAAAACTGAAAAGAAAAGGAAAGAAAAAACCAGAGAGAAAACGGGCTGGGGACATTTTGCAGAGGCCAAAGTACTAGAAATGCAATGCAACCCTCCCTCCCTCTGCTCCTCAGCTGTCATTTCTTCTAATCAATCCCTTAGTTACGTTCAAACCTTTTTCTAATCAGCCTTGTGAAAATACTTTTTTGCTTTTCTCAGTGGAACTACAGTAGCAATAGAGATGTAGGAATACCTGCAGCCTCCCCAGCTGCCTCCTGGTGCAAAAGGTCATGGCGGAAATCCTCTGTCTCTTGCCTCACGATGTTGTGCTTGCAGGCGGTTTCCTGGAGAGGGCTTGTGTATGTGGCTTCTTGGCATTATCCAACCTATACCTGGGCAGAACAATGGCAGGAACTATTTCACTGATTCTCTTCCTGGGGGAGGAGAAATCCAACCGGCCATTTCTTGGGGCAGGCATGCCAGACCCACTGGCGGAGGAAGAGGAGGGGGGGGAGTGCACCACCCCAGCAGCGCTATCCCGGTGGGGTGCCATTGTGGCTTCTCCCCCACCCACCTGCAGGCAGCGTGCCACGCCCCCAGGATGCACACCAGCCCTGCCGCAGCCTGCTCTCTGCCCCCCCGCGTGCTGGAGCATGAAACTCCGCCACTGGCCAGACCCTGAGGTGCAGTGTCCTCCAGCCCCATGCCAGCCACCTCGTCAGAATTAACTCACAGGCTTAAAATTATGAAAAGGATTTTTGGAGTCAATTTTACACAACAGTTGTGGAGATTCTGAGTTTTAAGGACTTTCGGAGGCAAAAGAAAGACGAAGAAAAGCTGTTAATGTACACACACTTTAAAAACAGTAAGAAAGAAGAAGAGAAACTTTCCATGTACACACATTTTAAAAATCAGTAAGAAAGAAGATGAGCTACTGACAGCAGAGCCAGGTATATGGGGCTCAAGGGGCTTCAGCTGCCCCGCTATTCTGAAGCAGGGAGCCACTGTTTTGTATCTTCCAAATTGCCCCAGGCCTAGCATTGTTCTGGAGCATTCTGTAGGTCTGTGTGGGGTGGGAGCCATTGGCAGTTGCTACAAAAAATGATGGAAAATATTCAGAATAAACTCTAGAATTTGATTTTTTTGGGGGGTGGGGGAAGAAAGAAAGAACGAGAAAACAAATGATCTTAGACATTTTCTCAGGGAAACACTTCTGAGATATTTGGCCCAGCTCTAGTTTAATCTAGCAAGATGCCTCATTGGTCATATATCTATATATCTATATAAATGTAAACTGGGCATGTGTGTTCATCTCCAATGTTCAACGAAACCACTTGACCGATTGCGTTCAAATTTGGACACAAAGTCAAATGTAACTACGAGAGGAAGCCCATACCGTTTTCAAAGACAGACATCACACCTGTGCAACGTAAAACCCCGTGTTCAAAACCTCCCCACTCAGATGAAAGTGCATGCTGGGAAATAGAACGGAGAAGCAGCATCTCCATTGGCTGCAGACAATCGGTGACATCACAAAATTCCATGGCAACCAACTGAAAACAGGCCTTTTGAAGCAACAAGGCCCAGCATTGCCCAGCCGACTGAATAGGCCGCAGCATTGCCTGAATAGAGGTGGGGGTTCTCCTGGGGGGAGGAGGGGGCGGGAAAGGTCATGGGTCGGGACAGGGTGGGGCCAATCACAGGGATGAGCCGCGGGGTGGGGGGAGGAGTCTGAAGGGGGATGCTGAGGGCCCATTTAACAGACTAGTCCACAGTGCAAGGGATTATTTTGATGTACTAAAGGAGACTGATTGAACTGAGAAATAAGGAAGAAATTAAAGAAGAAATAAAATAAAATGGGGAAATATAATAAAATGGGAAAATATTCTATGCATTTGTGCAATATAAGTAGGGGTGTCTTAGGTATAGAGGGTGGACCACTGGCAAGAGTTGTGGGGGCATGATGCACATATTTTTCTTGGGGGGGGGGAGCCTTGACTAAATGTACTTTTTCTTTTTTTCTTTTTTGTTTGTTATGTAAAGAAATCTTTAATAAAAATTAAATTTAAAAATAGACTTCCGCTTGGTCGCCATTCTGAGCAGTTGAGAGCAGTTGAGAGAATTCCCAGCTCTGGGAATCTCTTGTGCTCTGAAGGAGGGGTGGTATCGCAACAGCGCATAGTTTTCTTTGGGGGGGGGAAGCCTTGATTAAATGTACTTTCTTTTTCCTTTTTGTTTGTTTGTTATGCAAGAAAATCTTTAATAAAAATTAAATTTAAAAATAGCTTGAAATTTCAAAAATAAGATGGGTCCTAAAAACACACCCCTCAAGTGTCAAAAACCAGAGTGAACAGGTGTGCCCTTAGCATTCAGTGAGAGCAGTGTAAGGAAGGTGATGGTCGCACTTCTGTGGGGAGGGAGTTCCACAACTGAGTGGCTGTCACAGAGAAGGCCCCCTGGACGGCCGCCACCTTGAGCTGCTGAGAGGGGAGAGCAACCAGGAGGCCACAGGGCCTATGTGGTCATGGGACCCCTTTGCCTCCCCTCTCTCCATGTGTTGCAGAATATAAATACTTACAAAAAATTACAAATCAATGTTAGCTGATATTTTTATTTAATGCTTCCCTCTGGGGGGAGGGGTCAAAGGAGCCTTTGGGGCGGGGGACGATTTACAGCCAGGCCTGGCAGTTACTGGACAATTCGGGGGAAGCTTCTGTTTCCATTCTCCACATCATGTCTTATTAACAGGGGCTTTTTCTTTTTTAAGTTTCATTCCTATAAATTCTCAGTCTGTTGCCTTTTAGCCAATGAGCACATTTTAGAAATACAGCAAACTGGGGACAATATGCTATGCATCACTTGCATTACTTTCTAATTGTATGACATTCCTTTTTAGGGGCAGAACAAAATCAATGACAGTAATGTTGCAAAAAGGAGGTCTCTTGCATCAATGGCAGGATATGGCCCTGGGCACTGGAAAAAAAACCCTTGGTATGCTACTGAAAATATCTGAAGTGTTTGTCAGCCATAAAGGCAAGGACCTGTTAGTATTCTTGTTCCCTTAAATATAATAGATTTCTGCTGAGTTTAAATTATACTTCTGGTTATTTTTTCATTTCAGTAGAATTCTTCATACATTTAGGACATGAAACAAATGCTTAAATTCAGCATTAGTGCTCTAGTGGAAATCTGTTCAGGGATTTAGAGCTCCCCAGCTGTACTGTGGAATATTCATTCTCATTAAAGATGAAGATGGCTATCACGTCTTCTGACACAATTTGGGATTTGGGGGGAGATCTGCAGCATTTGGAGGAGAGCAAGAAAATGACATGCACATAGTCTGCTGTTTTCGTTTGAAATGTATAGCAGAAAAATTAAAAGTTTGCAAGCACAAACCCCAGACTCTATTTTAAAATACCATCAAGATGTGTCTCAAAAACTAAGTTCGTGCATGTGATTTGAGGTAATATACTATTTCTGTTTTCAAGTTGGGTTGTGGCACGGATGGATGTGCTG